>NC_090391.1:38552023-39153387 GCF_036365525.1 Heterodontus francisci
TATTACGGGAAGCGAGGGAAGAGATTGCTGCGCATTTGGCGATGATCTTTGCGTCTTCACTATCCACTGGAGTAGTGCGGATGATTGGAGGGTGGCAAATGTTGTTCCCTTGTTCAAGAAAGGGAATAGGGATAACCCTGGGAATTATGGAGCAGTCAGTCTTACGTCGGTAGTGGGCAAATTATTGGAGAGGATTCTGGGAGACAGGATTTATGATTATTTGGAAAAGCATGGTTTGATTAGAGACCGTCAGCATGGCTTTGTGAGGGGCAGGTCATGCCTCACAAGCCTTATTGAATTCTTTGAAGATGTGACAAAACACATTGATGAAGGAAGAGCAGTGGATGTGGTGTATATGGATTTCAGCAAGGCGTTTGACAAGGTTCCCCATGGTCGGCTCATTCAGAAAGTAAGGAGGCATGGGATTCAGGGAAAGTTGTATGTTTGGATACAAAATTGGCTGGCCCACAGAAGTCAGAGGGTGCTAGTGGATGGAAAGTATTCAGCATGGAGCTCGGTGACCAGTGGTGTTCCACAAGGATCTGTTCTGGGACGTCCGCTCTTTGTGATTTTATAAATGACTTGGAAGAGGAAGTGGAAGGCTGGGTTAGCCAGTTTGACGATGACACGAAGGTTGCTGGAGTTGTGGATAGTGTGGAAGGCTGTTGTAGGTTGCAACGGGACATTGACAGGATGCAGAGCTGGGCTGAGAAGTGGCTGATGCAGTTCAACCTGGAAAAGTGTGAAGTGATTCATTTTGGAAGGTCGAATTTGAATGCGGAATACAGGCTTAAAGACAGGATTCTTGGTAGTGTGGAGGAACAGAGGGGTCTTGGGGTCCATGTCCATGGATCGCTCAAAGTTGCCACCCAAGTTGATAGGGCTGTTTAGAAGGCGTATGGTGTGTTGGCTTTCATTAACAGGGGGATTGAGTTTAAGAGCTGCGAGGTTATGCTGCAGCTCTATAAGGCCCTGGTTCGACCACACTTGGAAAATTGTGTTCACTTCTGGTCGTCTCATTATAGGAAGGATGAGGAAGCTTTAGCGAGGGTGCAGAGGAGATTTACCAGGATGCTGCCTGGACTGGAGGGCATGTCTTATGAATAAGGTTGAGGGAGCTAGGACTTTTCTCATTGGAGCGAAGAAGGATGAGAGGTGACTTGATAGAGGGGTACAAGATGATGAGAGGCATAGATAGAGTGGATAGCCAGAGACCTTTTCCCATGGCGGAAAGGGCTCTCACCAGGCGGCAGAATTTTAAGGTGATTGGAGGAATGTTTCGGGGAGATGTCAGAGGTAGGTTCTTTACACAGAGAGTAGTGGGTGCGTGGAATGCACGGCCAGCAGTGGTAGTAGAAGCAGATACATTAGGGACATTTAAGCGACTCTTGGATAGGTACATGGATGATAGTAGAATGAAGGGTAGATAGTTAGTTTGATCTTAGAGTAGGTCAAAGGTTCGGCACAACATCGTGGGCCGAAGGTCCTGCACTGTGCTGTACTGTTCTATGTTCTATCTATGTTCTACAGCTGCTGATGGAATGTGGTTGTTCAGGTGAGTGTAGCTAATAGCAATGTTCAGGGGTATAACCGTGTCAGTGGAGACTTATCCCCTGTATAAATCAGAACCCATTGGAATGGATCACCTCAGAGTGCCTGCTGGAGCTGTGGATTCCAGGCTAACAGAAGTCTCTGCTTCTCACAGAAATGGGATATCCAGTAAACTTTCAGAAAGAAGACATTTACTATCCTGTACTTGCAGCAATTGTAGTTGCTGGTAAGCAGTATCTCAGCTGTTAATGGTGTAGATCGATGATAACTGTGCTGCTGTACTGGGTATTATTTCCCTCTACGTGTGTTACACAGCCACCTGCTCTTTTCCAGCAATTTACTGATGGAATCTCCTCATTATCTACTCTTTCATTCTTGCAGGAACTGCATTATGTATTTAATGGTATTGTTTTAAGTAACTGTGGCATTATTACTGTATTATTCTGTGTATCGAATGTGTTGGAATGAGATGTTTCAGTTAGGATCAATAATCAGACCATTAGGACTTTTTAGCATTTTCATGATATGGATCTAACCAGTCCTGGAATATTTTTATGATTTTTTTTTCAATGATTGATAATGGGACATCTCCCAGTCTCAGTGTTACAAGCGGACAGAACACTATCCTCCCTCCCCAATAACATGGCTCAGTTTAACTGGGATTTCAATGTATTTATTGATTATCACAGTTTTCTAATATTATTTCACTCTGTGTGTGTCTGACGCTGCTTCAGAGGTCTGGCTACTGAACTGACTTTGCTGCTGACACTTTCACTTCTCCTTCTCTGCTTCACTGTGGACCTTCACTGTCACTGGAATACATTGTGAAACAGAAATTATTGATGTGATGATTTATTGGTTTTAACTCTATCAGTTGGAATCAAGATTCTTTCCATTTATCTGTAGATTATCAGATGCAGCGAGACTTGAGTGTTCTGTAGATACATTAAATTATTCAAAGAGGTTTCACCATTGAACAAACTGACTCTGAGAATAGAATCATTGAACCTGGGGCAGGTGAACAGAACACAGAAGCAGAATGTTAGGAATAAATCATATGTGAAAAGCAGCATTAAGTAACAGTTTACAGGGTGTGAGTACTCCAGAGAGATAGGGAAGGAGAAAAGGAGCATTGAGAAGGAAATCGATGGGAAAAGAAAAGCAGAAGTAAAGAGAAAGAGAAAGAAGCAGCAGTGTAAATAATTCACTATCATAAAGTGCTGGAATGTCCAGAACAATTAGTGAGAGAAACTGTGAGTTGAAGTTGTCTGTTGTCAGATTGTGTTCATTTTCCTGTTGGACTTGATCCTCTGTGTTGATTTCTGTCAGGTCCTCATTTTGTTTTGTAGAAAGTTCCTATTCCTTACTTAGTGACTGAATAAACACAACAGAATCAGTTCTTCACTGACGGTAATTCATTATTTAAATACTGCACTTTAAAATCTCTGTGACTGCTGTATTCAATGAAGAGTGAGGCTGATATCAGAAATATATTTAAATATATTTTTAATAGCCTATACAAACTAAATATATTGACTATATTCTAGAAACAATGAACTGTTCTCCAACACCAATAACCACAGGGATTATTGTTTGAATGTATGAATTGAGTTGTATTACTGGGATCTATAGATTAGATTTCCTCTAACACTCTGCTGCAGTCTCTCCCTGTGAATCTCAGCCTCTCCTCTCACTGTATTGAATCCTCAGTCTCCTCATCCATTGCTTCTGTTTATCCACTTTCCCAAACCATCTGCTCCAGTCTCCCTTCCTTCTCCAACATGTCCTTTTCCTTCTTTCCCTCACAATCTCACTCACTGCCTCCACCTCCAGCTGCCTCGTCCAACCTGATAGGAATACAGTAACATGGGAGTAGGAGGAGGCCATTCAGCACTTCTCAGCAGCTCCACCATTCTAGATCATGGCTGATAATCAAACTCAGCGCTGCGGTTTTTAGCCTTTTCCCATGTGGGAACACTCCCTGTCTGTTCCCTAAACCCAGAGCAACAAACTAGCTACACATCCCGCTCTCCCCAAAACTTCCCAACCAACAGTCTGGAGACAAATTCCCAATTAACCCACTGGATTCCATCTCTGTAAAAGCCCTTCTCATTTCCCCACTGACACTGCATCCTCACTCAGTACTTTCAGTAGATCCGGTGCTGACTTTATTCACTTTCTGCATCAATTTCCCAATTCATTATTAATAATTGTGTTTTCAAACATTTCACTGTGACAAAGCACTGCCCGGGTCAATGAATCAGTTTTCACTGCTCGATGCAGCAACAAAGCTGGAAATATCAGCCCAGATCCTATCAAACTGCTGCTTTGTCTCCAGGTCTGATCAGTAATTTCTCTGCTTCCTTTTCTCTCTCTCTTCCAGTTAACTTGGTGGCGATTGTGATCCTGCCCCGAGGAAAGTGCGGTCTCTCCAAATGTATCAGTGTCTACCTGGTGGGAATGGCACTGTCTGATCTCCTGGTCGTTATCACTGAACCCATTTGAACTGGATTGTTTTAATTTATTTCCCATATTCATTCCTGAGAATTACTCCTGTGTGTTCGCTCATTATCTTTCTGCTTTGTGCATCCACAGTTGTTTCTGTCTGGCTCACAGTCACTTTCACCTTTGATCGATTTGTGGTCATTTGTTGTGAGAAGCTGAAAACAAAATATTGCAGCGAGAAAACGGCGGCTGTGGTTGTGGGAACAGTGAGTGTGCTGGGCTGTTTCGAGTCTCTCCCCTGGTACTTTACACTGGAACAACAATACATTATTGATAATGTTCCCATGGGTTGTGTTAATAAACTGAGCTTCTTTAATTCCCCCATATGGGGGGCATTTGAATTGTTTAACCTCATTTTAACCCCTTGTGTCCCGGTCTTTCTGATTTTGCTGCTCAATGTTCTGACTGTCAGACGGATTTTATTCTCCAGTAAAGTCCGCAGGGGATTCCGGCGCCACAGCAATGCAGAGAATCACAAGGACCCAGAGATGGAGAATCGCAGGAAATCAATTATTTTACTCTTCAGTACATCCAGCAGTTTTATCCTGTTATGGGTGACCCGGGTTGTGTTTACTGTTTATAGGCGAATTACAGATATTTATTATTATTCCTCCTGCACTGACCCTCTCTTTATCACAGAACAAACATCAAAGATGCTGCAGATTCTCAGTTCCTGCTCCAACACATGTATTTACATTGTGACCCAGACTAAATTCAGACAGGAACTGAAGAAGGGGGTGAAATACCCTCTCACTCACATTGTTAAATTAGTGAAATCCTGGAAAGAGCTGAAGGGTTTCAAACGCTGGAAATAAATCCCATTCCCCCTCCTCCTCCCCCAGACCCCCAGCTCCACCTCCCACCCTCCACCCGCCTCTGTGATTATTTGACCGGCGCCATCTTTAGTCCTGGCAGCGAATGAACGTGCAGACCCTGATAGTTAACGGGAATAGGATACGTTTGCGCATGTGCCAGTACAGCGCCACCTAGTGGTTGCTATGCCAAAATACGCCGCCAGTGGACAAAGCTGCAAATCGCAGTGATTGTGTGGTGTGAGAGGGGGGCAGTAACTGCAGTGAGACAGGGACACCAGCAGATGGAGATGGTAAGAGTGGGCCAGTAGCTGCAGTAAGAAAGGGACACCAGCAGATGGAGATGGTGAGGGAGGGGCAGTAACTGCAGTGAGGCAGGGACACCAGCAGATGGAGATGGTGAGGGAGGGACAGTAACTGCAGTGAGGTAGGGACATCAGCAGATGGAGATGGTGAGCGGGGGACAGTAACTGCAGTGAGACAGGGACACCAGCAGATGGAGGTGGTGAGAGAGGGCAGTAACTGCAGTGAGGCAGGGAGACCAGCAGATGGAGGTGGTGAGAGGGGGACAGTAATTGAAGTGAGACAGGGACATCAGCAGATGGAGATGGTGAGCGGGGGACAGTAACTGCAGTGAGACAGGGACACCAGCAGATGGAGATGGTGAGAGGGGGACAGTAACTGCAGTGAGAGAGGGATACCAGCAGATGGAGATGGTGTGAGAGGGCAGTAACTGCAGTGAGACAGGGAGACCAGCAGATGGAGGTGGTGAGAGGGGAACAGTAACTACAGTGAGACAGGGACACCAGCAGATGGAGGTGGTGAGAGGGGGACAGTAACTGCAGTGAGACAGGGACACCAGCAGATGGAGGTGGTGAGAGGGGGACATTAACTGCAGTGAGAGAGGGATACCAGCAGATGGAGATGCTGTGCCATTGCTGATGGGAGATTATGTGTTACTGAGTTTGAAAGTTTCCAAAAGTTTGAGGAGGTTACTTTCTGTAAACTTGAGATGCTGAATGAAATAATTTCAATACAATTTGTGTTAAATGGCTATCTTCCTACTATGTAAACACTTGTAACATTAAACTGTTTGGAAACGTATTTTTAGTGATTAAAGATAATTTATGAATAAAACAAATGCATCAAATGAAACTCAAACAATCATTTACAAATAAAAACTCTCTGAACAAGTTGTGTTGAGTTCTTCATCACTAACGTTATGACATCTCTCTCTCTCTCTCTCACTTCTCTTTCTATGCTGGTATCTTCTGTCGCAATAACTCAGAGTAATTGAAGTTTTGATTCGATTGTCTTTTGAAAGTTAATTTTGAATCTGCTTTCAGAAACCTGTCAGTGAATTTCAGACCAGAATAACTCCCTGCATAATTGTTTCTCCCCTCTGCTAGTGTAAACAGTCTCTTCTCACGTCTCCAAACTGAGGGAAAGATTTTGAATACAATTAATTTCTCCAGGACAGCAACCGCAGAGGAGCTGAAACCTCCTGAATGTGGACAAACAATGAACATTAATCCCTCTGAATCCCCCAAGAGAGCAGAGGAAAGAAACAGTCAGGAAGCAAATGGAAACAAGTGTCACTTTATTACAGCAGCAAAAAACTTTTTGTCAGAATGTGGAGGTCGTTCTCACTGAGCTTTATATAAACTGGAGGTGACAAGTGGAAGATCTTTAATACAATTTGTGTTAAATGTCCATTTCCCAGCTTTGCAAACCCTTGTAACATTAAACTGGCAAATATTAAGAAGGTATTTTTAATTGATTACAGCCTAATGCATAAATACAGCAGCAGCAAAGAATGTGCAAAGTATCATTGAGAAATATAACTGGAAATATGGGTGAGAATTGTGTGAAATGTCACCAGTTGTTAAAGTTCTCTTGGCTGCATCATTAACCGGGCTCGAGTTTAGTTTGAAACACAGTGGAATTGAAAATCTGAATAAAAACTGCCTGTTTATACTGCAGTCAAACAGGCCTCTCCAGCAAAAACTGATTACCAGAATTTCAAGGTAACTGCAGTGAGACATTTGCAGTCATTTTCTGAACTTTCTGTTAACTGGAGATGAATAGTGGAAGACATTTAATACAATTAGTGTTAAAAGGCCATTATCCAAACCAGCCTCTCCAGGTTTTAAATGACAGCAGTTTTTCTGTTCTGTTAATGAGGTTTTTGGGGAGGGAGAGAGAGAGACAGACAGACAGGTTTCTGTCTGGAATGGTCCATTTGGGGTATGGCTGGAATATCCCTCTCTCCCCCATTCCCTGTTTACACAGAGACTCACCTTGGACTGTCCCATACCTATGAGGCGGTGTCCAGATGAAGGAAGCTGATAGCTGGTTGGGTGAGCTGTATTTGGGGTGGACTGTCTGTTTTCAGTGACAGGTTCTGGGATATATTAGGACAACATCAGCCTCCATTCTTCCTTTCCATGCGGCTGGTTTGTGAAGGTGAGTTTCTGTATCTCAGTCTCTGTTTTTCTGTGCCCAGATGAATTGCAAGCTGATTACAGTGTGTGTGTGTGTGTGAGAGAGAGAGAGAGAGAGAGTCCAGTCTGAATCCCCCGCTCTCTCTGTCCCAGTCCTGACCCTTGTCTCCAATTCCCACCCCAATCTCCCTCTCCAGGATCTTTTCCCCATGGAGGAGCTGATGGAGGCAAGGTGTTAGAGTCCAATGATGGAGCGCAGACAGTGTGGGATGGTGAGTATCACATCTTTATTGTCCCTCTCTGCCTTTCTCTCTCCTTTTGACTCAATCTCTCTCTTTCAATCTCTTTTTCAATCTCTCTGTGTCTATTTCTCTCTGTTTCTCTCTCTGTTTCTCTATCTCTGTTCCTCAATCTCTCTCTCTCAGTTTATCGCTCTGTGTGTTTCTCTCTCTCTCTGTTTCTCTCTCTCTGTTCCTCAATCTCTCTCTCTCTCAATCTCTCTCTCTCTCAATCTCTCTCTCTCTCTCAGTTTCTCTCTCTGTGTGTTTCTCTCTCTTTCGATTCTCGCTCTCTGTTTCTCACTCTCAGCTTCTCTCTCTCTCTCTTTTTTTTCTCTCTTTCTCTCTGGTTCTTTCTCCCTCTGTGTTACTCCATCTCTCCCTCTCTCACTTTGTGTTTGTCTCTCTCTCTGTTTCTCTCTGAATGATTGTGTGTCTTTCTGTCTCAATGGATTTCTATGTCCTTCCCTCTCTCAATCTCTCTGTGATTCTCTGTGTGCCTTTCTCACTGGCTTTCTGTCTGTCTCTTTGCTGCCTGCAATCTCTTTGTGTCTCAGTTCTTTCCCTCCACTTTTTTCCCTCTTTTTCTGTGTCTCTTTCGGCCTTTTCTCTATTCCTCTGAATTTCTTTCTACTGTATTTCTGACTTTGTCTTTTCTCTATTTCTGACTTTCTGTCTTTTTCTGACTTTGTCTTTTCTGTATTTGTCTTTTTCTGACTTTGTATTTTCTGTGTTTCTGACTTTCTGTCTTTTTCTGACTTTGTCTTTTCTCTATTTCTCTGAGTTTGTCTTTTCTGTATTTCTGACTTTGTCTTTTCTGTATTTCTGACTTTGTCTTTTCTGTGTTTCTGACTTTCTGTCTTTTTATGACTTTGTCTTTTCTGTATTTCTCTGAGTTTGTCTTTTCTGTATTTCTGACTTTGTCTTTTCTCTATTTCTGACCTTGTCTTTTCTGTATTTCTCTGAGTTTGTCTTTTCTGTATTTCTCTGACGTTGTCTTTTCTGTATTTCTGACTTTGTCTTTTCTCTATTTCTCTGAGTTTGTCTTTTCCGTATTTCTCTGAGTTTGTCCTTTCTCTATTTCTCTGACTTTGTCTTTTCTGTATTTCTGACTTTGTCTTTTCTGTATTTCTGACTTTGTCTTTTCTCTATTTCGTTTGTCTTTTCTGTATTTCTCTGACTTTGTCTTTTCTGTATTTCTGAGTTTGTCTTTTCTGTATTTCTCTGAGTTTGTCTTTTCTGTATTTCTCTGAGTTTGTCTTTTCTGTATTTCTCTGACTTTGACTTTTCTGTATTTCTGACTTTGTCTTTTCTCTATTTCTGACTTTGTCTTTTCTCTATTTCTGACTTTGTCTTTTCTCTATTTCTGACTTTGTCTTTTGTCTATTTCTGAGTTTCTGTCTTTTTCTGACTTTGTCTTTTCTCCATTTCTGAGCTTCTGTCTTTTTCCGACTTTGTCTTTTCTCTATTTCCGACTTTGTCTTTTCTCTATTTCTGATTTTGTCTTTTCTCTATTTCTGAGTTTCTGTCTTTTGTCCATTTCTGAGTTTCTGTCTTTTTCTGACTTTGTCTTTTCTGTGTTTCTGACTTTCTGTCGTTTCTCTATTTCTGACTGTCTGTTTCTATCTTTTCTCTCATTCTTTTTCTCTCCCTTCTTTGTATTTTTCTTATTCTCTCTCCTTTCGCTCTTTCTTTCTCTATCTATCTTTTTGCCTATTCTTTATCTCTCTTTCTATCTTTTCTCTCTTGCTTTTTCGAACACCCACCCCGCAATTTCACCCCCCGGCAAATTGCCCCCCCCCCGGGAATTTCCCCCCCGCAATTTCCCCCTCCGCAATTTCCCCCTGCAATTTCACCCCTCCCCCTGCCCGCCTGCAAAATTTCCTCCAACAGCAATTTATATCCACGATGTAAATTTTAGCCCCTGCAATATTTCCCCCCCCACCCACCCCGGATAACATTCCCCTTTTGTACAGACCCCCACCCAATTTAAATAATCCTCATCTACAGACCCCTATCTGATATCTCAAGTTAACTGACCCCCATCTAATACCCTCACTATCAACAGACCCAGGAACAGACCCCATCTAATTATCCCCATCCCCCTGTTACAAGACAATCCATCTGGATACCCCCCCAGGACCGACTCCCATCTAGATAACCCCCCAGGACCAAGTCCCATCTAGATACCACCCCAGGAACATACTCCCATCTAGATACCCCCCCCCCAGGACCGATTCCCATCTAGATACCCCCCCATGAACAGACTCCCATCTAGATACCCCCCAGGAACAGACTCCCATCTAAATACCCCGCCAATAACAGACTCCCATCTGGGTACCCCCCCGGGGACAGACTCCCATCTAGATACCCCCCGGGGACAGACTCCCAACTAACTACCCCCCGGGGACAGACCCCCATCTAATTATACCCTTATAATACCATTGTTACAAATGCATTTCCGGGGACAGACCCCCATCTAAATACATCCCCGGGGACTGACCGCCATCTAAATACATCCCCGGGAACAGACCCCCATCTAAATACATCCCCGGGGACAGACCGCCATCTAAATACATCCCCAGGGACAGACCACCATCTAAATACATCCCCGGGGACAGACCCCCATCTAAATACATCCCCGGGGACAGACCCCGATCTAAATACATCCCCGGGGACAGAGCCCCATCCAGATACCCCACCCGGGGACATCCCCCCATCTAATTATACCCTTATAATACCCCTGTTACATATAGCTGACTGGAACAGAACCCCATCTCAATACTAACCCCGGGGAGAGAGCCCCATCTAAATAAATCCCCGGGGACAGACCCCCAACTAAATAAAACCCCGGGGACAGACCCCTATTTAGATAGCCCACCCGGGGACAGACCCCCATCTAAATAAATCCCCGGGGACAGACCCCTATTTAGATAGCCCATCCGGGGACAGACCCCCAACTAAGTAAAACCCCGGGGACAGACCCCTATTTAGATAGCCCATCCGGGGACAGACCCCCAACTAAATAAAACCCCGGGGACAGACCCCTATTTAGATAGCCCATCCGGGGACAGACCCCCAACTAAGTAAAACCCCGGGGACAGACCCCCATCTAAATACAGACCCCCATCTAAATAAATCCCCGGGGACAGACCCCTATTTAGATAACCCACCCGGGGACAGACCCCCAACTAATTATACCCTTATGATACCCCTGTTACAAATACCTGACGGGAACAGACCCCCTTCTAAATACTAACCCCGGGGACAGAGCCCCATCTAAATACTAACCCCGGGGACAGACCCCCATCTAAATACCCCCCCCCCACGGGGACAGTCCCCTATTTAGATAGCCCACCCGGGGACAGACCCCAATCTAATTATACCCTTATAATACCCCTGTTACAAATGCCCCCCGGGAACAGAACCTCATCTAAATCCCCCCCGGGGACAGACCCCCATCTAAATACCATCTAAATATGCAGAGACAGAAAGAAGTGGAGGGGCAGCGATACAAAGTAAGATGTGTTCACAGAATAGAGAGTGGTGTCCCGGGACAGGTCGGAGAGAAATGCAGAGATAATCTTGCAGGAAAGGAGGAGCAGAGATGAAAAGATTCAGGGATTTGGAAGTGAGTGAGAGAAGAAATGGAGTGAGGGAGAGACAGATAAAGATACAGAGAGTCGCAGAAAGAGAGTGACAATGGAAACTTGTGAGACTCCGGAGAGAGGCAGAGATAGAAAGGATGTTGAGAGATACAGAGATAAGGATTTAAAGATGTGAAGAAACAGAGTTAGGAACAAAGAGGAAGGTGCAGGGAACAAGTTGCAGCAAGAGATGGAGAGAGGGAAATCTACGGGATTACATTGACTGTTCTGGAGCAGCGATTCCCAAACTATTCCCTTTGGAGCACCATCCAGCCCCCTCCCTTGTGGTAAAAAAAAATCCACAGACCCCCGAAAACACAAAATCAAAATACTGCGGATGCTGGAAATCTGAAATAAAAACCGTGCTGGAAATACTGAGCATTTCCAGCACTTTGTTTTTCTATCAGCCCCGAAATCACACAGTCTTCTTTTCTGGATCTTGAAATTAATTTGACAATGACAAATATATTGTTATTATTACTTTCCCTCTCTCGTTAAAGCTCTTGTCTGTGAATTCCATGTGGCCAAAATATTCTCCCTCTGCATCATCACAGCTGCACCTTCCGAAAAGATTCTCCTTGGGAATAAGAGAAATAAAATTGATTCAAACAAAGCAAAGCATTTTTGCACAGAAATAAAACACAGCAAGAGCCCAGGACACTCTCTCAAACTCACTGACATAAAACAATCTTTCAGTGACTTACAAACACATCCCCCGACACAGAGCGAGAGACTGGGAAGTGTAGGTGTGTTTACCCTGTCATTTCCTGCTGTCTCTCTCTCCCTCTCTCTCTATTTCTCTGTGTCTCTCTGCATCTGTTTCTGCCTCATTGTAAAAGCACACGAACACTGGTGACCCCCATCCCCTCTCCTGCAGAAGGATAGAGCGAGAAATCCACATTCCCATCCCTGAAAATCTGAATTCAAATGGTCCCCCTGTGTTTCATTTCACTGTCAAATTCAGCCCACAGCCTAAAACACCAGCAATATTCGGGAATGAGAACAAGCCGTTACAAACCTTCACATTTCACCCATTTCATTGCTGATTCACAGAAGTATTTGACACTCAATGAATCAATTTTTAAAGTGGTCGTCACTGTTGCAACGTTGGAAATGCTGTCGGCCATTGATGAACAGCAAGATCCCACAAGCAGCAGTGTGCTGACAGCCGGCTACCCCTCTCTCTCCCTCTGATTCCCTCACTCTCCTGCATCTCTCTCCCTCCTGTTACTCTCATTCAGAGAGACAGATGGAGAGAGAGAGAGAAATTCACGTCACTGCCCAAAATACCAGCATTATTTGGGAATTATACCGGCTTCAAGCTCCGGACTTAAATTCCAGGCCTTCAGGAGAGCTTTACACACAATGAATTCACTTCTAAAATGCAGTCACTGTCACAATGCATGGAATTCTGCAGGCAAGCTGTGCACAGCAAGATCCCAGCAATGGTGACACTTCAAAATTCAGATTACCAAGATTTTGAGTGTGGATTTCTCTCTCTCTCTGTCTTTCTCCATCTTTCTCTGCCTTCCCTCCCTCATCCACACTCCGCCTGTCTCTCTCTCTTTCTCTGATTTACCTGCCACCTCCAGCTGTTTCTCTCTCTCCCTCTTTTTCTCTCCATCTGTTTCTGCCTCAGTGTTGTAATGTAAGAATTGATGCAGGGAATGTATGCACAGCAGGATCCCACAATGTGATCATAGCCAGATATCCTATCACAGTCCTCTGAAAATGCTGAACTCCATCTTTAAACTTCTAACCAGTCTTCATACAGCTTCACGTTCAGCTCTTGTAACTATTGGCCCTCAGGAGCAGTTGAGAATCAATGAACCAATTTTTAAAGTGGTCCTCACTGTTGCAATGCAGGAAACCTGTAGGCAATCTGTGCATAGCAAGATCCCAAAGGCAACAATATGCTAATATGCAGATAATCTGTTTTTAGTGACGTAAGTTTCGAGATCCCAGAGGGAGGGACATTCCTGTAGTTTGAAAATCTCAAACACCCCTCTCCCTGTCTTTCTCCTGCTCCCTCCCCCCTGCACCCCATGCACATCTGTTTCTTTTTCTCTCGATCTGGGATTTAATCTAGATTGAAACGTCCGCTGTAATGTTTCTGTCACCGTTTAAAATAACCACACATCACATTCGATTCATAGAGAGATACAGCACTAAAACAGTACCTTCGGCCCAACGCTTACCATCAGCCATCCATTTATGCTATTCCTACATTAATGCCATTTTTCCCCCTCTCACATCCCCACCTTCCCTCAATTCTCCGACCACCTACCTACACGAGGGACAATTTTTATAATGGCCAATTTACCTATCAACCCGCAAATCTTTGGCATGTGGCAGGAAACCAGAGTACCCGGAGGAAACCCACACGGAGAACTTGCAAACTCCGCACAGGCAGTACCCAGAACCCAACCTGGGTTGCTTTAGCTGTGAGGCTGCGGTGCTAACCACTTAGTCTCTGCAGGAAAGTCCCTCCCTCTGCGATCCCGAAACTTACATCACTGAAAACACATTATCTGCATATTATCATATTGCTGCCTGTGGGATCTTGCTGTGCACACATTGTGGCACCTATTGATTAATGGTTAAAATAGAGAAAGTGCGGGGGAGAGAAAAGCAGAGGAAGATGGAGAGAAAATACAGAGAAATCCACAATCTGACCCTCAGGAAGCTGAATTTTAAAGTGTCCTCATTGCTGTGCAGGAATTGCTGCTGGGCACTAGATGCACAGCAAGATCCCACGAGCAGCAATGTGATAGTAGCTAGATTTCGGTCCCCAGAAAGGGCGAAATGCCCTCTTTAAACTGGGAACAAGCTGCTGATTTTGTCTCACCATTTCAAATAACGACAAATCACATTGCTGTGTGTGGCATGTTTTTTATTTATTAAAGGTTTAATTGGAGAAGGAGAGTGTGAAACCGAGACAAAGAAGAGAAAGCATGGGGGGAGATAGAGACACAGGGAAAGAATGTGGAGACAGAGAGAAAGCTCAGACCTACAGTAAAATGAATTAAAATGGGCACCGTGCATCTTTTTTCACTGTTAGCTTCATAGCATTGAACAAAACAGCAGCAAACCTCACAGACAGGGCTGGAAGGAGCAAGGAGCAAATGGGACTCCCTCCTGGGGCTGCTCCTTGAACCCCAGCCTTTCAATCTGTATAAAACACCAGGAGCCCCAATCCAACATGAAATGGTTAACCCAGGGCCCCAGAGAGGAAATTAAACCTCAGGCTAATAAAAAGACACAACTCACGTGGGCACTTTGGGTGCAGCCTGTGGACAAGGCCTCAGTCCGTCCCCTCTGGAGGAAGCTCCTGTCCAAGGATTCCTCGTCCCAGACTTTCCCTCTTTTCATCTTCACCATGCAGGTTTCAGAAAGAAATTTCCTGAGGCAAGAGGGAGGGAGAGAAAATCGATGAAAAGGCATTGTTTAACAAAATAGCACAGCAAGAGCCCAGGAATTGCCCTCCGTTACACAGACACTCTCTCAGCAACACCCAAATACAATCAAATCACAGTTAATAAACCAGAGGATGAAAGGATTGTGACAGCAACCTCCACCTGTGTGTGTGTGTGTGTGTGTGTGTGTGTGTGTGTGTGTGTGTGTGTGTGTGTGTGTGTGTGTGTGTGTGTGTGTGTGTGTGTGTGTGTGTGTGTGTGTGTCTCTGTATCTCTCTCTCCCCTGTCTCTGTATCTCTCTCTGTTCCTGTCACATTCGTCCCCTATCTCTCTTTCTCTTTGTCCAAATCTGTTTTTGTTCCTCTATCTCATATGTAATGTTGACTGAAAATAGCTGTGAAATATTTCTGTCTCACTATTTAAAACAACAACAAATCACACAGCTGTGTGTGTTTTTAACTATTATAGGTTAGAAGAGAGAAACAGAGAGAGAAATCGAAACTCAGAACTTCAGTCAAATGAACTGAAATGAATCGGGAACATTTGACACTCAGTGAATCGATTGTTAAAGTGCTCGTCACTATTGCAATGTTGGAAACACTGCATGCCATTTGTGCACAGCAAGATCCCACAATTTCATTTCACCTTCAAATTCACAGCACTGCCCAAAACACCATCATTACTCGGGAATTATACCAGCTTCATGCTCAGGACTTTAATTCCAAGCCTTCAGATAATGCAAAGTTGCAGATAATCTGTTTTTAGTGCACAGAAAGATCCCAGCAATGGTGACACTTCAATATTCAGTGTACCAAGCTTTTGAGTGTGGATTTCTCTCTCTCTCTCTCTCTGTCTTTCTCCATCTTTCTCTGCATTCGCTCCCTCACACACACTCCGCCTGTTTCTCCCTCTCTCTCTCTCTGTTTGACCTGCCACCTCCAGCTGTTACTCTCTCTCCCTCTTTTTCTCTCCATCTGTTTCTGCCTCAGTGTTGGATGTAGGAATTGATGCAGAGAATGTATGCACAGCAGGATCCCACAATGTGATCATAGCCAGATATCCTATCACAGTCCTCAGAAAATGCTAAACTCCATCTTTAAACTGAGAACAAGTCTTTATCCAGCTTCACGTTCACCTCTTGTAATTATTATACAATGCTTGTAAAAACACAGAGAAATCCACATTCAGACGCTCAGGAAGCTGAATTTTAAAACTGTTGTCATGGACAAAATGCTGGAGGGCACTCGATGCACAGCAAGATCCCAAAAGCAGCAATGTGATAATAGCCAGATTTCAGTCCCCAGAAAGAGCGAATCCCTCTTTAAACTGGGAACAAGCTGTTGATTCTGTCTCACAATTTCAAATAACGACAAATCACATTGCTGTGTGTGTGGCATGTTTTTTATTTATTAAAGGTTTAAATCGAGAAGGCAAGTGTGAAACAGAGACAGAGAAGAGAAAGCATGGGAGGAGATAGAGACACAGGGAAAGAATGTGGAGACAGAGAGAAAGCTAACCTCAGAACTACAGTAAAATGAATTAAAATGGGCACCGTGCATCTTATTTCACTGTTAGTATCCTAGCATTGCCCAAAACACCAGCAAACCTCACAGACAGGGATGGAAGGAGCAAGTGGCAAATGGGACTCCCTCCTGGGGCTGCTCCTTTAACCCCAGGCTTTCAATCTGCATAAAACACCAGGAGCCCCAATCCAACATGAAATGGTTAACCCAGGGCCCCAGAGAGGAAATTAAACCTCAGGCGAATAAACAGACACAACTCACGTGGGCCCTTTAGGTGCAGCCTGTGGACAAGGCCTCAGTCCGTCCCCTCTGGAGGAAGCTCCTGTCCAAGGATTCCTCGTCCCAAACTTTCCCTCTTTTCACCTTCACTGTGCAGTTTTCAGAATGAAAATTCCTCAGGGGAAAGAAGGAGAAAAAAATTGGATTAAAATACAAAGCGAGGACATTTTTAAACAAAATTGCATAGCAAGAGGCCAGAGTTTCCTCTCTCAGTTACACAGACAATCAGCAATATTCAAATAAAATCAAATCACAGTTATAAACCAGATTGAGACAGAGAGAGCACACACACAGATGCACACACTGAATCAGACTGGGGAATGTGTCCACTCTCTCTAGAGAGAGAGTGAAAGGTGGGTTTTGTGATTGGAACTGAGATCTTCAAAGCCAGTTTATATCCTGACTGAGCTGTTTGCAAACTCCACCCCTTGAGCCTCTGACATGTTGGTCTGTCTCTCAATCTGCTGCCTCAGGGGCGGGAGAGGGGGCCTGTCCATTGATATGTTAATTCCAGGTCAGGACCATCCGGACTCTTCCAGTCCATTGATCTGTTAATCCCAGCACAGCAATGCTTTCAGCCATCTCTTAGTTCATTTTAAACCTTTCATTCTTTCCCTGCAGTTTCAAAATATCAAACACTGATCCAACCCTCCCGCCTCAAACCCTCACACTAAACCCACAAAAAAGACAGAGGCGCAAGGGAAGAGCCAACTGTGTAACAGCCCCACAATCAAATTTCTCTGCAGCACCTGTGGAAGAGCTTGTCACTCTAGAATTGGCCTTTATAGACCCTCCAGGCGCTGCTTCACAAACCACTGACCACCTCCAGGCACTTACCCATTGTCTCTCGAGATAAGGAGGCCAAAGAAGAAACCCACAATACAGTACTGGGCAGATAATGGGGATTGTTACTGAGGTTGTGTTTGGGGATTTTTACTGACATCAGTGTGGATTTTAAAGTGTGTCTCCCCTTCAATCACATCGAAAGTCTCTCAGTGTTGTTGTTGTGTGTTGACAGCTTTTCCAGTGTCCAGTCCCTTTCAACTTTTAATAAAATCTGTGGAACACAAATAAATGTAAAGTTTCTCCTACAAGCTGTTTTGTCCTCCCTCTTTCACTGTCTTTCGCTGTCACTGCCCTATCTCTCTCTCTGTCTCTCTCAGGACTGGGCAGACACTGGGGATTGTTACTGAGGTTCTGTTGGTCATTTTTACTGACATCAGTGTGGATTGTAAAATCTGTCTGTGTGTGTGTGTGTCTGTGTGTGTGTCTGTGTGTGTCCCTTTATGTATGTGCCTGGATGTGTGTGTGTGAGAGAGAGAATATCAGGGTCACCTCGCTACATCTCTATCTCTCCTTCACTCTCTGTTTCTCCTTCTCTCTCCCTCTCTCAATCCGCCTCTCTCATAGAAACATAGATAATAGGAGCAGGAGCAGGCCATTCGGCCCTTTGGGCCTGCTCCGTCATTCAATAAAGATCATGACCGATGGTCTAATTCAGTACCCTGTTCCCACTTTCTCCCCATACCCCTTGATCCCTTTGACATTAAGAAATATACCTCTCTCCTCCATGAATATATTTAATGACTTGGCCCCCACTGCCTTCTGCGGTAGAGAATTCCACAGGTTCACCACCCTCTACCCCATCCATCTCTCCCCCTCTATCTCCATCTCCACCCTCTATCTCCGTCTCCCCCTCTATCTCCCTCTCCCCCTCTATCTCCCAATCCCCCTCTATCTCCCTCTCCCCCTCTATCTCCCTCTCCCCCTCTATCTTCCAATCCCCCTCTATCTCCCTCTCCCGCTCACCTTCCCTCTCCCCCCTCTATCTCCCTCTCCCCCTCTATCTCCCAATCCCCCTCTATCTCCCTCTCCCGGTCTCTCTCCCTCACCCCTCCCTCTATCTCCCTCACCCCCGCTCTATCTCCCTCTGCCCCTCTTTCTCCCTCTGCCCCTCTGTCTCCCTCTGCCCCGCTATCTCACTCTTCCCCTCTATCTCACTCTTCCCGTCTATCTCACTCTCTCCCCTATCTGTCTCTGCCCCTCTCTCTCCCTCTTCCCCCTCTCTCTCCCTCTCCCCCTCTATCTCCCTCTCCCCGCTCTATCTCCCTCTCCCCCCTCTATCTCCCTCTCCCCCATCTATCTTCCGCTCCCCCTCTATCTCCCTCTCCCCCTCTATCTCACTCTCCCCCTCTAACTATCTCTCGCCCTCTACCTCCCTCTCCCCCCTCCATCTCCCTCTCCCCCCTCGATCTCCCTCTCCCCCTCTATCTCCCTCTCCCCCCTCTATCTCCCTCTCCCCATATATCTGCCGCTCCCCCTCTATCTCCCTCTCCCCCTCTATCTCACTCTCCCCCGCTAACTGTCTCTCGCCCTCTATCTCACTCTCTCCCTCTATCTGTCTCTCCCCCTCTATCTGTCTCTTGCCCTCTATCTCACTCTCTCCATCTATCTGTCTCTCGCCCTCTATCGCCCTCTCTCCCCCTCCCGCTCTCTCTCCCTCTCCCCCTCTATCTCCCTCTCCTCCCTCTATCTCTCACATCCCTTCGATCTCACACATCCCCTCGATCTCACTCTTCCCCTCGATCTCACTCTCCCAATCTATCTCACTCTCTCCCTCTATCTCACTCTCTCCCTCTATCTCACTCTCTCCCCTCTATCTCCCTCTCCCCTCTACCTCCCTCTCCCCCTCTATCTCCCTCTCCCCCATCTCTCTCTCCCCTATATCTTCCTCTCCCCTCTATCTCCCTCTCCCCCCTCTATCTCGCACATCCCCTCGATCTCACGCTTCCCCTCGATCTCACTCTCTCCCTCTATCTCACTCCCTCCCTCTAACTCCTTCTCCCCCTCTATCTCCCTCTCCCCCTCTATCTCCCTCTTCCCCTCTATCTCACAAACCCCCTTGATCTCACACCCCCCCCCCGCTATCTCACTCTCCCCCTCTATCTCACTCTCCCTCTCTAACTCACTCTCCCCCTCTATCTGACTCTCCCCCTCTATCTCACTCTCCCCCTCTATCTCCCTCTGCCCTCTATCTGCCTCTCCCCCTCTATCTGCCTCTCCCCCTCTATCTCACTCTCCCCCTGATCTCTTACACCCCCTCTATCTCACTCTCCCCCTCTATCTCACTCTCCCTCTAAATCTGTCTCTCTCACTGCCTCTCTCTCTACCTCTTCGTGTCTCTCTCTCTCTGTTTCGCTCTCTCTTTGTGTCTCTCTGTCTGTTGCTCTCAATCTGTCTCTCCTTTCCCTCTCTGTCCATGACACTGTTTGTGTCTCTCTCACACCATTTCTCTCTCTCTGCCTCTGTCTCTCTGCCTCTCCCCGTCTCTCTCTGTCTCAGTTTCCCCAATCTCTCACCATAGGACAGTCCCGTCATCCCGGGAACAAGTCTGGTGAACCTTCATTGCACTCCCTCTCTGGCAATAATATCCTTCCTAAAGTAAGGGGACCAAAACTGCACACAGTACTCCAGGTGCGGTCTAACCAAGGTTCTATGTGATTGAAGCAAGACTTCACTACTCCTGTACTCAAATCCTCTTGTGATAAAGACTAACATCCCATTAGCCTTCTGAATTGCATTCTGCACCTGCATGTTAGTTTTCAGTGACTTATTGACGGGGACACCCAGGTCGCTTTGTACATCTGCGCTTTCTAATCTCTTACCATTTAATAATTACTGAATTCCACCACCCCGAGTGTGATCAGATACTCTGTCCATTCGTAAACCATTTCCTGTCCCTCCAACAGCTTGTGCCACTGCCCTATTTATCGGTGTATTTTCCCCTTCTGATGATTTTGAATTTGTTCGTGGCTTTTCTCCGACTGAAGTTGTTGTATTTATTCGGTTTTTTTAGTCCTCGGGAAGCTGTTCTTTTCCTGTTGAAATTGTTCCATTTGTTGGTGTTTTTTTTCTCCTGTTGAGGTTGTTGCATGTGTTGGTGCTTTTTCTCCTGTTGAGGTTGTTGTTGCATTTGTTGGTTTTTTTCTCCTGTTGAGGTTGTTGTTGCATTTGTTGGTGTTTTTTTCTCCTGTTGAGGTTGTTGTTGCATTTGTTGCTGGGTTTTTTTCTCATGTTGAGGTTGTTGCGGAATTGATTTGAAAAACACGTTTGCCAACACTTTTCGGGATGAGAAGCTACATTCAACTGAACCCCAGGACCCGTTTCTTTGTCATGTTTAAAGCACTAACCTTGCATTAGTGAGCAGTCAGTCTCTGAAATAAATGTCCCAGTGCTGCTGTAACATAAAATGCCCACCGTGAACAAACCTAAAATGTCTGACTGATGTTCTGAGAGAGGAGGGAACGAGAGACAGACAGACAGAAAGATCTGTAACCTCATGGCCCGGCATATCCCCCACTCTACCATTACCATCAAGCCAGGAGACCAACCCCGGTTCAGTGAAGTGTGCAGGAGGGCATGCCAGGAGCAGCACCAGGCATACCTCAAAATGAGGTGTCAACCTGGTGAAGCTACAACCCAGGACTATCTGCGTGCCAAACTGCGTAAGCAGCATGCGATAGACAGAGCTAAGCGATCCCATAACCAACGGATTAGATCTAAGCTCTGCAATCCTGCCACATCCAGAGAAAAGGAGTGATCAGCATGAAGAGACTGCTGGAGATTTATGTTCTTGGTAATCTCTCCCTCTCTATCTCTCCTTCCTCTGTCTTTTACTCTCTCAAGCCCTGTCTCACCTCTCTGTTCCTCTTTATCCATGTGTTACGAACACTGGACTTTGTCTTTCTCCCATCTTCACTCTTCATCTCTACTTCTCCCTCTGTTACCCTTTGAATCCCAGTCTCTCCCTCTCCATTACCCTCTGAATCCCAGTCTCTCCCTCTCCGTTACCCTCTGAATCCCAGTCTCTCCCTCTCTGTTACCCTCTGAATCCCAGTCTCTCCCTCTCTGTTACCCTCTGAATCCCAGTCTCTCCCTCTCTGTTACCCTCTGAATCCCAGTCTCTCCCTCTCCGTCACCCTCTGAATCCCATTCTCTCCCTCTCTGTTACCCTCTGAATCCCAGTCTCTCCCTCTCTGTTACCCTCTGAATCCCAGTCTCTCCCTCTCTCCCTTTCTATCTCTGTCTCTTCATCTGTCTTTCCCTCTCTGTCTCTCCCTCTCTCTCCTTCTCTCTCTACCTCTCTCTCTGTCTCTCTCTCTGTCCCACCATCTGTCTTCCCCCCCCTCTCACTCCCTCTCTCTCCTTCTATCTCTGTCTCTGTCTCTCTGACTGTCCCTCTGTCTGTCTTTCCCTCTCTGTCACTCCCTCAGTCTCCTATCTCTGTCTCTCTCTCTCTATCCCTCCATCTGTCCTTCCTTCCCTGCAACTCCATTACTCTCCCTGTCTCTCTCTGTCTGTCCCTCCATCTGTCTTTCCCTCTCTGTCTCTCCACACTCTCCTTCTATCTCTGTCTCTCTCGCTCTCAGTCTTTCCATCTGTCTTTCCCTCCCTGTCACTCCCTCTCTCTCCTTCCATCGCTGCCTCTCTCTCTGTCTCTCCAACTGCCTATCCCTCTCTGTCTCTCCCACACTCTCCTTCTCTCTCTGTCTCTGCATCTCTATATCCCTCCATCTGTCCTTCCCTCCCTGTCACTCCATCTCTCTCCTTCTCTCTGTTTCTCACTCTGTCCCTCCATCTGTCTTCCCCTCTCTGACACTCCGTCTCTCTCCTTCTCTCTCTGTCTCTGCCACTCTCTCTGTCTCTCTCTCTGTCCCTCCATCTGTCGTCCCCCCCGTCACACCCACTCGCTCCTTCTATCTCTGTCTCTGCCACGCTCTCTGCCACTCTCTCTGTCCCTCCATCTGTCTTTCCCTCTCTGTTACTCCCTCTCTCTCCAACTATCTCTGTCTCTGCCACTCTCTCTGTCTCTCTCTCTGTCCCTTCATCTGTCTTTCCCTCTCTGTCACTCCTCCTCTCTCCTTCGATCTCTGTCTCCCTCTCTCTATACCTCCATCTTTCCTTCCCTCCCTGTCACTCCATCTCTCTCCTTCTCTCTGTGTCTCTCACTTTTTCCGTCCGTCTCGCTTTCCCGACCTAACAGTCCCTCTCTTTCCTTCTCTCTCTGTCTCTGCCTCTCTCTCTGTCTCTCTCTCTGTCCCTCCATCTGTCTTTCCTTCTCTGTCTCTCCCTCTCTCTCCTTCTATCTCTGCCTCTCCATCTGTCTTTCCCTCTCTGTCTCTCCTTCTCTCTCTGCCTCTCTCTCTGTCCTTCTCTCTGTTCCTCCATCTGTCTTTCACTCTCTGTCACTCCCTCTCGCTCCTTCTATCTCTGCCTCTGTCTCTCTGTCTGTCCCTCCATCTGCATTTCCCTCTCTGTCACTCCCTCGCTCTCCTATCTCTGTCTCTCTCTCTCTATACTCCATCTGTCCTTCCCTCCCTGGAACTCCATCTCTCTCCCTGTCTCTCTCTGTCTGTCCCTCCATCTGTCTTTCCCTCTCTGTCTCTCCCTCAGTCTCCTTCTCTCTCTGTCTCTCTCTCTGTCCCTCCATCTGTCTTTCCCTCTCTCTCCTTCTATCTCTGTCTCTCTCTCTGTCTCTCCATCTGTCTTTCCCCCCTGTCTCTCCCTCTTTCACCTTCTCTTTCTGTCTCTGCCTCTCTCTCTGCCTCTCTCTCTGTCCCGCCATCTGTCTTTCCCTCTGTGTCTCTCCCTCTCTCTCCTTCTATCTCTGTCTCTCTCTCTGTCTCTCCATCTGTCTTTCCCTCCCTGTCTCTCCCTCTCTCTCCTTCTATCTCTGTCTCTCTCTCTCTGTCTTTCCATATGTCTTTCCCTTCCTGTCGCTCCCTCTCTCTCCTTCTATCTCTGCCTCTCTCTCTCTGTCTCTCCAACTGCCTTTCCCTCTCTGTCTCACCCACACTCTCCTTCTCTCTTCTCTCTGCCTCTCTCTCTCTCTCTCTGTCTCTCCATCTGTCTTTACCTCTCTGTCTCTCCCTCTCTCTCCATCTATCTCTGTCTCTCTCTCTCTCTGTCTTTCCATATGTCTTTCCCTTCCTGTCACTCCCTCTCTCTCCTTCCATCTCTGCCTCTTTCTCTCTCTGTCTCTCCAACTGCCTTTCCCTCTCTGTCTCACCCACACTCTCCTTCTCTCTTCTCTCTGCCTCTCTCTCTGCCTCTCTCTCTGTCTCTCTCTCTGTCTCTCTGTCTCTCTCTCTCTCTGTCCCTCCATCTGCCTTTCCCTCCCAGTCACTCCTTCTCTCTCCTTCTATCTCTGTTTCTCTCTCTGTCCCTCCATCTGTCTTTCCCTCTCTGTTGCTCCCTCTCTCTCCTTCTATCTCTGTCTCTCTCTCCGTTCCACCATTTGTCTTTCCCTCTCTGTCACTCCCACTTTCCTTCTCTCTGTCTCTCCCTCTCCCTCCCATCGATCTCACTGTTCCCCTCGATCTCACTCTCTCCCTCTATCTCACTCTCTCCCACTGCCTTCCTCTCCCCCTGTATCTCACACACCCCCTCTATCTCACACACCCCCTCTATCTCACTCTACCCCTATATCTCACTCTCCCCCTCCATCTCACTCTCCTCCTCGATCTGCCTCTCCCCCTCTATCTCACTCTCCCCCTCTATCTCACTCTTCCCCTCTATCTCACACTCCCCCTCTATCTCATACACCCCCTCTATCTCACTCTCCCCCTGTATCTCACTCTCCCTCTCTCTCTGTCTCTCTCACTGCCTCTCTCTCTACCTCTTCCTGTCTCTCTCTCTCTGTTTCTCTCTCTCTTTGTGTCTCTCTGTCTGTTGCTCTCTCTCTGCCTCTCCTCTCTCTCTGTCCATCACTCTGTTTGAGTCTCTCTCACACCATTTCTCTCTCTCTGCCTCTGTCTCTCTGCCTCTCCCTGTCTCTATCTCCCTCTGTCTCTCAGTTTCCCCAATCTCTCACCATAGGACAGTCCCGTCATCCCGGGAACAAGTCTGGTGAACCTTCATTGCACTCCCTCTCTGGCAATAATATCCTTCCTAAGGTAAGCGGACCAAAACTGCACACAGTACTCCAGGTGAGGTCTAACCAAGGTTCTATGTGATTGAAGCAAGACTTCACTACTCCTGTACTCAAATCCTCTTGTGATAAAGACTAACATCCCATTATCCTTCTGAATTGCATTCTGCACCTGCATGTTAGTTTTCAGTGACTTATTGACGGGGACACCCAGGTCGCTTTGTACATCTACGCTTTCTAATCTCTTACCATTTAATAAATACTCAATTCCACCATCCCGGGTGTGATCAAATACTCTGTCCATTCGTAAACCATTTCCTGTCCCTCCAACAGCTTGTGCCACTGCCCTATTTATGGGTGTGTTTTCCCCTTCTGATGATGTTGAATTTGTTAGTGGCTTTTCTCCTACTGAAGTTGTTGTATTTGTTAGGATTTTTTAGTCCTCGGGAAGCTGTTCTTTTCCTGTTGAAATTGTTGCATTTGTTGGTGTTTTTTTCTCCTGTTGAGGTTGTTGTTGCATTTGTTGGTGTTTTTCTCCTGCTGAGGTTGTTGCATTTGTTGGTGTTTTTTCTCCTGCTGAGGTTGCTGTTGCATTTGTTGGTGTTTTTTCTCCTGTTCAAGTTGTTGTTGCATTTGTTGGTGTTTCTGTCTCTTGTTGAAGTTGTTGTTGCATTTGTTGGTGTTTTTCCTCCTGTTGAGGTTGTTGCGGAATTCATTTGAAAAACACGTTTGCTAACACTTTTCGGGATGAGAAGCTACATTCAACTGAACCCCAGGACCCGTTTCTCTGTCACGTTTAAAGCACTAACCTTGCATTAGTGAGGAGTCAGTCTCTGAAATAAATGTCCCAGTGCTGCTGTAACATAAAATGGCCACCGTGAACAAACCTAAAATGGCTGACTGATATTCTGAGAGAGGAGGGAAAGAGAGACAGACAGACAGACAGAAAGAAAGACAATCTGTAACCTCATGGCACGGCATATCCCCCACTCTACCATTACCATCAAGCCAGGAAACCAACCCCGGTTCATTGAAGTGTGTAGGAGGGCATGCCAGGAGCAGCACCAGGCATACCTCAAAATGAGGTGTCAACCTGGTGAAGCTACAACCCAGGACTATCTGCGTGCCAAACTGCGTAAGCAGCATGCGATAGACAGAGCTAAGCGATCCCATAACCAACGGATCAGATCTAAGCTCTGCAATCCTGCCACATCCAGAGAAAAGGAGTGATCAGCATGAAGAGACTGCTGGAGATTTATGTTCCTGGTAATCTCTCCCTCTCCATCTCTCCTTCCTCTGTCTTTTACTCTCTCAAGCCCTGTCTCACCTCTCTGTTCCTCTTTATCCATGTGTTACGAACACTGGACTTTGTCTTTCTCCCATCTTCACTCTTCATCTCTACTTCTCCCTCTGTTACCCTCTGAATCCCAGTCTCTCCCTTTCCATTACCCTCTGAATCCCAGTCTCTCCCTCTCCGTTACCCTCTGAATCCCAGTCTCTCCCTCTCTGTTCCCCTCTGAATCCCAGTCTCTCCCTCTCTGTTACCCTCTGAATCCCAGTCTCTCCCTCTCTGTTACCCTCTGAATCCCAGTCTCTCCCTCTCCGTCACCCTCTGAATCCCATTCTCTCCCTCTCTGTTACCCTCTGAATCCCAGTCTCTCCCTCTCTGTTACCCTCTGAATCCCAGTCTCTCCCTCTCTCCATTTTCTATCTCTGTCTCTTCATCTGTCTTTCCCTCTCTGTCTCTCCCTCTCTCTCCTTCTCTCTCTGCCTCTCTCTCTGTCTCTCTCTCTGTCCCACCATCTGTCTTTCCCCCCTCTCACTCCCTCTCTCTCCTTCTATCTCTGTCTCTGTCTCTCTGACTGTCCCTCTGTCTGTCTTTCCCTCTCTGTCACTCCCTCAGTCTCCTATCTCTGTCTCTCTGTCTCTATCCCTCCATCTGTCCTTCCTTCCCTGCAACTCCATTACTCTCCCTGTCTCTCTCTGTCTGTCCCTCCATCTGTCTTTCCCTCTCTGTCTCTCCACACTCTCCTTCTATCTCTGTCTCTCTCGCTCTCAGTCTTTCCATCTGTCTTTCCCTCCCTGTCACTCCCTCTCTCTCCTTCCATCGCTGCCTCTCTCTCTGTCTCTCCAACTGCCTATCCCTCTCTGTCTCTCCCACACTCTCCTTCTCTCTCTGTCTCTGCATCTCTATATCCCTCCATCTGTCCTTCCCTCCCTGTCACTCCATCTCTCTCCTTCTCTCTGTTTCTCACTCTGTCCCTCCATCTGTCTTCCCCTCTCTGACACTCCGTCTCTCTCCTTCTCTCTCTGTCTCTGCCACTCTCTCTGTCTCTCTCTCTGTCCCTCCATCTGTCGTCCCCCCCGTCACACCCACTCGCTCCTTCTATCTCTGTCTCTGCCACGCTCTCTGCCACTCTCTCTGTCCCTCCATCTGTCTTTCCCTCTCTGTTACTCCCTCTCTCTCCAACTATCTCTGTCTCTGCCACTCTCTCTGTCTCTCTCTCTGTCCCTTCATCTGTCTTTCCCTCTCTGTCACTTCTCCTCTCTCCTTCGATATCTGTCTCCCTCTCTCTATACCTCCATCTTTCCTTCCCTCCCTGTCACTCCATCTCATCGTACCTACATCTACCCTGTCTATCTGTCATGTTACCCCAGGGTCTCCACACAGCCTGTGTCCCCGTCCCCCTGCTTCTAAAGTGTCTCAGGGTCTCCCGGCACTTTCTATCTCTCTGCTTCTGTCTCTATCCCTCACTATCTCTCTGTTCTCTCTCCATTTCTATCTCTCCCTATCTCTCTGTTACTCCACCTCTGTTCCTCTCTCTCTGTCTAACACTCTCTCCCACCATGTTGGTTATCATTGGGGGTCGAGTTAAATCAGAGACATAATAAACACTTCACCTGTCTGCCCCAGAATAAATAGCAACTTTTGTGGATATTTTATGTCTGTATTCAGACATGATCACAGTGATGTAGACAGCAAAATATATTATATGATGGGATGCTGCAAATCGATTTACACTCGTACTGTCGGAAAAACAACTTAAAAAGAATTATTCACATGTTCAGTCCAACTTAACGACAGATTTGACCCGATAAGGTAATAAATGCCAAAAGTCTTGAGTTTTTTGGAGTACGTTAAGCTTTACTCTGTCTGGCTTTCAGAAATTAAACATTACACATGCACTGCAAGATTAAAGATTATACATAGGTGAGGCTACATAGAATTTTGGAAGGACTAACAAGGCTAGGGAATATCCAATGAATGGTAGGACCATAGGAAGTACCGAGTGTAAGAGGGATCTTGGTGTACTTGTCCATATATCACTGAAGGCTGCAGCGCAGGTAGACAAGGTGGTTAGGAAGGTATATAGGATACTTGCCTTTATTAGTTGAGGCATAGAATATAAGAACAGGGAGGTTATGATGGAGCTATATAAAAGACTGGTTAGGCCACAGCTGGAGTACTGTGTACAGTTCTGGGCACCACACTATAGGAAGGATGTGATTGCACTGAAGAGGATGCAGAGGAAATTCACCAGGATGTTGCCTGGGCTGGAGCATTTCAGCTATGAAGAGAGACTGAAAAGGCTGGAGTTGTTTTCCTTAGAGCAGAGAAGGCTGAGGGGGACCTGATTGAGGTATACAAAATTATGAGGGGCATTGATAGGTTAGATAGGAATAAACTTTTTCACTTAGCGGAGGGGTCAATAACCAGGGGGCAGAGATTGAAGGCAAGCGGCAGGAGGTTTAGAGGGGATTTGAGGAAAAGATTTTTCATGCAGAGGGTGTTTGGAATCTGGAACTCTCTGCCTGAAGAGGTGGTAGAGGCAGGAACACTCACAACATTTAAGAAGTATATAGATGAGCACTTGAAATGCCGTAGCATACAAGGCTACGGGCCTAGTGCAGTAAAATGGGACTAGAATAGGTCGGTGCTTGATGGTGGACACAGACACGATGGGCCGAATGGCCTGTTTCTGTGCTGTATAACTCTATGACTCTAACTGTCGTCATAGAATTCAGCTGAAAATTGATCAGTTACATTGTTATTTCAGTTATTTCAGTCCATATTTACAGTACACATGGTACCTTACTGTTGTAATAAAGTCAAATAGTATCTATTCATCCCACTGGGGCAAAATGTCACTGGCTCAACATTCTCACCAAATACTAAAGCATACCACAATGCAAGACTCTCATATTCAACACAAGTTTCCTTTTCTGATTCTCGCTGGTCTGTTCTGATTCTCTGAGGGATTACTGATGCTTATCCTCCACATGAGCAGTCGTCCTAATCCCGTGTGCCTGTCCTGCTCCCAAACCCGGCATCCACTTACATTAAGGCAAGTGATACAGGAGCGTCTCAGTGACTGAGGCAGGTGAGTCTTGAGGCTGAGCCGGGGACAGTGAGTGACACGGGTTAATCCGACAATCGAGGGACAGTTTAAACTGAACTGTACTCTGTATCTAACCTTTGCTGTACATTCTCTGAGATTGTTTGATGGAGCAGTGCAGACGAGGAGAGTTATTCCTTACCCATTTTAAATATAGAGAATTGAATATCCAAGAGATTGTTTTAAGTGTGATGATGGTTTCTGCCTCTACCATCCTTCAGAGTCAGAGAGAGATACAGCACTTATACAGGCCCTTCGGCCCGCCCAGTCTGTGCCGGCCATCAACCACCCATTTTATACTAATCCTTTCAGGCAGTGAGTTCCAGACACCCACCAGCCACTGGGTGAAAGAACTATTGATGTGTTTCGTTCTGTTAAGTTTGATGTCAATGTTTCCCCAGGATGTTGACTCTGGGTGATTCAGCGATGGGATAATGCTTTGAATGCCCAGAGGAGGTGGTTGGATTCTCTCTTGTTGCTGATGGTCATTGCCTGGCACTTGTGTGACATGAATGTTACTTTCCACTGGTCTGCCCAAGCCTGAATGTTGTCCGGGTCTTGGTGCATGTGGCTGTGGATTGCTTTATTATCTAAGGCAAAATACTGTGGATGCAGGAAATCTGGAAAGCATCGAGCTGAATCACTAACTCTGTTTTGCTCTCCGCAGATGCTGCTTGACCTGCTCAGTATTTCCTCCTGGGATCTCGGCTGAAGATGGTTGAGCCTCGGACACTACCCTGAGGAACTCCTGCAGTGATGTCCTGGGACTGAGATGATTGACCTCCAACAACCACAACCATCTTCCTTTGTGCTCGGTCTGTATCCAACCAGCTGATTCCCACTGACTTCAGTTTTACTCGGGCTCCTCGATGTCACACTCGGTCAAACGCTGCCATGATGTTAAGGTCAGTCTCTCTTCCCAGTAGCAGACAGGAGTGAATCATTCCCTTTGACCCATTGTAAACTGAACAAGCTGTGCTTCTTCACAGCATGATACAGGACTGTACACGACCGATTAATGTAGCCCATCAAACACTCCCAGAGCAGGTTCAGCACAGCTTAGGAATAGAGTATAGTTCCTTCAACATTCTCTATCTGTCTTCCTCTCTCTGTCTCTCCCTCCTGCTATCTCTGACACGAGGAGAGAAACAGAGGGAGAGAGGGTTAGATCTGCAGACAGAGGGAGTGCTGTGGAGAGGGACAGGGTTGGAGAGAGAGAGAGAGATTGCTGGGTCGATTGAAAGGGAGAATATAAGATAAATTAATTTGATGTAATCCTTCACTGCTGTGTGCACAAACATTGAAGAGATAGGTATGGAGACAGAAACATCGGGAGAGATCTCTGTCTCTCTGGCTGTCTCTCCATCTGTCTTTCCCTCTCTGTCTCTCCCAATCTCTCCTTCTCTCCCTGTCTCTCTCTCTGTCCCTCCATCTGACTTTCCCTCTCTGTCCCTCCATCTGTCTTCCCTCCCTGTCAATCCCTCTCTCTCCTTACATCTCTGCCTCTCTCTCACTCTCTCTCTCTGTCCCTCCATCTGTATTTCCCTCCCTGTCAATCCCTCTCTCCCCTTCTATCTCTGCCTCTCTCTCTGTCTCTCTCTCTCTCTCTCGGTCTCTCTCTCTGTCCCTCCATCTGTCTTTCCCTGTCTGTTTCTCCCTTTCTCTCCTTCCGTCTCTGCCTCTCTCTCTCTCTGTCCCTCCATCTGTCTTTTCCTCTCTGTCTCTCACTCTCTCTCCTTGTCTCTCTGTCTGTCTCTCTCTGTCTCTCCATCTATCTTCCCCACCCCCTGTCACACCCTCTCTCTCCTTCTTTCTCTATCTCTGCCTCTCTCTCTGTCTCTCTCTATGTCCCAACATCTGTCTTTCCCTGCCCTGTCACTCCATCTCTCTCCTTCTCTCTCTGTCTCTCACTTTGTCCCTCCATCTGTCTTTCCCTTCCTGACACTCCCTCTCACTACTTCTATCTCTGTCTCTGCCACTCTCTCTGTCTCTCTCTCTTGTCCCTCCATCAGTCTTTCCCTCTCTGTCTCTCCGTCTCTCTCCTTCTCTCTCTGTCTCGCTCTCTCTATCGCTCCATCTGTAATTCCCTCCCTGTCACTCCGTCTGTCTCCTTCTCTCTCTGTCTCTCACTTTGTCCCTCCATCTGTCTTTCCCTTCCTGACACTCCCTCTCACTACTTCTATCTCTGTCTCTGCCACTCTCTCTGTCTCTCTCTCTTGTCCCTCCATCAGTCTTCCCCTCTCTGTCTCTCCGTCTCTCTCCTTCTCTCTCTGTCTCGCTCTCTGTCCCTCCATCAGTATTTCCCTCCCTGTCACTCCCTCTCTCTCCTTCTATCTCTGTCTTTCTCTCTGTCTCTCCATCTGTATTTCCCTCCCTGTCACTCCCTCTCTCTCCTTCCATCTCTGCCTCTCTCTCTCTCTGTCCCTCCATCTGTCCTTCCCTCCCTGTCACTCCATTTCTCTCCCTGTCTCTCTCTCTGTCCCTCCATCTGTCTTTCCCTCTCTGTCCCTCCATCTGTCTTCCCTCCCTGTCAATCCCTCTCTCTCCTTACATCTCTGCCTCTCTCTCACTCTCTCTCTCTGTCCCTCCATCTGTATTTCCCTCCCTGCCAATCCCTCTCTCCCCTTCTATCTCTGCCTCTCTCTCTGTCTCTCTCTCTCTCTCGGTCTCTCTCTCTGTCCCTCCATCTGTCTTTCCCTGTCTGTTTCTCCCTTTCTCTCCTTCCATCTCTGCCTCTCTCTCTCTCTGTCCCTCCATCTGTCTTTTCCTCTCTGTCTCTCACTCTCTCTCCTTGTCTCTCTGTCTGTCTCTCTCTGTCTCTCCATCTATCTTCCCCACCCCCTGTCACACCCTCTCTCTCCTTCTTTCTCTATCTCTGCCTCTCTCTCTGTCTCTCTCTATGTCCCACCATCTGTCTTTCCCTGCCCTGTCACTCCATCTCTCTCCTTCTCTCTCTGTCTCTCACTTTGTCCCTCCATCTGTCTTTCCCTTCCTGACACTCCCTCTCACTACTTCTATCTCTGTCTCTGCCACTCTCTCTGTCTTTCTCTCTTGTCCCTCCATCAGTCTTTCCCTCTCTGTCTCTCCGTCTCTCTCCTTCTCTCTCTGTCTCGCTCTCTCTATCGCTCCATCTGTAATTCCCTCCCTGTCACTCCGTCTGTCTCCTTCTCTCTCTGTCTGTCACTTTGTCCCTCCATCTGGCTTTCCCTTCCTGACACTCCCTCTCACTACTTCTATCTCTGTCTCTGCCACTCTCTCTGTCTCTCTCTCTTGTCCCTCCATCAGTCTTCCCCTCTCTGTCTCTCCGTCTCTCTCCTTCTCTCTCTGTCTCGCTCTCTGTCCCTCCATCTGTATTTCCCTCCCTGTCACTCCCTCTCTCTCCTTCTATCTCTGTCTTTCTCTCTGTCTCTCCATCTGTATTTCCCTCCCTATCACTCCCTCTCTCTCCTTCCATCTCTGCCTCTCTCTCTCTCTGTCCCTCCATCTGTCCTTCCCTCCCTGTCACTCCATCTGTCTCCTTCTCTCTCTGTCTGTCACTTTGTCCCTCCATCTGGCTTTCCCTTCCTGACACTCCCTCTCACTACTTCTATCTCTGTCTCTGCCACTCTCTCTGTCTCTCTCTCTTGTCCCTCCATCAGTCTTCCCCTCTCTGTCTCTCCGTCTCTCTCCTTCTCTCTCTGTCTCGCTCTCTGTCCCTCCATCTGTATTTCCCTCCCTGTCACTCCCTCTCTCTCCTTCTATCTCTGTCTTTCTCTCTGTCTCTCCATCTGTATTTCCCTCCCTGTCACTCCCTCTCTCTCCTTCCATCTCTGCCTCTCTCTCTCTCTGTCCCTCCATCTGTCCTTCCCTCCCTGTCACTCCATTTCTCTCCCTGTCTCTCTCTCTGTCCCTCCATCTGTCTTTCCCTCTCTGTCTCTCCATACTCGCCTTCTATCTCTGTCTCTCTCGCTCTCTGTCTTTCCATCTGTCTTTCCCTCCCTGTCACTCCCTCTCTCTCTTTCCATCGCTGCCTCTCTCTCTCTCTGTCTCTCCAACTGCCTTTCCCTCTCTGTGTCTCCCACTCTCTCCTTCTCTCTCTGTCTCTGCCTCTCTCTATCCCTCCATCTGTCCTTCCCTCCCTGTCACTACATATCTCTCCTTCTCTCTGTTTCTCACTCTGTCCCTCCATCTGTCTTCCCCTCTCTGACACTCCCTCTCTCTCCTTCTCTCTCTGTCTCTGCCACTCTCTCTGTCTCTCTCTCTCTCTGTCCCTCCATCGGTCATTCCCTCTCTGTCACTCCCTCTCTCCTTCTCTCTGTCTCTCCCTCTCTCTCCTTCTCTTTATCTCTGTCCCTCCTTCTGTCTTCCCCCCTCCCCCCGTCACTCCCTCTCGCTCCTTCTATCTCTGTCTCTGCCACTCTCTCTGTCTCTCTCTCTGTCCCTCCATCTGTCTTTCCCTCTCTGTCTCTCCCTCTCTCTCCCTGTCTCTCTCTCTGTCTGTCCCTCCATCTGTCTTTTTCTCTCTGTCTCTCCCTCTCTCTCCCTGTCTCTCTCTGTCTGTCCCTCCATCTGTCTTTCCCTCTCTGTCTCTCCACACTCTCCTTCTACCTCTGTCTCTCTCGCTCTCTGTCTTTCCATCTGTCCCTTCCTGTCACTCCCTCTCTCTCCTTCCATCGCTGCCTCTCTCTCTCTCTGTCTCTCCAACTGCCTTTCCCTATCTGTCTCTCCCACTCTCTCCTTCTCTCTCTGTCTCTGCCTCTCTCTATCCCTCCATCTGTCCTATCATTTCTGCACAGGTTTTCCTCGAGTGCAAGTCACTCAGTTCCATTCTCCTGCCTTCTCCCCATAACGCAGCACCTTCTTCCTTTTCATATAACTGTCTAATTCTCTTTTGAATGCTTCAATTAAACTTGCCTCCACCACGTTCTCAGGCAGCTTATTCCAGACCTTAAGCACTCACCGCATGAAAAAGGTTTTCTCCATGTCAATTTTGCTTCTCTTACCATATATTTTCTATCGGACTAATCGCATTCTCGATCCTTTCACAAGTGGGAACCACCCTCTGGGTGAAAAACATTTTCCTCATCACCCCTCTAATCTTTCTACCAATCACTTTAAGTCTATGTCCCTTCGTCACTGAGCTCTCTGCTAAGGTGAATAGACCTTTCACCTCCACTCTATCCAAGCCCTTCACATTTCAATCAGATCTCCCCTCAGATTTCTCTGTTCCAGGGAGAACAAGCCTAGCCTATCAAATCTTTCCTCATAGCTTCATTTTTCCAGTTCTGGCAACATCCTCGTCAATCTCCTCCGTAGCCTTTCCAGTGCAATTACATCCTTTCTGTAATGAGTTGACCAGAACTGCACACAGTACTCAAGTTGTGGTCTAACCAATGAGTTTTAGAGTTTCAGCATAACCTCCCTGCTCTGCTATTCTATACCTGCCTTGCTGGAAAGGTCACTGCAGTTTGAAAATATCAAACAATGATCCAACACTCACTCGTAAAACATTCACATTAAACTCCCAACACAGGATTGGGCAAATAATGAGGATTGTTACTTGTTGTTACATCTTGTCTCATCCTCTATCTGTCTCTCCCTCTCACGTCTGTCTCTCTCCATTTCTCTCTCTCTCTCCCTCGATCTTCTTCTCCCTCTTTCTCCACCTCAGTCCTTGACTGTGCCTGTGCCTCTCTCACAACATCTCTCCCCCTCTCTCTCTCCATGGACAGAAATGTTTTAATGCATTTCTTGGCTAATTTTGAACCTGCAATTCTTGCCCTCGCTGGGAACGTCATTGCAGTTTCAAAATATCAAACACTGATCAACACTCACCCCCTAAACTCTCACACTAAACCCCCAATACAGGACTGTGCAGATAATGGGGATTGTTACTGAGGTTCTGTCAAGGTCCGCTCACACCCTGTCTCCCCTCTCCCCTGCTTCTAAAGTTTGTCAATTTCTGATAATATATTTTCAACAACATTAAATGTCACTGCAGATTGAAAATATGAAACACTTTATACGTAGAGAGGGAGCTCCCTCCACTTTATACATAGAGAGGGACCTCCCTCCACTTTATACATAGAGGGAGCTCCTTCCACTTTGTACATAGAGAGGGACCTCCCTCCACTTTATACATAGAGAGGGACCTCCCTCCACTTTATACAAAGAGAGGGAGTTCCGTCCCGTTTAGACGTGGGTTTTCTCCAGTTTCCTCCCACATGCCAATGACTTGCAGGTTGATAGGTAAATTGACCATTAGAAATTGCCCCTCGTATAGGTAGGTGGTAGGGAAATATAGGGACAGGTGGGGATGTGGTAGGAATATAGAATTAGTGTAGGATTAGTATAAATGGATGGTTGATGGTTGGTGCAGACTCGGTGGGACGAAGGGCCTGTTTCAGGGCAGTATCACTAAACTAAAATGGCCTCCTCCTCTTCCTCTGTCCAATGACAAATACCTTGCTGTCACTCTCTGTGTCTTGGTCTTTGTCTCTCTTTCTGTCTGTCTGTCTCTCTCTCCTCTCTCAAACATCTGTGGAAATCCACAAACATTAGTCAGCGATTTTAGGCTGGTTCTCGGTGGCAATTTTATGTTATCACAACACTGGGATATTTATTCCAGAGACCGACTGCTCACCAATGTGAGGGTCGTGCTCAAATTGTAACAGAGACACAGACATGGAGACACTGAGAGACACAGTACCAGAAAGGAATTAATCATTCCCTTGTGCCCAATAAGTTTCCCTCCACTGTGATTAGGCTGGGTGGCCTGTAATTACTCAGTCTATTACTTTCACCCTTGTTAATCAAAAGTACAACATCCGTAGTCCTCCAGTCCTCTGGGAGCAAGACTTCAACCAGAGAGGTTTGGAAAACGATGGTCAGAGCCTCTGCTATTTTCTCCCTTGTAGCTCTAAACAGTCTGAACCTGGTGAATTATCAGCTTTCAAGATGCTAAACCCCTGAATATTTCCTCTCTCACTGTTTATCCCATTCAATATATCAAACCCCTCCTCATTGACTACAATGTCTGTGTCATCTCCCCTTTTTTGAAGACAGCCACAATGTATTCATTAAGAACCATGCCCGCATCTTCCGCCTCCATGGTTCGGAAAAAGGAGGAGAGACGATATAAAGTAAAGGATAGAATTCTAAAGGAGGTGCAGGAACAGACACATCTGGGGGTTATTTGTGCACCAATCACTGAAGGTGGCAGGGCAGGTTCAGAAAGTGCTTAAACGGCATAAGGGGTCCTGAGATTATAAATAGAGACATTGAATACAAAGGCAAGGAAACTATGACCTTTGTAAAATGCTGGTTTGCCTTCAACTGGAGCATTGTCCAATTCTGGACACCGTACTTTAGGAAGAATGTGGGGGCATTAGAGAGGGTGCAAAAAAGATTCACAAGAATGGTTCCAGGGATGAGGGAATTCAGTTACGTGGATAGATTGGAGAAGCTGGGGTTGTTCTCTGTGTCTCTCTCTGTCCTCCTCTCTCTGTCTCTCCCTCTTGCTGTCTCTGACACTAAGAGGGAGACAGAGTGAGGGAGGCTTAGATATGGAGGCAGTGAGAGTGCTGTGGAGAGGAAGGTTGGAGAGAGAGAGATTGCTGGGGTGGATTGAAAGGGAGAATGGAAGATACATTCATTTGATGTCATCTTTCACTGCTGTGTATGCAAACAGAGAAAGATAGGCATGTAGAGTGAAATATTGGTCGAGTGGGAGAAATGTGGATGACGTTGGTGCTCAGGCGGCCAGTTGTGATGATCAGGAAGGAAAACGCTCCATTGTAAACATCCAGCAAGTTATTCCACCATGGAACCCTCATGATATTGGTGTGGAAATCTGGAAATCTCTGCCCCTGGTTATTTCCCCCTGTGTTAAGGGAAATGGGTCCTTCCTTTCCACTCTATCTAGGACCATCATCATTTTATAGACCTCAATTAAATCTTCCCTTCAACCTTCTCTGTTCCAAAGAAAACAATTCCAGCCTATGCAATATTTACTCATAGTTCAAAGTCGCCATTCCTGACAACATCCTCTGTAAATCTCCTCTGTACCCTCTCCAGTGTGATCACATCCTTCCTGTAATGTGGTGACCAGAACTGTACACAGTACTCTAGCTGTGGTCTAACTAGAGTTTTATACAGTATTAACATAACCTCCCTGTGCTTATATTCTCTCCATTGGCCAATAAAGGGAAGTATTCCGCAAGCCTTCTTCACCGCCTTATCCACCTGTCCTGTTACCCTCAGGAATCAGTGGACAGTCACTCCAAGGCCCCTCTATTCACAGTCTGAGATATTGTTCAGTTAGATTGAAAGGACAAATGTAAAACATAATAATTTGATGTAATCCTTCACTGCAGTATACACAGACATCCGAGCGAGAGGCATGGAGTTTGAAACATCGGGGTAGAGGGAGAAAAATAGAAGAGATGGTAACAAATTGGAAAGGAGTGAAAGGGACTGAGAGAGAGGGAATCTCTGGTAAACTCTCTTGCTGGCAATCTCTCTCCATCTCTGTCTCTCTCTTCCCCTCTCTTCTACTCTCTGAAACCCTATTTCTTCTCTCTGTTACTCACTTTCCAAGTCTATCTCTTGATGTTCTCTCTCTATCTCCCTCTGTACACTATCTGAATCTCTCCCTCTTGCTCTCAGGATGGGAAGAGGGAGAAGGAGAGGCTGAGAAAAGGTGTTGCAGGCAGTGAGAGATGAGGAGAAAGAGATAGACGAACAGCGAGTCTGGCATTGGGAGATGGATCTTTACTCTGTATCTAACCCCGTGCGTACCTGTCCTGTGAGTATTCGCTGGGGACAGTCTCGGACGGGGAGGACTGTCTAAAAATCAAAAATTAGTCGAAAGCCCTTTCAAAGATGAAATTTAGAAACACTTCTACATACAAAGGGTGGGAGAAGTTTGGAACTGTCTTCCACAAATGACCCGTCCCTATCTCTGCAATCTCCTCCAGCTCCACAATCCACCAATATCTGCGATCCTCTAATTCTAGCCTCTTGAACATCCCCAATTTGAATTGTTCCAACATTGGTGGCCGTGCCTTCAAGCTGCCAAGGCCCTAACCCTGGAATTCCTTTCCTAAACCTCTCCGTTTCACTAACTCTCCTTCCTCTTTGAAGACGCTGCCTCAAATCAACCTCTTTGACCAAGTTTTTGTTCGTCTCGTGTAATATCCCCTTAAGTGACTCGATGACAACTTTTTATTTGACTTATTTATTTGTTGGACGTGTGCGTTACTGGCCAGGCCAGCATTTATTACCCATTCCTAATTGCCCTTGAGAAGGTAGTTTTGAGCCTCCTTCTTGAACCGCTGCACTCCATGTGGGGTAGGTACACCCACAGTGCTGTTAGGAAGGGAGTTCCAGTATTTTGACCCCGTAACAGTGAAGGGACGGCGATATCGTTTCAAGTTAGGATGGTGTATGACTTTAGTTGTTGTGTGCGGACAGTATTTTCAGTGCGCAGTCCATTTAAATTTTTAATTATTTATTTTTTTCATGTGGTTAGATGTAAAGTTTCTCCTACAATCTGCCTGCCTCCCCGTATCTCCTCACTCTTTCTGCCCGTCTCCCCCTCCTTCTCTAAATCCACTGCTTTACTCTGTATCTAAACTCACACTGTACCTGCCCTGGTAGGTCTCATTATTGTGCTTAAGCAATGAGTTATACACTTCCAGCATAACCTCCCTGCTCTTATATACTTTAACAGCCTTGTTGAGAATGGCACTGCAGTTTGAAAATATGAAACACTGATCCAACATTCACCCCTAAAACACTCACACAAACCTCAAAGAACAGGACTGGGAAGATAATGAGGATTGTTAATGATTGTTACAACTTGTCTCATCCTCTCTATTTGTCTCTCCCTCTCATGTTTGCTTCTTCCCATCTTTCTCTCTCTCTCTCTCTCCCCCTCGCCCTCTCCCTCTTTCTCTGCCTCTTTGCATGACTCTGTCTCTAACACCATCTCTCTCTCCTTGGACAGAAATGTTTTTATCCATTTCTTGGTTAATTTTGAACCTGTAAATCTTGCCCTTGCTGGGAAGGTCACTGCAGTTTCAAAATATCAAACACTGTTCAACACTTGCCCCCAAAACTCTCACACTAAACCGTCAATACAGGACTGTGCAGATTATGGGGATTGTTACTGATGTTCTGTCAAAGTCCCCTCACACACTGTATCCCATTTCCCCGCTTCTAAAGTTTGTCAGTGTTTAATACTATTTTTTTCAATAGTATTAAATGCCACTTCAATTTGAAAATATCAATCACTGATCCAACACTTGCCCCCAAAACACTCACACTAAACCCCTGATCTCTCCTTTCAAAATTAGTTCCTGCGCACGGCCAGTTTTACTTTTTAATTCTATCTTTTTTCAACATTACTAGATGTAAAGTTTTTCCTATAATCTCGCCCTCCCTCTCCCCCTCTCTCTCTGTCTGTCTGTCCCTCTGTTTCTGTTTCTCCTTCTGTTTGTCTCTCTCCCTCTCTCTCTCTCTGTCCCTTTCTCCCTCTGCATTTTTCTCTCTCCCTCTGCATCTGCCTGCCTCACTTTCTGTCTTTCTCACTCTGCATTTGCCTGCCTCCCTTTCTGTCTCTCTCCCTCTGTCTCTGTTTCTCCTTTTTTCTCTATCATTCTAGCTCTGTCTCTCTCTCTCTCTCCCTCTGTCTCTGTCCCACTCTGTCTGTGTCTCTCTCCATCTGTGCCTCACTCCCTCCATCTCTCCGTCCCTCTGTACATGGACAGCAATGCTTTGAGCCATTTGTTTGGTTAATTTTGAATCTTTAACTCTTGCTTTTGTTGGGAATGGCAATGTAGGTTGAAAATATCAAACACTCTTCTAACACTCATCCCTAAAACGCTCACATTAAACCCCAAATACCGGACAGGGCAGACAATGGCGATTGTTACTGGGGTTCCGTTAAGGTCTCATTTCACTATCTCTTCTGTATCTCACTGTCTTCCACTTTGTCCCTCTCTCTCCATTTCCCCATGTTTTTCGTTTCCCTCTCTCCTCTTTCCTTCATCGCCCCCAACTTTTTAAATAGAGAGGGCGCTCCTTCCACTTTATAAATAAAGAGGGTGCTCCCTCCACTTTATACATAGAGAGGGAGCTCCCTCCACTTTATACATAGAGAGGGAGTTTCCTAAACTTTATACGTGGAGGCGGAGCTCCCTCGACTTTAGACATCGAAAGGGAGCTCCATCTGTTTTATATAGCTGCCGTGGTGGTATTTGAACCCCTGTCCCCAAGCCATCAATTTGGGCCTCTGGATTACGTGACCAGTGATATTATCACAACCCAACTGCCTCCCAAATGGATGCGTACAGTGTCTGTCTCATAATATCACTCACAGTAGTTTCTGGGCTGTAACCCTGAACATGGTCCAGAATCAGAGACTCAAAGTTCGCATTTTAACTGGAGAAAGGCAGGAACAGAGTGAAATGGGATTGATTTTGTCCCTGGATTCAGTGTCCACTGCAGACGGATCAGTTGCATTTACAATAGAAATGCCAGGAGTGAACAAGGTCAATGCAATAATATGGAAAATGTAAATAATGCCACTCATAATTGTAGCATCCGTCCAGTATGAGTACAGTTTTCAGGTTTATTCTGAGAGAGTGGTCTTACTCAGAAAATGTCATTGATGTTGAAATGATTGTGTTTTATCCACCAGATTATTTACATCAGAGTCAAAGCTGCTGATGTAATGTGTTTGTTCAGGTGAGTGTAATTAATAACAATGATCAGGGGTATAACCGTGTCAGTGGAGACCTATCCGCTGTATAAATCAGGACCCATTGGAATGGATCAGCTCAGAGTGCCTGGTGGAGCTGTGGATTCCAGGATAACAGAAGTCTCTGCTTCTCACAGAAATGGGATATTCAGTAATGTATCAGATAGCAAGGATTTACTATCCTGTACTTGCAGCAATTGGAGTTGCTGGTAAGCAGTATCTCAGCTGTTAATGGTGTAAATCAATGTTAACTGTGCTGCTCTACTCAGTATTACTTCTCACTGTGTGTGTTACACAGCCGCCTGTTATTTTCCAGCAAATTATTGATGGAATCTCCTCATTGTCTACTGTTTCATTTTTGCAGGCATTGGATCATGTCTTTAATGGTATTGTTTTCGGTAGCCGTAGCATTCTGACTGGATTATTCTGTGCAGCGAAGGCTTTTGAGTGATATGTTTCAGTTCGGATCAAAGATCGAACCATCAGGAGATTTTAACAATTTCATGATGAGGACCAAATCCGTCCTGGATTATTTATATAAATATTTTTATTTTGGTGATTGATAATGGGAGATCTCACGGTCTCAGTGTTACAAGGGGACAGAACAATGTCCTCCCTTCCCAATAGCATGGCTCAGTTTAACTGGGATTTCAATGTATTTATTGATTATCACTGTTATCAAATATTATTTTACTCTGTGTGTGTCTGACGCTGCTTCAGAAGTCTTGTTACTGAACTGAGTCTGCTGCTGACACTTTTACTTCTCCTTCTCTGCTTCACTGTGGACCTTCACTGTCACTGGACTACATTGTAAAAAAGAAAGTATTGATGTGATGTTATACTGGTTTTCACTCTGTCAGTTGGAATCAAGAGTCTTTCCATTTATCTGTTGATTATCAGCTGCAGCGCTGATGTTAGTGTTTTATTAATTAAACAATCCCACATCCTAACAGATTACTTTATAATTCCAGGAGAAGGACTTTCAATGATTGTGAGGTTTGTCTGGAAGTAGCTTTCGATCCTGTTTATTCCATGTATTGTAGATGAAGTGAAGAGTGTAGGTGAACAGGTGGATACTTGAGTGTTCTGTAGATACATTAAATTATTCACAGAGGTTTCACCATTGAACAAACTGACTCTGAGAATAGAATCATTGAACCTGGGGCAGGTGAACAGAACACAGAAGCAGAATGTTAGGAATAAATCATATGTGAAAAGCAGCATTAAGTAACAGTTTACAGGGTGTGAGTACTCCAGAGAGATAGGGAAGGAGAAAAGGAGCATTGAGAAGGAAATCGATGGGAAAAGAAAAGCAGAAGTAAAGAGAAAGAGAAAGAAGCAGCAGTGTAAATAATTCACTATCATAAAGTGCTGGAATGTCCAGAACAATTAGTGAGAGAAACTGTGAGTTGAAGTTGTCTGTTGTCAGATTGTGTTCATTTTCATTAGAAAGACGGAGGTTGTGGGGGGACCTGATTGAGGTGTGCAAAATCACGAGAGGTATCGACAGGTTGGATAGCAAGAAGCTTTTTCCCAGAGTGGGGGATTCAATTACTAGGGGTCACGAGTTCAAAGTGATAGGGGAAAAGTTTAGGGGGGATATGCGTGGAAATTTCTTTACACAGATGGTGGTGGGTGCCTGGAACGCGTCGCCAGCGGAGATGGTAGACGCGGGCACGATAGCGTCTTTTAAGATGTATCTAGACAGATACATGAATGGGCAGGAAGCAAAGAGATACAGACCCTTAGAAAATAGGCGACATGTTTAGATAGAGGATCTGGATCGGCGCAGGCTTGGAGGGCCGAAGGGCCTGTTCCGGTGCTGTAATTTTCTTTGTTCTTTGTTCCCTCTGTTGTCAGATTGTGTTCATTTTCCTGTTGGACTTGATCCTCTGTGTTGATTTCTGTCAGGCCCTCATTTTGTTTTGTAGAAAGTTCCTATTCCTTACTTAGTGACTGAATAAACAGAATAGAATCAGTTCATCACTGATGGTAATTCATTATTTAAATATTGCACTTTTAAATCTCTGTGACTTCTGAATTCAATAAAGAGCGAGGCTGATATCAGAAATATATTTAAATTTATATTTAATAGCCTGTACAAACTAAATATATTGACTATATTGTAGAAACAATGAACTGTTCTCCAACACCAATAACCACAGGGATTATTGTTTGAATGTATGAATTGAGTTGTATTACTGGGATCTATGGATTAGATTTCCTCTAACACTCTGCTGCAGTCTCTTCCTTTGAATCTCAGCCTCTCCTCTCACTGTATTGAATCCTCAGTCTCCTCATCCATTGCTTCAGTTTATCCACTTTCCGAAACCATCTGCTCCAGTCTCCCCTCCTGCTCCAACATGTCCTTTTCCTTCTCTCCCTCCCAATCTCACTCACTGTCTCCACCTCCAGCTGCCACGTCCAACCAGATAGGAATACAGTAACATGGGAGCAGGAGGAGGCCATTCAGCCCTTAGAGCCTGCTCCGCCATTCTAGATCTTTGCTGATACTCTAACACAGCGCTGCAGTTTTCCCATTTGATAACAGTCTCTGTCTGTTCCCTGAACCCAGAGCAACAAACCAGCTACACATCCCGCTCTCCCCAAACCTTCCCAACCAACAGTCTGGAGACAAATTCCCAATTTACCCATTGGATTCCATCTCTGTAAAACAGCCTCTCATTCCCAAACTGACACTGCATCCTCACTCAGTACCTTCAGTAGATCCGGTGCTTGCGATACTCACTTTCTGTATCAATTTCACGATTCATTATTAATAACTATGTTTTCAAACATTTCACTGTGACAAAGCACTGCCCAGGTCAATGAATCAGTTTTCACTGCTCGATGCAGCAACAAAGCTGGAAATTTCAGCCCAGATCCTCTCAAACTGCTGCTTTGTCTCCAGGTCTGATCAGTAATTTCTCTGCTTCCTTTTCTCTCTCTCTTCCAGTTAACTTTGTGGCGATTGTGATCCTGTCCCGAGGAAAGTGCGGTCTCTCCAAATGTATCAGTGTCTACCTGGTGGGAATGGCAGTGTCTGATCTCCTGGTCGTTATCACTGATCCCATATTGGCTGCAATTGTTTCAATTTATTTCCCATATTCATTCCTGGACATTACTCCTGTATGTTCTCTCATTGCCGTTTTGCTTTGTGCATCCACAGTTGTTTCTGTCTGGCTCACAGTCACTTTCACCTTTGATCGATTTGTGGCCATTTGTTGCGAGAAGCTGAAAACAAAATATTGCAACAAGAAAACGGCGGCTGTGGTTGTGGGAACAGTGAGTGTGCTGGGCTGTTTAGAGTCTCTCCCCTGGTACTTTACACTGGAACAAGATTACATTATTGATAATGTTCCCATGGGTTGTGTTCATAAACTGAGCTTCTTTACTTCCCCCATATGGGGGGCATTTGAATTGTTTGACCTCATTTTAACCCCTTGTGTCCCGGTCTTTCTGATTTTGCTGCTCAATGTTCTGACTGTCAGACGGATTTTATTCTCCAGTAAAGACCGCAGGGGATTCCGGCGCCACAGCAATGCAGAGAATCACAAGGACCCAGAGATGGAGAATCGCAGGAAATCAATTATTTTACTCTTCAGTATATCCGGCAGTTTTATACTGTTATGGGTGACCCTGGTTGTGTTGATCATTTATAGGCGAATTACAGATATTTATTATCATTCCTCCTCCACTGACCCTCTCTTTGTCACAGAACAAACATCAAAGATGCTGCAGATTCTCAGTTCCTGCACCAACACATGTATTTACATTGTGACCCAGACTAAATTCAGACAGGAGCTGAAGAAGGGGGTGAAATACCCTCTCAATCTCATTGTTAAATTAGTGAAATCATAGAAAGAGCTGAAGAGTTTCAAACACTGAAACTAAATCCCATTCCCCCTCCTCCCCCCCCAGACCCCCAGTTCCACCTCCCACCCTCCACCCGCCTCTGTGATTATTTGACCGGCACCATCTTTAGTCCTGGCAGCTGCCTGAGCGTGGGCAGACCCTGACGTTTCACTGGAATCGTGTACGTTTGAGCATGTGCCAGTACAGCGCCACCCTGTGTTTGCTATGTCAACAAACGCCGCCAGTGGACAAAGCTGCAAAACGCAGTGATTGTGAGGTGGTGAGAGGGGCAGTAACTGCATTGAGTCAGGGACACCAGCAGATGGAGATGATGAGAGGGGGACAGTAACTGCAATGAGGCAAAGCCACCAGCAGATGGAGATGGTGAGAGTGAGAGTGGGACAGTAACTGCAGTGAGGCAGGGATGCCAGCAGATGGAGCTGTTGAGAGGGGGACAGTAACTGCAGTGAGGCAGGGACACCAGCAGATCGAGATGGTGTGAGAGGGACAGTAACTGAAGTGAGACAGGGACAACAGCAGATGCAGATGGTGAGACGGGGACAGTAACTGCAATGAGACAGGGACACCAGCAGATGGAGATGGTGAGGGGGGACAGTAACTGCAATGTGATAAGGACAACAGCAGATGGAGATGGTGAGAGGGGGACAGTAACTGCAATGAGATAAGGACAACAGCAGATGGAGATGGTGAGAGGGACGCATTGGCTGCACTGAGACAAGGACACCAGCAGATGGAGATGGTGAGAGGGGGCAGTAACTGCAGTGAGACAGGGACACCAGCAGATGGAGATGATGAGAGGGGGACAGTAACTGCAATGAGGCAAAGCCACCAGCAGATGGAGATGGTGAGAGTGAGAGTGGGACAGTAACTGCAGTGAGGCAGGGATGCCAGCAGATGGAGATGTTGAGAGGGGGACAGTAACTGCAGTGAGGCAGGGACACCAGCAGATCGAGATGGTGTGAGAGGGACAGTAACTGAAGTGAGACAGGGACAACAGCAGATGGAGATGGTGAGACGGGGACAGTAACTGCAATGAGACAGGGACACCAGCAGATGGAGATGGTGAGGGGGGACAGTAACTGCAATGTGATAAGGACAACAGCAGATGGAGATGGTGAGAGGGGGACAGTAACTGCAATGAGATAAGGACAACAGCAGATGGAGATGGTGAGAGGGACGCATTGGCTGCACTGAGACAAGGACACCAGCAGATGGAGATGGTGAGAGGGGGCAGTAACTGCAGTGAGACAGGGACACCAGCAGATGGAGATCGTGAGAGGGGGGACAGTAACTGCAATAAGATAAGGACAACAGCAGATGGAGATGGTGAGAGGGGCACATTGGCTGCACTGAGTCAGGGATACCAGCAGATGGAGATACTGAGCCATTGCTGATGGGAGATTCTCTGTGACTGTGAATTTGAAAGTTTCCACAAGTTTGATTAATTTCCTTTATGAAAACTTGTGATGCTGAATAAAATAATTTCAATACAATTTGTGTTAAATGGTTATTTTCTAACTATGTAAGCATTTGTAACATTTAAATGGTTCCTGTTTGGTAAATTATTTTGAGTGATTAAAGGTGATGCATAAATAAAGCAACAGCAGCAAATTGAACTCAGGCAATCATTTGCAAAGAAAATCTCTCTAAATAAGCTGGGTTGAGTTCTTCATCACTAACTTTATGACATATCTCTCTCTCTCACACACTTCTCTTTCTATGCTGGTATCTTCTCTACTATAACTCAGAGTAATTGAAGTTTTGATCCAATTGTCTTTTGAAAATGAATATTAAATCTGCTTTCAGAATTTACTGTCAGGCAGTGAATTCCAGACCATAATAACTCCCTGCCTATTTGTTTCACCCCTCTGCTAGTGTAAACAGTCTCTCCTCAAGACTCCAAACTGAGGGAAAGATTTTATCTGCAATTAATTTATCCCAGACAGCTGCTGCAGAGGAGCTGGAACCTTCTTAATTTGGACAAGCGATGAACAAAAATCCCTCTGAATCCCCCAGGAGAGCAGAGGACAGAAACAGTCAGGAAGCAAAGGGAAACAAGTGACACTTTATTGCAGCAGTAAAAACTCTTTGTCAGAATGTGGAGGTCTTTATCACTGAGCTTTATATAAACTGGAGTTGAAAAGTGGGAGATCTTTCATACAATTTGTGTTAAATGGCCATTTCCCAGTTTGTAAACCCTTGTAACATTAAAGTGGTAAATGTCAAGAAAGATTTGTTTTCCAATGAGTAAAGGGTAATATATAAATACAGCAGCATTAAATAAAGTACAAAGAATCATTGACAAATATAGCTGTAAATATGGGTCACAACTGTTGTGTGAAATGTCACCAGTTGTAAAAGTTCCTTTGGCTGCATCATTAACTTGGCTGTAGTTTCTGGCTTTGTCACACAGTGGAATTGACAATCCGAATAAAAACTGCCTGTTTATACTGCAGGCAAACAGGCCTCTCCAGCAAAAACTCTTTGCCAGAATTTCAAGGTAACTGCAATGACACAGGGACACCAGCAGATGGAGATGCTGAGCCATTGCTGATGGCAGATTATGTGTTACTGAGTTTGAAAGTTTCCAAAAGTTTGAGGAGGTTACTTTCTGTAAACTTGAGATGCTGAATGAAATAATTTCAATACAATTTGTGTTAAATGGCTATCTTCCTACTATGTAAACACTTGTAACGTTAAACTGGTTCCTGTTTGGAAACGTATTTTTAGCGATTAAAGATAATTTATAAATAAAACAACAGCATCAAATGAAACTCAAACAATCATTTACAAATAAAAACTCTCTGAATAATTTGTGTTGAGTTCTTCATCTCTAACGTTATGACATCTCTCTCTCTCTCTCTCTCTCTCTCTCACTCACTTCTCTTTCCATGCTGGTATCTTATGTCGTATAACTCAGAGTAATTGAAGTTTTGATCCGATTGTCTTTTGAAAGTTAATTTTGAATCTGCTTTCAGAAACCTGTCAGTGAATTTCAGATCAGAATAACTCCCTGCATAATTGTTTCTCCCCTCTGCTAGAGTAAACAGTCTCTTCTCACGTCTCCAAACTGAGGGAAAGATTTTGAATACAATTAATTTCTCCAGGACAGCAACCGCAGAGGAGCTGAAACCTCCTGAATGTGGACAAGCGATGAACATTAATCCCTCTGAATCCCCCAGGAGAGCAAAGGAAAGAAACAGTCAGGAAGCAAATGGAAACAAGTGACACTTTATTACAGCAGTAAAAAACTCTTTGTCAGAATGTGGAGGTCGTTCTCGCTGAGCTTTATATAAAGTGGAGGTGACAAGTGGAAGATCTTTAATACAATTTGTGTTAAATGTCCATTTCCCAGCTTTGTAAACCCTTGTAACATTAAACTGGTAAATATTAAGAAGGTATTTTTAATTGATTACAGCCTAATGCATAAATACAGCAGCAGCAAAGAATGTGCAAAGTATCATTGAGAAATATAACTGTAAATATGGGTGAGAATTGTGTGAAATGTCACCAGTTGTTAAAGTTCTCTTGGCTGCATCATTAACCGGGCTCGAGTTTAGTTTAAAACACAGTGGAATTGAAAATCTGAATAAAAACTGCCTGTTTATACTGCAGTCAAACAGACCTCTCCAGCAAAAACTGATTGCCAGAATTTCAAGGTAACTGCAGTGAGACATTTTCAGTCATTTTCTGAATCTTTCTGTTAACTGGAGGTGAATAGTGGAAGACATTTAATACAATTAGTGTTAAAAGGCCATTATCCAAACCAGCCTCTCCAGGTTTTAAATGACAGCAGTTTTTCTGTTCTGTTAATGAGGTTTTTGGGGGAGGGAGAGAGAGAGACAGACAGACAGGTTTCTGTCTGGAATGGTCCATTTGGGATATGGCTGGAATATCCCTCTCTCCCCCATTCCCTGTTTACACAGAGACCCACCTTGGACTGTCCCATACCTGGGAGGCAGTGTCCAGATGAAGGAAGCTGATAGCTGGTTGGGTGAGCTGTATTTGGTGTGGACTGTCTGTTTTGAGTGACAGGTTCTGGGATATATTAGGACAACATCAGCCTCCATTCTTTCTTTCCTTGCGGCTGGTTTGTTCAGGTGTGTTTCTGTATCTCAGTCTCTGTGCCCAGGTGAATTGCCAGCTGATTACAGTGGGTGTGTGTGTGAGAGAGAGTCCAGTCTGAATCCCCTGCTCTCTGTGTCCCAGTCCTGACCCTTGTCGCCAATTCCCACCCCAATCTCCCCCTCCAGGATCTTTTCCCCATGGAGGAGCTGATGGAGGCAAGGTGTTAGAGTCCAATGATGGAGCGCAGACAGTGTGGGATGGTGAATATCACATCTTTATTGTCCCTCTCTGCCGATCTCTCTCCTTTTGACTCAATCTCTCTCTTTCAATCTCTTTTTCAATCTCTCTGTGTCTATTTCTCTCTGTTTCTCTCTCTGTTTCTCTCTCTCTGTTCCTCTCTCTCTCTCTCTCTCTGTTTCTCTGTCTGTGTGTTTCTCTCTCTCTCTCAATCTCTCTCTGTGTTTCTCTCTCCCTTTGTGTTTCTCTCTCTCTCTCTGTGTTTCTCTCTCTCTGTGTTTCTCTCTCTCTGTTCCTCAATGTCTCTCTCTCTCAATCTCTCTCTCTCTCAGTTTCTCTCTCTGTATTTCTCTCTCTCTCTGTTTCTCTCTCTCTCTCTCTCTCTCTCTAAATCTCTCTCTCTCTCAATCTCTCTCTCTCTCTCAGTTTCTCTCTCTCTCAGTTTCTCTCTCTCGATTCTAGCTCTCTGTTTCTCTCTCTCCTTTTCTCTCTCTCTCTCTCTTTTTTCTCTCTCTCTCTCTGGTTCTCTCTCTCCCTCTGTGTTACTCCATCTCTCCCTCTCTCACATTGTGTCTGTCTCTCTCTCTCTGTTTCTCTTTGAATGATTGTTTGTCTTTCTGTCTCAATGGATTTCTTTGTCCTTCTCTCTCTCAATCTCTCTGTGATTCTCTGTGTGCCTTTTTCACTGGCTTTCTGTCTGCCTCTTTGGTGCCTGCAATTTCTTTGTGTCTCAGTTCTTTCCCTCCACTTTTTCCCCTCTTTTTCTGTGTCTCTTTCGGCCTTTTCTCTATTCCTCTGACTTTCTTTCTACTGTATTTCTGACTTTGTCCTTTGTCTTTTTCTGACTTTGTCTTTTCTCTATTTCTGACTTTGTCTTTTCTCTATTTCTCTGAGTTTGTCTTTTCTCTATTTCTGAGCTTCTGTCTTTTTCTGACTTTGTCTTTTCTGCATTTGTCTTTTTCTGACTTTGTCTTTTCTGCATTTGTCTTTTTCTGACTTTGTCTTTTCTGTGTTTCTGACTTTGTCTTTTCTGTGTTTCTGACTTTCTGTCTTTTTCTGACTTTGTCTTTTCTGTGTTTCTGACTTTCTGTCTTATTCTGACTTTGTCTTTTCTCCATTTCTCTGAGTTTGTCTTTTCTGTGTTTCTGACTTTCTGTCGTTTCTCTATTTCTGAGTTTATGTCTTCTGACTGTCTGTTTCTATCTTTTCTCTCATTCTTTTAATCTTTCTTATTTTCTCTCTTTCTCTCTTTTCTCTCCTTCTTTCGCTCTTTCTTTCTCTATCTATCTTTTTGCTCCTTCTTTCTCTCTCTTTCTATCTTTTCTCTGTTGCTTTTTCTCACACCCCAGCAATCTTGCCCCCCGCAATTTATCTTCCCCCCGCAAATTCCCCCCCCCAATTTTATCCCCCCCGCAATTATCCCCCCCGCAATTATTCCCCGCCCGCAATTTATCCCCCCCGGCAATTTCCCCCCCCCCGGCAAATTCCCCCCCCCCCGCAATTTACCCCGCCGCAAATTCGACCCCCCACTATTTTATCCTCCCCGCAATTATCCCCGCCCGCAATTTACCCCCCCCGCAAATTCACCCCCCCGCAATTTTATCCCCCGCGTCAATTTCCCCCCCCCGCAATTTCCACCCCCGCAATTTCACCCCCCCGCAATTTTATCCCCCCGCAGTTTCACACCACCCCCCCCGCCCGCCTGCAAAATTTCCTCCAACCGCAATTTATATCCACGATGTAAATTTTATCCCCTGCAATATTTCCCCCCCACCCCTGATAACATTCCCCTTTTGTACAGACCCCCACCCAATCTAAATAATCCTCATCTACAGACCCCTATCTGATATCTAAGGTTAACTGACCCCCATCTAATACCGTCACTATCAACAGACCCAGGAACAGACCCCATCTAATTATCCCCATCCCCCTGTTACAAGACAATCCATCTATATACACCCCCACAGGACCGATTCCCATCTAGATACCCCCCCAGGTCCGAGTCCCATCCAGATACCCCCCCAGGAACAGACTCCCATTTAGATAACCCCCCCCAGGACCGAGTCCCATCTAGATACCCCCCCAGGAACAGACTCCCATCTAGATACCCCCCCAGGACGAGTCCCATCCAGATGCCCCCCCCAGGAACAGTCTCCCATCTAGATACCCCCCAGGACCGAGACCCATCTAGATAACCCCCCAGGAACGAGTCTCATCTAGATACCCTCCCCAGGACCGAGTCCCATCTCGATAACCCCCCACAGGAACAGACTCCCATCTAAATATCCCCCCCAGGAAAAGACCCCCATCTAAATATCCCCCCCAGGAACAGACTCCACCCCCCCAGGAACAGAACCCCATCTAATTATCCCCTTCCCCCTGTTAGAAGACAACCCATCGAGATACCCCCCCACGTCCGAGTCCCATATAGATACACCCCCAGGAGCAGACTCCCATCTAAATAGCCCCCCAGGACCGAGTCCCATCTAAATACCCCCCCAGGAACAGACTCCCATCTAAATACCCCGCCAATAACAGACTCCCATCTGGATACCCCCCGGGGACAGACTCCCATCTAGATACCCCCCCGGGAACAGACTCCCAACTAACTACCCCCAGGGGACAGACCCCCACCTAATTATACCCTTATAATACCCCTGTTACAAATACATCCCCGGGGACAGACCCCCATCTAAATACATCCCTGGGGACAGACCCCCATCTAAATACATCCCCGGGGACAGACCGCCATCTAAATACATCCCCGGGGACAGACCCCCATCTAAATACATCCCCGGGGACAGACCGCCATCTAAATACATCCCCAGGGACAGACCACCATCTAAATACATCCCCGGGGACAGACCCCCATCTAAATACATCCCCGGGGACAGACCGCCATCTAAATACATCCCTGGGGACAGACCAGCATCTAATTACATCCCCGGGGACAGACCCCCATCTAATTATACCCTTATAATACCCCTGTTGCAAATACCTGACGGGAACAGACCCCCATCTAAATACTAACGCCGGGGACAGACCCTCATCTAAATACCCCCCGGGGACAGACCCCCATCGAAATACCCCCCCCCCGGGGACAGACCCCCATCGAAATAGATCCCTGGGGACAGACTCCCATCTAAATACCCCCCCCGGGGACAGACCCCGATCTAAATAGATCCCCGGGGACAGACCACCATCAAAACAAATTCCCGGGGACAGACCGCCATCTAAATAAATCCCCGGGGACAGACCGCCATCAAAATAAATTCCCGGGGACAGAACACCATCTAAATACATCGCCGGGGAAAGACCCCCATCTAAATAAATCCCCTGGGGACAGACCCCCCATCTAAATAAATCCCCGGGGACAGAACACCATCTAAATACATCCCCGGGAACAGACCCCAATTTAGATAGCCCACCCGGGGTCAGAACCCAATCTAACTACCTCCCCCCCGGGGACAGAACCCCATCTAATTATACCCTTATAATACCCCTGTTACAAATACCTGACGGGAACAGAACCCCAATTAACTACACCCCCCCTCCCCACGGAACAGACCTCCATCTATCTACCCACCCCCCAGGGGACAGAACACCATCTAAATCCCCCCAGGGGACAGACCCCCACCTAAATACCATCTAAATATGCAGAGACAGAAAGAAGTGGAGGGGCAGAGATACAAAGTAAGATGTTTTCACAGAATAGAGAGGGGTGTCCCGGGACAGGTCGGAGGGAAATGCAGAGATAATCTTGCAGGAAAGGAGCAGCAGAGATGGAAAGATTCAGGGATTTGGAAGTGAGTGAGAGAAGAAATGGAGTGAGAGAGAGAGACAGATAAAGATACAGAGAGTTGCAGAAATAGAGTGACAATGGAAACTTGTGAGACTCCGGAGAGAGGCAGAGATAGAAAGGATGTTGAGAGATACAGAGATAGGGATTTAAAGATGTGAAGAAACAGAGTTAGGAACAAAGAGGAAGGTGCAGGGAACAAGTTGCAGCAAGAGATGGAGAGAGGGAAATCTACGGGATTACATTGACTGTTCTGGAGCAGCGATTCCCAAACTATTTCCTTTGGAGCACCATCCAGCCCCCTCCCTTGTGGTTAAAATAAAATCCACAGACCCCCGAAAACACAAAATCAAAATACTGCGGATGCTGGAAATCTGAAATAAAAACCGTGCTGGAAATACAGAGCATTTCCAGCACTTTGTTTTTCTATCAGCCCCGAAATCACACAGTCTTCTTTTCTGGATCTAGAATTAATTTGAAAATGACAAATATATTTTTATTATTACTTTCCCTCCCTGGTTAAAGCTCTTGTCGGAGAATTCCACATGGCCAAAAGATTCTCCCTTTGCATCATCACAGCTGCAGCTTCCGAAAAGATTCTCCTTGGGAATAAGATAAATAAAATTGATTCAAAAAAAGCAAAGCATTTTTGCACAGAAATACAACACAGCGAGAGCCCAGGACACTCTCTCAAACTCACTGACATAAAACAATCTCTCAGGGACTTAAAAACACATCCCCCGACACAGAGCCAGAGACTGGGAAGTGTGGATGTGTTTACCCTGTCATTTCCTGCTGTCTCTCTATCCATCTCTCTCTCTATTTCTCTCTGTGTCTCTCTACATCTGTTTCTGCCTCATTGAAAAAGCACACAAATACTGGTGACCCCCATCCCCTCTCCTGTAGAAGGATAGAGAGAGAAATCCACATTCCCATCCCTGAAAATCTGAATTCAAATGGTCCCCCGGTGTTTCATTTCACTGTCAAATTCAGCCCACAGCCTAAAACACCAGCAATATTCGGGAATGAGAACAAGCCTTTACAAACCTTCACATTTCACCCATTTCATTGCTGATTCACAGAAGTATTTGACACTCAATGAATCAATTTTTAAAGTGGTCGTCACTGTTGCAACGTTGGAAATGCTGTCGGCCATTGATGCACAGCAAGATCCCACAAGCAGCAGTGTGCTTACAGCCAGCTACCCCTCTCTCCCCCTCTGATTCCCTCACTCTCCTGCATATCTCTCCCTCCTGTTACTCTCATTCAGAGAGACAGATGGAGAGAGAGAGAGAAATTCACGTCACTGCCCAAAACACCAGCATTATTTGGGAATTATCACGGCTTCAAGCTCCGGACTTAAATTCCAGGCCTTCAGGAGAGCGTTACACACAATGAATTCACTTCTAAAATGCAGTCACTGTCACAATGCATGGAATTCTGCAGGCAAGCTGTGCACAGCAAGATCCCAGCAATGGTGACACTTCAAAATTCAGTTTGCCAAGATTTTCAGTCTGGATTTCTCTCTCTCTCTGTCTTTCTCCATCTTTATCTGCCTTCCCTCCCTCATCCAGACTCCTCCTGTCTCTCTCTCTCTCTCTCTCTGATTTACCTGCCACCTCCAGCTGTTTCTCTCTCTCCCTCTTTTTCTCTCCATCTGTTTCTGCTTCAGTGTTGTAATGTAAGAATTGATGCAGGGAATGTATGCACAGCAGGATCCCACAATGTGATCATAGCCAGATATCCTATCACAGTCCTCTGAAAATGCTGAACTCCATCTTTAAACTTTTCACAAGCCTTTATACAGCTTCACGTTCAGCTCTTGTAATTATTGGCCCTCAGGAGCAGTTGAGAATCAATGAACTAATTTTTAAAGTGGTCCTCACTGTTGCAATGCAGGAAACCTGTAGGCAATCTGTGCTCAGCAAGATCCCAAAGGCAACAATATGCTAATATGCAGATAATCTGTTTTTAGTGACGTAAGTTTCGAGATCCCAGAGGGATGGACATTCCTGCAGTTTGAAAATCTCAAACACCCCTCTCCCTGTCATTCTCCTGCTCCCTCCCCCCTGCACCCCATCCACATCTGTTTCTTTTTCTCTCGATCTGGTATTTAATCTGGATTGAAACGTCCTCTGAAGTGTTTATGTTACCGTTTAAAATAACCACACGTCACATTGTGGCTCCGATTGATTAATGGTTAAAATAGAGAAAGTGCGGGGGGAGAGAAAAGCAGAGGAAGATGGAGAGAAAACAGAGAAATCCACACTCAGTCCCTCAGGAAGCTGAATTTTAAAGTCTCCTCATTGTTGTCATGTTGGAAATGCTGCAGGGCACTAGATGCACAGCAAGATCCCACTAGCTGCAATGTGATAATAGCCACATTTCAGTCCCCAGAAAAGGTGAAACGCCTTATTTATAGTGGGAACAAGCCATTGGTGCACAGCAAGATCCCACAAGCAGCAGTGTGATAACAGCTGGCTACCCCATACCGCCCCCCTGATTCCCTCCATGTTTCCCTCACTCTCCTGCGTCTCTCTCTCCCTCCTGTTACTCTCGTTCAGAGAGAGACAAACAGAGAGATCTGCGCACAGCAAGATCCCAGTAACGGTGACACATCAACATTCAGTTTACCAAAGTTTTGATTGTGGATTCATTTCTCTCTCTCACTCTCCGCCTTTCTCCATCTTTCTCTGCCTTTCCTCCCTCACCCACACGCCGCCTGACTCTCTCTCTCTCTCTGTTTAACCTGCCACCTCCAGCTGTCTCTCTCTCTCCACCTGTTGTAATGTAAGAATTGATGCAGGGAATGTATGCACAGCAGGATCCCACAATGTTATCATAGCCAGATATCCTATCACAGGCCTCTGAAAATGCTAAAGTCCATCTTTAAACCTTTCACAAGCCTTTATACAGCTTCATGTTCAGCTCTTGTAATTATTGGCCCTCAGGAGCAGTTGAGAATCAATGAACTAATTTTTAAAGTGGTCCTCAGTGTTGCAATGCAGGAAACCTGTAGGCAATCTGTGCACAGCAAGATCCCAAAGGCAACAATATGATAATTTGCAGATAATCTGTTTTTAGTGACGTACGTTTCGAGATCCCAGAGGGAACGACATTCCTGCAGTTTGAAAATCTCAAACACCCCTCTCCCTGTCATTCTCCTGCTCCCTCCCCCCTGCACCCCATCCACATCTGTTTCGTTTTCCCTCGATCTGGGATTTAATCTAGATTGAAACGTCCGCTGAAATGTTTCTGTCACCGTTTAAAATAACCACACATCACATTCGATTCATCGAGAGATACATCACTAAGACAGGCCCTTCGGCCCAACGCTGACCATCAGCCATCCATTTATGCTAATCCTACATTCATGCCATTTTTCCCCCTCTCACATCCCCACCTTCCCTCCATTCTCGGACCACCTACCTGCACGAGGGGCAATTTTTATAATGGCCAATTTACCTATCAACCCGCAAGTCTTTGGCATGTGGCAGGAAACCAGAGCACCCGGAGGAAACCCACACGGAGAACTTGCAAACTCCACACAGGCAGTACCCAGAACCCAACCTGGGTTGCTGGAGCTGTGAGGCTGCGGTACTAACCACTTAGCCGCTGCAGGAAAGCCCCTCCCTCTGCGATCCCGAAACTTACATCACCGAAAACACATTATCTGTATATCATCATATTGCTGCCTGTGGGATCTTGCTGTGCACACATTGTGGCACCTATTGATTAATGGTTAAAATAGAGAAAGTGCGGGGGAGAGAAAAGCAGAGGAAGATGGAGCAAAAACAGAGACATCCAGAATCTGACCCTCAGGAAGCTGAATTTTAAAGCGTCCTCATTGTTGTGCAGAAAAATGCTTAAGGGCACGAGATGCACAGCAAGAACCCACAAGCTGCAATGTGATAATAGCCAGATTTCAGTCCCAAGAAAGGGCAAAACTCCCTCTTTAAACAGGGAACAAGCTGCTGATTTTGTCTCACTATTTCAAATAACGACAAATCACATTGCTGTGTGTGGCATGTTTTTTATTTATTAAAGGTTTAATTGGAGAAGGTGAGTGTGAAACCGAGACAGAGAACAGAAAGCATGGGGGGAGATAGAGAGACAGGGAAAGAATGTGGAGACAGAGAGAAAGCTCAGACCTACAGTAAAATGAATTAAAATGGGCACTGTGCATCTTATTTAACTGTTAGCTTCAGAGCATTGACCAAAACACCAGCAAACCTCACAGACAGGGCTGGAAGGAGCAAGTGGCAAATGGGACTCCCTCCTGGGGCTGCTCCTTTAACCCCAGGCTTTCAATCTGTTTATAACTCCAGGGCCCCAATCCAACATGAAATGGTTAACCCAGGGCCCCAGACAGGAAATCAAACCTCAGGCTAATAAACAGACACAACTCACATGGGCCCTTTGGGTGCAGCCTGTGGACAAGGCCTCAGTCCATCCCCTCTGGAGGAAGCTCCTGTCCAAGGATTCCTCCTCCCAAACTTTCCCTCTTTTCACCTTCACGGTGCAGTTTTCAGAATGAAAATTCCTCAGGGGAAAGATGGAGAAAAAAATTGGATTAAAATACAAAGCGAGGACATTTTTAAACAAAATAGCACAGCAAGAGCCAAGGGTTTCCTCTCAGTTACACAGACAATCAGCAATATTCAAATACAATCAAATCACAGTTATAAACCAGATTGAGACAGAGAGAGCACACAAACACACAGCTACACAGACACACACACTGAATCAGACTGGGGAATGTGTCCACTCTCTCTGGAGAGAGAGTGAAAGGTGGGTTTTGTGTTTGGAACTGAGATCTTCAAACCCAGTTTATATCCTGAGTGAGCTGTTTGCAAACTCCACCCCTTGAACCTCTGACATGTTGGGCTGTCTCTCAATCTCCTGCCTCGGGAGTGGGGGAGGGGGCCTGTCCATTGATATGTTAATTCCAGGACAGGACCATCCGGACTCTTCCAGTCCATTGATATGTTAATCCCAGCACAGCAATGCTTTCAGCCATCTCTTAGTTCATTTTAAACCTTTCATTCTTTCCCTGCAGTTTCAAAATATCAAACACTGATCCAACCCTCCCCCTTCAAACCCTCACATTAAACCCACAAAAAAGACAGAGGCGCAAGGGAAGAGCCAACTGTGTAACAGCCCGACAATCAAATTTCTCTGCAGCACCTGTGGAAGAGCTTGTCACTCTAGAATTGGCCTTTATAGCCACTCCAGGCGCTGCTTCACACACCACTGACCACCTCCAGGCACTTACCCATTGTCTCTCGAGATAAGGAGGCCAAAGAAGAAACCCACAATACAGGACTGGGCAGATAATGGGGATTGTTACTGAGGTTGTTTTTGGGGATTTTTACTGACATCAGTGTGGATTTTAAAGTCTGTCTCCCCTTCCCTCACATCTAAAGTCTCTCAGTGTTGTTGTAGTGTGTTGACAGCTTTTCCAGTGTCCAGTCCCTTTCAACTTTTAATAAAATCTGTGGAACACAAATAAATGTAAAGATTCTCCTACAAGCTGTTTTGTCCTCCCTCTTTCACTGTCTTTCTCTGTCACTGCCCTATCTCTCTCTCTGTCTCTCTCAGGACTGGGCAGACACTGGGGATTGTTACTGAGGTTCTGTTGGTCATTTTTACTGACATCAGTGTGGATTGTAAAATCTGTCTGTCTGTGTGTGTGTGTGTCTGTGTGTGTGTCGCTTCATGTATGTGTCTGTGTGTGTCGGTATATGTGTGTGTGAGAGAGAGAGAATATCAGGGTCACATCGCTACATCTCTATCTCTCCTTCTCTCTCTGTTTCTACTTCTCTCTCCCTCTCTCAATCCGCCTCTCTCATAGAAACATAGAAAATAGGAGCAGGAGCAGGCCATTCCGCCCTTTGGGCCTGCTCCGTCATTCAATTAAGATCATGACTGATGGTCTAATTCAGTACCCTGTTCCCACTTTCTCCCCATACCCCTTGATCCCTTTGACATTAAGAAATATATCTCTCTCCTCCATGAATATATTTAATGACTTGGCCTCCACTGCCTTCTGCGGTAGAGAAATCCACAGGTTCACCACCCTCTACCCCATCCATCTCTCCCCCTCTATCTCCGTCTCCACCCTCTATCTCCGTCTCCACCCTCTATCTCCGTCTCCACCCTCTATCTCCCTCTCCCCCTCTATCGCCCAATCCCCCTCTATCTCCCTCTCCCCCCTCTATTTCCCTCACCCCCTCTATTTCCCTCACACCCTCTATCTCCCAATCCCCCTCTATCTCCCTCTCCCGCTCTCTCCCTCACCTCCCTCTATCTCCCTCTCCCCCACTATCTCCCTCTGCTCCTCTATCTCCCTCTCCCACTCTATCTCACACATCCCCTTGATCTCACTATTCCCCTCTATCTCACTGTCCCCATCTATCTCACTCTCCCCCTCTATCTCACTCTCCTCCTCTATCTCACTCTCCCCTTCTATCTCACTCTCCCCCTTTATCTCACTCTCTCCCTCTATCTCACTCTCTCCCTCTATCTGACTCTCCCCCTCTATCTCCCTCTCCCCCTCTATCTCCCTCTCCCCATCTATCTCCCCCTCCCCCTCTATCTCCCTCTCACCCTCTATCTCCCTCTCACCCTCTATCTCCCTCTCCCCCTCTATCTCCCACACCCCCTCTATCTCCCACACCCCCTCCATCTCACACACAGCCTCTATCTCAGACACAGCCTCTATCTCATACACACCCTCTATCTCACACACACCCTCGATCTCACACACCCCCTCTATCTCACTCTTCCCCTCTATCTCACTCTCCCCCTCTATCTCAATCGTCCCCTCTATCTGTCTCTCCCCCCACTATCTCACACACTCCCAATATCTCCCTCTCCCCTCTATCTCACTCTCCCCCTCTATCTCACTCTCCCCCTCTATCTCACACTCGCCCTCTATCTCACTCTCTCCCTCTATCTGTCTCTCCCCCTCTATCTCCCTCTCTCCCTCTCCCGCTCTCTCTCCCTCTCCCGCACTCTATCCCTCTCTCCCCACCTATCTGTTCTCCCCCCTCTATCTCCCACTCCCCCTCGATCTGTCACTTGCCCTCGATCTCACTTTCTCTCTCTCCCACTCTCTCTCCCTCTGCCCCCCTATATCTCCCTCTCCCCCGTCTCTCTCCCTCTGGCCCTCTCTCTCCCTCTGCCCCTCTCTCTCCCTCTGCCCCTCTATCTCACTCCCCCCCTCTATCTCACTCTCCCCTCTATCTGTCTGTCTCTCCCTCTATCTGTCTGTCTCTCCCTCTATCTGTCTGTCTCTCCATCTATCTGTCTGTCTCTCTCCCTCTATCTGTCTCTCTCCATCTATCGGTCTCTACCCCCGCTATCTCCCTCTCCCCCTCCTCCTGACACTCACTCTCTCTCCATCTATCTCTGTCTCTGCCACTCTCTCTGTCTCTCTCTCTCTCTGTCCCTCCTTCTGTCTTTCCCTCTCTGTCTCTGTGTCTTTCTCCTTCTATCTCTCTCTCTGTTGCTCTCTCTTAATCTCTCTATCTCTGCCCCTCCATTTGCCTTTTCCTCTCTGTCTCTCCCTCTCACTCTTTCTATCTGTGTCTCTCTCTCGCTCTGTCTCTCCATCTGTCTTTCCCTTTCTGTCTCTCCCTCTCTCTCCATCTCTCTCTTTCTCTGCCTCTCTCTCTGTCCCTCCATCTGTCTTTCCCTCTCGGTCACTCCCTCTCTCTCCTTCTATCTCTGTCTCGCTCTCTGTTCCTCCAACTGTCTTTCCCTCTCTGCCAATTCCTCTCTCCTTCTCTCTGTCTATCCCTCTCTCTCCTTCTCTCTCTCTCGGTCCCTCCATCTGCATCCCCCCCACCACCTGTCTCTTCCTCTCTCTCCTTCTATCTATGTCTCTCGCTCTCTATCCCTCCATCTATCCTTCCCTCACTGTCACTCCATCTCTCGCCTTCTCTCCCTTTCTCTCTCTCTCTGTTTTTCCATCTGTCTTTCTCTACCTGTCACTCCCTCTCTCTCCGTCCATCTCTGCCTCTCTCTATCTCTGTCTCTCCATCTGTCTTTCCCTCTCTATGTCTGTCCATCGATCTCCTCTCTCTCTCTGTCCCTCCATTTGTAGTTCCCTCTCTGTCACTCCCTCTCTCTCCTTCTATCTCTGCTTCTCACTCTCTATCCCTCCATCTTTCCTTGCTCCCTGTCACTCCATCTCTCTCCTTCTATCTCAGTCTCTCTCTCTGTCCCTCCATCTGTCTTTCCTTCTCTGTCTCTCCATCTCTCTCCTTCTATCTCTGTCTCTCTCTCTCTCTCTCCATCTGTCTTTCCCTTTCTCTCACTCCCTCTCTCTCTCCTACCATCTCTGCCTCTCTCTGTCTCTCCATCTGTCTTTCCCTCTCTGTCACTCCCTCTGTGCCCTTCTATCTCTCTCTCTCTCTCTCTGTCCCTCTATCTGTCTTTGCCTCCCTGACACTCCCTCTCTCTCCTTCTATCTCTGTCTCTCTCTCTGTCCCTCCATCTGTCTTTCCCTCTCTGTCTCTCCCGCTCTCTCCCCCTCTCTGTCTCTCTTGCTCTCTCCTTCCATCTCTGCCTCTCTCTCTCTCTGTCTCTCCATCTGTCTTTCCCTCTCTGCCTCTCCCGCTCTCTCCTTCCATCTCTGCCTCTCTCTCTCTCTGTCCATCCATCTGTCTTTACTTCTCTGTCTCTCCCTCTCTCTCCATCTATCTCTGTCTCTCTCTCTCTATCTTTCCATCTGTCTTTCCCTGCCTGACACTCTCTCCTTCTATCTCTGTCTCTATCTCTCTATCCCTCCATCTGTCCATCCCTCCCTGACACTCCCTCTCTCTCCTTCTCTCTCTGTCTCTCTCTCTGTCCCTCCATCTGTCTTTCCCTCTCTGTCTCTCCCACTCTTCCCCCTCTCTGTCCCTCCCGCTCTCTCCTTCCATCTCTGCCTCTCTCTCTCTCTGTCTCTCCATCTGTCTTTCCCTCTCTGTCTCTCCCGCTCTCTCCTTCCATCTCTGCCTCTCTCTCTCTCTGCCCATCCATCTGTCTTTACCTCTCTGTCTCTCCCTCTCTCTCCTTCTACCACTATCTCTCTCTCTCAGTCTTTCCATCTGTCCTTCCCTCCCTGTCACTCCCTCCATCTGTTCATCCGTCCTTCCCTGCCTGACACTCACTCTCTCTCCTTCTCTCTCTGTCTCTCTCTCTGTCCCTCCATCTGTCCTTCCCTCCCTGTCACTCTCTCTCTCACCTTCCATCTCTGCCTCTCTCTCTGTCTCTCCATCTGTCTTTCCCTCTCTGTCTCTCCCTCTCTCTCCTTCTACCACTATCTCTCTCTCTCAGTCTTTCCATCTGTCATTCCCTCCCTGTCACTCCCTCTTTCCTTCCATCTCTGCCCCTCTCTCTCTCTCTGTCTCCAACTGCCTTTCCCTCTCTGTCTCTCCCAATCTCTCCTTCTCTCTCTGTCTCTACCTCTCTCTCCTTCTATCACAGTCGCTCCATCTGTCTCTCCATCTGTCTTTCCCTCCCCATCACTCCCTCTCTCTACTTCCATCTCTGCCTCTCTCTCTGTCCCTCCATCTGTCTTTACCTCTCTGTCTCTCCCTCTCTCTCCTTCTTTCACTGTCTCTCTCTCTCTGTCTTTCCATCTGTCTTTCCCTAGCTGTCACTCCCTCTCTCCCCTTCCATCTCTGCCTCTCTCTCTCTCTCTGTCCCTCCATCTGCCTTTCCCTCTCTGTCTCTCCCAATCTCTCCTCTCTCTGTCTCTGCCTAGCTGTCTCTCTCTCTTTCCATCCATCTGCCTTTCCCTCTCTGTCTCTCTCTCTCAATCCCTCCAGCTGTCCATCCGTCCTTCCCTCCCTGACACTCCCTCTCTCTCCATCTATCTCTGTCTCTCTCTCTCTGTCTTTCCATATGTCTTTCCCTTCCTGTCACTCCCTCTCTCTCTTTCCATCTCTGCCTCTCTCTCTCTCTGTCCCTCCAACTGCCTTTCCCTCTCTGTCTCACCCACACTCTCCTTCTCTCTCTGTCTCTGTTTCTCTCTCTGTCTCTCTGTCTCTCTCTCCCTCCATCTGCCTTTCCCTCCCAGTGACTCCTTTTCTCTCCGTCTATCTCTTCTCTCTCTCTGCCCCTCCATCTGTCTTTCCCTCTCTGTTGCTCCCTCTCTCTCCTTCTATCTGTGTCTCTCTCTCTGTTCCACCATTTGTCTTTCCCTCTCTGTCACTCCCACTCTCCTTCTCTCTGTCTCTCCCTCTGACTCCTTCACGTTCTTGCCGTCCCTCCATCTGTCTTTCCCCCATGTCACTCCCTCTCGTTCCTTCTATCTCAGTCTCTCTTTCTATCCCTCCATCAGTCTTTCCTTGCTGTCACTCCCTCTCTCCCCTTCTATCTCTGACCCTCTCTCTATCCGTCCATCTGTCCTTCCCTCCAAGTCTCTCCATCTCTCTCCTTCTATCTCTATCTCTCCATCTGTCTGTCCCTCTCTGTCTCTCCCTCTCCCTCCTACTCTCTCTGTCTCTCACTTTGTCCCTCCGTCTGTCTTTCCCTCCCTGTCTCTCCGTCTCTCTCCTTCTATCTCTGTGTTTCTCTCTGTCTCTCCATCTGTCTTTCCCGCCCCATCATTCGCTCTCTCTCCTTCCATCTCTGCCTCTCTCTCTGTACCTCCATCTGTCTTTCCCTCTCTGTCTCACCCTCTCTCTCCTTCTATCTCTGTCTCTCTCTCTCAATCCCTCCATCTGTCCATCTGTGCTTCCCTCCCTGACACTCCCTCTCACTCCTTCTCTCTCTGACTCACTCTCTGTCCCTCCATCTATCTTTCCCTCCCAGTCTCTCCCTCACTCTCCTTCTATCACTGTCTCTCTCTCTCTCTGTCTTTCCATCTGTCTTTCCCTTCCTGACATTCCCTCTCCCTCCTTCCATCTCTGCCACTCTTTCTCTCGCTCTGACTCTCCAACTGCCTTTCCCTCTCTGTCTCTCCGAATCTCTCCTTCTCTCCTTTTCTCTGCCTCTCTCTCTGTCTCTACAGCTCTCTTTCCCTCCCAGTCACTCCCTCTCACTCTTTCAATCTCTGTCTCTCCCTCTCTCTCCTTCTATCACTGTCTCTATCACTGTCTTTCCATCTGTCCTTCCCTCCCTGTCACTCTCTCTCTCTCCTTCCATCTCTGCCTCTCTCTCTTTCTCTGTCTCTCCAACTGCCTTTCCCTCTCTGTCTCTCCCAATCTCTCCTTCTCTCTCTGTCTCTGCCTCTCTCTCTGTCCCTCCATCTGTCTTTCCCTCTCTGTCTCTCCATCTCTCTCCTTCTATCTCTGTCTCTCTCTGTCAATCCCTCCATCTGTCCATCCGTCCTTCCCTGCCTGACACTCACTCTCTCTCCTTCTCTCTCTGTCTCTCTCTCTGTCCCTCCATCTGTCTTTCCCTCCCTGTCACTCCCTCTGTCTCCTTCCATCTCTGCCTCTCTCTCTGTCTCTCCATCTGTCTTTCCCTCTCTGTCTCTCCCTCTCTCTCCTTCTACCACTGTCTCTCTCTCTCTCTGTCTTTCCATCTGTAATTCCCTCCCTGACACTCCCTCTCTTTCCTTCCATCTCTGCCCCTCTCTCTCTCTCTGTCTCCAACTGCCTTTCCCTCTCTGTCTCTCCCAATCTTTCCTTCTCTCTCTGTCTCTGCCTCTCTCTCTGTCTCTCTCTCAATCCCTCCATCTGTCCATCTGTCCTTCCCTCCCTGACACTCCCTCTCACTCCTTCTCTCTCTGACTCACTCTCTGTCCCTCCATTTGTCTTTCCCTCCCAGTCTCTCCCTCTCTCTCCTTCTATCACTGTCTCTCTCTCTCTCTGTCTTTCCATCTGTCTTTCCCTTCCTGACATTCCCTCTCCCTCCTTCCATCTCTGCCACTCTTTCTCTCGCTCTGACTCTCCAACTGCCTTTCCCTCTCTGTCTCTCCGAATCTCTCCTTCTCTCTTTTTCTTTGCCTCTCTCTCTGTCTCTCTCTCTGTCCCTCCATCTGTCTTTCCCTCTCTGTCTCTCCCTCTCTCTCCTTCTATCTCTGTCTCTCTCTCTCTCTATCTCTACAGCTCTCTTTCCCTCCCAGTCACTCCCTCTCACTCTTTCAATCTCTGTCTCTCCCTCTCTCTCCTTCTATCACTGTCTCTATCACTGTCTTTCCATCTGTCCTTCCCTCCCTGTCACTCTCTCTCTCTCCTTCCATCTCTGCCTCTCTCTCTTTCTCTGTCTCTCCAACTGCCTTTCCCTCTCTGTCTCTCCCAATCTCTCCTTCTCTCTCTGTCTCTGACTCTCTCTCTGTCCCTCCATCTGTCTTTCCCTCTCTGTCTCTCCCTCTCTCTCCTTCTATCTCTGTCTCTCTCTGTCAATCCCTCCAACTGTCCATCCGTCCTTCCCTGCCTGACACTCACTCTCTCTCCTTCTCTCTCTGTCTCTCTCTCTGTCCCTCCATCTGTCTTTCCCTCCCTGTCACTCCCTCTGTCTCCTTCCATCTCTGCCTCTCTCTCTGACTCTCCATCTGTCTTTCCCTCTCTGTCTCTCCCTCTCTCTCCTTCTACCACTGTCTCTCTCTCTCTCTGTCTTTCCATCTGTAATTCCCTCCCTGTCACTCCCTCTCTTTCCTTCCATATCTGCCCCTCTCTCTCTCTCTCTGTCTCCAACTGCCTTTCCCTCTCTGTCTCTCCCAATCTCTCCTTCTCTCTCTGTCTCTGCCTCTCTCTCTGTCTCTCTCTCTGTCCCTCCATCTGTCTTTCCCTCTCTGTCTCTCTCTCTCTATCTCTCCATCTCTCTTTCCCTCCCAGTCACTCCCTCTCTCTCCTTCAATCTCTGTCTCTACCTCTCTCTCCTTCTATCACTGTCGCTCCATCTGTCTCTCCATCTGTCTTTCCCTCCTCATCACTCCCTCTCTCTACTTCCATCTCTGCCTCTCTCTCTGTCCCTCCATCTGTCTTTACCTCTCTGTCTCTCCCTCTCTCTCCTTCTTTCACTGTCTCTCTCTCTCTGTCTTTCCATCTGTCTTTCCCTCGCTGTCACACCCTCTCTCTCCTTCCATCTCTGCCTCTCTCTCTCTCTCTGTCCCTCCATCTGCCTTTCCCTCTCTGTCTCTCCCAATGTCTCCTCTCTCTGTCTCTGCCTAGCTGTTTCTCTCTCTTTCCCTCCATCTGCCTTTCCCTCTATGTCTCTCTCTCTCAATCCCTCCAGCTGTCCATCCGTCCTTCCCTCCCTGACACTCCCTCTCTCTCCTTCTCTCTCTGTCTCTCCAAATGCCTTTCCCGCTCTGTCTCTCCCAAAAACTCCTTCTCTCTCTCTCTCTGCCTCTCCCTCTGTCTCTCTCGCTGTCCCTCCATCTGTCTTTGCCTCACTGTCTCCCTCTCTCTCCTTCTACCCCTGTCTCTCTCTCTCTCTCTATCTCTCCATCTCTCTTTCCCTCCCAGTCACTCCCTCTCTCTCCTTCAATCTCTGTCTCTCCCTCTCTCACTGTATTGAATCCTCAGTCTCCACATCCATTGCTTCAGTTTATCCATTTTCCCAAACCATCTGCTCCAGTCTCCCCTCCTGCTCCAATATGTCCTTTCCTTGGAATTTGGAAGGTTATGGAGTTATTTGATGAATGTATTCAAGATAATAAGGGAAACTGAAAGGGTGGACAGAGAGTCACAATTCCTACTGGCTGCGGATTCAGGAAGTTGGAGGCATAGTCTAAAAATCTAAACACAGTCGAAAAACCTTTCAGGGGTGAAATGAAGAAACACTTCAAAACACCAGGTGTGGTATCAGTTTGGAACTATCTTCCATAAACAGCAATTGATGCTGAGACACTTGTTAGTTTTTAAATCTGAGATTGATAGATCTTTGTTAACCAAAGGTATTAAGGGGCAAAGATAGGTACATGGAGTTAGATCACACATCAGCCATGAGCTCATTGAATGACAGAAGAGGGTTGAGGGGCCAAATGGCCTCCTCCTCTTCCTCTGTCCAATGACAAATATCTTGCTATCACTCTCTGTGTCTTGGTCTGTGTCTCTCTCTTTCTCTCTCTTTCTGTCTGTCTGTCTGTCTCTCTCTCTCCTCTCTCAAATATCTGTGGAAATCCACAAACATTAGTCAGCCATTTTAGGCTGGTTCTCAGTGGCCATTTGATGTTACCACAACACTGGGACATTTATTCCAGAGACGGACTCCTCACCAATGTGACGGTAGTGCTCAAATTGTGACAGAGACACAGACATGGAGACACTGAGAGACACAGTACTAGAAAGGAATTAATCATTCCCTTGTGCCCAATAAATTGCCCTCCACTGTGATTAGGCTGGGTGGCCTGTAATTACTCAGTCTTTTACTTTCTCCCTTGTTAATCAATAGTACAACATACAGAGTCCTCCAGTCCTCTGACAGCATGACTATGACCAGAGAAGATTGGAAAATGATGGTCAGAGCCACTGATATTTCCTCCCTTGCACCTCTTAACAGCCTGAGCCTGTTGAATTATCAGCTTTCAAAGATGCTAAACCCCTTAATATTTCCTCTCTCACTGTTTATCCCATTCAATATTTCAAACCCCTCCTCATTGACTACAATGTCTGTGTCCCCTCTTTTGTGAAGACAGTCACCTTGTATTCATTAAGCACCATGCCCACATTTTCCGCCTCCACGTTTAGGAAAAAGGAGGAGAGACGCTATAAAGTAAAGGAGAGAAATTTAAAGGAGATGCAGGAACAGACACGTCTTGGGGGTATTTGTGCACCAATCACTGAAGGTGGCAGGGCAGGTCAGAAAGTGGTTAAACGGCAGAAGGGGTCCTCAGATTATAAATAGAGACATTGAATACAAAAGCAAGGAAGTTATGACCTTTGTAAAACGCTGGTTTGCCTTCAACTGGAGCATTGTCCAATTCTGGACACCGTACTTCAGGAAGAATGTGAATGAAGAATGGAAGAATGAAGAATTAGAGAGGGTGCAAAAAAGATTCACAAGAATGGTTCCAAGGATGATGGACTTCAGTTACGTGGATAGATTGGAGAAGCTGGGGTTGTTCTCTGTGTCTCTCTCTGTCTCTCCCTCCTGCTATCTCTGACACTGAGAGGGAGACAGAGGGAGAGAGGCTTCGATATGCAGATAGAGAGAGTGCTGTTGAGAGGGACAAGGTTGGAGAGAGATAGATTGTTGGGGTGGATTGAAAGGCAGAATGTAAGATCTATTTATTCAATGTATTCACTGTTGTGTGCGCAAACAGAGAAAGATAGGGATGCAGAGTGAAATATTGGTCGAGTGGGAGAAATGTGGATGAAGTTGGGGCCCAGGCGGCCAGTTTTGATGATCTGGAAGGAAATCGCTCCATTGTAAACATCCAGCCAGGTATTCCACCATGGAAGCCATCACACCCACATGATATTGGTGTGGAATTCTTGTAATCTATGCCCATGGTTATTGACCCCTCTGTTAAGGGAAATGGGGCCTTCCTATCCACTCTATCTAGGCCCGTCATTATTTTATACACCTCAATTAAATCTTCCCTTCAACCTTTTCTGTACCAAAGAAAACAATTCCAGCCCATCCAATCTTTACTCATAGTTAAAATTCTCCATTCCTGACAACATCCTCTGTAAATGTCCTCTGTGCCCTCTCGAGCGTGATCACATCCTTCCTGTATTGTGGTGACCAGAACTGTACACAGTGCTCTAGCGGTGGTCTAACTAGTGTTTTCTACAGTTCTCGCATAACCTCCCTGCGCTTATATTCTCTACATCGGCCAACAAGGAAAGGTATTTTGTCAGCCTTCTTAACCACCTTATCCACCTGTCCTGTTACCCTCAGCAATCAGTGGACAGTCACACCAATGACCCTCTGTTCCCAGACAGAGAGATTGTTCAGTTAGATTGAAAGAGCAAATGTAAAACATAATAATTTGATGTAATCCTTCACTGCAGTATGCACAGACATCCGAGCGAGAGGCATGGAGTGTGAAACATCGGGGGAGAGGGAGTAAAATAGATGGAGATGGTAACAAATTGGAAAGGAGTGATAGGGACTGAGAGAGAGGGAATCTCTGGTAAACTCTCTTGCTGGTAATCTCTCTCCATCTCTAACTTTCTCTTCCCCTCTCTTCGACACTCTGAAACAGTATTTCTTCTCTCTGTTACTCACTTTCCAAGTCTATCTCTCCCTTTTCGCTCTGTATGTCCCTCTGCACACTATCTCAATCTCTCCCTCTTGCTCTCAGGATGGGAAGAGGGAGAAAGCGAGGCAGAGAAAGGGTGTCGCCGGCAGTGCGAAATGAGGAGAAAGAGATAGAGGAACAGTGAGTCTGGCGTTGGTAGATGGATCTTTACTCTGTGTCTAACCCCGTGTTGTACCTGTCCTGTGAGTATTCGATGGGGACAGTTTCGGACAGGGGGGACTGTCTCAAAATCAAAAATTAGTCAAAAGCCCTTTCAATGATGAAATTCAGAAACACTTCAGAAACATTTCAGAAACAATTCAGAAATACAAAGGGTGGTAGAAGTTTGGAACTGTCTTCCACAAATGACAACTTCCTATCTCTGCAATCTCCTCCAGCGCTACAATCCACCAATATCTGCGATTCTGTAATTCTGGCCTCTTCAGCATCCTCAATTTGAATTGTTCCAAGATTGGTGGCCGTGCGTTCAAGCTGCCAAGGCCGAAACTCTGGAATTCCTTTCCTAAACCTCTCCGTCTCACAAACTCGATTTCCTCTTTGAAAACGCTCCCTCAAACCAACCTCTTTGACAAAGTCTTTGTTCGTCTCGTGTCATATCTCCTTAAGTGACTTGGTGTCAACTTTTTATTTGCCTTATTTATATGTTGGATGTGTGCGTTACTGGCCAGCCCAGCATTTATTGCCCATTCCTAATTGCCCTTGAGAAGGTGGTGTTGAGCCTCCTTCTTGAACCGCTGAAGTCCATGTCGGGTAGGTATACCCACAGTGCGGTTAGGAAGGGTGATCCAGGATTTTGACCCAGTAACAGTGAATGAATGGCGATATAGTTTCAATTTAGGGTGGTGTGTGACTTTAGTTGGTGTGTGCGGACAGTAATTTCAGTGCGCAGTCCATTTATATTTTTAATTATTTATTTTTTTCATGTGGTTAGATGTGAAGTTTCTCCTACAATCTGCCTGCCTTCCCGTATCTCCTCACTCTTTCTGCCCGTCTCTCCCTCCTTCTCTAAATCAACTGCTTTACTCTGTATCTAAACTCACACTGTACCTGCCCTGGGAGATCTCATTATGGTGCTAAAGTAATGAGTTATATACTTCCAGCATAACCTCCCTGCTCTTTTATACTTTAACAGCCTTGTTGGGAATGTCACTGCAGTTTGAAAATATGAAACACTGATCCAACATTCACCCCTAAAACACTCACACTAACCTCCAAAAACAGGACTGGGCAGATAATGAGGATTGTTAATGATTGTTACAACTTGTCTCATCCTCTCTATGTCTCTCACTCTCATGTCTGTTTCTTCCCATCTTTCTCTCTCTCTCTCTCTCTCTCTCCCTCGCCCACTCCCTCTTTCTCTGCCTCTTTCCATGACTCTGTCTCAAGCACCATCTCTCTCTCTCCTTGGACAGAAATGTTTTTATCCATTTCTTGCTTAATTTTGAACCTGTCAATCTTGCCCTTGCTGGGAACGTCACTGCAGTTTGAAAATATCAAACATTGATCAACACTCGCCCCCTAAACTCTCACACTAAACCCCCAATGCAGATCTGTGCAGATAATGGGGATTGTTACTGAGATCCTGTCAAACTCCCCTCACACACTGTATCCCATTTCCCCTGCTTCTAAAGTTTGTCAGTGTTTAATAATATCTTTTTCAATAATATTAAATGTCACTTCAGTTTGAAAATATGATCCAACACTTGCCCCCAAAACAATCACACTAAACCCCTGATCTTTCCTTTCAAAATTAGTTCTTGCACACAGCCAGTTTTACTTTTTAATTCTATCTTTTTTCAACATTATTAGATGAAAATTGTTTCCTATCATCTCGCCCTCCCTCTCTCTCTCTCTCTGTCTGCCTCTGCCTCTGTCTCTTTTTCTCCCTCTGTTTGTCTCTCTCCCTCTCTCTCTCTGTCCCTTTCTACCTATGCATCTGTCTCTCTACCTCTGTATCTGTCTCACTCGCTTTCTCCCTGCCTCTCTCCCTCTGCATTTGCCTGCCTCCCTTTCTGTCTGTCCCCCTCTGTCTCTGTTTCTCCTATTTTCTCTATCATTCTAGCTCTGTCTCGCTCTCTTCCTCTGTCCCTGCCCCACTCTGTCTGTGTCTCTCTCCGTCTGTGTCTCACTCCCTCCATTTCTCCGTCCCTCTGTGCATGGACAGCAATGCATTGAGCCATTTGTTTGGTACATTTTGAATCTTTATCTCTTGTTTTTGTTGGGAATATCAATGCAGTTTGAAAATATCAAACAGGCATCTAACACCCAGCCCTAAAACTCTCACATTAAACCCCAATTACCGACTGGGCAGACAATGGGGATTGTTACTGGGGTTCCGTCAACATCTCATTTCGCTACCTCTTGTGTCTCTCACTGTCTTCTACTTTGTCCCTCTCTCTTCATTTCCCCATTTGTTTACGTTTGCCTCTCTCCTCTTTCCATCATCGCCCCCAACTTTATAAATAGAGAGGGCGCTCCTTCCACTTTCTAAATAAAGAGGGAGCTCCCTCCACTTTATGCATAGAGAGGGCGCTCTCTCCACTTTATACATTGAGAGTGTACTCCCTCCACTTTCGAGGAAGAGGCGGAGCTCCCTCGACTTTACACATAGAAAGGGAGCTCCCTCTGTTTTATATAGCTGCCGTGGTGGGATTTGAACCCCTGTCCCCAAGCCATCAGATTGGGCCTCTGGATTACGTGACCATTGATATCATCACCACCCAACTGCCTTCCCAAATGGATGCGTACAATGTCTGTCCCATAATATCAATCACAGTAGTTTCTGGGCTGTAACCCTGAACATGGTCCCGAATCAGAGACTCAAAGTTCACATTTTAACTGGGAAAAGGCAGGAACAGAGTGAAACGGGATTGCTTTTGTCCCTGGATTCAGTGTCCACTGCAGACAGATCAGTTACATTTACAACAGAAATGCCAGGAGTGAACAAGGTCAATACAATAATATGGAAAATGTAAATGACGCCTCTCATAATTGTAGCATCCGTCCAGTATGAGGACAGATTTCAGGTTTATTCCCGAGAGAGGTCTGACTCAGAAAATGTCATTGATATTGAAATGATTGTGTTTTATCCACCACATTATTTTTATCAGAGTCAAAGCTGTGATGTAATGTGTTTGTTCATGTGACTGTAACTAATAGCAATGATCAGGGGTATAAACGTGTCAGTGGAGACTTATCCCCTGTATAAATCAGGACCCATTGGAATGGATCAGCTCAGAGTGCCTGCTGGAGCTGTGGGTTCCAGGCGAACAGAAGTCTCTGCTTCTCACAGAAATGTGATATCCAGTAATCTATCAGATAGAATGCATTTATTATCCTGTAATTGCAGCAATTGGAGTTGCTGGTAAGCCAGTATCTCAGCTGTTAATGGTCCAAATCGATGTTAACTGTGCTGCTGTACTCGGTATTATTTCCCTCTGTGTGTGTTACACAGCAAACTGTTCTTTTATAGCAAATTACTGATGGAATCTCCTTATTGTCCAATCTTTCATTCTTGTCGGAGTTGTGTTATGTATTTAATGGTATTGTTTTAAGTAACTGCGGCTTTGTTATTGGATTATTCTGTGTATTGAATGTATTGGAATGAGATGTTTCAGTTAGGATTAATAATCAGACCATTAGGACTTTTTAATATTTTCGTGATGTGGATCTAACCAGTCCTGGAATATTTTGTGACTTTTTTTGATTGATAATGAGACATCTCATAGTCTCAGTGTTACAAGGGGACAGCAGAATGTCCTTCCTCCACAATGACGTGGCTCAGTTTAACTGGGATTTCAATGTATTTATTGATTATCACTGTCATCAAATATTATTTCACTCTGTGTGTGTCTGACGCTGCTTCAGAAGTCTGGCTACTGAACTGAGTTTGCTGCTAACACTTTCACTTCTCCTTCTCTGCTTCACTGTGGACCTTCACTGTCACTGGGCTACATTGTGAAACAGAAATTATTGATGTGATGATTTATTGGTTTTCACTCTATCAGTTGGAATCAAGAGTCTTTCCATTTATCTGTAGATTATCAGCTGCAGCGCTGATGTTGGGGTTTTATTAATTAAACAATCCCACATTCTAACAGATTACTTTATAATTCCAGGAGAAGGAATTTCAATGATTGTGAGGTTTGTCTGGAAGTAGCTTTCGATCCTGTTTATTCCATGTAGTGTAGATGAAGTGAAGAGTGTAGGTGAACAGGTGGAGACTTGAGTGTTCTGTAGATACATTAAATTATTCACAGAGGTTTCACCATTGAAAAAACTGACTCTGAGAATAGAATCACTGTACCTGGGGCTGGTGAACAGAACACAGACGCAGAATGTCAGGAATAAATCATATGTGAAAAGCAGCATTAAGTAACAATTCACAGGGTGTGAGTACTCCAGAGAGATAGGGAAGGAAAAAAGGAGCAGGGAGAACGAAACAGAGGGAAAGAGATAAGCAGAAGTAAAGAGAAAGAAGCAGCAGTGTAAATAATTCACTGTCATAAAGTGCCAGAATGTCCAGAACAATTAGTGAGAGAAACTGTGAGTTGAAGTTGTCTGTTGTCATATTGTGTTCATTTTCCTGTTGGACTTGATCCTCTGTGTTGATTTCGGTCAGGTCCTCATTTTGTTTTGTGGAAAGTTCCTATTCCTTACTTCGTGACTGAATAAACAGAATGGAATCAGTTCTTCACTAATGGTAATTCATTATTTAAATACGACACTTTTAAATCTCTGTGACTGCTGAATGCAATAGTGAGGCTGATATCAGAAATATATTAAAATTTATATTTAATAGCCTGTACAAACTAAATATATTGACTATATTGACGAAACAATGAACTGTTCTCCAACACCAATAACCACAGGGATTATTGTGTGAATGTATTAATTGAGTTGTATTACTGGGATGTATAGATTAGATTTCCTCTAACACTCTGCTGCAGTCTCTCCCTGTGAATCTCAGCCTCTCCTCTCACTGTATCGAATCCTCAGTCTCATCACCCATTGCTACAGTTTATACACTTTCCCAAACCATCTGCTCCGGTCTCCCCTCCTGCTCCAACATGTCATTTCCCTGGAATTTAGAAGATCTATTCCCATTTGGAAGAAAATGGGCTCATCAGTGATAGGCAACATGGTTTTGTGCAGGGAAGGTCATGTCTTACCAACTTAATAGAATTCTTTGAGGAAGTGACAATGTTGATTGATGAGGGAAGGGCTGTCGATGTCATATACATGGACTTCAGTAAGGCGTTTGATAAGGTTCCCCATGGCAGGCTGATGGAGAAAGTGAAGGCGCTTGGGGTCCAAGGTGTACTAGCTAGATGGATAAAGAACTGGCTGGGCAACGGGAGACAGAGAGTAGCAGTAGAAGGGAGTTTCTCAAAATGGAGACGTGTGACCAGTGGTGTTCCACAGGGATCCGTGCTGGGAGCACTGTTGTTTGTGATATACATTAATGATTTGGAGGAAAGTATAGGTGGACTGATTAGCAAGTTTGCAGACGACACTAAGATTGGTGGAGTAGCAGATAGTGAAGGGGACTGTCAGAGAATACAGCAGAATATAGATAGATTAGAGAGTTGGGCAGAGAAATGGCAGATGGAGTTCAATCAGGGCAAATGCGAGGTGATGCATTTTGGAAGATCCAATTCAAGAGTGAACTATACAGTAAATGGAAAAGTCCTGGGGAAAATTGATGTACAGAGAGATTTGGGTGTTCAGGTCCACTGTTCCCTGAAGGTGGCAACGCAGGTAAATAGAGTGGTCAAGAAGGCATACGGCATGCTTTCCTTCATCGGACGGGGCATTGAGTACAAGAGTTGGCAGGTCATGTTACAGTTGTATAGGACTTTGGTTCGGCCACATTTGGAATACTGCGTACAGTTCTGGTCGCCACATTATCAAAAGGATGTGGATGCTTTGGAGAGGGTGCAGAGGAGGTTCACCAGGATGTTGCCTGGTATGGAGGGCGCTAGCTATGAAGAGAGGTTGAGTAGATTAGGATTATTTTCATTAGAAAGACGGAGGTTGAGGGGGGACCTGATTGAGGTGTACAAAATCATGAGAGGTATAGACAGGGTGGACAGCAAGAGGCTTTTTCCCAGAGTGGGGGTTTCAATTACTAGAGGACACGAGTTCAAAGTGAAAGGGGAAATGTTTAGGGGGGATATGCGTGGAAAGTTCTTTACGCAGAGGGTGGTGGGCACCTGGAACGCGTTGCCAGCGGAGGTGGTAGACGCGGGCACGATAGAGTCTTTTAAGATGTATCTAGACAGATACATGAATGGGCAGGAAGAAAAGAGATACAGAACCTTAGAAAATAGGCGACATGTTTAGAGAGAGGATCTGGATCGGCGCAGGCTTGGAGGGCCGAAGGGCCTGTTCCTGTGCTGTAATTATCTTTGTTCTTTGTTTCTTTCTATTATGGGGTGATTAAATGAATGTTTTCAAGATAATAAGATTTTTGTTAACCAAAGGTATTAAGGGGCAAAGATAGGTACATGGAGTTAGATCAAACATCAGCCATGAGCTCATTGAATGACAGAAGAGGGTTGAGGGGCCAAATGGCCTCCTCCTCTTCCTCTGTCCAATGACAAATATCTTGCTATCACTCTCTGTGTCTTGGCCTGTGCCTCTCTTTTTGTCTCTCTTTCTGTCTGTCTGTCTGTCTCTCTCTCAGCTCTCAAACATCTGTGGAAATCCACAAACATTAGTCAGCCATTTTAGGCTGGTTCTCGGTGGCCATTTTATGTTACCACAACACTGGGACATTTATTCCAGAGACTGACTCCTCACCCATGTGACGGTTGTGCTCAAATTGTGACGGAGCCACAGACATGGAGACACTGAGACACTCCGTACTAGAAAGGAATCAATCATTCCCTTGTGCCCAATGATTCTCTCTCCACTGTGAATCTGCAGCGTGGCCTGTAATTAATCAGTCTATTACTTTCACCCTTGTTTTATCAACAGTACAACATGTGTAGTCCTCCAGTCCTCTGGCAGCACGACTGTAACCAGAGAGGATTGGAAAATGATGGTCAGAGCCTCTGCTATTTCCACCCTTGCACCTCTAAACAGTCTGAGCCTGGTGAATTATCAGTTTTCAACGATGCTGAACCCCTGAATATTTCCTCTCTCACTGTTTAACCCGTTCAATATTTCAAACCCCTCTTCATTGACTACAATGTCTGTGTCGTCCCCTCTTTTGTGAAGGCAGTCGCAATGTATTCATTAAGAACCATGCCCGCATCTTCCGCCTCCACGGTTAGGAAAAAGGAGGAGAGACGATATAAAGTAAAGGATAGAATTCTAAAGGAGGTGCAGGAACAGACCCATCTGGGGAGTATTTTTGCACCAATCACTGAAGGTGGCAGGGCAGGTTCAGAAAGTGGTTGAATGGCAAAAGGGATCGTGAGATTACAAATAGTGACATTGAATACAAAAGCAAGAAAATATGACCTTTGTAAAACGCTGGTTTGCCTTCAACTGGAGCATTGTCCAATTCTGGACACCGTACTTTAGCAAGAATGTGGCGGCATTCGAGAGGGTGCAGAAAAGATTCACAAGAATGGTTCCAGGGATGAAGGACTTCAGTTACCTGGATAGATTGGAGAAGGTGGGATTGTTCTCTGTGTCTCTCTCTGTCTTCCTCTCTCTATCTCTCCCTCCTGCTATCTCTGAAACTAAGAGGGAGACAGAGGGAGAGAGGCTTAGATATGCAGATAGAGAGAGTGCTGTTGAGACGGACAAGGTTGGAGACAGAGAGATTGTTGGGGTGGATTGAAAGGGAGAATGTAAGATATATTCATTTGATGTAATCCTTCATTGCTGTGCACACAAACATAGAAGGATAGGTATGTATAGTGAAATATTGGTAGAGTGGGAGAAATGTGGATGACGTTGGGGCCCAGTCGGCCAGTTTTGATGATCAGGAAGGAAAACGCTCCATTGTAAACATCCAGCAAAGTATTCGACCATGTAAGCCATCACACCCTCATGATATTGGTGTGGAAATCTTGTAATCTATGCCCATGGTTATTGACCCCTCTGTTAAGGGAAATGGTCCTTCCTATCCACTCTATCTAGGCCCGTCATTATTTTATACACCTCAATTAAATCTTCCCTTCAACCTTCCCTGTTCCAAAGAAAACAATTCCAGCCTATCCAATCTTTACTCATCGTTAAAATTCTCCATTCCTGACAACATCCTCTGTAAATCCCCTCTGTACCCTCTCTTGTATGATCACATCCTTCCTGTAATGTGGTGACCAGAACTGCACACAGTACTCCAGCTGTGGTCTAACTAGTGTTTTATACAGTTCTAGCATAACCTCCCTGCTCTTATATTCTCTACATCGGCCAATAAAGGAAAGTATTCCGTAAGCCTTCTTAACCACCTTATCCACCTGTCCTGTTACCCTCAGGAATCAGTGGACATTCACTCCAAGACCCCTCTGTTCACAGTCTGAGAGATTGTTCAGTTAGATTGATAGAGCAAATGTAAACCATAATAATTTGATGTAACCCTTCACTGCAGTATACACAGACATACGAGCGAGATGCATGGAGTTTGAAACATCGGGGTCGAGGGATAAAAATAGATGGAGATGGTAACAAATTGGAAAGGAGTGATAGGGACTGAGAGAGAGGTAATCTCTGGTAAACTCTCTTGCTGGTAATCTCTCTCCATCTCTATCTCTCTCTTCCCCTCTCTTCTACTCTCTGAAACCCTATTTCTTCTCTTTGTTACTCACTATCCAAGTCTATCTCTCAACTTTTCTCCCTCTATCTCTGTCTCCGTCTGTACACTGTCTCAATCTCTCCCTCTTGCTTTCAGGATGGGAAGAGGGAGAAAGAGTGGCAGAGAAAGGGTGTTGCAGGCAGTGAGAGATGAGGAGAAAGAGACAGAGGAACAGTGAGTCTGGCATTGATAGATAGATCTTTACTCTGTATCTGACCCCGTGCGTACTGGCCTGTGAGTATTCGATGGGGACAGTCTCAGACGGGGGAGACTGTCTAAAAATCAAAAATTAGTCGAAAGTCCTTTCAAAGATGAAATTCAGAAACACTTCTGCATACAAAGTGGGGTAGAAGTTTGGAACTGTCTTCCACAAATGACCCCTCCCTATCTCTGCAATCTCCCTCTGCTCCGCAATCCACCAATATCTGCGATCCTCTAATTCTGGCCTCTTGAGTATCCCCAATTTGAATGGTCCCACCATTGGTGTCTGTGCCTTCAAGCTGCCAAGACCCTAACTCTCGAATTCTTTTCCTGAACCTCTCCGTCTCACTAACTCTCTTTCCTCTTTGAAGACGCTCCCTCAGACCAACCTCTTTGACCAGGTTTTTGTTCGTCTCGTGTAATATCCCCTTAAGTGACTCGATGACAACTTTTTATTTGCCTTATTTATTTGTTGGATGTGTGCGATACTGGGCAGGCCAGCATTTATTGCCCATTCCTAATTGCCCTTGTGAAGGTGGTGTTGAGCCTCCTTCTTGAACCGCTGCAGTCCATGTGGGGTAGGTTCACCCACAGCGCTGTTCGGAAGGGAGTTCCAGGATTTTGACCCAGTAACAGTGAAGGAATGGCGATATAGTTTCAAGTTAGGATGGTGTGTGACTTTCGTTGTTGTGTGGACAGTATTTTCAGTGCGCAGTCCATTTATATTTTTAATTATTTATTTTTTCATGTGGTTAGATGTGAAGTTTCTCCGACAATCTGACTGCATCCCCGTATCTCCTAACTCTTTCTGCCCATCTCTCCCTCCTTCTCTCAATCAACTGCTTTACTCTGCATCTAAACTCACACTGTACCTGCCCTGGGAGGTCTCATTATGTTGCTTAAGCAATGAGTTATACACTTCCAGCATAACATCCCTGCTCTTATATACTTAAACAGCCTTTTTGGGAATGTCACTGCAGTTTGAAAATATGAAACACTGATCCAACATTCACCCCGAAAACACTCACACAAACCTCCAAAAGCAGGACTGGGCAGATAATGAGGATTGTTAATGATTGTTACAACTTGCCTCATCCTCTCTCTGTCTCTCCCTCTCAAGTCTGTTTCCTCCCATCTTTCACTCTCTCTCTCCCTCACCCTCTCCCTCTTTCTCTGCCGCTTCCCATGACTCTGTCTCTAACACCATCTGTCTCTCCTTGGACAGAAATGTTTTTATCCATTTCTTGGTTAATTGTGAACCTGTAAATCTAGCCCTTGCCGGGAACGTCACTGCAGTTTGAAAATATCAAACACTGATCAACACTCGCCCCCAAAACTCTCACACTAAATCCCCAATACAGGACTGTGCAGATAATGGGGATTGTTTACTGAGGTTCTGTCAAGGTCCCCTCACACACTATATCCCATTTCACCTGCTTCTAAAGTTTGTAAGTGTTTAATAATATCTTTTTCAATAATATTAAATGTCACTTCAGTTTGAAAATATCAATCATTGATCCAACGCTCACCCCCAAAACACTCACACGAAACCCCTGATCTTTCCTTTCAAAATTAGTTCTTGCACACAGCCAGTTTTACTTTTTAATTCTATCTTTTGTCAACATTATTAGATATAATGTTTATCCCATAATCTCGCCGTCCCCTTCTCTGCCTGTCTGTCTGTCTCTCTCTCTCTGTCCCTGTTTCTCCCTCTGTTTGTCTCTCTCCCTCTCTCTCTCACTGTCCCTTTCCCCCTCTGCATCTGTCTCTCTCCCTTTCTGTCTGTCTCACTCCCTCTGCATGTGCCTGCCTCCCTTTCTGTCTGTCTCATTCTGCATTTGCCTGACACCCTTTCTCTCTGTCCCCGTCTGTCTCTGTTTCTCCTTTTCCCTCTATCATTCTAGCTCCGTCTCTCTCTCTACCTCTGTCACTGTCCCACTCTGTCTGTGTCTCTCTCCGTCTGTGTCTCACTCCCTCCATCTCTCCGTCCCTCTGTGCCTGGACAGCAATGCTTTGAGCCATTTGTTTGGTTAATTTTAAATCTTTATCTCTTGCTTTTGTTGGGAATGTCAATGCAGTTTGAAAATATCAAACACTCATCTAACACTCATCCTGAAAAGACTCACATTAAACCCCAAATACCGGACTGGGCAGACAATGGGGATTGTTACTGGGGTTCAGTCAAGGTCTCATTTCACTATCTCTTCTGTCTCTCACTGTCTTCCACTTTGTCCCGCTCTCTCCATTTCCCCATTTGCTTCCGTTTCCCTCTTCACCTCTTTCCTTCATCGCCCCCAACTTTATACATAAAGAGGGAGCTCCCTCCACTTTATACAGAGAGAGGGAGCTCCCTTTGTTTTATTTAGCTGCCGTTGTGGGATTTGAACCCCTGTCCGCAGGCCATCAGGCTGGGCCTCTGGATTACATGACCAGTGATATTATCACGACCCAACTGCCTCCCAAATGGATGAGTGCAGTGTCTGTCCCATAATATCACTCACAGTACTTTCTGGACTGTAACCCTGAACATGGTCCCGAATCAGAGACTCAAATTTCACATTTTAACTGGGAAAAGGCAGGAACAGAGTGAAACGGGATTGCTTTTGTCCCTGGATTCAGTGTCCACTGCAGACAGATCAGTTACGTTTACAATAGAAATGCCAGGAGTGAACAAGGTCAATACAATAATATGGAAAATGTAAATGACGCCTCTCATAATTGAAGCATCCGTCCAGTATGAGTACAGATTTCAGGTTTATTCCCGAGAGAGGTCTTAATCAGAAAATGTCATTGACATTGAAATGATTGTGTTTTACCCACTACATTTTGTACATCAGAGTCAAAGCTGCTGATGTAATGTGTTTGTTCAGGAGAGTGTCACTAATGGCAATGATCAGGGGTATAACCGTGTCAGTGGAGACTTATCCCCTATATAAATCAGGACCCATTGGAATGGATCAGCTCAGAGTGCCTGGTGGAGCTGTGGATTCCAGGCTAATAGAAGTCTCTGCTTCTCATAGAAATGGGATATCCAGTAATGTATCACATAGAACGCATTTATTATCCTGTACTTGCAGCACTTGGAGTTGCTGGTAAGCAGTATCTCAGCTTTTAATGGTATAAATCGATGTTAACTGTGCTGCAGTACTCGGTATTATTTTCCTCTGTGTGTGTTACACAGCCACCTGTTCTTTTCCAGCAATTTACTGATGGAACCTCCTCATTGTCCACTCTTTCATTCTTGTCGGAGTTGTGTTATGTATTTAATGGTATTGTTTTAAGTAACTGTGGCATTGTTATTGGATTATTCTGTGTATTGAATGTATTGGAATGAGATGTTTCAGTTGGGATCAATAATCAGACCATTAGGACATTTTAATATTTTCGTGATGTGGATCTAACCAGTCCTGGAATATTTTTATAATTTTTTTTGATTGATAATGAGACATCTCATAGTCTCAGTGTTACAAGGGGACAGCAGAATGTCCTTCCTCCACAATAACGTGGCTCAGTTTAACTGGGATTTCAATGTATTTATTGATTATCACTGTTATCAAATATAATTTCACTCTGTGTGTGTCTGACGCTGCTTCAGAAGTCTGGCAACTGAACTGAGTTTGCTGCTGACACTTTCACATCTCCTTCTCTGCTGCACTGTGGACCCTTCACTGTCACTGGACTACATCGTAAAATAGAATGTATCGATGAGATGATTTATTGGTTTACACTCTATCAGTTGGAATCAAGAGTCTTTCCATTTATCTGTAGATTATCAGCTGCAGCGCTGGTTTTGCTATTTTATTAATTAAACAATCCCCCCTTCTTACGGATTACTTTATAATTCCAGGAGAAGGAATTTCAATGATTGTGAGGTTTGTCTGGAAGTAGCTTTCAATCCTGTTTATTCCATGTATTGTAGATGAAGTGAAGAGTGTAGGTGAACAGGTGGAGACGTGAGTGTTCTGTAGATACATTACATTATTCACAGAGGTTTCACCATTGAACAACTGACTCTGAGAATATAATCATTGAACCTGGGGCTGGTGAACAGAACACAGACACAGAATGTTAGGAAAACATCATATGTGAAAAGCAGCATTAAGTAGCAATTTACAGGGTGTTAGTACTCCAGAGAGATAGGGAAGGAGAAAATGAGCAGGGAGAACGAAACCGATTGGAAAAGAAAAGCAGAAGTAAAGAGAAAGAAGCAGCAGTGTAAATAATTCACTATCATAAAGTGCTGGCATGTCCAGAACAATTAGTGGATAGATTGGAGAAGCTGGGGTTGTTCTCTGTGTCTCTCTTTGTCTTCCTCTCTCCATCTCTCCCTCCTGCTATCTCTGACACTAAGAGAGAGACAAAGGGAGAGAGGTTTAGATAAGCAGGCAGAGAGAGGGCTGTCGAGAGGTACAAGGTTGGAGAGAGAGAGAGATTGTTGGGGTGGAAAGGGAGAATGTAAGATATATTCATTTGATGTAATCCTTCACTACTGTGTATGCAAACAGAGAAAGATAGGTATGGAGAGTGAAATATTGGTGGAGTAGGAGAAATTTGGATGAAGTTGGGGCCCAGGCGTCAAGATTTAATGATCAGGAAGGAGAACGCACAATTGTAAACATCCTGCAAGGTATTCCACCATGGAAGCCATCACACCCTCATGATATTGGTGTGGAAATCTTGTAATCCATGCCCATGGTTATTGACCCCTCTGTTAAGGGAAATGGGTCCTTCCTAGCCACTCTATCTAGGCCCGTCATTATTTTATACACCTCAATTAAATCTTCCCTTCAACCTTCTCTGTTCCAAAGAAAACAATTCTAGCATATCCAATCTTTGCTCATAGTTAAAATTCTTCATTTCTGACAACATCCTCTGTAAATCTCCTCTGTACCCTCTCTAGTATGATCACATCCTTCCTGTAATGTGGTGACCAGAACTGTACACAGTACTCTCGCTGTTGTCTAACTAGTGTTTTATACAGTTCCAGCATAACCTCCCTGCTCTTATGTTCTCTACATTGGCCAATAAATGGAAGTATTCCGTAAGGCTTCTTAACTATCTTATCCATCTGTCCTGTTACCCTCAGGAATCAGTGGAAGTCTCTCCAAGGCCCCTCTGTTCACAGTCTGAAAGATTGTTCAGATAGATGGAAAGAGCAAATGTAAACCATAATAATATGATGTAATCCTTCACTGCAGTATGCACAGACAATCGAGCGAGAGGCATGGAGTGTGAAACATCGGGGTAGAGAGAGGAAAATAGATGGAGGTGGTAACAAATTGGAAAGGAGTGATAGGGTATGAGAGAGAGGTAATCTCTGGTAAACTATCTTGCTGGTAATTTCTCTCCATCTCTCTCTCTCTCTTCCAATCTCTTCTGCTGTCTGAAACCTTATTTCTTCACTCAGTTGCTCACTTTCCAACTTTATCTCTCTACTTTTCTCCCTCCATCTCTATCTCACTCTGCACACTATCTCAATCTCTCCCTCTTGCTCTCAGGATGGGAAGAAGGAGAAAGAGAGGCAGAGAAAGGGTGTTGCAGGCTGTGAGAGATGAGGAGAAAGAGACAGAGGAACAGTGAGTCTGGCATTGGTAGGTGGATCTTTACTCTGTATCTAAGGGCGGATAGGATCAAAGAAAACCCTAAGGGCGGATAGGATCAAAGAAAATCAAAGAAAACCCTAAGGCTTTCTATAGGTATATCAGGAATAAAAGAATGACTAGAGATAGGTTAGGGCCAATCAAGGATAGTAGTGGGAAGTTGTGTGTGGAATCGGAGGAGATAGGGGAAGTGTTAAATGAATATTTTTCGTCAGTATTTACAGTGGAGAAAGAAAATGTTGTCGAGGAGAATACTGAGATACAGACGACTAGGTTAGATGGGATTGAGGTTCACAAGGAGGAGGTGTTAGCAATTTTGGAAAGTGTGAAAATAGATAAGCCCCCTGGGCCAGATGGGATTTATCCTAGGATTCTCTGGGAAGCCAGGGAGGAGATTTCAGAGCCTTTGTCCTTGATTTATATGTCGTCATTGTCGACAGGAATAGTGCCGGAAGACTGGAGGATAGCAAATGTTGTCCCCTTGTTCAAGAAGGGGAGTAGAGACAGCCCTGGTAATTATAGACCTGTGAGCCTTACTTCGGTTGTGGGTAAAATGTTGGAAAAGGTTATAAGAGATAGGATTTATAATCATCTTGGAAAGAATAAGTTCATTAGAGATAGTCAGCACGGTTTTGTGAAGGGTAGGTCGTGCCTCACAAACATTATTGAATTTTTTGACAAGGTGACCAAACAGGTGGATGAGGGTAAAGCCGTGGATGTGGTTTATTTGGATTTTAGTAAGGCGTTTGATAAAGTTCCCCACGGTAGGCTATTGCAGAAAATACAGAAGTATGGGATTGAAGGTGAATTAGTGCTTTGGATCAGAAATTGGCTAGCTGAAAGAAGACAGAGGGTGGTGGTTGATGATAAATGTTCATCCTGGAGTTTAGTTTCTAGTGGTGTACCGCAAGGATCTGTTTTGGGGCCACTGCTGTTTGTCATTTTTATAAATGACCTGGATGAGGGTGTAGAAGGGTGGGTTAGTAAATTTGCGGATGACACGAAGGTCGGTGGAGTTGTGGATAGTGCCGAAGGATGTTGCAGGTTACAGAGGGACATAGATAGGCTGCAGAGCTGGGCTGAGAGATGGCAAATGGAGTTTAATGCGGAAAAGTGTGAGGTGATTCACTTCGGAAGGAGTAACAGGATTGCAGAATACTGGGCTAATGGGAAGATTCTTGGTAGTGTAGATGAGCAGAGAGATCTTGGTGTCCAGGTACATAAATCCCTGAAAGTTGCCACCCAGGTTAATAGAGCTGTTAAGAAGGCATATGGTGTGTTAGCTTTTATTAGTAGGGGGATCGAGTTTAGGAGCCACGAGGTCATGCTGCAGCTGTACAGAACTCTGGTGCAGCCGCACCTGGAGTATTGCGTACAGTTCTGGTCACCGCATTATAGGAAGGATGTGGAACCTTTGGAAAAGGTGCAGAGGAGATTTACTAGGATGTTGCCTGATATGGAGGGAAGGTCTTGCGAGGAAAGGCTGAGAGACTTGAGGTTGTTTTCGTTGGAGAGAATGAGGAGAAGAGGTGACTTAATAGAGACATATAAGATAATCAGAGGGTTGGACACGGTGGATAGTGAGAGCCTTTTTCCTCGGATGGTGATGGCAAACACGAGAGGACATAGCTTTAAGTTGAGGGGTGATAGATATAGGAGAGATGTCAGAGGTAGTTTCTTAACACAGAGAGTAGTAGGGGCGTGGAACGCCCTGCCTGCAACAGTAGTAGACTCGCCAACTTTAAGGGCATTTAAGTGGTCATTGGATAGACATATGGATGAAAATGGAATAGTGTAGGTCAGATGGTTTCACAGGTCGGCGCAACATCGAGGACTGAAGGGCCTGTACTGCGCTGTAATGTTCTATGTTCTATGTTCGATAACCCCGTGCGTACCTGTCCTGTGAGTATTCGATGGGGGCAGTCTCGGACGGCGGGGACTGTCTAAAAATCAAAAATCAGTCGAAAGCCCTTTCAAAGATGAAATTTAGAAACACTTCTACATACAAAGGGTGGTAGAAGTTTGGAACTGTCTTCCACAAATGACCCCTCCCTATCTCTGCAATCTCCTCCAGCTCCACAATCCACCAATATCTGCGATCCTCTAATTCTGGCCTCTTGAGCATCCTCAATTTGAATCGTCCCACCATTGGTGGCCGTGCCTTCAAACTGCCAAGACCCTAACTCTGGAATTCTTTTCCTAAGCCTCTCCGTCTCACTAACTCTCTTTCCTCTTTGAAGACGCTCCCTCAAACCAACCTCTCTGACCAGGTTTTTGTTCGTCTCGTGTCATATCTTCTTAAGTGACCCGATGTCAACTTTTTATTTGCCTCATTTATTTGTTGGATGTGTGCGTTGCTGGCCAGGCCAGCATTTATTACCCATTCCTAATTGCTCTTGAGAAGGTGGTGTTGAGCCTCGTTATTGAACCGCTGGAGTCCATGTGGGGTAGGTACACCCACAGTGCTGTTAGGAAGGGAGTTCCAGGATTTTGACCCAGTAACAGTGAAGGAATTGTGATATAGTTTCAAGTTAGGATGGTGTGTGACTTTCGTTGTTGTGCGTGGACAGTATTTTCAGTGCGCAGTCCATTTAAATTTTTAATTATTTATTTTTTTCACGTGGTTAGATGTAAAGTTTCTCCCACAATCTCCCTGCCTTCCCGTATCTCCTCACTCTTTCTGCCCTTCTCTCCCTCCTTCTCGAAATCCACTGCTTTATTCTGTATCTAAACTCACACTGTACCTGCCCTGGGAGGTCTCATTACGGTGCTTAAGCAATGAGTTATACAGTTCCAGGATAACCTCCCTGCTCTTCTATACTTTAACAGCCTTGTTGGGAATGGCACTGCAGTTTGAAAATATGAAACACTGATCCAACATTCACCTCTAAAACACTCACACTAACCTCCACAAAACAGGGCTGGACAGATAATGAGGATTGTTAATGATTGTTACAACTTGTCTCATTCTCTCTCTGTCTCTCTCTCTCATGTCTGTTTCTTCCCATCTCCCTATCTCTCTCTCTGCCGCATCCTCTCCCTCTTTCTCTGCCTCTTTCCATGACTCTGTCTCTAACACCATCTCTCTCTCCTTGAACAGAAATATTTCTCTACATTTCTTGGTTAATTTTTATCCTGTAAATCTTGCCCTTGCTGGGAACGTCACTGCAGTTTGAAAATATCAAACACTGTTCAACACTCGCCCCCTGAACTGTCAAACGAAACCCCCAATATAGGACTGTGCAGATAATGGGGATTGTTACTGAGGTTCTGTCAAGGTCCCCTCACACACTGTATCCCATTTTCCCTGCTTCTAATCTTTGTCAGTGTTCAATAATATGTTTTTCAATGGTATTTCATCTCACTTCAGTTTGAAAATATCAATCACTGACACTTGCCCCCAAAACACTCACACTAAACCCCTGATCTTTCCTTTCAAAATTTGTTCTTTCACACAGCCAGTTATAATTTTTAATTCTATCTTTTTTCAACGTTATTAAATGTACCGATTTTCCTACAAGCTCGCGTTCTCTCTCTCTCTCTACCTCTCTCTCTATTTCTCCCTCTGTTTGTCTTCCTCCCTCTCTCTCTGTCCCTTTCTCTCTCTGCATCTGCTCTCTCCCTCTGTATCTGTCTTCCTCGCTTTATCCCTGTCTCTCCCGCTGCATCTGCCTGCCCCCCTTTATGTCTCTCTCCCTCTGAATTTGACTGCCCCCCTTTCTGTCTCTCTCCCTCTGTCTCTGTCCCACTCTGTCTGTGTCTCTCTCCGTCTGTGTTTCACTCCCTCCATCTCTCTGTCCCTCTGTACATGGACAGCAATGCTTTGAGCCATTTGTTTGGTTAATTTTGAATCTTTAACTCTTCGTTTTGTTGGGAATGTCAATGCAGTTTGAAAATATCAAACACTCATCTCACACTCATCCCTAAAACACTCACATTAAAGCCCAAATACCAGACTGGGCAGACAATGGTGATTGTTACTGGAGTTCCGTCATGGTCTCATTTCACTATCTCTTCTGTCTCTCACTGTCTTCCACTTTGTCCCTCCCTCTCCATTTCCCCATTTGTTTTTTGTTTCCCTCTCTCCTCTTTCCTTCATCGCCCCCAACTTTATACATAGAGAGGGTGCTCCTTGCACTTGAGAAATAGAGAGGGAGCTCCCTCCACTTTATACATCGAATGGGAGCTCCTTCCACTTATATATGGAGAGGGAGCTCCCTCCACTTTATACGAAGAGGTGGAGCTCCCTCTACCTTAAACATAGAGAGGGAGCTCCCACTGTTTTATATAGCTTCCGTGGTGGGATTTGACCCCCAGTCCTCAGGCCATCAGGTTGGGCCTCTGGATTATGTGACCAGTGATATTATCACTGCCCAACTGCCTCCCAAATGGATGCGGACAGTGTCTGCTCCGTAATATCACTCACAGTAGTTTCTGGGCTGTAACCCTGAACATAGTCCCGAATCAGAGACTCAAAGTTCACATTTTAACTGGGAAAAGTCCGTAACAGAGTGAAACGGGATCGCTTTTGTCCCTGGATTCAGTGTCCACTGCAGACAGATCAGTTACATTTACAATAGGAATGCCAGGAGTGAACAAGGTCAATACAATAATACGGAAAATGTAAATGACGCCACTCATAATTGAAGCATCCGTCCAGTATGAGTACAGATTTCAGGTTTATTCCGAGAGAGGTCTTACTCAGAAAATGTCATTGACATTGAAATGATTGTGTTTTACGCACCACGTTATTTACATCAGAGTCAAAGCTGCTGATGTAATGTGTTTGTTCAGGATACTGTAACTAATAGCAATGATCAGGGGTATAACCATGTCAGTGGAGACTTATCACCTGCGCAAATCAGTACCCATTGGAATGGATCAGCTCAGAGTGCCTGCTGGAGCTGTGGATTCCAGGCTAATAGAAGTCTCTGCTTCTCATAGAAATGGGATATCCAGTAATCTATCAGATAGAAGACATTTATTATCCTGTACTTGCAGCAATTGGTGTTCCTGGTAAGCAGTATCTCAGCTGTTAATGGTGTAAATCTATGTTAAGTGTGCTGTTGTCGTTATTATTTCTCAATGTGTGTGTTACACATCCCCCATCTCTTTTCCAGCAATTTACTGGTGGAATCTCCTCACTGTCCACACTTTCATTCTTGCAGGAGCTGCATTATGTCTTTAATTGTATTGCTTTAAGTAACGCTGGCATTGCTACTGGATTATTCTGTGTATGGAATGTATTTGAAGGAACGGTCTTGGTTAGGATCAAGAATCAGACCATCAGGAGCTTTTAACAGTTTCATGATGTGGATTTAACCAGTCCTGGAATATTTTTATGATTTTGTTTTCAGTGATTGAGAATGAGACATCTCACGGTCTCAGTGTTACAAGCGGACAGAACAAAATACTCCCTCCCCAATAAGATGGCTCAGTCTAACAGTGATTTCAATGTGTTTATTGATTATCACTGTTATCAAATATTATTTCATTCTGTGTGTGTCTGACGCTGCTTCAGAAGTCTGGCTACAGAACTGAGTTTGCTGCTGACACTTACACTTCTCCTTCTCTGCTTCACTGTGGACCTTCACTCTCACTGGACTACATTGTAAAATAGAAAGTATTGATGTGATGTTTTATTGGTTTACACTCTATCTGTTGGAATCAAGAGTCTTTCCATTTATCTGTCGATTATCAGCTGCAGTGCTGATGTTGGTGTTTTATTAATTAAACAATCCCACATTCGAACAGATTACTTTATAATTCCAGGAGAAGGAATTACAATGATTGTGAGGTTTGTCTGGAAGTAGCTTTCGATCCTGTTTATTCCATGCATTGTAGATGAAGTGAAGAGTGCAGGTGAACAGGTGGAGACTTGAGTGTTCTGTAGATACAGTAAATTATTCACAGAGGTTTCACCATTGAACAGACTGACTCTGAGAACAGAATCATTGAACCAGGGGCTGGTGAACAGAACACAGACGCAGAATGTTAGGAATAAATCATATGCGAAAAGTAACATTTAGTAAACGTTTTCAGAGTGTGAGTGGTCCAGGGACATAGCAAAGAAGAAAAGGAACAGAGAGAACAAAACCGAGCGAAAGAGATAAGCAGAAGTAAAGGGAAAGAGAAAGAAGCAGCAGTGTAAATAATTCACTATCATAAAGTGCTGGAATGTCCAGAACAATTAGTGAGAAAAACTGTGAAATGAAGTTGTCTGTTTTCAGATTGTGTTCATTTTCCTGTTGGACCTGATCCTCTGTGTTGATTTCTGTCTAGTCCTCATTTTGTTTTGTAGAAAGTTCCTATTCCTTACTTCGTGACTGAATAAACAGAATAGAATCAGTTCATCACTGATGGTAATTCATTATTTAAATACTGCACTTTAAAATCTCTGTGACTGCTGAATTCAATAAAGAGCGAACAAAAACAAGAAATGCTGGATTCACTCAGCAGGTCTGGCAGCATCTGTGGAAAGAGAAGCAGAGTTAACGTTTCGGGTCAGTGACCCTTCTTTTGTTTCAGATTTCCAGCATCCGCAGTATTTTGCTTTTATTTGCTTCAATAAAGAGCGAGGCTGATATCAGAAATATATTTAAATTTATATTTAATAGCCTGTACAAACTAAATATATTGACCACATTGTATCAGCAATGAACTGTTCTCCAACACCAATAACCACAGGGATTATTGTTTGAATGTATGAATTGATTTGTATTACTGGGATCTATAGATGAGATTTCCTCTAACACTCAGCTGCAGTCTCTCCCTGTGAATCTCAGCCTCTCCTCTCACTGTATTGAATCCTCAGTCTCCTCATCCATTGCTTCAGTTCATCCACTTTCCCAAACCATCTGCTCCAGTCTCCCCTCCTGCTTCAACATGTCCTTTCCCTGGAATTTAGAAGATTATGGGTTGATCAGTTTGGAACTCTCTTCCACAAACGGCAATTGATGCTGAGACACTTGTTCCCTTTTAAATCAGAGATTGATAGATTTTTGTTAACCAAAGGTATTAAGGGGCAAAGATAGGTACATGGAGTTAGATCAGACATCAGCCATGAGCTCATTGAATGACAGAAGAGTGCTGAGGGGCCAAATGGCCTCCTCCTCTTCCTCTGTCCAATGTCAAATATGTTGCTATCACTCTCTGTGTCTTGGCCTGTGTCTCTCTCTTTGTCTCTCTTTCTGTCTGTCTGTCTGTCTCTCTCTCATCTCTCAAACATCTGTGGAAATCCACTAACATTAGTCAGCCATTATAGGCTGGTTCTTGGTGGCCATTTTATGTTACCACAACACTGGGACATTTATTCCAGAGACTGACTCCTCACCCATGTGACGGTAGTGCTCAAATTGTGACAGAGCCACAGAAATGGAGACACTGAGACACACCGTACTAGAAAGGAATCAATCATTCCCTTGCGCCCAATCATTCTCCCTCCACAGTGATTAGGCTGCGTGGCCTGTAATTAATCAGTCTATTACTTTCACCCTTGTTAATCAACAGTACAACATGTGCAGTCCTCCAGTCCTCTGGCAGCACGACTGTAACCAGAGAGGATTGGAAAATGATGGTCAGAGCCTCTGCTATTTCCACCCTTGCACCTCTAAACAGTCTGAGCCTGGTGAATTTTCAGCTTTCAACGATGCTGAACCCCTGAATATTTCCTCTCTCACTGTTTACCCCGTTCAATATTTCAAACCCCTCCTCATTGTCTACAATGTCTGTGTCGTCCCCTCGTTTGTGAAGACAGTCGCAATGTATTCATTAAGAACCATGCCCGCATCTTCCGCCTCCACGTTTAGGAAAAAGGAGGAGAGACGATATAAAGTAAAGGATAGAAATCAAATGGAGGTGCAGGAACAGACACATCTGGGGGGTATTTGCGCACCAATCACTGAAGGTGGCAGGGCAGGTTCAGAAAGTGGTTAAACGGCAGAAGGCGTCCTGAGATTATAAATAGAGACATTGAATACAAAAACAAGGAAATTATGAACTTTGTAAAACGCTGGTTTGCCTTCAACTGGAGCATTGTGCAATTCTGGACATCGTACTTTAGGGGCATTAGAGAGGGTGCAGAATAGATTCATAAGAATGGTTCCAGGGCTGAGGGACTTCAGTTAGTTGGATAGATTGGAGAAGCTGGGGTTGTTCTCTGTCTCTCGCTCTCTGTCTTCCTCTCTCTGTCGCTCCCTCCTGCTATCTCTAACACTAAGAGGGAGACAGAGGGAGAGAGGCTTAGATATGCAGATAGAGAGAGGGCTGTTGAGAGGGACAAGGTTGGAGAGAGAGAGATTGTTGGGGTGGATTGAAAGGGAGAATGTACGATATATTCATTTATGGTAATCCTTGACTGTTGTGTACGCAAACAGAGAAAGATAGGTATGCAGAGTGAAATATTGGTCGAGTGGGAGAAATGTGGATGCAGTTGCGGCCCAGGCGGCCAGTTTTGATGATCAGGAAGGAAAACGCTCCATTGTAAACATCCAGCCAGGTATTCCACCATGGAAGCCATCACACCCACATGATATTGGTGTGGAAATCTTGTAATCTATGCCCATGGTGATTGTCCCCTCTGTTAAGGGAAATGGGTCCTTCCTATCCACTCTATCTCGGCCCATCATCATTTTATACACCTCAATTAAATCTTCCCTTCAACCTTCTGTGTTCCAAAGAAAACAATTCCAGCCCAGCCGATCTTTACTCATAGTTAAAATTCTCCATTCTTGACAACATCCTCTGCAAATCTCCTCTGTACCATCTCTGGTGTGATCACATCCTTCCTGTAATGTGGTCACCAGAACTGTACACAGTACTCTAGCTGTGGTCTAACTAGTGTTTTATACAGTTCTAGCATAACCTCCCTGCTCTTATATTCTCCACATCGGCCAATAAAGGAAAGTATTCCGTAATCCTTCTTCACCACCTTATCCACCTGTCCTGTTACTCTCAGGAATCAGTGGACATTCACTCCAAGTTCACAGTCTGAGATATTGTTCAGTTAGATTGAAAGGACAAATGTAAAACATAATAATTTGATGTAATCCTTCACTGAAGTATACACAGACAAACGAGCGAGAGGCATGGAGTGTGAAACATCGGGTTGGAAGGAGAAAACTAGTTGGAGATGGCAACAAATTGGAAAGGAGTGATAGGGACTGAGAGAGAGGTAATCTCTGGTAAACTCTCTTGCTGGTAACCTCTCTCCATCTCTATCTCTCTCTTCCCCTCTCTTCTGCTCTCTGAAACCCTATTTCTTCTCTCTGTTACTCACTTTCCAAGTCTATCTCTCGACTTTTCTCCCTCTCTCTCGATCTCCCTTGCACACAATCTCAATGTCTCCCTCTTGCTCTCAGGATGGGAAGAGGGAGAAAGAGAGGCAGAGAAAGGGTGTTGCAGGCAGTGAGAGATGAGGAGAAAGAGACAGAGGAACAGTGAGTCTGGCATTGGTAGATGGGTCTTTACTCTGTATCTGACCCCATGCGTACTGCCCTGTGTGTATTCGATGGGCGCAGACTCGGACGGGGAGGAATGTCTAAAAATCAAAAATTAGTCGAAAGCCCTTTCAAAGATGAAATTTAAAAACACTTCTACATACAAAGGGTGGTAGAAGTTTGGAACTGTCTTCCCCAAATGACCCCTCCCTATCTCTGCAATCACCTCCAGCTCCACAATCCAACAATATCTGCGATCCTCTAATTCCGGCCTCTTGAACATCCCCAATTTGAATTGTTCCAACATTGGTGGCCGTGCCTTCAAGCTGCCAAGGCCCTAACTCTGGAATTCCTTTCCTAAACCTCACCGTCTCACTAACTCTCTTTCCTCTTTGAAGACACTCCCTCAAACCAACCTCTCTGACCAGGTTTTTGTTCGTCCTGTGTAATATCTCCTTAAGTGACTCGGTGTCAACTTTTTATTTGCCTTATTTATTTGTTGGATGTGTGCATTACAGACCAGTCCAGCATTTATTGCCCATTCCTAATTACCCTTGAGAAGGTGGTTTTGAGCCTCCTTCTTGAACAGCTGCAGTCCATGTGGGGTAGGTACACCCACAGTGCTGTTAGGAAGGGAGTTCCAGGATTTTGACCCCGTAACAGTGAAGGAATGGTGATATAGTTTCAAGTTAGGATGGTGTTTGACTTCAGTTGTTGTGTGCGGACAGTATTTTCAGTGCGCAGTCCATTTATATTTTAATTATTTATTTTTTTCTCGTGGTTGGATGTAAAGTTTCTCCTACGATCTGCCTTCCTCCCCGTATCTCCTCACACTTTCTGCCCGTCTCTCCCTTCTTCTCTTAAGTCACTGCTTTACTCTGTATCTAAACTCACACTGTACCTGCCCTGGGAGGTCTCATTATGGTGCTTTAGCAATGAGTTATACACTTCCAGCATAACATCCCTGCTCTTATATACTTTAACAGCCTTGTTGGGAATGGCACTGCAGTTTGAAAATATGAAACACTGATCCAACATTCACCCCGAAAACACTCACACAAACCTCCAAAAACAGGACTGGGCGGATAATGAGGATTGTTAATGATTGTTACAACTTGTCTCATCCTCTCTCTGTCTCTCCCTCTCATGTCTGTTTCTTCCCATCTTTCTCTCTCTCTCACTCTCTCTCCCTCACCCACTCCCTCTTTCTCTGCCTCTTTCCATGACTCTGTCTCTAACACCATCTCTCTCTCCTTGGACAGAAATGTTTTTATCCATTTCTTGCTTAATTTTGAATTTTTAAATCTTGCTCTTGCCGGGAACGTCACTGCAGTTTGAAAATATCAAACACTGATCAACACTCGCCCCCTAAACTCTCACACTAAACCCCCAATACAGGACTGTGCAGATAATGGGGATTGTTACTGGCGTTCCATTGAGGTCTCATTTCGCTTTCTCTTCTGTCTCTCACTGTCTTCCACTTTGTCCCTATCTCTCCATTTCCCATTTGTTTTCGTTTCCCTCTCTCCTCTTTCCTTCATCACCCCCAACTTTACACATAGTGAGGGAGCTCCCTCGACCTCATACATAGAGAGGGCGCTCCCTCCACTTTATCCATAGAGAGGGAGCTCCCTCCACTTTATCCATAGAGAGGGAGCTCCCTCCACTTTATACATAGAGAAGGAGCTCCCTCGACTTTATCCATAGAGAGGGAGCTCCCTCCACTTTTTCCATAGAGAGGGAGCTCCCTCCACTTTATACATAGAGAGGGAGCTCCCTCCACTTTAGTCATAGGGAGGGCACTTCCTCCACTTTATAAATAGAGAGGGAGCTCCCTCCACTTTATAAATAGAGAGGGAGCCCCCTCCACTTTATACACAGAGAGAGGGAGCTTCCTCCACTTTATGAATAGAGATGGCACTCCCTCTACTTTATACATAGAGAGGGCGCTTCCTCCACTTTATAAATGGAGATGGAGCTCCTTCCTCTTTATAGCTGGAGAGCGAGCTCCCTCTACTTTATACAAAGAAAGGGAGCTCCCTCTGGTTTATATAGTTGCCGTGGTGGGATTTGAACCCCTGTCCCCAGGCCATCAGGTTGGGCCTCTGGATTGCGTGACCAGTGATATTATCACTACCCAACTGCCTCCCAAATGGATGCGTACAGTGTCTGTCCGGTCATATCACTCACAGTAGTTTCTGGGCTGTACCCCTGAAAATGGTCCCTAATCAGAGATTCAAAGTTCACATTTTAGCTGGGAAAAGGCAGGAACAGAGTGAAACGAGATTGCTTATTCCCTGGATTCAGTTTCCACTGCAGACAGATCAGTTACATTTACAATAGAAATGCCAGGAGTGAACAAGGTCAATGCAATAATATGGAAAATGTAAATGATGCCTCTCATAATTGTAGCATCCGTCCAGTATGAGTACAGATTTCAGGTTTATTCCCGAGAGAGGTCTTACTCAGAAAATGTCATTGACATTGAAATGATTGTGTTTTATCCACCACATTATTTTCATCAGAGTCAAAGCTGCTGATGTAATGTGTTTGTTCAGGTGAGTGTAACTAATAGCAATGAGCAGGGGTATAAAAATGCCCGTGGAGACTTATCCCCTGTATAAATCAGGAACCATTGGAATGGATCAGCTCAGAGTGCCTGCTGGAGCTGTGGATTCCAGGCTCACAGAAGTCTCTGATTCTCACAGGAATAGGATATCCAGTAATGCATCAGATAGAAGGCATTTACTATCCGGTGCTAGCAGCAATTGGAGTTGCTGGAAAGCCAGTATCTCAGCTGTTAATGGTTTAAATCGATGTTAACTGTGCTGCTGTACTGGGTATTATTTCCCTCTGTGTGTGTTGCACAGCAACCTGTACTTTTTCAGAAATTTACTGATGGAATCTCCTTATTGTCTACTCTTTCATTCTTGCAGGAGCTGCATTATGTAATTAATGGTATCGTTTTAAGTAACTGAGGCATTATTACTGTAATATCCTGTGTATTGAATGTATTGGAATGAGATGTTTCAGTTAGGATCAATAATCGAACCATCAGGTGTTTTTAACATTTTCATGATGTGGATCCATCCGGTCCTGGAATATTTTAACGATTTTTTTTCAGTGATTGATAATGAGACATCTCACAGTCTTAGTGTTACAAGGGGACAGTAGAATGTCCTCCCTCCCGAATAACATGGCTCAGTTTAACTGGAATTTCAATGTGTTTATTGATTATCACTGTTATCAAATATTATTTCACTCTGTGTGTGTCTGACGCTACTTCAGAAGTCCGGCTACTGAACTGAGTTTGCTGCTGGCACTTTTACTTCTCCTTCTCTCCTTCACTGTGGACCTTCACTGTCACTGGAATACATTGTAAAATAGAAAGTATTGATGTGATGTTTTACTGGTTTTCACGCTGTCAGTTGGTATCAAGAGTCTTTCCATTTATCTGTAGATTATCAGCTGCAGTGCTGATGTTGGTGTTTTATTAATTAAACAATCCCACAACTAACAGATTACATAATAATTTCAGGAGAAGGAATGTCAATGATTGTGAGATTTGTCTGGAAGTAGCTTTCGTTCCTGTTTATTACATGCATTGTCGATGAAGAGAAGAGTGTAGGTGAAAAGGTGGAAACTTGAGTGTTCTGTAGATACATTAAATTATTCACAGAGGATTCACCATTGAATAAACTGACTCTGAGAATAGAATCATTTAAACTGGGGCAGGTGAACAGAACACAGACGCAGAATGTTAGGAATAAATCATATGTGAAAAGCAGCATGAAGTAACAGATTACAGGGTGTGAGCACTCCGGAGAGATAGGGAAGGAGAAAAGGAGCAGGGAGAACGAAACAGAGGGAAAGAGATGAGCAGAAGGAAAGAGAAAGAGAAAGAAGCAGCAGTGTAAATAATTCACTATCATAAAGTGCTGGAATGTCCAGAACAATTAGTGAGAGAAACTGTGAGTTGAAATTGTCTGTTGTCAGATTGTGTTCATTTTCCTGTTGGACTTGATCCTCTGTGTTGATTTCTGTCTGGTCCTCATTTTGTTTTGTAGAAAGTTCCTATTTCTGACTGAGTGACTGAATAAACAGAATAGAATCAGTTCATCACTGATGGTAATTCATTATTTAAATACTGCACTTTAAAATCTCTGTGACTGCTGAATTCAACAAAGAGCGAGGCTGATATCAGAAATATATTTAAATTTATATTTTATAGCCTGTACAAACTAAATATATTGACTATATTGTATAAACAATGAACTGTTCTCCAACACCAATAAGCACAGGGATTATTGTTTGAATGTATTAATTGAGTTGCATTACTGGTATCTACAGATTAGATTTCCTCTAACACGCTGCTGCTGTCTCTCCCTGTGAATCTCAGCCTCTCCTCTCAATGTATTGAATCCTCAGTCTCCTCAGCCATTGCTTCAGTTTATCCACTTTCCCAAACCATCTGCTCCAGTCTCCCCTTATGCTCCAACATGTCCTTTCCCTGGAATTTGGAAGGTTGTGGGGTGATTTGATGAATGTTTTCAAGAGAATTACGGAAACTGAATGGGTGGACAGAGAGTAGCAATTCCCACTGGCTGCGGAGTCAGGAACTTGGAGGCATAGTCTAAAAATCTAAACGCAGTCGAAAAACCTTTCAGGGGTGAAATGAAGAAACAATTCAAAACACCAGGTGCGGTCTCAGTTTGGAACTCTCTTCCATAAACAGCAATTGATGCTGAGACACTTGTTAGTTTTTAAATCTGAGATTGATAGATTTTTGTTAACCAAAGGTATTAAGGGGCAAAGATAGGTACATGGAGTTAGATCACACATCAACCATGAGCTCATTGAATGACAGAAGAGGGTTGAGGGGCCAAATGGCCTCCTCCTCTTCCTCTGTCAAATGACAAATATCTTGCTATCACTCTCTGTGTCTTGGTCTGTGTCTCTCTCTTTGTCTCTCTTTCTGTCTGTCTGACTCTCTCTCTCTCTCCTCTCTCAAATATCTGTGGAAATCCATAAACGTTAGTCAGCCATTTTAGGCTGGTTCTCGGTGGCCATTTTATGTTACCACAACACTGGGACATTTATTCCAGAGACGGACTCCTCACCAAAGTAAAGGTGGTGCTCAAAGTGTGACAGAGACACAGACATGGAGACACTGAGAGACACAATACTAGAAAGGAATTAATCATTCCCTTGTGCCCAATAAATTGCCCTCCACATTGATTAAGCTGGGTGGCCTGTAAGTACTCAGTCTTTTACTTTTTACCTTGTTAATCAACAGTACAACATACGCAGTCCTCCAGTCCTCTGGCAGCACGGCCATAAGCAGAGAAGTTTGGAAAATGATGGTCAGAGCCACTGATATTTCCTCCCTTGCACCTCTAAACAGTCTGAGCCTGGTGAATTATTATCTTTCAAAGATGCTAAACCCCTTAATAAAAGCAAGGAAATTATGACCTTTGTAAAACACTGGTTTGCCTTCAACTGGAGCATTGTCCAATTCTGGACACCGTACTTCAGGAACAATGTGAATGAAGAATGGAAGAATGAAGAATTAGAGAGGGTGCAAAAAAGATTCACAAGAATGGTTCCAGGGATGAGGGACTTCAGTTACGTGGATAGATTGGAGAAGCTGGGGTTGTTATCTGTGTCTCTGTCTGTCTCTCCCTCCTGCTATCTCTGACACTAAGAGGGAGAGAGGCTTCGATATGCGGATAGAGAGAGTGCTGTTGAGAGGGACAAGGTTGGAGAGAGAGAGATTGTTGGGGTGGATTGAAAGGCAGAATGTAATATCTATTTATTCAATGTATTCACTGTTGTGTACGCAAACAGAGAACGATAGGGATGCAGAGTGAAATATTGGTAGAGTGGGAGATATGTGGATGAAGTTGGGGCCCAGGCGGCCAGTTTTGATGATCAGGAAGGAAAACGCTCCATTGTAAACATCCAGCCAGGTATTCCACCATGGAAGCCATCACACCCACATGATATTGGTGTGGAATTCTTGTAATCTATGCCCATGGTTATTGACGCCTCTGTTAAGGGAAATGGGTCCTTCCTATCCACTCTATCCAGACACGTCATTATTTTATACACCTCAATTAAATCTTCCCTTCAACCTTTTCTGTTCCAAAGAAAGCAATTCCAGCCCATCCAATCTTTACTCATAGTTAAATTTCTCATTTCCTGACAACATCCTCTGTAAATCTCCTCTGTACCCTCTCTAGTGTGATCACATCCTTCCTGTAATGTGTTAACCAGAACATGTACACAGTACTCTAGCTGTGGTCTAACTAGTGTTTTATACAGTTCCAGCACAACCTCCCTGCTCTTGTATTCTCGACATCAGCCAATAAAGGAAAGAGTTCCGAAGAAGGTTCACTGACCCGAAACGTTAACTCTGCTTCTCTTTTCTCAGATGCTGCCAGACCTGCTGAGTGGTTCCAGCATTTCTTGTTTTTATTTTAAAGTATTCCGTAAGCCTTCTTAACCACCTGTCCTGTTACTCTCTGGAATCAGTGGACAGTCACTGCAAGGCCCCTCTGTTCCCAGACAGAGCGATTGTTCGGTTAGATTGAAAGAGCAAATGTAAAACATAATAATTTGATGTAATCTTTCACTGCAGTATACACATACGAGCGAGAGGCATGGAGTGTGAAATATCGGGGTAGAGGGAAAAAATAGATGGAGATGGTGACAAATTGGAAAGGAGTGATAGGCACAGAGAGTTTTAGTTTTAGTTTTAGAGATACAGCGCTGAAACAGGCCCTTCGGTCCACCGAGTTCTTGCCGAACATCAACCAACCATTTTATACTGATCCCAGATTCCTACCACTTCCCCACCTGTCCCTATATTTTCCTACCACCTACCTACACCATTTGCAATTTATAATGGCCAATTTACCAACCAACCTGCAAGTCTTTAAGCTTGTGGGTGGAAACCGGAGCACCTGGAGAAAACCCACGCAGACACAGGGAGAACTTCCAAACTCCGCACAGGCAGTACCCTGAATTGAACCCGGGTCGCTGGAGCTGTCAGGCTGCAGTGCTAACCACTGTGAAACTGTGCCACCCGAAAGAGAGAGAGGTAAGCTCTGGTAAACTATCTTGCTGGTAATCTCTCTCCATGTCTATCTCTCGCTTCCCCACTCTTCGACACTCTGAAACCCTATTTCTTCTCTCTGTTACTCACTTTCCAAGTCTATCTCTCGCTTTTCGCTCTCTATCTGCCTCTGCACACTATCTCAATCTCTCATTCTTGCTCTCAGGATGGGAAGAGGGAGAAAGAGAGGCAGAGAAAGGGCGTCGTGGGCAGTGAGAGATGAGGAGAAAGAGACAGAGGAACAGTGAGTCTGGCATTGGTCGATAGATAAGGTAGCGACTCTTCGGTGGGTGAGTGAAGGCATCTGGAGCTGTGTTTTAAAAGTAAGTACTTACTGTTTTACTTACTGTTTTCCTTGTCTTTGAGTTTCTTTTGGCGCCGGAGGAACCGGAAGCTGGTCGGCAGCGAGGACTCCTGGGTAGGTATTTTCCTTAAAGGTGCGGAGCTCCTCCTGCAGTATGTTCGAGGTGAGGGAAACCTCCGGTGGCCCTGCCGACTTCACCTGCTGGAAGTGCATCCGTCTCCAGCTCCTATCAGACCGTGTTAGGGAATTGGAGCTGGAGCTGGATGAACTGAGGATCATTCGGGAAGCTGAGGGGTTGATAGATAGAAGCTACACGGAGGTCGTTACTCCACAAATCAAAGGCAGCTGGGTAACAGTTAGAGGTGGGAAGAGGTCAGTGCAGGGATCTCCTGTGGTCGTTCCCCTCAACAACAAGTATACAGTTTTAGATACTGTTGGGGGGGACGGCCTATCGGGGGCAGGCTGCAGTGACCGGGCCTCTGGCACGGGGTCCTGCACTGTGGCTCAGAAGGGAAGGAGGGAGAATGGGAGAGCACTAGTCATCGGGGACTCGATGGTGAGGAGTACGGACAGGCGGTTCTGTGGGCGCAGGCGAGACGCACGGATGGTTTGTTGCCTCCCTGGTGCCAGGGTCCGTGATGTTTGTGATCGCGTCTTCAGGATCCTTAAAGGGGAGGGGGAGCAGCCAGAGGTCGTGGTGCACATTGGCACCAACGACGTAGGAAGGAAGGGTGGCACAGATGTTAGAAGTGAGTTTAGGGAGTTAGGCTGGAAGCTGAAAGCTCGGACGGACAGAGTTGTTATCTCTGGTTTGTTGCCGGCGCCACGTGATAGTGAGGCTAGGAATAGGGAGAGAGCACAGCTGAACACGTGGCTGCAGGAATGGTGTAGGAGGGAGGGCTTCCAGTTCTTGGATAATTGGACTGCATTCTGGGGAAGATGGGACCTGTTCACACAGGACGGGCTGCATCTGAACCAGAGGGGCACCAATATCCTGGGAGGGAGGTTTGCTAGTACTGTTCGGGAGGGTTTAAACTAGTTTGGGAGGGGGATGGGAACCGGACTTGTAATCCAGGGACCAGTGGGTCCACTCAGAAAGACAAAGAGTGTAGTGAGGTATTGGGGAAGGTAGCACTGTCACAGAGGACAGATGGGCACGGAGAAGGGTTAAAGTGCGTATACTTCAACGCAAGAAGCATCAGGAATAAGGTGAGTGAATTGAAGGCGTGGATGGGCACTTGGGACTACGATGTTGTGGCCATCACTGAAACGTGGATAGGTGAGGGGGAGGAATGGTTTTTGGAGGTACCTGGTTATAGATGTTTTCATAAGATTAGGAATGGTGGTAAAAGAGGTGGGGGGGTGGCATTGTTAGTTAGAAATAGTGTAACAACTGCTGAAAGAATTTTCGAGGAGGATCTGCCGACTGAGGCACTGTGGGTTGAGGTCAGGAACAGGAAAGGAGCAGTCACCTTGATGGGAGTTTTCTATAGGCCCCCCAATAGCAGCAGGGAGGTGGAAGAGCAGATTGGGAAACAGATTTTGGAAAGGAGCAGAAGTCACAGGGTAGTAATTATGGGGGATTTCAACTTCCCAAATATTGATTGGCAACTCTTTAGATCGAATAGTTTGGATGGGGTAGTGTTTGTGCAGTATGTCCAGGAAGCTTTTCTGACTCAGTATGTAGACTGCCCGACCAGAGGGGAGGCAATATTGGATTTGGTACTAGGTAATGAACCAGGGCAAGTGATAGAGCTGTTGGTGGGCGAGCACTTTGGAGATAGTGATCACAATTCTGTAGCATTCACTGTGGTAATGGAGAGGGATAGGTATGTGCAACAGGGCAAGGTTTACAATTGGGGGAAGGGTAGATATGATGCTGTCAGGCAGGAACTGAGGAGCATAAGTTGGGAGCATATGCTGGCAGGGAAGGGCACGGTCGAAATGTGGAACTTTTTCAAGGAGCAGATAGTAGGGGCCATTGATAAGCATGTCCCTGTCAGACAGGGAAGGGATGGTCATGTGAGGGAACCGTGGTTGACAAGAGAGGTTGAGAGTCTTGTTAGGAAGAAGAAGGATGCGTATATAAAGTTGAGGAAAAAGGGCACAGGCATAGCTCTGGAGGGATACAAGATGGCCAGGAAGGATCTGAAGAAAGGGATTAGGAGAGCTAAGAGAGGGCATGAAAAATGCTTGGCGGGTAGGATAAAAGAAAACCCCAAGGCCTTTTACGCGTATGTCAGAAATATGAGGATGACTAGGGGGACCATAGGTCCGGTCAAGGACAATAGCGGGAGACTGTGTGTTGAGCCGGAAGAGATAAGTGAGGTTTTGAATGAGTACTTCTCTTCGGTATTTACGAATGAGAAGGGGTGTATTACTGAAGAGGACGGTGTGAAACAGACTGGTAAGCTCGAGGAAGTGCTCGTTAGGAGGGAAGATGTGTTGGGGTTTTTGAATAACTTGAAGATAGACAAGTCTCCCGGGCCTGACGGGGTATATCCAAGGATGTTATGGGAAGCAAGGGATGAAATTGCAGAGCCGCTGGCAATGATCTTTTCATCTTCTCTGCTGACGGGGGTGGTACCAGGTGATTGGAGGGTGGCAAATGTTGTGCCCCTGTTCAAGAAAGGGAATAGGAACAACCCTGGGAATTACAGGCCAGTTAGTCTTACTTCGGTGGTAGGCAAGTTGATGGAAAAGGTGCTGAGGGATAGGATTTCTGAGCATCTGGAAAGACACTGCTTGATTCGGGACAGTCAGCACGGTTTTGTGAGGGGTAGGTCTTGCCTCACAAGCCTGATTGAATTCTTTGAGCAGGTGACCAAGCAAGTGGATGAGGGTAAACCAGTGGATGTGGTGTACATGGATTTTAGTAAGGCATTTGATAAGGTCCCCCATGGTAGACTTATGGAGAAAGTCAGGAGGCATGGGATAGTGGGGAATGTGGCCAGTTGGATTAAGAATTGGCTAACTGATAGAAGGCAGAGAGTGGTCTTAGATGGTAAATACTCAGCCTGGAGCCCAGTTACCAGTGGCGTGCCGCAGGGATCAGTTCTGGGTCCTCTCCTGTTTGTGATTTTTATTAACGACTTGGATGAGGAAGTCGAAGGGTGGGTCAGTAAATTTGCAGATGATACAAAGGTTGGTGGAGTTGTGGATACCGAGGAGGGCTATTGTCGTCTGCAAAGGGACTTGGATAGGTTGCAGTGCTGGGCTGAAAAGTGGCAGATGGAGTTTAACCCTGAAAAGTGTGAGGTCGTCCATTTTGGAAGGACAAACACGAATGCAAAATACTGGGTTAACGGTAGGGTTCTTGGGCATGTGGAGGAGCAGAGAGACCTTGGGGTCTATGTGCATAGATCGTTGAAAGTTGCAACTCAAGTGGATAGGGCTGTGAAGAAGGCATATGGGGTGTTAGCGTTCATTAGCAGAGGGATTGAATTTAAGAGCCGTGAGGTGATGATGCAGCTGTACAGGACCTTGGTAAGGCCTCATTTGGAGTACTGTGTGCAGTTCTGGTCGCCTCATTTTAGGAAGGATGTGGAAGCCTTGGAGAGGGTGCAGAGGAGATTTACCAGGATGTTGCCTGGAATGGAGAATAAGTCTTACGAGGAAAGGCTGAACATTCTAGGCCTCTTCTCATTAGAACGGAGAAGGATGAGGGGTGACATGATAGAGGTTTATAAGATGATCAGGGGAATAGATAGGGTAGACAGTCAGAAACTTTTTCCCCGGGTGGAGCAAAGCGTTACAAGGGGTCATAAATTTAAGGTGAAGGGTGGGAGATATAAGGGGGATGTCAGGGGAAGGTTCTTTACCCAGAGAGTGGTCGGGGCATGGAATGCCTTGCCTGGGGAAGTTGTTGAGTCAGAAACTTTAGGGACTTTCAAACGGCTTTTAGATAGGTATATGGATAAAGGAGAATGATGGGGTATAGATTAAATTGTCCTTGACAGAGGACAAAGGATCGGCACAACATCGTGGGCCGAAGGGCCTGTTCTGTGCTGTATTTTTCTATGTTCTATGTTCTATGTTCTACTCTGTATCTAACCCCGTGCGTACCTGCCCTGTGAGTATTCGATGGGGAGATTCTCGGACGGGGGGGACAGTCTGAAAATCAAACATTAGTCGAAAGCCCTTTCAAAGATGTAATTCAGAAAAACTTCTACATACAAAGGGTGGTAGAAGTTTGGAACTGTCTTCCACAAATGCCCCCTCCCTATCTCTGCAATCTCCTCCAGCTCCGCAATCCGCCAATATCTGCAATCCAATAATTCAGCCCTCTTGACCATCCCCAATTAGAATTGTTCCAACATTGGTGGCCGTGCCTTCAAGCTGCCAAGACCCTAACTCTGGAATTCCTTTCCTAAAACTCTCCGTCTCACGAACTCTCTTTCCTCTTTCAAGACGCTTGCTCAAACCAACCTCTTCGACCACGTTTTTGTTCGTCTCATCTAATATCTCCTTAAGTGACTCCGTGTCAACTTTTTATTTTCTTTAATAATTTGTTGGATGTGTGCATTACTGGCCAGGCCAGCATTTATTGCCCATTCCTAATTGCCCTTGTGAAGGTGGTTTTGAGCCTCCTTCTTGAACCGCTGCAGTCCATGTGGCGTCGGTACACCCACAGTGCTGTTGGGAAGGGAGTTCCAGGATTTTGACCCAGTACCAGTGACGGAATGGCGATATAGTTTCAAGTTAGGATGGTGTGTGACTTTAGTTGTTGTTTGCGGACAGTATTTTCAGTGCGCAGTCCATTTAAATTTTTAATTATTTATTTTTTTCATGTGTCTAGATGTAAAGTTTCTCCCATAATCTGACTGCCTTCCCGTATCTCCTCACTCTTTCTGCCCGTCTCTCCCTCCTACTCTAAATCCACTGCTTTACTCTGCATCTAAACTCACACTGTACCTGCCCTGGGCGGTCTCATTATGGTGCTGAAGTAATGAGTTATACAGTTCCAGCATAACCTCCCTGCTTTTAAATACTTTAACAGCCTTGTTGGGAATGTCACTGCAGTTTGAAAATATGAAACACTGATCCAACATTCACCCCTAAAACACTCACACTAACCTCAAAAAAAAGGACTGGGCAGATAATGAGGATTGTTAATGATTGTTACAACTTGTCTCATCCTCTCTCTGTCTCTCCCTCTCATGTCTGTTTCCTCCCATCTTTCTCTCTCTCTTTCTCTCTCTCTCCCCCTCACCCTCTCCCTCTTTTTCTGCCTCTTTCCATGACTCTGCTTCGAACACCATCTCTCTCTCCTTGGACAGAAATGTTTTTATCCATTTCTTGCTTAATTTTGAATCTTAAAATCTTGCCCTTGCTGGGAACGTCACTGCAGTTTGAAAATATCAAACACTGATCAACACTCGCCCCCTAAACTCTCACACGAAACCCCCAATACCGGACTGGGCAGACAATGGGGATTGTTACTGGGGTTTCGTCAACGTCTCATTTCGCTATCTCTTCTGTCTCTCACTGTCTTCCACTTTGTCCCTATCTCTCCATATCCCCATTTGTTTTCGTTTCCCTCTCTCCTCTTTCCTTCATCGCCCCCAGCTTTATAAATAAAGAGGGCGCTTCCTCCACTTTATAAATAGAGAGGGAGCTCCTTCCACTTCATACGTGGAGGCGGAGATCCTTCTACTTTATGCACAGAAAGGGAGCTCCCTCTGTTTTACATAGCTGCCGTGGTGGGATATGAACCCCTGTCCCCAGGCCATCAGGTTGTGCCTCTGGATTACGTTATCACTACCCAACTGCCTCCCAAATGGATGCGCACAGTGTCTGTCCCGTAATATCACTCACAGTAGTTTCTGGGCTGTAGTCCTGAACATGGTCCCGAATCAGAGACTCAAATTTCACATTTTAACTGGGAAAAGGCAGGAACAGAGTGAAACGGGATTGCTTTTGTCCCTGGATTCAGTGTCCAGTGCAGACAGATCAGTTACATTTACAATAGAAATGCCAGGAGGGAACAAGGTCAATACAATAATATGGAAAATGTAAATGACGCCTCTCATAATTGTAACATCCGTCCAGTATGAGTTCAGATTTCAGATTTATTCCGAGAGAGTTCTTACTCAGAAAATGTCATTGACATTGAAATGATTGTGTTTTATCCACCACATTATCTACATCAGAGTCAAAGCTGCTGATGTAATGTGTTTTTTCAGGTGAGTGTAACTAATAGCAATGATCAGGGGTATAACCGTGTCAGTGGAGACTTATCGCCTGTATAAATCAGGACCCATTGGAATGGATCAGCTCAGAGTGCCTGGTGGAGCTGTGGATTCCAGGCTAATAGAAGTCTCTGCTTCTCACAGAAATGGGATATCCAGTATTCGTTCAGTTCATATTCATTTATTATCCTGTACTTGCAGCAATTGGAGTTGCTGGTAAGACAGTATCTCAGCTGTTAATGGTCTAAATCGATGTTAACTGTGCTGCTGTACTGGGTATTATTTCCCTCTGTGTGTGTTACACAGCCGCCTGTTCTTTTCCAGCAATTTACTGATGGAATCTCCTCATTGTCTACTCTTTCATTCTTGCAGGAACTGTATTATGTATTTAATGGTATTGTTTTAAGTAACTGTGGCATTATTACTGGATTATTCTGTGTATTGAATGTATTGGAATGAGATGTTTCAGTGAGGATCAATAATCAGACCATTAGGAGTTTTTAACATTTTCATGATGTGGATCTAACCTGGAATATTTTTATGAGTTTTTTCAGTGATTGATAATGAGACATCTCACGTTTTCAGTGTTACAAGGGGACAGAACAATGTCCTCCCTCTACAATAACATGCCTCAGTTTAACTGGGATTTCAATGTATTTATTGATTATTACTGTTGTCAAATATTATTTCATTCTGTGTGTGTCTGACGCTGTTTCAGAAGTCTGGCTACTGAATAGAGTTTGCTGCTGACACTTTCACTTCTCCTTCTCTGCTTCACTGTGGACCTTCACTGTCACTGGACTACATAGTGAAACAGAAATTATTGATGTGATGATTTATTGGTTTTCACTCTGTCAGTTGGAATCAAGAGTCTTTCCATTTATCTGTAGATTATCAGCTGCAGCGCTGATGTTGCTGTTTTATTAATTAAACAATCCCACATTCTAACAGATTACTTTATAATTCCAGGAGAAGGAATTTCAATGATTGTGAGGTTTGTCTGGAAGTTGCTTTCGATCCTGTTTATTCCATGTATTGCTGATGAAGTGAAGAGTGTAGGTGAACAAGTGGAGACTTGAGTGTTCTGTAGAAACATTAAATTATTCACAGAGGTTTCACAATTGAACAAACAGACTCTGAGAATGGAATCATTGAACCTGGGGCAGGTGAACAGAACACAGACGCAGAATGTTAGGAATAATTCATATGTGAAAAGCAGCATGAAGTAACAACTTACAGGGTGTGAGTACTCCAGAGAGATAGGGAAGGAGAAAGGAGCAGGAAGAACGAAACCGACGGGAAAAGAAAGGCAGAAGTAAAGAGAAAGAGAAAGAAGCAGCTGTGTAAATAATTCACTATCATAAAGTGCTGGAATGTCCAGAACAATTAGTGAGAGAAACTGTGAGTTGAATTTGTCTGATTTCAGATTGTGTTTATTTTCCTGTTGGACTTGATCCGCTGTGTTGATTTCTGTCAGGTCCTCATTTTGTTTTGTGGAAAGTTCCTATTCCTTACTTAGTGACTGAATAAACAGAATAGAATCAGTTCATCACTGATGGTAATTCATTATTTAAATACTGCACTTTAAAATCTCTGTGACTGCTGAATTCAATAGAGAGCGAGGCTGATATCAGAAATATATTTAACTTTATATTTAATAGCCTGTACAAACGAAATATATTGACCACATTGTCTAAACAATGAACAGTTCTCCAACACCAATAACCACAGGGATTATTGTTTGAATGTATGAATTGATTTGTATTACTGGGATCGATAGATGAGATTTCCTCTAACACTCAGCTGCAGTCTCTCCCTGTGAATCTCAGCCTCTCCTCTCACTGTATTGAATCCTCAGTCTCCTCATCCATTGCTTCAGTTCATCCACTTTCCCAAACCATCTGCTCCAGTCTCCCCTCCTGCTTCAACATGTCCTTTCCCTGGAATTTAGAAGATTATGGGGTGATTTGATGAATGCTTTCAAGATAATGAGATTTCTGTTTATCAAAGGTATTAAGGGGCAAAGATAGGTGCATGGAGTTAGATCACACATCAGCCATGAGCTCATTGAATGACAGAAGAGGGTTGAGGGGCCAAATGGCCTCCTCCTCGTCCTCTGTCCAATGACAAATATCTTGCTATCACTCTCTGTGTCTTGGTCTGTGTCTCTCTCTTTGTCTCTCTTTCTGTCTGTCTGTCTGTCTTTCTCTCCTCTCAAACATCTGTGGAAATCCACAAACATTAGTCAGCCATTTTAGGCTGGTTCTCGGTGGCCATTTTATGTTACCACAGCACTGGGACATTTATTCCAGTGACCGATTCCTCACCAATGTGAGGGCAGTGCTCAAATTGTGACAGAGCCACAGACATGAAGACACTGAGACACCCAATACTAGAAAGGAATTAATCATCCCCTTGTGCCCAATGATTTGCCCTCGGCTGTGATTAGGCTGGGTGGCCTGCAATTACTCAGTCTATTACTTTCTCCCTTGTTAATCAATAGTGCAACACGCGCAGTCCTCCAGTCCTCTGGCAGCACGACTGTAACCAGAGAGGATTGGAAAATAATGGTCAGTGCCTCTGCTATTTCCTCCTTTGCACCTCTAAACAGTCTGAGCCTGGTGAATTATCAGCTTTCAAAGATGCTAAACCCCTTAATATTTCCTCTCCCACTATTTATCCCATTCAATATTTCAAGCCCCTCCTCATTGACTCAAATGTCTGTGTCATCCCCCCTTTTGTGAAGACAGTCGCAATGTATTCATTAAGAACCATGCCCACATCTTCCGCCTCCACATTTCTGAAAAAGGAGGAGAGACGACATAAAGTAAAGGATACAATTCTAAAGGAGGTGCAGGAACAGACACATCTGGGGAGTATTTGTGCACCAATATCTGAAGGAGGCAGGACAGGTTCAGAAAGTGGTTAAATGGCAGAAGGGGCCCTGAGATTATAAATTGAGACATTAAATACAAAAGCAAGGAAAATATGACCTTTCTAAAACGGTGGTTTGCCTTCAACTGGAGCATTGTCCAATTCTGGACACCGTACTTTAGGAAGAATGTGGGGACATTAGAGAGGGTGCAGAAAAGATTCACAAGAATGGTTCCAGGGATGAGTTGATTCAGTTACGGGGTTATATTGGAGAAGCTGGGGTTGTTCTCTGTGTCTCTCTCTGTCTCTCCCTCCTGCTATCTCTGACACTACGAGGGAGACAGAGGGAGAGAGGCTTAGATGTGCAGGCAGAGAGAGGGCTGTGGATAAGGATAAGGTTGGAGATAGTGAGATTGTTGGGGTGGATTGAAAGGGAGAATGTAAGATATTTTCATTTGATGTAATCCTTCAATGCTGTGTCCGCAAACAGAGAAAGATCGGTATGTAGAGTTAAATATTGGTCGAGTGGGAGAAATGTGGATGAATTTGGGGCTCAGGCGGCGAGTTTTAATGATCAGGAAGGAAAACGCTCCATTGCAAACATCCAGCAAGGTATTCCACCATGGAAGTCATCACACCCTCATAATATTGGTGTGGAAATCTTGTAATCTATGCCCATGGTTATTGACCGCTCTGTTAAGGGAAATGGGTCCTTCCAATCCACTCTATCTAGGTCCGTTATTATTTTATACACCTTAATTTAATCTTCCCTTCAACCTTCTGTGTTCCAAAGAAAACAATTCCTTTCTATCCAATCTTTAATCATCGTTAATATTCTCCATTCCTGACAACATCCTCTGCAAATCTCCTCTGTACCCTCTCTAGTGTGATCACATCCTTCCTGTAATGTGGTGACCAGAACTGTGCACAGTACTCTAGTTGTGGTCTAACTAGTGTTTTATACAGTTCTAACATAACCTCCCTGCTCTTATATTCTCTACATCAGCCAATAAAGGAAAGTATTCCATAAGCCTTCTTAACTACCTTATCCACCTGTCCTGTTGCCCTCAGGAATCAGTGGACATTCCCTCCAAGGCCCCTCTGTTCACAATCTGAGAGATTGTTCAGTTAGATTGAAAGAGCAAATGTAAAACATAATAATTTGATGTAATCCTTCACTGCAGTACACACAGACATATGAGCGAGAGGCATGGAGTGTGAAACATCGGGGGAGAAGGAGAAAAATAGATGGAGATGGTAACAAATTGGAAAGGAGTGATAGGGACTGAGAGAGAGGTAATCTCTGGTAAACACTCTTGCTGGTAATCTCTCTCCATCTCTATCTCTCTCTTCCCATCTCTTCTGCTCTCTGAAACCCTATTTCTTCTCTCTGTTACTCACTTTCCTAGTTTATCTCTCATTTTCTCCCTCTATCTCCATCTAGAGTGTTCAAGAAGGCATACGGCATACTTTCCTTCATTGGACGGGGTATTGAGTACAACGGTTGGCAGGTCATGTTACAGTTGTATAAGACTTTGGTCCGGCCACATTTGAAATACTGCATGCAGTTCTGGTCGCCACATTACCAGAAGGATGTAGATGCTTTGGAGAGGGTGCAGAGGAGGTTCACCAGGATGTTGCCTGGTATGGAGGGCGCTAACTATGAAGAGAGGTTGAGCAGTTTAGGATTATTTTCATTAGAAAGACGGAGGTTGTGGGGGGACCTGATTGAGGTGTGCAAAATCACGAGAGGTATCGACAGGTTGGATAGCAAGAAGCTTTTTCCCAGAGTGGGGGATTCAATTACTAGGGGTCACGAGTTCAAAGTGAGAGGGGAAAAGTTTAGGGGGGACATGCGTGGAAATTTCTTTACACAGATGGTGGTGGGTGCCTGGAACGCGTCGCCAGCGGAGATGGTAGACGCGGGCACGATAGCGTCTTTTAAGATGTATCTCGACAGATACATGAATGGGCAGGAAGCAAAGAGATACAGACCCTTAGAAAATAGCCGACATGCTTAGATAGAGGATCTGGATCGGCGCAGGCTTGGAGGGCCGAAGGGCCTGTTCCGGTGCTGTAATTTTCTTTGTTCTTTGTTCCCTCTGTTGTCAGATTGTGTTCATTTTCCTGTTGGACTTGATCCTCTGTGTTGATTTCTGTCAGGCCCTCATTTTGTTTTGTAGAAAGTTCCTATTCCTTACTTAGTGACTGAATAAACAGAATAGAATCAGTTCATCACTGATGGTAATTCATTATTTAAATATTGCACTTTTAAATCTCTGTGACTTCTGAATTCAATAAAGAGCGAGGCTGATATCAGAAATATATTTACATTTATATTTAATAGCCTGTACAAACTAAATATATTGACTATATTGTAGAAACAATGAACTGTTCTCCAACACCAATAACCACAGGGATTATTGTTTGAATGTATGAATTGAGTTGCATTACTGGGATCTATAGATGAGATTTCCTCTAACACTCTGCTGCAGTCTCTTCCTTTGAATCTCAGCCTCTCCTCTCACTGTATTGAATCCTCAGTCTCCTCATCCATTGCTTCAGTTTATCCACTTTCCCAAACCATTTGCTCCAGCCTCCCCTCCTGCTCCAACATGTCCTTTTCCTTCTCTCCCTCCCAATCTCACTCTCTGTTTCCACCTCCAGCTGCCTTGTCCAACCTGATAGGAATACAGTAACATGGGAGCAGGAGGGGGCCATTCAGCCCTTCGAGCTTGCTCCACCATTCTAGATCATAGCTGATACTCAAACTTAGCGCTGCAGTTTTCTGCCTTTTCCCATTTGATAACATTTCCTGTCGGTTCCCTGAACCCTGAGCAACAAACCAGCTACACAACCCGCTCTCCCAAACCTTCCCAACCAACAAAGACTTGCAGGTTAATAGGTAAATTGGCCATTAGAAATTGCCCCTAGTATAGGTAGGTGGTAGGGAAAATATATAGGGATAGGTGGGGATGTGATAGGAATATGGGATTAGTGTAGGATTAGTTCAAACGGGTGGTTGATGGTCGGCACAGACTCGGTGGGTCGAAGGGCCTGTTTCGGTGCTGTATCTCTAAACTAAACTAAACTAAACAGTCTGGAGACAAACTCCCAATTAACCCATTGGATTCCATCTCTGGAAAACCCCTTCTCATTTTCCCACTGACACTGCATCCTCACTCAGTACTTCCAGTATATCCGGTGCTGACTTTATTCACTTTCTGCATCAATTTCCCAATTCATTATTAATAACTGTGTTTACAAACATTTCACTGTGACAAAGCACTGCCCGGGTCAATGAATCAGTTTTCACTGCTCGATGCAGCAACAAAGCTGGAAATTTCAGCCCAGATCCTGTCAAACTGCTGCTTTGTCTCCAGGTCTGATCAGTAATTTCTCTGCTTCCTTTTCTCTCTCTCTTCCAGTTAACTTGGTGGCGATTGTGATCCTGTCCCGAGGAAAGTGCGGTCTCTCCAAATGTATCAGTGTCTACTTGGTGGGAATGGCAGTGTCTGATCTCCCGGTCGTTATCACGAATCCCATATTGTACATGACTGTTTCAATTTATTTCCCATATTCACTCCTGAGAATTACTCCTGTGTGTTCTCTCATTGCCGTTCTGCTTTCTGCATCCACAGTTGTTTCTGTCTGGCTCACAGTCACTTTCACCTTTGATCGATTTGTGGCCATTTGTTGTGAGAAGCTGAAAACAAAATATTGCAGCGAGCAAAGGGCGGCTGTGGTTGTGGGAACAGTGAGTGTGCTGGGCTGTTTAGAGTCTCTCCCCTGGTACTTTACACTGGAACAAGAATACATTATTGATAATGTTCCCATGGGTTGTGTTCATAAACTGAGCTTCTTTACTACCCCCATATGGGGGGCATTTGAATTGTTTAACCTCATTTTAACCCCTTGTGTCCCGGTCTTTCTGATTTTGCTGCTCAATGTTCTGACTGTCAGGCGGATTTTATTCTCCAGTAAAGTCCGCAGGGGATTCCGGCGCCACAGCAATGCAGAGAATCACAAGGACCCAGAGATGGAGAATCGCAGGAAATCAATTATTTTACTCTTCAGTATATCCGGCAGTTTTATATTGTTGTGGGTGACCCGGGTTGTGTATAACATTTATAGGAGAATTGCAGATATTTATTATTATTCCTCCTACACTGACCCTCTCTATATCACAAATCAAACATCAAAGATGCTGCAGATTCTCAGTTCCTGCACCAACACATGTATTTACATTGTGACCCAGACTAAATTCAGACAGGAGCTGAAGAAGGGGGTGAAATACCCTCTCAATCTCATTGTTAAATCAGTGAAATCACAGAAAGAGCTGAAGGGTTTCAAACATTGGAACTAAATCCCATTCCCCCTCCCCCCCCCCACAGACCCCCAGCTCCACCTCCCACCCTCCACCCGCCTCTGTGATTATTTGACCGGCGCCATCTTTAGTCCTGGCAGCTGACTGAGCGTGGGCACACCCTGACGGTGAACGGGAATAGGATACGTTTACGCATGTGCCTGTACAGCGCCACATGGTGGTTGCTTTGTCAACAACCGCCGCCTGTGGACAAAGCTGCAAATCGCAGTGAATGTGAGGTGGTGAGAGGGGCAGTAACTGCAGTGAGACAGGGACACCAGCAGTTGGAGATGGTGAGTGGGGCAGTAATTGCAGTGAGACAGGGACACCAGCAGATGGAGATGGTGAGAGGCTGAGGGACTTGAGGTTGTTTTCGTTGGAGAGAAGGAGGAGGAGAGGTGACTTAATAGAGACATATAAGATAATCAGAGGGTTAGATAGGGTGGATAGTGAGCGTCTTTTTCCTCGGATGGTGATGGCAAACACGAGGGGACATAGCTTCAAGTTGAGGGGTGATAGATATCGGACAGATGTGAGAGGTAGTTTCTTTACTCAGAGAGTAGTAAGGGCGTGGAACGCCCTGCCTGCAGCAGTAGTAGATTCGCCAACTTTAAGGGCATTTAAGTGGACATTGGATAGACACATGGATGAAAATGGAATAGTGTAGGTCAGATGGTTTCACAGGGCGGCGCAACATCGAGGGCCGAAGGGCCTGCACTGCGCTGTAATGTTCTAAAACTGCAGTGAGGCAGGGACACCAGTAGATGGCGATGGTGAGGGAGGGACAGTAACTGCAGTGAGGCAGGAACACCAGCAGATGGAGATGGTGAGGGAGGGACAGTAACTGCAGTGAGGCAGAGACACCAGCAGATGAAGATGGTGAGAGGGGGCAGTAACTGCAGTGAGGGTGGGACTCCAGCAGATGCGGATGGTGAGAGTGGAGACAGTGACTGCAGTGAGACAGGGACACCAGCAGATGGAGATGGTGAGAGGGGTGACCGTAACTGCAGTGAGAGAGGGATACCAGCAGATGGAGATGCTGAGCCATTGCTGATGGGAGATTATGTGTTACTGAGTTTGAAAGTTTCCAAAAGTTTGAGGACGTTACTTTCTGTAAACTTGAGATGCTGAATGAAATAATTTCAATACAATTTGTGTTAAATGGCTATCTTCGTACTATGTAAACACTTGTAACATTAAACTGTTTGGAAACGTATTTTAGTGATTAAAGATAACTTATAAATAAAACAACAGCATCAAATTAAACTCAAACAGTCATTTACAAATAAAAACTCTCTGAATAAGTTGTGTTGAGTTCTTCATAACTATCTTTATGACATCTCTCTCTCTCACTTCTCTTTCTATGCTGGCATCTTCTGTCGTATAACTCAGAGTAATTGAAGTTTTGATCCGATTGTCTTTTGAAAGTTAATTTTGAATCTGCTTTCAGTAACCTGTCAGTGAATTTCAGACCAGAATAACTCCCTGCCTAATTGTTTCTCCCCTCTGCTAGTGTAAACAGTCTCTTCTCACGTCTCCAAACTGAGGGAAAGATTTTGAATACAATTAATTTCTCCGGACAGCAACCGCAGAGGAGCTGTAACCTCCTGAATGTGGACAAGCAATGAACATTAATCCCTCTGAATCCCCCAGGAGAGCAGAGGAAAATGACAGTCAGGAAGCAAATGGAAACAAGTGACACTTTATTACAGCAGCAAAAAACTCTTTGTCAGAATGTGGAGGTGGTTATCGCTGAGCTTTATACAAACTGGAGGTGACAAGTGGAAGATCTTTAATACAATTTGTGTTAAATGTCCATTTCCCAGCTTTGTCAACCTTGTAACATTAAACTGGTAAATATTAAGAAGGTATTTTAATTGATTACAGCCTTATGCATAAATACAGCAGCAGCAAATAATGTGCAAAGAATCATTGAGAAATAAAACTGTAAATATGGGTGAGAAATGTGTGAAATGTTACCAGTTGTTAAAGTTCTCTTGGCTGCAGCATTAACCGGGCTCTAGTTTAGTTTGAAACACAGTGGAATTGAAAATCTGAATAAAAGATGCCTGTTTATACTGCAGTCAAACAGGCCTCTCCAGCAAAAACTCAGAGCCAGAATTTCAAGGTAACTGCAGTCAGACATTTTCAGTCATTTTCTGAACTTTCTGTTAACTGGAGGTGAATAGTGGAAGACATTTAATACAATTAATGTTAAAAGGCCATTATCCAAACCAGCCTCTCCAGGTTTTAAATGACAGCAGTTTTTCTGTTCTGTTAATGAGGTTTTTGGGGGAGGGGGAGAGAGAGAGAGAGGCAGACAGGTTTCTGTGTGGAATGGTCCATTTGGGATATGGCTTGAATATCCCTCTCTCCCCCATTCCCTGTTTACACAGAGACTCACCTTGGACTGTCCCATACCTGGGAGGGAGTGTCCATATGAAGGAAACTGATAGCTGGTTGGGTGAGCTGCATTTGGGGTGGACTGTCTGTTTTGAGTGACAGGTTCTGGGATATATGAGGACAACATCAGCCTCCATTCTTTCTTTCCATGTGGCTGGTTTGTTCAGGTGAGTTTCTGGTTCTCAGTCTCTGTGTCTCTGTGCCAAGGTGAATTGCAAGCTGATTACAGTGTGTGTGTGTGAGAGAGAGTCCAGTCTGAATCCCCCACTCTCTCTGTCCCAGTCCTGACCCTTGTCTCCAATTCCCACCCCAATCTCCCTCTCCAGGATCTTTTTCCCATGGCTGAGCTGATGGAGGCAAGGTGTTAGAGTCCAATGATGGGGCGCAGACATTGTGGGATGGTGAGTATCTGATCGTTATCGTCCCTCTCTGCCTTTCTCTCTCCTTTTGACTCAATCTCTCTCTTTCAATCTCTTTTTAAATCTCTCTCTGTCTATTTCTCTCTGTTTCTCTCTCTGTTTCTCTCTCTCTGTTCCCCTCTCTCTCTCTCTCTGTTTCTCTGTCTGTGTGTTTCTCTCTCTCTCTCAATCTCTGTGTGTTTCTCGCTCTCTGTTTCTCTCTCTGTTTCTCTCTCTCTCTCTTTTTTTTCTCTCTCTCTCTGTGTTACTCCATCTCTCCCTCTCTCTCTCTCACTTTGTGTTTGTCTTTCCCTCTGAATGATTGCGTGTCTTTCTGTCTCAATGGATTTCTTTGTCCTTCTCTCTCTCTCAAACTCTCTGTGATTCTCTGTGTGCCTTTCTCACTGGCTTTCTGTCTATCTCTTTGCTGCCTGCAATTTCTTTGTGTCTCAGTTCTTTCCCTCCACTTTTTTCCCTCCTCTTTTTCTGTGTCTCTTTCGGCCTTTTCTCTATTCCTCTGACTTTCTTTCTACTGTATTTCTGACTTTGTCTTTTCTGTATTTCCCTGAGTTTATCTTTTCTCTATTTCTGACTTTCTGTCCTTTTCTGACTTTGTCTTTTCTGTATTTGTCTTTTTCTGACTTTGTCTTTTCTCTTTCTCTGAGTTTGTCTTTTCTGTATTTGTCTTTGTCTGACTTTGTCTTTTCTCTATTTCTGACTTTCTGTCTTTTTCTGACTTTGTCTTTTCTCTATTTCTGACTTTGTCTTTTCTCTATTTCTCTGAGTTTGTCTTTTCTCTATTTCTGACTTTGTCTTTTCTCTATTTCTGAGTTTGTCTTTTCTCTATTTCTGACTTTCTGTCTTTTTCTGACTTTGTCTTTTCTCTATTTCTGACTTTGTCTTTTCTCTATTTCTGACTTTCTGTCTTTTTCTGACTTTGTCTTTTCTCTATTTCTGACTTTGTCTTTTCTCTATTTCTGACTGTCTGTTTCTATCTTTTCTCTCCTTTCGCTCTTTCTTTCTCTATCTATCTTTTTGCTCCTTCTTTCTCTCTCTTTCTATTTTTCTCTTTTGCTTTTTCTAACACCCCCCCCGCCATTTATCCCCCCCGCCATTTATCCCCCCCACCATTTATCCCCCTCCGCAATTTTATCCCCCCTGCAATTTTATCCCCCCCCCGCAAATTATTCCCCCCCGCAATTATTTCCCCCCCGCAATTATTTCCCACCCCGCAATTATTTCCCCTCCGCAATTATTCCCCCCCGCAATTACCCCCCCGCAATTATTTCCCTCCCTGCAATTATTTCCCTCCCTGCAATTTATCCCCCCGCAAATATTTCCCCCCGCAAATATTTCCCCCCACAAATATTTCCCCCCACAAATATTTCCCCCTCGCAAATATTTCCCCCCCGCAATTATTTTCCCCCGCAATTATTTTTCCCCCGAAATTTATCCCCCCCGAAATTTATCCCCCCGCGCTTTATCCCCCCGCCGCAATTTCCCCCCCCCCGCAGTTTCACCCCCCACAATTTCACCCCCCCGCAATTATTTCCCCCCCCCGCAATTATTCCCCCCCTTCTTCTGACTTTGTCTTTTCTCTATTTCTGACTTTGTCTTTTCTGTATTTCTGACTCTCTGTCTTTTTCTGACTTTGTCTTTTCTCTATTTCTCTGACTTTGCCTTTTCTGTATTTCTGACTCTCTGTCTTATTCTGAATTTGTCTTTTCTCTATTTCTCCGACTTTGTCTTTTCTCTATTTCTAACTTTCTGTCTTTTCCTGACTTTGTCTTTTCTCTATTTCTCTGAGTTTGTCTTTTCTGTATTTCTGACTCTCTGTCTTTTTCTGACTTTGTATTTTCTGTATTTCTGACTTTGTTCTCTTTTTCTTACTTTGTCATTTCTGTATTTCTGACTTTCTATCTTTTTCTGACTTTGTCTTTTCTGTCTTTCTGACTTTCTGTTTTTTCTCTATTTCTGACTTTGTCTTTTTCTGACTTTGTCTTTTCTCTATTTCTCTGAGTTTGTCTTTTTCTGACTTTCTGTCTTTTCTGTGATTCTGACTTTCTGTCTGATCTCTACTTCTGTCTGTTCTCTACTTCTGTCTGTTCTCTACTTCTGTATGTTCTCTACTTCTGTATGTTATCTACTACTGTCTTCTGACTGTCTGTTTCTATCTTTTCTCTCATTCATTTTCTATCCATTCTTTGTCGCTTTCTTATTATCTCTCATTCTCTCTTTCTCTCCTTCTTTCTCTCTCTATCTTTTCTCTCTTGCTTTTTCTAACACCTCATCAAAAACCCATCCCCGCAATTATTTATCCCCCCCGCAATTATTTAAACTCCCGCATCAATTTACACCACCCCGCAATATATTCCACCCCACAATTTATTCCCCACGTAATTTATTTCCCCCCCGCAATTTCACGCCCCCCGCAATTTCCCCCCCCGCAATTTCCCCCACCGCAATTCCCCCCCACAATTCCCGTACGCATTTCCCCCCCCGCCATTCCCCCCCGCCGCAATTCCCGCACCCCGCAATTCCCCACCGCAATTCAGCCCACCCCGCAATTCCCCCCCCCCCGCAATTCCCCCCCGCAATTTACCCCCCCGGAATTTACCCCCCCACAATTTCCCCCCCGCAATTTCCCCCCAGCAATTTTGTAACCTCCCGCAACAATTTACCCCACCCCGAAATTTAGCCCCCCCACAATTTATTCCCCCCCGCTATTTATTCCCCCCGTAATTTATTCCCCCCGCAATTGCCCCCCCGCAAATTACCCCCCCCGCAATTTCCCTCCACCGCAATTCCCCCACCCGCAATCCGCTCCCGCAATTTCCCCCCCCCCCCGCAATACCAACCCCCGCAATTCACCCCCAATTTCCACCCCAAAAATTTCCCCCCCAGCAATTCCCCCCCCGCAATTCCCCCCCCCCCGCAATTACCCCCCGCAATGTTGTAACCTCCTGCAACAATTTACCACACCCCGAAATTTAGCCCCCCTGCAATTTATTCCCCCCGAAATTTACTCCCCCCCGTAATTTATTTCCCCCCGCAATTCCCCGCCACCGCAAATTCCCCCCCCGCTATTTCCCCCCCGCAATTCCACCCCCGCAATTCCACGCCCCCGCAATTTCCCCCCCGCAATTTCCGCCCGAAATATCCCCCCCGCAATTTCCCCCCGCAATTTCCCCCACGCAATTTCTTAACCTCCCGCAACAATTTACCCCACCCCGCAATTTAGCCCCCTCAAATTTAGCCCCCGCGCAATTTATTCCCCCCTTAATTTATTCCCCCCCGCAATTTCCCCCCCGAAAATTCCCCCCCCCGCAATTTCCCCCCCCCCGCAATTCCCCACCCGCAATTCCACCATCCCGCAATTTACCCCCCCAGCAATTTCCACCCCCGCAATTTCCCCCCCGCAATTTCCCCCCCGCAATTTCACCCCCGCAATTTCCCCACCCCGCAATTTCCACCCCCGCAATTTCCACCCCCCGCAATTCCCCCCGCAATTGCCCGTCCCCGCAAATTGCCCCACCCGCAAATTCCCCCCCGCAATTTGCCCCCGCGCAATTTCCTCCCCCCGCAATTTCCCCCCTGCAATTTCCCCCCCGCAATTTCTTAACCTCCGGCAACAATTTACCCCACCCCGCAATTTGCCCCCGTAATTTCCACCCACCGCAATTTCCCCACCGCAATTTCCCAACCCAGCAAATACCCCCCCTCGAAATTCCCCCCCCCGCAATTCCCCCCCCGCAATTTCACCCCCGCAATTTCCCTACACCGCAATTTCCCCCCCTGCAATTGCCACCCCCCGTAATTCCCCCCCGCAATTGCCCGTCCCCGCAAATTGCCCCACCCGCAAATTCCCCCCCGCAATTTGCCCCCGCGCAATTTCCCCCCCGCAATTTCCCCCCGCAATTACCCCCCCGCAATTTCCCCACCGCAATTTCCCAACCCAGCAAATGCCCCCCTCGAAATTTCCCCCCCCGCAATTTCGACGCCGCAATTTCCCCCCCGCAAATTCCCCCCCCCACAAATTCACCGCCCGCAATTAACCCCCACCCGCAATTCCCCCCCGCAATTCCCCCCCCGCAATTCACCCACCGCAATTCCCCCACCTCAATTCCCCCACCGCAAATAACCTCCCCCGCAATTTCCCCCCGCGCAATTCCCCCCGCAATATCCCCCACGGCAATTCCCACCCCCGCAATTACCCTCCTCCACAATTTCCCCCCCCCCGAAATTTCTACCCCCGCAATTCCCCCTACTGCAATTTCCCCCCCCCGCAATTTCCCCCCGCGCAATTTCCCCACACACGCAATTTCCCACCCACGCAATTTCCCCCCATGCCATTTCCCCCCCCCGCAATTTCCCCCCCCGCAATTTCCCCCCCCGCAATTTCCCTCCCCGCAATATCCCCCCCACAATTTCCCCCTCCCCGCAATTTCCCACCCCGCAATTTCCCACCCTGCAATTTCCCCCCCCAGCAATTCCCCCCCAGCAATCGCCCCCCAGCAATTCCCCCCCAGCAATTCCCCCCAGCAATTTCCCCCAGCAAATTATTTCCGCCACGCAATTATTTCCCCCCCGCAATTATTTCCCCCTGCAATTATTACCCCCCCCGCAATTATTTCCCCCTGCAATTACACCCCCTCCGCAATTATTCCCCCAAGGAATTCGCAATTATAACCCCCCGCAATTATACACCCCCCGCAATTATCCCCCCCGCAATTATCCCCCCGCAATTATCCCCCCGCAATTATCCCCCCTCGCAATTATATCCTCCCTGCAATTATCTCCCCCCACGCAATTATATCCCCCCTCGCAATTATATCCCCCCGCAATTCTATCCCACCGCCGAAATTTATCCCCACCCGCTAATTATCCCACCCCACAATTAATCCCCCCCGCGCAATTATTTCCCCCTCCACGGAGAAAGTCACTGAGTGGGTCTGTTATTGTAGTATCTCCACAGGCAGAGTCAGTGAGTGGGTCTGTTATTATAGTATCTCCACAGAAAGAATCACTGAGTGGCTCCGTTGTTGTGGCATCTACACAGGGAGAGTCACTGAGTGGGTCTGTTATTATAGTATCTCCACAGGGAGAGTCACTGAGTGGGTCTGTTATTATAGTATCTCCACAGGGAGAGTCACTGAGTAGTTCTGTTATTATAGTATCTCCACAGGCAGAGTCACTGAGTGGATTTGCTATTATAGTATCTCCATAGAGAGAGTCACTGAGTGGATTTGTTATTATAGTATCTGCAAGGGAGAGTCACTGAGTGGGTCTGTTATTATAGTATCTCCACAGGGGGAGTCACTGAGTGGGTCTGTTATTATAGTATCTCCACAGGGAGAGTCACTGAGTGGGTCTGGGATTATAGTATCTCCACAGGGAGAGTCAATGAGTGGGTCTGTTATTATAGTGTCTCCACAGGGAGAGTCACTGAGTGGGTCTGTTATTATAGTATCTCCAGAGGGAGAGTCACTGTATGGGTCTGTTATTATAGTATCTCCACAGGGCGAGTCACTGAGTGGGTCTATTATTATAGTATCTCCACAGGGAGAGTCACTGAGTGGGTCTGTTATTAGAGTAATTCCAACGCGAGAGTCACTGAGTGGGTCTGTTAGTATAGTATCTCCACAGAGAGAGTCACTGAGTGGGTCAGTTATTACAGTATCTCCACAGGGAAATTCGCTGAGTGGGTCTGTTATTATAGTATCTCCACAGGGAGAGTCACTGAGTGGGTCTGTTATTATAGTATCTCCACAGCGAGAGTCACTGAGTGGGTCTGTTATTACAGTATCTCCACAGGGAGAATCAGTGAGTGGGTCTGTTATTATAGTACCTCCACAGGGAGAGTCACTGAGTGGGTCTGTTATTATAGTGCCTCAACAGGGAGGTTCTCTGAGTGGGTCTGTTATTATAGTATCTCCACAGGGAGAGTCTCTGAGTGGGTCTGTTATTATAGTATCTCCACTGGGAGCGTCACTGAGTGGGACTGTTATTATAGTATCTCCACAGGAAGCGTCACTGAGTGGGTCTGTTACTATAGTATCTCCTCAGAGAGAGTCACTGAGTGGGACTGTTATTATAGTATCTCCACAGGAAGAGTCATTGAGTGGGTCTGGTATTATAGTATCTCCACAGGGAGAGTCACTGAGTGGGTCTGTTATTATAGTGTCTCCACAGGGAGAGTCACTGATTGGGTCTGTTATTATAGTATCTCCACAGGGAGAGTCACTGAGTGGGTCTGTTATTATAGTATCTCCACAGGGAGAGTCACTGAGTGGGTCTGTTATTATAGTATCTCCACAGAGAGAGTCACTGAGTGGGTCTGTTATTATAGTATCACCACAGAGTGAGTCACTGAGTGGATTTGCTATTATAGTATCTCCATAGAGAGAGTCACTGAGTGGATTTGTTATTATAGTATCTGCAAGGGAGAGTCACTGAGTGGGTCTGTTATTATAGTATCTCCACAGGGGGAGTCACTGAGTGGGTCTGTTATTATAGTATCTCCACAGGGAGAGTCACTGAGTGGGTCTGTTATTATAGTATCTCCACAGGGAGAGTCACTGAGTGGGTCTGTTATTATAGTATCTCCACAGGGAGAGTCACTGAGTGGGTCTGTTATTATAGTATCTCCACAGGGAGAGTCACTGAGTGGGTCTGTTCTTAGAATATCTCCAAAGGGAGAGTCACTGAGTGGGTCTGTTCTTGTAGTATCTCCTCAGGGAGAGTCACTGAGTGGGTCTGTTATTACAGTATGTCAATAGGAAGCGTCACTGAGTGGGTCTGTTATTTTAGTATCTCCACAGGGAGAGTCACTGAGTGGGTCTCTTATTACAGTATCTCCACAGGGAGAGTCACTGAGTGGGTCTGTTATTACAGTATATGCAAAGGGAAATACACTGAGTGGGTCTGTTATTATAGTATCTCCACAGGCTGAGTAACTGAGTGGGTCTGTTATTATAGTATCTCCACAGGGAGACTCACTGAGTGGGTCTGTTATTACAGTATCTCCACAGGGACAGTCACTGAGTGGGTCTGTTATTATAGTATCTCCACAGGGAGACTCACTGAGTGGGTCTGTTATTATATTGTCTCCACATGGAGAGTCACTGAGTGGGTCTGTTATTATAGTATCTCCACAGGGAGAGTCACTAAGTGGGTCTGTTATTACAGTATCTCCACAGGGAAAGTCACGGAGTGGGTCTGTTATGATAGTATCTCCACAGGGAGAGTCACTGAGTGGGTCTGTTATTATAGTATCTTCACAGAGAGACTCACTGAGTGGGTCTGTTATTATAGTATCTCCACAGGGAAGGTCACTGAGTGGGTCTGTTTTATAGTATCTCGACAGGGAGAGTCACTGAGTGGGTCTCTTATCATAGTATCTCCACAGGGAGAGTCACTGAGTGGGTCTGTTATTATAGTATCTCCACAGGGAGAGTCACTGAGTGGGTCTGTTATTATAGTATCTACACAGGGAGAGTCACTGAGTGGGTCTGTTATTATAGTATCTCCACAGGGAGAGTCACTGAGAGGGTCTGTTATTAGAGTATCTCCACAGGGAGAGTCACTGAGTGGGTCTGTTATTATAGTAACACCACAGGGAGAGTCACTGAGTCGGTCTGTTATTATAGTATCTCCACAGGGAGAGTCACTGAGTGGGTGTGTTATTAGAGTATCTCCAACGGGAGAGTCACTGAGTGGCTCTGCTCTTGTAGTATCTCCACAGGGAGAGTCACTGAGTGGGTCTGTTATTATAGTATGTCAATAGGAAGCGTCACTGAGTGGGTCTGTTATTTTAGCATCTCCACATGGAGAGTCACTGAGTGGGTCTCTTATTACAGTATCTCCACAGGGAAAGTCACTGATTGGGTCTGTTATTACAGTATCTCCACAGGGTAATTCACTGAGTGGGTCTGTTATTTTAGTATCTCCACAGGGAGAGTAACTGAGTGGGTCTGCTTTATAGTATCTCCACAGGGAGAGTCACTGAGTGGGTCTGTTATTACAGTGTCTCCACAGGGACAGTCACTGAGTGGGTCTGTTATTATAGTATCTCCACAGGGAGCGTCACTGAGTGGGTCTGTTATTATTGTGTCTCCACATGGAGAGTCACTGAGTGGGTCTGTTATTATAGTATCTCCACTGGGAGCGTCACTGAGTGGGACTGTTATTATAGTATCTCCACAGGAAGCGTCACTGAGTGGGTCTGTTACTATAGTATCTCCTCAGAGAGAGTCACTGAGTGGGACTGTTATTATAGTATCTCCACAGGAAGAGTCATTGAGTGGGTCTGGTATTATAGTATCTCCACAGGGAGAGTCACTGAGTGGGTCTGTTATTATAGTGTCTCCACAGGGAGAGTCACTGATTGGGTCTGTTATTATAGTATCTCCACAGGGAGAGTCACTGAGTGGGTCTGTTATTATAGTATCTCCACAGGGAGAGTCACTGAGTGGGTCTGTTATTATAGTATCTCCACAGGGAGAGTCACTGAGTGGGTCTGTTATTATAGTATCACCACAGAGTGAGTCACTGAGTGGATTTGCTATTATAGTATCTCCATAGAGAGAGTCACTGAGTGGATTTGTTATTATAGTATCTGGAAGGGAGAGTCACTGAGTGGGTCTGTTATTATAGTATCTCCACAGGGAGAGTCACTGAGTGGGTCTGTTATTATTGTGTCTCCACATGGAGAGTCACTGAGTGGGTCTGTTATTATAGTATCTCCACTGGGAGCGTCACTGAGTGGGACTGTTATTATAGTATCTCCACAGGAAGCGTCACTGAGTGGGTCTGTTACTATATTATCTCCTCAGAGAGAGTCACTGAGTGGGACTGTTATTATAGTATCTCCACAGGAAGAGTCATTGAGTGGGTCTGGTATTATAGTATCTCCACAGGGAGAGTCACTGAGTGGGTCTGTTATTATAGTGTCTCCACAGGGAGAGTCACTGATTGGGTCTGTTATTATAGTATCTCCACAGGGAGAGTCACTGAGTGGGTCTGTTATTATAGTATCTCCACAGGGAGAGTCACTGAGTGGGTCTGTTATTATAGTATCTCCACAGAGAGAGTCACTGAGTGGGTCTGTTATTATAGTATCACCACAGAGTGAGTCACTGAGTGGATTTGCTATTATAGTATCTCCATAGAGAGAGTCACTGAGTGGATTTGTTATTATAGTATCTGCAAGGGAGAGTCACTGAGTGGGTCTGTTATTATAGTATCTCCACAGGGGGAGTCACTGAGTGGGTCTGTTATTATAGTATCTCCACAGGGAGAGTCACTGAGTGGGTCTGTTATTATAGTATCTCCACAGGGAGAGTCACTGAGTGGGTCTGTTATTATAGTATCTCCACAGGGAGAGTCACTGAGTGGGTCTGTTATTATAGTATCTCCACAGGGAGAGTCACTGAGTGGGTCTGTTCTTAGAATATCTCCAAAGGGAGAGTCACTGAGTGGGTCTGTTCTTGTAGTATCTCCTCAGGGAGAGTCACTGAGTGGGTCTGTTATTACAGTATGTCAATAGGAAGCGTCACTGAGTGGGTCTGTTATTTTAGTATCTCCACAGGGAGAGTCACTGAGTGGGTCTCTTATTACAGTATCTCCACAGGGAGAGTCACTGAGTGGGTCTGTTATTACAGTATATGCAAAGGGAAATACACTGAGTGTGTCTGTTATTATAGTATCTCCACAGGCTGAGTAACTGAGTGGGTCTGTTATTATAGTATCTCCACAGGGAGACTCACTGAGTGGGTCTGTTATTACAGTATCTCCACAGGGACAGTCACTGAGTGGGTCTGTTATTATAGTATCTCCACAGGGAGACTCACTGAGTGGGTCTGTTATTATATTGTCTCCACATGGAGAGTCACTGAGTGGGTCTGTTATTATAGTATCTCCACAGGGAGAGTCACTAAGTGGGTCTGTTATTACAGTATCTCCACAGGGAAAGTCACGGAGTGGGTCTGTTATGATAGTATCTCCACAGGGAGAGTCACTGAGTGGGTCTGTTATTATAGTATCTTCACAGAGAGACTCACTGAGTGGGTCTGTTATTATAGTATCTCCACAGGGAAGGTCACTGAGTGGGTCTGTTTTATAGTATCTCGACAGGGAGAGTCACTGAGTGGGTCTCTTATCATAGTATCTCCACAGGGAGAGTCACTGAGTGGGTCTGTTATTATAGTATCTCCACAGGGAGAGTCACTGAGTGGGTCTGTTATTATAGTATCTACACAGGGAGAGTCACTGAGTGGGTCTGTTATTATAGTATCTCCACAGGGAGAGTCACTGAGAGGGTCTGTTATTAGAGTATCTCCACAGGGAGAGTCACTGAGTGGGTCTGTTATTATAGTAACACCACAGGGAGAGTCACTGAGTCGGTCTGTTATTATAGTATCTCCACAGGGAGAGTCACTGAGTGGGTGTGTTATTAGAGTATCTCCAACGGGAGAGTCACTGAGTGGCTCTGCTCTTGTAGTATCTCCACAGGGAGAGTCACTGAGTGGGTCTGTTATTATAGTATGTCAATAGGAAGCGTCACTGAGTGGGTCTGTTATTTTAGCATCTCCACATGGAGAGTCACTGAGTGGGTCTCTTATTACAGTATCTCCACAGGGAAAGTCACTGATTGGGTCTGTTATTACAGTATCTCCACAGGGTAATTCACTGAGTGGGTCTGTTATTTTAGTATCTCCACAGGGAGAGTAACTGAGTGGGTCTGCTTTATAGTATCTCCACAGGGAGAGTCACTGAGTGGGTCTGTTATTACAGTGTCTCCACAGGGACAGTCACTGAGTGGGTCTGTTATTATAGTATCTCCACAGGGAGAGTCACTGAGTGGGTCTGTTATTATTGTGTCTCCACATGGAGAGTCACTGAGTGGGTCTGTTATTATAGTATCTCCACTGGGAGCGTCACTGAGTGGGACTGTTATTATAGTATCTCCACAGGAAGCGTCACTGAGTGGGTCTGTTACTATAGTATCTCCTCAGAGAGAGTCACTGAGTGGGACTGTTATTATAGTATCTCCACAGGAAGAGTCATTGAGTGGGTCTGGTATTATAGTATCTCCACAGGGAGAGTCACTGAGTGGGTCTGTTATTATAGTGTCTCCACAGGGAGAGTCACTGATTGGGTCTGTTATTATAGTATCTCCACAGGGAGAGTCACTGAGTGGGTCTGTTATTATAGTATCTCCACAGGGAGAGTCACTGAGTGGGTCTGTTATTATAGTATCTCCACAGGGAGAGTCACTGAGTGGGTCTTTTATTATAGTATCACCACAGAGTGAGTCACTGAGTGGATTTGCTATTATAGTATCTCCATAGAGAGAGTCACTGAGTGGATTTGTTATTATAGTATCTGCAAGGGAGAGTCACTGAGTGGGTCTGTTATTATAGTATCTCCACAGGGGGAGTCACTGAGTGGGTCTGTTATTATAGTATCTCCACAGGGAGAGTCACTGAGTGGGTCTGTTATTATAGTATCTCCACAGGGAGAGTCACTGAGTGGGTCTGTTATTATAGTATCTCCACAGGGCGAGTCACTGAGTGGGTCTGTTATTATAGTATCTCCACAGGGAGAGTCACTGAGTGGGTCTGTTCTTAGAATATCTCCAAAGGGAGTGTCACTGAGTGGGTCTGTTCTTGTAGTATCTCCACAGGGAGAGTCACTGAGTGGGTCTGTTATTACAGTATGTCAATAGGAAGCGTCACTGAGTGGGTCTGTTATTTTAGTATCTCCACAGGGAGAGTCACTGAGTGGGTCTCTTATTACAGTATCTCCACAGGGAGAGTCACTGAGTGGGTCTGTTATTACAGTATATGCAAAGGGAAATACACTGAGTGGGTCTGTTATTATAGTATCTCCACAGGCTGAGTAACTGAGTGGGTCTGTTATTATAGTATCTCCACAGGGAGACTCACTGAGTGGGTCTGTTATTACAGTATCTCCACAGGGACAGTCACTGAGTGGGTCTGTTATTATAGTATCTCCACAGGGAGAGTCACTGAGTGGGTCTGTTATTATAGTGTCTCCACATGGAGAGTCACTGAGTGGGTCTGTTATTATAGTATCTCCACAGGGAGAGTCACTAAGTGGGTCTGTTATTACAGTATCTCCACAGGGAAAGTCACGGAGTGGGTCTGTTATGATAGTATCTCCACAGGGAGAGTCACTGAGTGGGTCTGTTATTATAGTATCTTCACAGAGAGACTCACTGAGTGGGTCTGTTATTATAGTATCTCCACAGGGAAGGTCACTGAGTGGGTCTGTTTTATAGTATCTCGACAGGGAGAGTCACTGAGTGGGTCTCTTATCATAGTATCTCCACAGGGAGAGTCACTGAGTGGGTCTGTTATTATAGTATCTCCACAGGGAGAGTCACTGAGTGGGTCTGTTATGATAGTATCTACACAGGGAGAGTCACTGAGTGGGTCTGTTATTATAGTATCTCCACAGGGAGAGTCACTGAGTGGGTCTGTTATTAGAGTATCTCCACAGGGAGAGTCACTGAGTGGGTCTGTTATTATAGTATCACCACAGGGAGAGTCACTGAGTCGGTCTGTTATTATAGTATCTCCACAGGGAGAGTCACTGAGTGGGTCTGTTATTAGAGTATCTCCAACGGGAGAGTCACTGAGTGGCTCTGCTCTTGTAGTATCTCCACAGGGAGAGTCACTGAGTGGGTCTGTTATTATAGTATGTCAATAGGAAGCGTCACTGAGTGGGTCTGTTATTTTAGCATCTCCACATGGAGAGTCACTGAGTGGGTCTCTTATTACAGTATCTCCACAGGGAAAGTCACTGATTGGGTCTGTTATTACAGTATCTCCACAGGGTAATTCACTGAGTGGGTCTGTTATTTTAGTATCTCCACAGGGAGAGTAACTGAGTGGGTCTGTTTTATAGTATCTCCACAGGGAGAGTCACTGAGTGGGTCTGTTATTACAGTGTCTCCACAGGCACAGTCACTGAGTGGGTCTGTTATTATAGTACCTCCACAGGGAGAGTCACTGAGTGGGTCAGTTATTATTGTGTCTCCACATGGAGAGTCACTGAGTGGGTCTGTTATTATAGTATCTCCACAGGGAGAGTCACTGAGTGGGTCTGTTATTACAGTATCTCTACAGGGAAAGTCACTGAGTGGGTCTGTTATGATAGTATCTCCACAGGGAGAGTCACTGAGTGGGTCTGTTATTATAGTATCTTCACAGAGAGACTCACTGCGTGGGTCTGTTATTATAGTATCTCCACAGGGAAGGTCACTGAGTGGGTCTGTTATTATAGTATCTCCACAGGGAGAGTCACTGAGTGGGCCTGTTATTCTAGAATCTCCACAGGGAGAGTCACTGAGTGGGTCTGTCATAATAGTATCTCCACAGGGAGAGTCACTGAGTGGGTCTGTTGTTATAGTATCTCCACAGGGAGAGTCACTGAGTGGGTCACTTATTATAGTATCTCCACAGGGAGAGTCACTGAGTGGGTCTGTTATTATAGTATCTCCACAGGGAGAGTCACTGAGTGGGTCTGTTATTATAGTATCTCCACAGTGAGAGTCACTGAGCGGGTCTGTTATTATAGTATCTCCACAGGGAGAGTCACTGAGTGTGTCTGTTATTATAGTATCTCCACAGGGAGAGTCACTGAGCGGGTCTGTTATTATAGTATCTCCACAGGGAAGGTCACTGAGTGGGTCAGTTATTATAGTATCTCCACAGGGAAGGTCACTGAGTGGGTCAGTTATTATAGTATCTCCACAGGGAGAGTCACTGAGTGGGTCTGTTATTATAGTATCTCCACAGTGAGAGTCACTGAGCGGGTCTGTTATTATAGTATCTCCACAGGGAGAGTCACTGAGTGTGTCTGTTATTATAGTATCTCCACAGGGAGAGTCACTGAGCGGGTCTGTTATTATAGTATCTCCACAGGGAAGGTCACTGAGTGGGTCAGTTATTATAGTATCTCCACAGGGAAGGTCACTGAGTGGGTCAGTTATTATAGTATCTCCACAGGGAGAGTCACTGAGTGGGACTGTTATGATAGTATCTCCACAGGGAGAGTCACAGAGTGGGTCTGTTATTATAGAATCTCCACAGGGAGAGTCACTGAGTGGGACTGTTATGATAGTATCTCCACAGGGAGAGTCACTGAGTGGGTCTGTTTTTATAGAATCTCCACAGGGAGAGTCACTGAGTGGGACTGTTATGATAGTATCTCCACAGGGAGAGTCACTGAGTGGGTCTGTTATTATAGTATCTTCACAGAGAGACTCACTGAGTGGGTCTGTTATTATAGTATCTCCACAGGGAAGGTCACTGAGTGGGTCTGTTATTATAGTATCTCCACAGGGAGAGTCACTGAGTGGGTCTGTTATTATAGAATCTCCACAGGGAGAGTCACTGAGTGGGACTGTTATGATAGTATCTCCACAGGGAGAGTCACTGAGTGGGTCTGTTATTATAGTATCTTCACAGAGAGACTCACTGAGTGGGTCTGTTATTATAGTATCTCCACAGGGAAGGTCACTGAGTGGGTCTGTTATTATAGTATCTCCACAGGGAGGGTCACTGAGTGGGTCTGTTATTATAGAATCTCCACAGGGAGAGTCACTGGGTGGGTCTGTTATTATCGTTTCTCCACAGGGAGAGTCACTGAGTGGGTCTATTGTTCGAGTATCTCCACAGGGAGAGTCACTGAGTGGGTCTCACATTATAGTATCTCCACAGGGAGAGTCACTGAGTGGGTCTGTTATTATAGTACCTCCACAGGGAGAGTCACTGAGTGGTTCTGTTATTCTAGTATCTCCACAGGGAGAGTCACTGAGCGGGTCTGTTATTATAGTATCTCCACAGGGAGAGTCACTGAGTGGGTCTGTTATTATAGTATCTCCGCAGAGAAAGTAACTTATTGGGTCTGTTGTTATAGTATCTCCACAGGGAGAGTCACTGAGTGGGTCTGTTATTATAGTATCTCCACAGGTAGAGTCACTGAGTGGGTCTGTTATTGTAGTATCTCAACAGGGAGAGTCACTGATTGGGTCTGTTATTATAGTATCTCCACAGAGAGTGTCATTGAGTGGATCTGTTTTTATATTATCACCACAGGGAGAGTCACTGAGTGGATCTGTTATTATAGTATCTCCACAGGGAGAGTCACTGAGTGGGTCTTTTATTATAGTATCTCCACAGGGAGAGTCACTGAGTGGGTCTGTTATTATAGTATCTCCACAGGGAGAGTCACTGAGTGGGTCTGTTATTAGAGTATCTCCACAGGGAGAGTCACTGAGTGGGTCTGTCATTATAGTATCTCCATAGGAAGAATCACTGAGTGGGCCTGTTATTATAGTATCTCCACAGGGAGAGTCAGTGAGTAGGTCTGTTATTATAGTATCTCCACAGGGAGAGTCACTGAGTGGTCTGTTATTATAGTATCTCCACAGGGAGAGTCACTTAGTGGATCTGTTATTATAGTATCACCACAGAGAGAGTCACTGAGTGGATTTGCTATTATAGTATCTCCATAGAGAGAGTCACTGAGTGGATTTGTTATACTAGTATCTGCAAGGGAGAGTCACTGAGTGGGTCTGTTATTATAGTATCTCCACAGGGGGAGTCACTGAGTGGGTCTGTTATTATAGTATCTCCACAGGGAGAGTCACTGAGTGGATCTGTTATTATAGTATATCCACAGGGAGAGTCACTGAGTGGGTCTGTTATTAGAGTATCTCCACAGCGAGAGTCACTGTGTGGGTCTGTTATTATAGTATCTCCACAGGGAGAGTCACTGAGTGGGTCTGTTATTATAGTATCTCCACAGGGAGAGTCACTGAGTGGGTCTGTTCTTAGAATATCTCCAAAGGGAGAGTCACTGAGTGGGTCTGTTCTTGTAGTATCTCCACAGGGAGAGTCACTGAGTGGGTTTGTTATTACAGTATGTCAATAGGAAGCGTCACTGAGTGGGTCAGTTATTTTAGTATTTCCACAGGGAGAGTCAATGAGTGGGTCTCTTATTACAGTATATGCACAGGGAAATACACTGAGTGGGTCTGTTATTATAGTATCTCCACAGGCTGAGTAACTGAGTGGGTCTGTTATTATAGTATCTCCACAGGGAGACTCACTGAGTGGGTCTGTTATTACAGTATCTCCACAGGGACAGTCACTGAGTGGGTCTGTTATTATAGTATCTCCACAGGGAGAGTCACTGAGTGGGTCTGTTATTACAGTGTCTCCACATGGAGACTCACTGAGTGGGTCTGTTATTATAGTGTCTCCACAGGGAAGGTCACTGAGTGGGTCTGTTATTATAGTATCTCCACAGGGAGAGTCACTGAGTGGGTCTGTTATTCTAGAATCTCCACAGGGAGAGTCACTGAGTGGGTCTGTTATTATAGTATTTCCACAGGGAGAGTCACTGAGTGGGTCTGTTGTTATAGTATCTCCACAGGGAGAGTCACTGAGTGGGTCTCTTATCATAGTATCTCCACAGGGAGAGTCACTGAGTGGGTCTGTTATTATAGTATCTCCACAGGGAGAGTCACTGAGTGGGACTGTTATTATAGTATCTACGCAGGGAGAGTCACTGAGTGGGTCTGTTATTATAGTATCTCCACAGGGAGAGTCACTGAGTGGGTCTGTTATTAGAGTATCTCCACAGGGAGAGTCACTGAGTGGGTCTGTTATTATAGTATCTCCACAGGGAGAGTCACTGAGTGGTTCTGTTATTATTGTGTCTCCACATGGAGAGTCACTGAGTGGGTCTGGTATTATAGTATCTCCACAGGGAGAGTCACTGAGTGGTTCTGTTATTATTGTGTCTCCACATGGAGAGTCACTGAGTGGGTCTGTTATTACAGTATCTCTACAGGGAAAGTCACTGAGTGGGTCTGTTATGATAGTATCACCACAGGGAGAGTCACTGAGTGGGTCTGTTATTATAGTATCTTCACAGAGAGACTCACTGAGTGGGTCTGTTATTATAGTATCTCCACAGGGAAGGTCACTGAGTGGGTCTGTTATTATAGTATCTCCACAGGGAGAGTCACTGAGTGGGTCTCTTATTATAGTATCTCCACAGGGAGAGTCACTGAGTGGGTCTGTTATTATAGTATCTCCACAGGGAGAGTCACTGAGTGGGTCTGTTATTGTAGTATCTCCACAGGGAGAGTCACTGAGCGGGTCTGTTATTATAGTATCTCCACAGGGAGAGTCACTGTGGGTGTCTGTTATTGTAGTATCTCCACAGGGAGAGTCACTGAGCGGGTCTGTTATTATAGTATCTCCACAGGGAGAGTTACTGAGTGTGACTGTTATTATAGTATCTTCACAGGGAAATTCACTGAGTGGGTCTGTTATTATAGTATCTCCACAGGGAGATTCACTGAGTGGGTCTGTTATTATAGTATCTCCACAGGGAGAGTCACTGAGTGGGTCTGTTATTACAGTATCTCCATAGTGACAGTAACTGAGTGGGTCTGTTATTATTGTATCTCCACAGGGAGAGTCACTGAGTGGGTCTGTTATAAGAGTGTCTCCACATGGAGAGTCACTGAGTGGGTCTGTTATTATAGTATCTCCACAGGGAGAGTCACTGAGTGGGTCTGTTATGATAGTATCTCCACAGTGAGAGTCACTGATTGGGTCTGTTATTATAGTATCTTCACAGAGAGACTCACTGAGTGGGTCTGTTATTATAGTATCTCCACAGGGAAGGTCACTGAGTGGGTCTGTTATTATAGTATCTCCACAGGGAGAGTCACTGGAGTGGGTCTGTTATTATAGAATCTCCACAGGGAGAGTCACTGAGTGGGTCTGTTATTATCGTTTCTCCACAGGGAGAGTCACTGAGTGGGTCTGTTGTTAGAGTCTCTCCACAGGGAGAGTCACTGAGTGGGTCTGTTATTATAGTATCTCCACAGGGAGAGTCACTGAGTGGGTCTGTTATTATAGTATCTCCGCAGAGAAAGTAACTTATTGGGTCTGTTGTTATAGTATCTCCACAGGGAGAGTCACTGAGTGGGTCTGTTATGATAGTATCTCCACAGGTAGAGTCACTGAGTGGGTCTGTTATTGTAGTATCTCAACAGGGAGAGTCACTGATTGGGTCTGTTATTATAGTATCACCACAGAGAGTGTCATTGAGTGGATCTGTTTTTATATTATCACCACAGGGAGAGTCACTGAGTGGATCTGTTATTATAGTATCTCCACAGGGAGAGTCACTGAGTGGGTCTTTTATTATAGTATCTCCACAGGGAGAGTCACTGAGTGGGTCTGTTATTATAGTATCTCCACAGGGAGAGTCACTGAGTGGGTCTGTTATTGGAGTATCTCCACAGGGAGAGTCACTGAGTGGGTCTGTTATTATAGTATCTCCACAGGGAGAGTCACTGAGTGGGTCTGTTATTATAGTATCTCCACAGGGAGAGTCACTGAGTGGGTCTGTTATTATAGTATCACCACAGAGAGAGTCACTGAGTGGATTTGCTATTATAGTATCTCCATAGAGAGAGTCACTGAGTGCATTTGTTATTCTAGTATCTGCAAGGGAGAGTCACTGAGTGGGTCTGTTATTATAGTATCTCCACAGGGGGAGTCACTGAGTGGGTCTGTTATTATAGTATCTCCACAGGGAGAGTCACTGAGTGGACCTGTTATTATAGTATCTCCACAGGGAGAGTCACTGAGTGGGTCTGTTATTACAGTATCTCCACAGGGAGAGTCACTGAGTGGGTCTGTTATTAGAGTATCTCCACAGGGAGAGTCACTGTGTGGGTCTGTTATTATAGTATCTCCACAGGGAGAGTCACTGAGTGGGTCTGTTATTATAGTATCTCCACAGGGAGAGTCACTGAGTGGGTCTGTTCTTAGAATATCTCCAAAGGGAGAGTCACTGAGTGGGTCTGTTCTTGTAGTATCTCCACAGGGAGAGTCACTGAGTGGGTTTGTTATTACAGTATGTCAATAGGAAGCGTCACTGAGTGGGTCTGTTATTTTAGTATTTCCACAGGGAGAGTCAATGAGTGGGTCTCTTATTACAGTATATGCACAGGGAAATACACTGAGTGGGTCTGTTATTATAGTATCTCCACAGGCTGAGTAACTGAGTGGGTCTGTTATTATAGTATCTCCACAGGGAGACTCACTGAGTGGGTCTGTTATTACAGTATCTCCACAGGGACAGTCACTGAGTGGGTCTGTTATTATAGTATCTCCACAGGGAGAGTCACTGAGTGGGTCTGTTATTACAGTGTCTCCACATGGAGACTCACTGAGTGGGTCTATTATTATAGTGTCTCCACAGGGAAGGTCACTGAGTGGGTCTGTTATTATAGTATCTCCACAGGGAGAGTCACTGAGTGGGTCTGTTATTCTAGAATCTCCACAGGGAGAGTCACTGAGTGGGTCTGTTATTATAGTATCTCCACAGGGAGAGTCACTGAGTGGGTCTGTTGTTATAGTATCTCCACAGGGAGAGTCACTGAGTGGGTCTCTTATCATAGTATCTCCACAGGGAGAGTCACTGAGTGGGTCTGTTATTATAGTATCTCCACAGGGAGAGTCACTGAGTGGGACTGTTATTATAGTATCTACGCAGGGAGAGTCACTGAGTGGGTCTGTTATTATAGTATCTCCACAGGGAGAGTCACTGAGTGGGTCTGTTATTAGAGTATCTCCACAGGGAGAGTCACTGAGTGGGTCTGTTATTATAGTATCTCCGCAGGGAGAGTCACTGAGTCGGTCTGTTATTATAGTATCTCCACAGGGAGAGTCACTGAGTGGGTCTGTTATTAGAGTATCTCCAAAGGGAGAGTCACTGAGTGGCTCTGTTCTTGTAGTATCTCCACAGGGAGAGTCACTGAGTGGGTCTGTTATTATAGTATGTCAATAGGAAGCGTCACTGAGTGGGTCTGTTATTTTAGTATCTCCACAGGGAGAGTCACTGAGTGGGTCTCTTATTATAGTATCTCCACAGGGAAAGTCACTGATTGGGTCTGTTATTACAGTATCTCCACAGGGAAATTCACTGAGTGGGTCTGTTATTATAGTATCTCCACAGGGAGAGTAACTGAGTGGGTCTGTTATTATAGTATCTCCACAGGGAGAGTCACTGAGTGGGTCTGTTATTACAGTGTCTCCACAGGGACAGTCACTGAGTGGGTCTGTTATTATAGTATCTCCACAGGGAGAGTCACTGAGTGGTTCTGTTATTATTGTGTCTCCACATGGAGAGTCACTGAGTGGGTCTGGTATTATAGTATCTCCACAGGGAGAGTCACTGAGTGGGTCTGTTATTACAGTATCTCTACAGGGAAAGTCACTGAGTGGGTCTGTTATGATAGTATCACCACAGGGAGAGTCACTGAGTGGGTCTGTTATTATAGTATCTTCACAGAGAGAATCACTGAGTGGGTCTGTTATTATAGTATCTCCACAGGGAAGGTCACTGAGTGGGTCTGTTATTATAGTATCTCCACAGGGAGAGTCACTGAGTGGGTCTGTTATTATAGTATCTCCACAGGGAGAGTCACTGAGTGGGTCTGTTATTATAGTATCTCCACAGGGAGAGTCACTGAGTGGGTCTGTTATTATAGTATCTCCACAGGGAGAGTCACTGAGAGGGTCTGTTATTATAGTATCTCCACAGGGAGAGTCACTGAGCGGGTCTGTTATTATAGTATCTCCACAGGGAGAGTCACTGAGTGTGTCTGTTATTATAGTATCTTCACAGGGAAATTCACTGAGTGGGTCTGTTATTATAGTATCTCCACAGGGAGATTCACTGAGTGGGTCTGTTATTATAGTATCTCCACAGGGAGAGTCACTGAGTGGGTCTGTTATTACAGTATCTCCATAGTGACAGTAACTGAGTGGGTCTGTTATTATTGTATCTCCACAGGGAGAGTCACTGAGTGGGTCTGTTATTATAGTGTCTCCACATGGAGAGTCACTGAGTGGGTCTGTTATTATAGTATCTCCACAGGGAGAGTCACTGAGTGGGTCTGTTATGATAGTATCTCCACAGTGAGAGTCACTGATTGGGTCTGTTATTATAGTATCTTCACAGAGAGACTCACTGAGTGGGTCTGTTATTATAGTATCTCCACAGGGAAGGTCACTGAGTGGGTCTGTTATTATAGTATCTCCACAGGGAGAGTCACTGGAGTGGGTCTGTTATTATAGAATCTCCACAGGGAGAGTCACTGAGTGGGTCTGTTATTATCGTTTCTCCACAGGGAGAGTCACTGAGTGGGTCTGTTGTTAGAGTATCTCCACAGGGAGAGTCACTGAGTGGGTCTGTTATTATAGTATCTCCACAGGGAGAGTCACTGAGTGGGTCTGTTATTATAGTATCTCCGCAGAGAAAGTAACTTATTGGGTCTGTTGTTATAGTATCTCCACAGGGAGAGTCACTGAGTGGGTCTGTTATTATAGTATCTCCACAGGTAGAGTCACTGAGTGGGTCTGTTATTGTAGTATCTCAACAGGGAGAGTCACTGATTGGGTCTGTTATTATAGTATCTCCACAGAGAGTGTCATTGAGTGGATCTGTTTTTATATTATCACCACAGGGAGAGTCACTGAGTGGATCTGTTATTATAGTATCTCCACAGGGAGAGTCACTGAGTGGGTCTTTTATTATAGTATCTCCACAGGGAGAGTCACTGAGTGGGTCTGTTATTATAGTATCTCCACAGGGAGAGTCACTGAGTGGGTCTGTTATTAGAGTATCTCCACAGGGAGAGTCACTGAGTGGGTCTGTCATTATAGTATCTCCATAGGAAGAATCACTGAGTGGGTCTGTTATTATAGTATCTCCACAGGGAGAGTCACTGAGTGGGTCTGTTATTATAGTGCCTCCACAGGGAGATTCACTGATTGGGTCTGTTATTATAGTATCTCCACAGGGAGAGTCACTGAGTGGGTCTGTTATTATGGTATCTCCACAGGGAGAGTCACTGAGTGGGTCTGTTATTATAGTATCTCCACAGGGAGAGTCACTGAGTGGGTCTGTTATTATAGTATCACCACAGAGAGAGTCACTGAGTGGATTTGCTATTATAGTATCTCCATAGAGAGAGTCACTGAGTGGATTTGTTATTCTAGTATCTGCAAGGGAGAGTCACTGAGTGGGTCTGTTATTATAGTATCTCCACAGGGGGAGTCACTGAGTGGGTCTGTTATTATAGTATCTCCACAGGGAGAGTCACTGAGTGGATCTGTTATTATAGTATCTCCACAGGGAGAGTCACTGAGTGGGTCTGTTATTATAGTATCTCCACAGGGAGAGTCACTGAGTGGGTCTGTTATTAGAGTATCTCCACAGGGAGAGTCACTGTGTGGGTCTGTTATTATAGTATCTCCACAGGGAGAGTCACTGAGTGGGTCTGTTATTATAGTATCTCCACAGGGAGAGTCACTGAGTGGGTCTGTTCTTAGAATATCTCCAAAGGGAGAGTCACTGAGTGAGTCTGTTCTTGTAGTATCTCCACAGGGAGAGTCACTGAGTGGGTTTGTTATTACAGTATGTCAATAGGAAGCGTCACTGAGTGGGTCTGTTATTTTAGTATTTCCACAGGGAGAGTCAATGAGTGGGTCTCTTATTACAGTATATGCACAGGGAAATACACTGAGTGGGTCTGTTATTATAGTATCTCCACAGGCTGAGTAACTGAGTGGGTCTGTTATTATAGTATCTCCACAGGGAGACTCACTGAGTGGGTCTGTTATTACAGTATCTCCACAGGGACAGTCACTGAGTGGGTCTGTTATTATAGTATCTCCACAGGGAGAGTCACTGAGTGGGTCTGTTATTACAGTGTCTCCACATGGAGACTCACTGAGTGGGTCTGTTATTATAGTGTCTCCACAGGGAAGGTCACTGAGTGGTTCTGTTATTATAGTATCTCCACAGGGAGAGTCACTGAGTGGGTCTGTTATTCTAGAATCTCCACAGGGAGAGTCACTGAGTGGGTCTGTTATTATAGTATCTCCACAGGGAGAGTCACTGAGTGGGTCTATTGTTATAGTATCTCCACAGGGAGAGTCACTGAGTGGGTCTCTTATCATAGTATCTCCACAGGGAGAGTCACTGAGTGGGTCTGTTATTATAGTATCTCCACAGGGAGAGTCACTGAGTGGGACTGTTATTATAGTATCTACGCAGGGAGAGTCACTGAGTGGGTCTGTTATTATAGTATCTCCACAGGGAGAGTCACTGAGTGGGTCTGTTATTAGAGTATCTCCACAGGGAGAGTCACTGAGTGGGTCTGTTATTATAGTATCTCCGCAGGGAGAGTCACTGAGTCGGTCTGTTATTATAGTATCTCCACAGGGAGAGTCACTGAGTGGGTCTGTTATTAGAGTATCTCCAACGGGAGAGTCACTGAGTGGCTCTGTTCTTGTAGTATCTCCACAGGGAGAGTCACTGAGTGGGTCTGTTATTATAGTATGTCAATAGGAAGCGTCACTGAGTGGGTCTGTTATTATAGTATCTCCACAGGGAGAGTCACTGAGTGGGTCTGTTATTACAGTGTCTCCACAGGGACAGTCACTGAGTGGGTCTGTTATTATAGTATCTCCACAGGGAGAGTCACTGAGTGGTTCTGTTATTATTGTGTCTCCACATGGAGAGTCACTGAGTGGGTCTGGTATTATAGTATCTCCACAGGGAGAGTCACTGAGTGGGTCTGTTATTACAGTATCTCTACAGGGAAAGTCACTGAGTGGGTCTGTTATGATAGTATCACCACAGGGAGAGTCACTGAGTGGGTCTGTTATTATAGTATCTTCACAGAGAGACTCACTGAGTGGGTCTGTTATTATAGTATGTCCACAGGGAAGGTCACTGAGTGTGTCTGTTATTATAGTATCTCCACAGGGAGAGTCACTGAGTGGGTCTCTTATTATAGTATCTCCACAGGGAGAGTCACTGAGTCGGTCTGTTATTATAGTATCTCCACAGGGAGAGTCACTGAGTGGGTCTGTTATTATAGTATCTCCACAGGGAGAGTCACTGAGCGGGTCTGTTATTATAGTATCTCCACAGGCAGAGTCACTGTGGGTGTCTGTTATTGTAGTATCTCCACAGGGAGAGTCACTGAGCGGGTCTGTTATTATAGTATCTCCACAGGGAGAGTCACTGAGTGGGTCTGTTATTATAGTATCTCCACAGGGAGAGTCACTGAGTGGGTCTGTTATTACAGTATCTTCACAGGGAAATTCACTGAGTGGGTCTGTTATTATAGTATCTCCACAGGGAGATTCACTGAGTGGGTCTGTTATTATAGTATCTCCACAGGGAGATTCACTGAGTGGGTCTGTTATTACAGTATCTCCATAGTGACAGTAACTGAGTGGGTCTGTTATTATTGTATCTCCACAGGGAGAGTCACTGAGTGGGTCTGTTATTATAGTGTCTCCACATGGAGAGTCACTGAGTGGGTCTGTTATTATAGTATCTCCACAGGGAGAGTCACTGAGTGGGTCTGTTATGATAGTATCTCCACAGTGAGAGTCACTGATTGGGTCTGTTATTATAGTATCTTCACAGAGAGACTCACTGAGTGGGTCTGTTATTATAGTATCTCCACAGGGAAGGTCACTGAGTGGGTCTGTTATTATAGTATCTCCACAGGGAGAGTCACTGGAGTGGGTCTGTTATTATAGAATCTCCACAGGGAGAGTCACTGAGTGGGTCTGTTATTATCGTTTCTCCACAGGGAGAGTCACTGAGTGGGTCTGTTGTTAGAGTATCTCCACAGGGAGAGTCACTGAGTGGGTCTCATATTATAGTATCTCCACAGGGAGAGTCACTGAGTGGGTCTGTTATTATAGTACCTCCACAGGGAGAGTCACTGAGTGGGTCAGTTATTATAGTATCTCCACAGGGAGAGTCACTGAGCGGGTCTGTTATTATAGTATCTCCACAGGGAGAGTCACTGAGTGGGTCTGTTATTATAGTATCTCCGCAGAGAAAGTAACTTATTGGGTCTGTTGTTATAGTATCTCCACAGGGAGAGTCACTGATTGGGTCTGTTATTATAGTATCTCCACAGGGAGAGTCACTGAGTGGGTCTGTCATTTTAGTATCTCCATAGGAGGAATCACTGAGTGGGTCTGTTCTTATAGTATCTCCACAGGGAGAGTCACTGAGTGGGTCTGTTATTATAGTATCTCCACAGGGAGAGTCACTGAGTGGGCCTGTTATTACAGTATCTCCAAAGGGAAAGTCACTGAGTGGGTCTGTTATTATAGTATCTCCACAGGGAGAGTCACTGAGCGGGTCTGTTATTATAGTATCTCCACAGCGAGAGTCACTGAGTGGGTCTCATATTATAGTATCTCCACAGGGAGAGTCACTGAGTGGGTCTGTTATTATAGTACCTCCACAGGGAGAGTCACTGAGTGGGCCTGTTATTATAGTATCTCCACAGGGAGAGTCACTGAGCGGGTCTGTTATTATAGTATCTCCACAGGGAGAGTCACTGAGTTTGTCTGTTATTATAGTGTCTCCACAGGTAGAGTCACTGAGTGGGTCTGTTATTGTAGTATCTCAACAGGGAGAGTCACTGATTGGGTCTGTTATTATAGTATCTCGACAGAGAGAGTCATTGAGTGGATCTGTTTTTATATTATCACCACAGGGAGAGTCACTGAGTGGATCTGTTATTATAGTATCTCCACGGGGAGAGTCACTGAGTGGGTCTGTTATTATAGTATCTCCACAGGGAGAGTCACTGAGTGCGTCTGTTATTATAGTATCTCCACAGGGAGAGTCACTGAGTGGGTCTGTTATTAGAGTATCTCCACAGGGAGAGTCACTGAGTGGGTCTGTCATTATAGTATCTCCATAGGAAGAATCACTGAGTGGGTCTGTTATTATAGTATCTCCACAGGGAGAGTCACTGAGTGGGTCTGTTATTATAGTATCTCCACATGGAGAGTCACTGAGTGGGCCTGTTATTACAGTATCTCCACAGGGAAAGTCACTGAGTGGGTCTGTTATTATAGTATCTCCACAGGGAGAGTCACTGAGCGGGTCTGTTATTATAGTATCTCCACAGGGAGAGTCACTGAGTGTGTCTGTTATTATAGTATCTGCACAGCGAGAGTCACTGAGCGGGTCTGTTATTATAGTATCTCCACAGGGAGAGTAACTGAGTGTGTCTGTTATTATAGTATCTCCACAGGGAAAGTCACTGATTGGGTCTGTTATTACAGTATCTCCACAGGGAAATTCACTGAGTGGGTCTGTTATTATAGTATCTCCACAGGGAGAGTAACTGAGTAGGTCTGTTATTATAGTATCTCCACAGGGAGAGTCACTGAGAGGGTCTGTTATTACAGTGTCTCCACAGGGACAGTCACAGAGTGGGTCTGTTATTATAGTATCTCCACAGGGAGAGTCACTGAGTGGGTCTGTTATTATTGTGTCTCCACATGGAGAGTCACTGAGTGGGTCTGGTATTATAGTATCTCCACAGGGAGAGTCACTGAGTGGGTCTGTTATTACAGTATCTCTACAATGAAAGTCACTGAGTGGGTCTGTTATGATAGTATCTCCACAGGGAGAGTCACTGAGTGGGTCTGTTATTATAGTATCTTCACAGAGAGACTCACTGAGTGGGTCTGTTATTAAAGTATCTCCACAGGGAAGGTCACTGAGTGGGTCTGTTATTATAGTATCTCCACAGGGAGAGTCACTGAGTGGGTCGGTTATACTAGAATCTCCACAGGGAGAGTCACTGAGTGGGTCTGTCATAATAGTATCTCCACAGGGAGAGTCACTGAGTGGGTCTGTTGTTATAGTATCTCCACAGGGAGAGTCACTGAGTGGGTCTCTTATTATAGTATCTCCACAGGGAGAGTCACTGAGTGGGTCTGTTATTATAGTATCTCCACAGGGAGAGTCACTGAGTGGGTCTGTTATTATAGTATCTCCACAGGGGGAGTCACTGAGCGGGTCTGTTATTATAGTATCTCCACAGGGAGAGTCACTGAGGGTGTCTGTTATTGTAGTATCTCCACAGGGAGAGTCACTGAGCGGGTCTGTTATTATAGTATCTCCACAGGGAGAGTCACTGAGTGTGTCTGTTATTATAGTATCTCCACAGGGAGAGTCACTGAGTGGGTCTGTTATTACAGTATCTTCACAGGGAAATTCACTGAGTGGGTCTGTTATTATAGTATCTCCATAGTGACAGTAACTGAGTGGGTCTGTTATTATTGTATCTCCACAGGGAGAGTCACTGAGTGGGTCTGTTATTATAGTGTCTCCACATGGAGAGTCACAGAGTGGGTCTGTTATTATAGTATCTCCACAGGGAGAGTCACTGAGTGGGTCTGTTATGATAGTATCTCCACAGTGAGAGTCACTGATTGGGTCTGTTATTATAGTATCTTCACAGAGAGACTCACTGAGTGGGTCTGTTATTATAGTATCTCCACAGGGAAGGTCACTGAGTGGGTCTGTTATTATAGTATCTCCACAGGGAGAGTCACTGGAGTGGGTCTGTTATTATAGAATCTCCACAGGGAGAGTCACTGAGTGGGTCTGTTATTATCGTTTCTCCACAGGGAGAGTCACTGAGTGGGTCTGTTGTTAGAGTATCTCCACAGGGAGAGTCACTGAGTGGGTCTCATATTATAGTATCTCCACAGGGAGAGTCACTGAGTGGGTCTGTTATTATAGTACCTCCTCAGGGAGAGTCACTGAGTGGGTCAGTTATTATAGTATCTCCACAGGGAGAGTCACTGAGCGGGTCTGTTATTATAGTATCTCCACAGGGAGAGTCACTGAGTGGGTCTGTTATTATAGTATCTCCGCAGAGAAAGTAACTTATTGGGTCTGTTGTTATAGTATCTCCACAGGGAGAGTCACTGATTGGGTCTGTTATTATAGTATCTCCACAGGGAGAGTCACTGAGTGGGTCTGTTATTAGAGTATCTCCACAGGGAGAGTCACTGAGTGCGTCTGTCATTATAGTATATCCATAGGAGGAATCACTGAGTGGGTCTGTTATTATAGTATCTCCACAGGGAGAGTCACTGAGTGGCTCTGTTATTATAGTATCTCCACAGGGAGAGTCACTGAGTGGGCCTGTTATTACAGTATCTCCACAGGGAAAGTCACTGAGTGGGTCTGTTATTATAGTATCTCCACAGGGAGAGTCACTGAGCGGGTCTGTTATTATAGTATCTCCACAGGGAGAGTCACTGAGTGGGTCTCATATTATAGTATCTCCACAGGGAGAGTCACTGAGTGGGTCTGTTATTATAGTACCTCCACAGGGAGAGTCACTGAGTGGGCCTGTTATTATAGTATCTCCACAGGGAGAGTCACTGAGCGGGTCTGTTATTATAGTATCTCCACAGGGAGAGTCACTGAGTTTGTCTGTTATTATAGTGTCTCCACAGGTAGAGTCACTGAGTGGGTCTGTTATTGTAGTATCTCAACAGGGAGAGTCACTGACTGGGTCTGTTATTATAGTATCTCGACAGAGAGAGTCATTGAGTGGATCTGTTTTTATATTATCACCACAGGGAGAGTCACTGAGTGGATCTGTTATTATAGTATCTCCACAGGGAGAGTCACTGAGTGGGTCTGTTATTATAGTATCTCCACAGGGAGAGTCACTGAGTGCGTCTGTTATTATAGTATCTCCACAGGGAGAGTCACTGAGTGGGTCTGTTATTAGAGTATCTCCACAGGGAGAGTCACTGAGTGGGTCTGTCATTATAGTATCTCCATAGGAAGAATCACTGAGTGGGTCTGTTATTATAGTATCTCCACAGGGAGAGTCACTGAGTGGGTCTGTTATTATAGTATCTCCACATGGAGAGTCACTGAGTGGGTCTGTTATTATAGTATCTCCACAGGGAGAGTTACTGAGTGTGTCTGTTATTATAGTATCTGCACAGCGAGAGTCACTGAGCGGGTCTGTTATTATAGTATCTCCACTGGGAGAGTCACTGAGTGTGTCTGTTATTATAGTATCTCCACAGGGAGAGTCACTGAGTGGGTCTGTTATTACAGTATCTTCACAGGGAAATTCACTGAGTGGGTCTGTTATTATAGTATCTCCACAGGGAGATTCACTGAGTGTGTCTGTTATTATAGTATCTCCACAGGGAGAGTCACTGAGTGGGTCTGTTATTTTAGAATCTCCACAGGGAGAGTCACTGAGTGGGTCTGTTATTATCGTATCTCAACAGGGAGAGTCACTGAGTGGGTCTGTTGTTAGAGTATCTCCACAGGGAGAGTCACTGAGTGGGACTCATATTATAGTATCTCCACAGGGAGAGTCACTGAGTGGGTCTGTTATTATAGTACCTCCACAGGGAGAGTCACTGAGTGGGTCTGTTATTATAGTATCTCCACAGGGAGAGTCACTGAGTGGGTCTGTTATTATAGTAGCTCCACAGGGAGAGTCACTGAGTGGGCCTGTTATTATAGTATCTCCACAGGGAGAGTCACTGAGTGCGTCTGTTATTATAGTATCTCCACAGGGAGAGTCCATGAGTGGGTCTGTTATTAGAGTATCTCCACAGGGAGAGTCACTGAGTGGGTCTGTCATTATAGTATCTCCATAGGAAGAATCACTGAGTGGGTCTGTTATTATAGTATCTCCACAGGGAGAGTCACTGAGTGGGTCTGTTATTATAGTATCTCCAAATGGAGAGTCACTGAGTGGGCCTGTTATTACAGTATCTCCACAGGGAAAGTCACTGAGTGGGTCTGTTATTGTAGTATCTCCACAGGGAGAGTCACTGAGCGGGTCTGTTATTATAGTATCTCCACAGGGAGAGTCACTGAGTGGGTCTGTTATTATAGTACCTCCACAGGGATAGTCACTGAGTGGGTCTGTTATTATAGTATCTCCACAGGGAGAGTCACTGAGCGGGTCTGTTATTATAGTATCTCCACAGGGAGAGTCACTGAGTGGGTCTCATATTATAGTATCTCCACAGGGAGAGTCACTGAGTGCGTCTGTTATTATAGGATCTCCACAGGGAGAGTCACTGAGTGGGTCTGTTATTAGAGTATCTCCACAGGGAGAGTCACTGAGTGGGTCTGTCATTATAGTATCTCCATAGGAGGAATCACTGAGTGGGTCTGTTATTATAGTATCTCCACAGGGAGAGTCACTGAGTGGCTCTGTTATTATAGTATCTCCACAGGGAGAGTCACTGAGTGGGCCTGTTATTACAGTATCTCCACAGGGAAAGTCACTGAGTGGGTCTGTTATTATAGTATCTCCACAGGGAGAGTCACTGAGCGGGTCTGTTATTATAGTATCTCCACAGGGAGAGTCACTGAGTGGGTCTCATATTATAGTATCTCCACAGGGAGAGTCACTGAGTGGGTCTGTTATTATAGTACCTCCACAGGGAGAGTCACTGAGTGGGCCTGTTATTATAGTATCTCCACAGGGAGAGTCACTGAGCGGGTCTGTTATTATAGTATCTCCACAGGGAGAGTCACTGAGTTTGTCTGTTATTATAGTGTCTCCACAGGTAGAGTCACTGAGTGGGTCTGTTATTGTAGTATCTCAACAGGGAGAGTCACAGATTGGGTCTGTTATTATAGTATCTCGACAGAGAGAGCCATTGAGTGGATCTGTTTTTATATTATCACCACAGGGAGAGTCACTGAGTGGATCTGTTATTATAGTATCTCCACAGGGAGAGTCACTGAGTGGGTCTGTTATTATAGTATCTCCACAGGGAGAGTCACTGAGTGCGTCTGTTATTATAGTATCTCCACAGGGAGAGTCACTGAGTGGGTCTGTTATTAGAGTATCTCCACAGGGAGAGTCACTGAGTGGTTCTGTCATTATAGTATCTCCATAGGAAGAATCACTGAGTGGGTCTGTTATTATAGTATCTCCACAGGGAGAGTCACTGAGTGGGTCTGTTATTATAGTATCTCCACATGGAGAGTCACTGAGTGGGCCTGTTATTGCAGTATCTCCACAGGGAAAGTCACTGAGTGGGTCTGTTATTATAGTATCTCCACAGGGTGAGTCACTGAGCGGGTCTGTTATTATAGTATCTCCACAGGGAGAGTCACTGAGTGTGTCTGTTATTATAGTATCTGCACAGCGAGAGTCACTGAGCGGGTCTGTTATTATAGTATCTCCACAGGGAGAGTCACTGAGTGTGTCTGTTATTATAGTATCTCCACAGGGAGAGTCACTGAGTGGGTCTGTTATTACAGTATCTTCACAGGGAAATTCACTGAGTGGGTCTGTTATTATAGTATCTCCACAGGGAGATTCACTGAGTGGGTCTGTTATTATAGTATCTCCACAGGGAGAGTCACTGAGTGGGTCTGTTATTATAGAATCTCCACAGGGAGAGTCACTGAGTGGGTCTGTTCTTATCGTATCTCAACAGGGAGAGTCACTGAGTGGGTCTGTTGTTAGAGTATCTCCACAGGGAGAGTCACTGAGTGGGACTCATATTATAGTATCTCCACAGGGAGAGTCACTGAGTGGGTCTGTTATTATAGTACCTCCACAGGGAGAGTCACTGAGTGGGTCTGTTATTATAGTATCTCCACAGGGAGAGTCACTGAGCGGCTCTGTTATGATAGTATCTCCACAGGGAGAGTCACTGAGTGGGTCTGTTATTATAGTAGCTCCACAGGGAGAGTCACTGAGTGGGCCTGTTATTATAGTATCTCCACAGGGAGAGTCACTGAGTGCGTCTGTTATTATAGTATCTCCACAGGGAGAGTCACTGAGTGGGTCTGTTATTAGAGTATCTCCACAGGGAGAGTCACTGAGTGGGTCCGTCATTATAGAATCTCCATAGGAAGAATCACTGAGTGGGTCTGTTATTATAGTATCTCCACAGGGAGAGTCACTGAGTGGGTCTGTTATTATAGTATCTCCACATGGAGAGTCACTGAGTGGGCCTGTTATTACAGTATCTCCACAGGGAAAGTCACTGAGTGGGTCTGTTATTATAGTATCTCCACAGGGAGAGTCACTGAGCGGGTCTGTTATTATAGTATCTCCACAGGGAGAGTCACTGAGTGGGTCTGTTATTATAGTACCTCCACAGGGAGAGTCACTGAGTGGGCCTGTTATTATAATATCTCCACAGGGAGAGTCACTGAGTGGGTCTGTTATTGTAGTATCTCAACAGGGAGAGTCACTGATTGGTTCTGTTATTATAGTATCTCGACAGAGAGAGTCATTGAGTGGATCTGTTTTTATATTATCAACACAGGGAGAGTCACTGAGTGGATCTGTTATTATAGTATCTCCACAGGGAGAGTCACTGAGTGGGTCTGTTATTATAGTATCTCCACAGGGAGAGTCACTGAGTGCGTCTGTTATTATAGTATCCCCACAGGGAGAGTCACTGAGTGGGTCTGTTATTAGAGTATCTCCACAGGGAGAGTCACTGAGTGGGTCTGTCATTATTGTATCTCCATAGGAAGAATCACTGAGTGGGTCTGTTATTATAGTATCTCCACAGGGAGAGTCACTGAGTGGGTCTGTTATTATAGTATCTCCACATGGAGAGTCACTGAGTGGGCCTGTTATTACAGTATCTCCACAGGGAAAGTCACTGAGTGGGTCTGTTATTATAGTATCTCCACAGGGAGAGTCACTGAGCGGGTCTGTTATTATAGTATCTCCACAGGGAGAGTCACTGAGTGTGTCTGTTATTATAGTATCTGCACAGCGAGAGTCACTGAGCGGGTCTGTTATTATAGTATCTCCACAGGGAGAGTCACTGAGTGTGTCTGTTATTATAGTATCTCCACAGGGAGAGTCACTGAGTGGGTCTGTTATTACAGTATCTTCACAGGGAAATTCACTGAGTGGGTCTGTTATTATAGTATCTCCACAGGGAGATTCACTGAGTGGGTCTGTTATTATAGTATCTCCACAGGGAGAGTCACTGAGTGGGTCTGTTATTATAGAATCTCCACAGGGAGAGTCACTGAGTGGGTCTGTTCTTATCGTATCTCAACAGGGAGAGTCACTGAGTGGGTCTGTTGTTAGAGTATCTCCACAGGGAGAGTCACTGAGTGGGACTCATATTATAGTATCTCCACAGGGAGAGTCACTGAGTGGGTCTGTTATTATAGTACCTCCACAGGGAGAGTCACTGAGTGGGTCTGTTATTATAGTATCTCCACAGGGAGAGTCACTGAGCGGCTCTGTTATGATAGTATCTCCACAGGGAGAGTCACTGAGCGGGTCTGTTATATAGTATCTCCACAGGGAGAGTCACTGAGTTTGTCTGTTATTATAGTGTCTCCACAGGTAGAGTCACTGAGTGGGTCTGTTATTGTAGTATCTCAACAGGGAGAGTCACTGATTGGGTCTGTTATTATAGTATCTCGACAGAGAGAGTCATTGAGTGGATCTGTTTTTATATTATCACCACAGGGAGAGTCACTGAGTGGATCTGTTATTATAGTATCTCCACAGGGAGAGTCACTGAGTGGGTCTGTTATTATAGTATCTCCACAGGGAGAGTCACTGAGTGCGTCTGTTATTATAGTATCTCCACAGGGAGAGTCACTGAGTGGGTCTGTTATTAGAGTATCTCCACAGGGAGAGTCACTGAGTGGTACTGTCATTATAGTATCTCCATAGGAAGAATCACTGAGTGGGTCTGCTATTATAGTATCTCCACAGGGAGAGTCACTGAGTGGGTCTGTTATTATAGTATCTCCACATGGAGAGTCACTGAGTGGGCCTGTTATTACAGTATCTCCACAGGGAAAGTCACTGAGTGGGTCTGTTATTATAGTATCTCCACAGGGAGAGTCACTGAGCGGGTCTGTTATTATAGTATCTCCACAGGGAGAGTCACTGAGTGTGTCTGTTATTATAGTATCTGCACAGCGAGAGTCACTGAGCGGGTCTGTTATTATAGTATCTCCACAGGGAGAGTCACTGAGTGTGTCTGTTATTATAGTATCTCCACAGGGAGAGTCACTGAGTGGGTCTGTTATTACAGTATCTTCACAGGGAAAATCACTGAGTGGGTCTGTTATTATAGTATCTCCACAGGGAGATTCACTGAGTGGGTCTGTTATTATAGTATCTCCACAGGGAGAGTCACTGAGTGGGTCTGTTATTATAGAATCTCCACAGGGAGAGTCACTGCGTGGGTCTGTTCTTATCGTATCTCAACAGGGAGAGTCACTGAGTGGGTCTGTTGTTAGAGTATCTCCACAGGGAGAGTCACTGAGTGGGACTCATATTATAGTATCTCCACAGGGAGAGTCACTGAGTGGGTCTGTTATTATAGTACCTCCACAGGGAGAGTCACTGAGTGGGTCTGTTATTATAGTATCTCCACAGGGAGAGTCACTGAGCGGCTCTGTTATGATAGTATCTCCACAGGGAGAGTCACTGAGTGGGTCTGTTATTATAGTAGCTCCACAGGGAGAGTCACTGAGTGGGCCTGTTATTATAGTATCTCCACAGGGAGAGTCACTGAGTGCGTCTGTTATTATAGTATCTCCACAGGGAGAGTCACTGAGTGGGTCTGTTATTAGAGTATCTCCACAGGGAGAGTCACTGAGTGGGTCTGTCATTATAGTATCTCCACAGGGAGAGTCACTGAGTGGGTCTGTCATTATTGTATCTCCATAGGAAGAATCACTGAGTGGGTCTGTTATTATAGTATCTCCACAGGGAGAGTCACTGAGTGGGTCTGTTATTATAGTAGCTCCACAGGGAGAGTCACTGAGTGGGCCTGTTATTATAGTATCTCCACAGGGAGAGTCACTGAGTGGGTCTGTTATTATAGTATCTCCACAGGGAGAGTCACTGAGTGCGTCTGTTATTATAGTATCTCCACAGGGAGAGTCACTGAGTGGGTCTGTTATTAGAGTATCTCCACAGGGAGAGTCACTGAGTGGGTCTGTCATTATTGTATCTCCATAGGAAGAATCACTGAGTGGGTCTGTTATTATAGTATCTCCACAGGGAGAGTCACTGAGTGGGTCTGTTATTATAGTATCTCCACATGGAGAGTCACTGAGTGGGCCTGTTATTACAGTATCTCCACAGGGAAAGTCACTGAGTGGGTCTGTTATTATAGTATCTCCACAGGGAGAGTCACTGAGCGGGTCTGTTATTATAGTATCTCCACAGGGAGAGTCACTGAGTGTGTCTGTTATTATAGTATCTGCACAGCGAGTGTCACTGAGCGGGTCTGTTATTATAGTATCTCCACAGGGAGAGTCACTGAGTGTGTCTGTTATTATAGTATCTCCACAGGGAGAGTCACTGAGTGGGTCTGTTATTACAGTATCTTCACAGGGAAATTCACTGAGTGGGTCTGTTATTATAGTATCTCCACAGGGAGATTCACTGAGTGGTACTGTTATTATAGTATCTCCACAGGGAGAGTCACTGAGTGGGTCTGTTATTATAGAATCTCCACAGGGAGAGTCACTGAGTGGGTCTGTTCTTATCGTATCTCAACAGGGAGAGTCACTGAGTGGGTCTGTTGTTAGAGTATCTCCACAGGGAGAGTCACTGAGTGGGACTCATATTATAGTATCTCCACAGGGAGAGTCACTGAGTGGGTCTGTTATTATAGTACCTCCACAGGGAGAGTCACTGAGTGGGTCTGTTATTATAGTATCTCCACAGGGAGAGTCACTGAGCGGCTCTGTTATGATAGTATCTCCACAGGGAGAGTCACTGAGCGGGTCTGTTATTATAGTATCTCCACAGGGAGAGTCACTGAGTTTGTCTGTTATTATAGTGTCTCCACAGGTAGAGTCACTGAGTGGGTCTGTTATTGTAGTATCTCAACAGGGAGAGTCACTGATTGGGTCTGTTATTATAGTATCTCGACAGAGAGAGTCATTGAGTGGATCTGTTTTTATATTATCACCACAGGGAGAGTCACTGAGTGGATCTGTTATTATAGTATCTCCACAGGGAGAGTCACTGAGTGGGTCTGTTATTATAGTATCTCCACAGGGAGAGTCACTGAGTGCGTCTGTTATTATAGTATCTCCACAGGGAGAGTCACTGAGTGGGTCTGTTATTAGAGTATCTCCACAGGGAGAGTCACTGAGTGGTTCTGTCATTATAGTATCTCCATAGGAAGAATCACTGAGTGGGTCTGTTATTATAGTATCTCCACAGGGAGAGTCACTGAGTGGGTCTGTTATTATAGTATCTCCACATGGAGAGTCACTGAGTGGGCCTGTTATTACAGTATCTCCACAGGGAAAGTCACTGAGTGGGTCTGTTATTATAGTATCTCCACAGGGAGAGTCACTGAGCGGGTCTGTTATTATAGTATCTCCACAGGGAGAGTCACTGAGTGTGTCTGTTATTATAGTATCTGCACAGCGAGAGTCACTGAGCGGGTCTGTTATTATAGTATCTCCACAGGGAGAGTCACTGAGTGTGTCTGTTATTATAGTATCTCCACAGGGAGAGTCACTGAGTGGGTCTGTTATTACAGTATCTTCACAGGGAAATTCACTGAGTGGGTCTGTTATTATAGTATCTCCACAGGGAGATTCACTGAGTGGGTCTGTTATTATAGTATCTCCACAGGGAGAGTCACTGAGTGGGTCTGCTATTATAGAATCTCCACAGGGAGAGTCACTGAGTGGGTCTGTTCTTATCGTATCTCAACAGGGAGAGTCACTGAGTGGGTCTGTTGTTAGAGTATCTCCACAGGGAGAGTCACTGAGTGGGACTCATATTATAGTATCTCCACAGGGAGAGTCACTGAGTGGGTCTGTTATTATAGTACCTCCACAGGGAGAGTCACTGAGTGGGTCTGTTATTATAGTATCTCCACAGGGAGAGTCACTGAGCGGCTCTGTTATGATAGTATCTCCACAGGGAGAGTCACTGAGTGGGTCTGTTATTATAGTAGCTCCACAGGGAGAGTCACTGAGTGGGCCTGTTATTATAGTATCTCCACAGGGAGAGTCACTGAGTGCGTCTGTTATTATAGTATCTCCACAGGGAGAGTCACTGAGTGGGTCTGTTATTAGAGTATCTCCACAGGGAGAGTCACTGAGTGGGTCTGTCATTATAGTATCTCCATAGGAAGAATCACTGAGTGGGTCTGTTATTATAGTATCTCCACAGGGAGAGTCACTGAGTGGGTCTGTTATTATAGTATCTCCACATGGAGAGTCACTGAGTGGGCCTGTTATTACAGTATCTCCACAGGGAAAGTCACTGAGTGGGTCTGTTATTATAGTATCTCCACAGGGAGAGTCACTGAGCGGGTCTGTTATTATAGTATCTCCACAGGGAGAGTCACTGAGTGGGTCTGTTATTATAGTACCTCCACAGGGAGAGTCACTGAGTGGGCCTGTTATTATAGTATCTCCACAGGGAGAGTCACTGAGTGCGTCTGTTATTATAGTATCTCCACAGGGAGAGTCACTGAGTGGGTCTGTTATTAGAGTATCTCCACAGGGAGAGTCACTGAGTGGGTCTGTCATTATAGTATCTCCATAGGAAGAATCACTGAGTGGGTCTGTTATTATAGTATCTCCACAGGGAGAGTCACTGAGTGGGTCTGTTATTATAGTATCTCCACATGGAGAGTCACTGAGTGGGCCTGTTATTACAGTATCTCCACAGGGAAAGTCACTGAGTGGGTCTGTTATTATAGTATCTCCACAGGGAGAGTCACTGAGCGGGTCTGTTATTATAGTATCTCCACAGGGAGAGTCACTGAGTGGGTCTGTTATTATAGTACCTCCACAGGGAGAGTCACTGAGTGGGCCTGTTATTATAGTATCTCCACAGGGAGAGTCACTGAGCGGGTCTGTTATTATAGTATCTCCACAGGGAGAGTCACTGAGTTTGTCTGTTATTATAGTGTCTCCACAGGTAGAGTCACTGAGTGGGTCTGTTATTGTAGTATCTCAACAGGGAGAGTCACTGATTGGGTCTGTTATTATAGTATCTCGACAGAGAGAGTCATTGAGTGGATCTGTTTTTATATTATCACCACAGGGAGAGTCACTGAGTGGATCTGTTATTATAGTATCTCCACAGGGAGAGTCACTGAGTGGGTCTGTTATTATAGTATCTCCACAGGGAGAGTCACTGAGTGCGTCTGTTATTATAGTATCTCCACAGGGAGAGTCACTGAGTGGGTCTGTTATTAGAGTATCTCCACAGGGAGAGTCACTGAGTGGGTCTGTCATTATAGTATCTCCATAGGAAGAATCACTGAGTGGGTCTGTTATTATAGTATCTCCACAGGGAGAGTCACTGAGTGGGTCTGTTATTATAGTATCTCCACATGGAGAGTCACTGAGTGGGCCTGTTATTACAGTATCTCCACAGGGAAAGTCACTGAGTGGGTCTGTTATTATAGTATCTCCACAGGGAGAGTCACTGAGCGGGTCTGTTATTATAGTATCTCCACAGGGAGAGTCACTGAGTGTGTCTGTTATTATAGTATCTGCACAGCGAGAGTCACTGAGCGGGTCTGTTATTATAGTATCTCCACAGGGAGAGTCACTGAGTGTGTCTGTTATTATAGTATCTCCACAGGGAGAGTCACTGAGTGGGTCTGTTATTACAGTATCTTCACAGGGAAATTCACTGAGTGGGTCTGTTATTATAGTATCTCCACAGGGAGATTCACTGAGTGGGTCTGTTATTATAGTATCTCCACAGGGAGAGTCACTGAGTGGGTCTGTTATTATAGAATCTCCACAGGGAGAGTCACTGAGTGGGTCTGTTCTTATCGTATCTCAACAGGGAGAGTCACTGAGTGGGTCTGTTGTTAGAGTATCTCCACAGGGAGAGTCACTGAGTGGGACTCATATGATAGTATCTCCACAGGGAGAGTCACTGAGTAGGTCTGTTATTATAGTACCTCCACAGGGAGAGTCACTGAGTGGGTCTGTTATTATAGTATCTCCACAGGGAGAGTCACTGAGCGGCTCTGTTATGATAGTATCTCCACAGGGAGAGTCACTGAGTGGGTCTGTTATTATAGTAGCTCCACAGGGAGAGTCACTGAGTGGGCCTGTTATTATAGTATCTCCACAGGGAGAGTCACTGAGTGCGTCTGTTATTATAGTATCTCCACAGGGAGAGTCACTGAGTGGGTCTGTTATTAGAGTATCTCCACAGGGAGAGTCACTGAGTGGGTCTGTCATTATAGTATCTCCATAGGAAGAATCACTGAGTGGGTCTGTTATTATAGTATCTCCACAGGGAGAGTCACTGAGTGGGTCTGTTATTACAGTATCTCCACATGGAGAGTCACTGAGTGGGCCTGTTATTACAGTATCTACACAGGGAAAGTCACTGAGGGGGTCTGTTATTATAGTATCTCCACAGGGAGAGTCACTGAGCGGGTCTGTTATTATAGTATCTCCACAGGGAGTGTCACTGAGTGGGTCTGTTATTATAGTATCTCCACAGGGAGAGTCACTGAGTGGGTCTGTTATTATAGTGTCTCCACAGGGAGAGTCACTGAATGGATCTGTTATTATTGTTTCTCCACACGGAGAGTCACTGAGTGCGTCTGTTATTATAGTATCTCCACATGGAGAGTCACTGAGTGGGTCTGTTATTATTGTTTCTCCACAGGGAGAGTCTCTGAGTTGGTCTGTTATTATAGTATCTCCACAGGGAGAGTCACTGAGTGTGTCTGTGATTGTAGTATCTCCACAGGGAGAGTCGCTGAGTCGGTCTGTTATTATAGTGTCTCCGCAGAGAAAGTAACTTATTGGGTCTGTTATTATAGTATCTCCACAGGGAGAGTCACTGAGTGGGTCTGTTATTATAGTATCTCCACAGGTAGAGTCACTGAGTGGGTCTGTTATGGTAGTATCTCCAAAGGGAGAGTCACTGAGTGGGTCTGGTATGATAGTATGTCCACAGAGAGAGTCATTGAGTGGGTCTGTTATTATAGTATCTCCACAGGGAGAATCACTGAGTGGGTCTGTTATTAGAGTAGCTCCACAGGGAGAGTCACTGAGTGGGTCTGTCATTATAGTATCTCCATCGGATGCATCACTGAGTGGGTCTGTTATTATAGTATCTCCACAGGGAGAGTCACTGAGTGGGTCTGTTATTATAGTATCTCCACAGGGAGAGTCACTGAGTGGGCCTGTTATTACAGTATCTCCACAGGGTAGGTCACTGAGTGGGTCTGTTATTATAGAATCTCCACAGGGAGAGTCACTGAGTGGGTCTGTTATTATAGTATCACCACAGGGAGAGTCACAGAGTGGGTCTGTTATTATATTATCTCCACAGGGAGAGTCACTGAGTGGGTCTGTTATTATAGTATCTCCATAGGAAGCGTCACTGAGTGGGTCTGTTATTATAGTATCTCCACAGGGAGAGTCACTGAGTGGCTCTGTTATTATAGTATCTGCACAGGGAGAGTCACTGAGTGGGTCTGTTATTACAGTATCTCCACAGGGAAAGTCACTGAGTGGTTCTGTTATTATAGTAACTCCACAGGGAGAGTCACTGAGTGGGTCTGTTATTACAGTATCTCCACAGGGAGTGTCACTCAGTTTGACTGTTATTATAGTATCTCCACAGGGAGAGTCACTGAATGTGTCTGTTATTACAGTATCTCCACAGGGAAAGTTTCTGAGTGGGTCTGTTATTATAGTATCTCCACTGTAGAGTCACTGAGTGGGTCTGTTATTATAGTATCTCCACAGAGAGAGTCACTGAGTGGATCTGTTATTATAATATCTCCACAGGGAGAGTCACTGAGAGGTTCTGTTATTATAGTATCTCCACAGGGAGAGTCACTGAGTGGGTCTGTTCTTATAGTATCGCCACAGGGAGAGTCACTGAGTGGGTCTGTTAGTATAGTATCGCCACAGGGAGAGTCACTGAGTGGGTCTGTTATTATATTATCTCCACAGAGAGAGTCATTGAGTGGAGCTGTTATTATAGTATCTCCACAGGGAGAGTCACTGAGTGGGTCTGTTATTGTAGTATCTCCACAGAGAGAGTCACTGAGTGGATCTGTTATTATAGTATCTCCACAGGGTTAATCACTGAGTGGGTCTGTTATGATAGTATCTCCACAGAGAGAGTCATTGAGTGGATCTGTTATTATAGTATCTCCACAGGGAGAGTCACTGAGTGGGTCTGTTATTATAGTATCTCCACAGGGGGAGTCACTGAGTGGGTCCGTTATTATAGTATCTCCACAGGGAGAGTCACTGAGTGGATCTGTTATTATAGTATCTCCACAGGGTTAGTCACTTAGTGGGTCTATTATTATAGTATCTCCACAGAGAGAGTCATTGAGTGGATCTGTTATTATAGTATCGCCACAGGGAGAGTCACTGAGTGGATCTGTTATTATAGTATCTCCACAGGGAGAGTCACTGACTGGGTCTGTTATTATAGCATCTCCACAGGGAGAGTCACTGAGTGGGTCTGTTATTATAGTATCTCCACAGGGAGAGTCACTGAGTGGGTCTGTTATTATAGTGTCTCCACAGGGAGAGTCACTGAATGGATCTGTTATTATAGTGTCTCCACAGGGAGAGTCACTGAATGGATCTGTTATTATTGTTTCTCCACACGGAGAGTCACTGAGTGGGTCTGTTATTATAGTATCTCCACATGGAGAGTCACTGAGTGGGTCTGTTATTATTGTTTCTCCACAGGGAGAGTCTCTGAGTTGGTCTGTTATTATAGTATCTCCACAGGGAGAGTCACTGAGTGTGTCTGTGATTGTAGTATCTCCACAGGGAGAGTCACTGAGTGGGTCTGTTATTGTAGTATCTCCACAGGGAGAGTCACTGAGTGGGTCTGTTATGATAGTATGTCCACAGAGAGAGTCATTGAGTGGATCTGTTATTATAGTATCTCCACAGGGAGAATCACTGAGTGGGTCTGTTATTATAGTATCTCCACAGGGAGAGTCACTGAGTGGGTCTGTTATTATAGTATCTCCACAGGGAGAGTCACTGAGTGGGTCTGTTATTAGAGTAGCTCCACAGGGAGAGTCACTGAGTGGGTCTGTTATTAGATTATCACCACAGGGAGAGTCACTGAGTGGATCTGTTAATATAGTATCTCCACAGGGAGAGTCACTGAGTGGGTCTGTTATTATAGTATCTCCACAGGGAGAGTCACTGAGTGGGTCGGTTATTATAGTATCTCCACAGGCAGAGTCACTGAGTGGGTCTGTTATTAGAGTATCTCCACAGGGAGAGTCACTGAGTGGGTCTGTTATTATAGTATCTCCACAGGAAGTGTCACTGAGTGGGTCTGTTATTATAGTATCTCCACAGGGAGAGTCACTGAGTGGGTCTGTTATTATAGTGTCTCCACAGGGAGAGTCACTGAATGGATCTGTTATTATTGTTTCTCCACACGTAGAGTCACTGAGTGAGTCTGTTATTATAGTATCTCCACATGGAGAGTCACTGAGTGGGTCTGTTATTATTGTTTCTCCACAGGGAGAGCCTCTGAGTTGGTCTGTTATTATAGTATCTCCACACGGAGAGTCACTGAGTGGGTCTGTTATTATAGTATCTCCACAGAGAGAGTCATTGCTTGGATCTGTTATTATATTATCTCCACAGGCAGAGTCACTGAGTGGATCTGTTATTTTAGTATCTCCACAGGGAGAGTCGCTGAGTGGGTCTGTTATTATAGTATCTCCGCAGAGAAAGTAACTTACTGGGTCTGTTATTATAGCATCTCCACAGGGAGAGTCACTGAGTGGGTCTGTTATTATAGTATCTCCACAGGTAGAGTCACTGATTGGGTCTGTTATTGTAGTATCTCCACAGGGAGAGTCACTGAGTGGGTCTGTTATGATAGTATGTCCACAGAGAGAGTCATTGAGTGGATCTGTTATTATAGTATCTCCACAGGGAGAATCACTGAGTGGGTCTGTTATTATAGTATCTCCACAGGGAGAGTCACTGAGTGGGTCTGTTGTTATAGTATCACCACAGGGAGAGTCACTGAGTGGGTCTGTTATTTTAGTATCTCCACAGGGAGAGTCACTGAGTGGGTCTGTCATTATAGTATCTCCATCGGATGCATCACTGAGTGGGTCTGTTATTATAGTATCTCCACATGGAGAGTCACTGAGTTGGTCTGTTATTATAGTATCTCCACAGGGAGAGTCACTGAGTGGGTCTGTTATTATAGTATCTCCACAGGGAGAGTCACTGAGTGGGTCTGTTATTATAGTATCTCCACAGGGAGAGTCACTGAGTGGGTCTGTTATTATAGTATCTCCATAGGAAGAGTCACTGAGTGGGTCTGTTTTTATAGTATCTCCACAGGGAGAGTAACTGAGTGGCTCTGTTATTATAGTATCTGCACAGGGAGAGTCACTGAGTGGGTCTGTTATTACAGTATCTCCACAGGGAAAGTCACTGAATGGTTCTGTTATTATAGTATCTCCACAGGGAGAGTCACTGAGTGGGTCTGTTATTATAGTATCTCCACAGGGTTAGTCACTGAGTGGGTCTGTTATTATAGTATCTCCACAGAGAGAGTCATTGAGTGGATCTGTTATTATAGTATCTCCACAGGGAGAGTCACTGAGTGGATCTGTTATTATAGTATCTCCACAGGGAGAGTCACTGACTGGGTCTGTTATTATACTATCTCCACAGGGAGAGTCACTGAGTGGGTCTGTTATTACAGTATCTCCACAGTGAGAGTCACTGAGTGGGTCTGTTATTATAGTATCTCCACAGGGAGTGTCTCTGAGTGGGTCTGTTATTATAGTATCTCCACAGGGAGAGTCACTGAGTGGGTCTGTTATTCTAGTGTCTCCACAGGGAGAGTCACTGAATGGATCTGTTATTATAGTATCTCCACATGGAGAGTCACTGAGTGGGTCTGTTATTATTGTTTCTCCACAGGGAGAGTCTCTGAGTTGGTCTGTTATTATAGTATCTCCACAGGGTTAGTCACTGAGTGGGTCTGTTATTATAGTATCTCCACAGAGAGAGACATAGTATCTCCATAGGAAGCGTCACTGAGTGGGCCTTTTATTATAGTATCTCCACAGGGAGAGTCACTGAGTGGGTCTGTTGTTATAGTATCTCCACAGGGAGAGTCACTGAGTGGGCCTTTTATTATAGTATCGCCATAGGAAGCGTCACTGAGTGGGCCTTTTATTATGGTATCTCCACAGGGAGAGTCACTGAGTGGGTCTGATATTATAGTATCTCCACAGAGAGTCATTGAGTGGATCTGTTATTATAGTATCTCCACAGGGAGAGTCACTGAGTGGGTCTGTTATTATAGTATCTCCACAGAGAGAGGCATTGCTTGGATCTGTTATTATATTATCTCCACAGGCAGAGTCACTGAGTGGATCTGTTATTATAGTATCTCCACAGGGAGAGTCACTGAGTGGGTCTGTTATTATAGTATCTCCACAGGGAGAGACACTGAGTGGGTCTGTTATTATAGTATCGCCATAGGAAGCGTCACTGAGTGGGCCTTTTATTATAGTATCTCCACAGGGAGAGTCACTGAGTGGGTCTGTTGTTATAGTATCGCCATAGGAAGCGTCACTGAGTGGGCCTTTTATTATAGTATCTCCACAGGGAGAGTCACTGAGTGGGTCTGTTATTACAGTATCTCCACAGGGAGAGTCACTCAGTTTGACAGTTATTATAGTATCTCCACAGGGAGAGTCACTGAATGTGTCTGTTATTACAGTATCTCCACAGGGTTAGTCACTGAGTGGGTCTGTTATTATAGTATCTCCACAGAGAGAGTCATTGAGTGGATCTGTTATTATAGTATCTCCACAGGGAGAGTCACTGAGTGGATCTGTTATTATAGTATCTCCACAGGGAGAGTCACTGACTGGGTCTGTTATTATACTATCTCCACAGGGAGAGTCACTGAGTGTGTCTGTTATTGTAGTATCACCACAGGGAGAGTCACTGAGTGGGTCTGATATTATAGTATCTCCACAGAGAGTCATTGAGTGGATCTGTTATTATAGTATCTCCACAGGGAGAGTCACTGAGTGTGTCTGTTATTATAGTATCTCCACAGAGAGAGGCATTGCTTGGATCTGTTATTATATTATCTCCACAGGCAGAGTCACTGAGTGGATCTGTTATTATAGTATCTCCACAGGGAGAGTCACTGAGTGGGTCTGTTATTATAGTATCTCCACAGGGAGAGACACTGAGTGGGTCTGTTATTATAGTATCGCCATAGGAAGCGTCACTGAGTGGGCCTTTTATTATAGTATCTCCACAGGGAGAGTCACTGAGTGGGTCTGTTGTTATAGTATCTCCACAGGGAGAGTCACTGAGTGGATCTGTTATTATAGTATCTCCACAGGCAGAGTCACCCATGTGGGTCTGTCATTACAGAATCTCCACAGAGAGAGTCATTGAGTGGATCTGTTATTATAGTATCTCCACAGGGAGAGTCACTGAGTTGTCTGTTATTATAGTATCTCCACAGGGAGAGTCACTGAGTGGGTCTGTTATTATAGTATCACCACAGGGAGAGTCACAGAGTGGGCCTGTTATCATAGTATCTCCACAGCGAGAGTCACTGAGTGGGTCTGTTATTATAGTATCTCCATAGGAAGCGTCACTGAGTGGGTCTGTTATTACAGTATCTCCACAGGGAGAGTCACTGAGTGGCTCTGTTATTATAGTATCGGCACAGGGAGAGTCACTGAGTGGGTCTGTTATTACAGTATCTCCACAGGGAAAGTCACTGAGTGGTTCTGTTATTATAGTATCTCCACAGGGAGAGTCACTGAGTGGGTCTGTTATTATAGTATCTCCACAGAGAGAGGCATTGCTTGGATCTGTTATTATATTATCTCCACAGGCAGAGTCACTGAGTGGATCTGTTATTATAGTATCTCCACAGGGAGAGTCACTGAGTGGGTCTGTTATTATAGTATCTCCACAGGGAGAGACACTGAGTGGGTCTGTTATTATAGTATCGCCATAGGAAGCGTCACTGAGTGGGCCTTTTATTATAGTATCTCCACAGGGAGAGTCACTGAGTGGGTCTGTTGTTATAGTATCGCCATAGGAAGCGTCACTGAGTGGGCCTTTTATTATAGTATCTCCACAGGGAGAGTCACTGAGTGGGTCTGTTATTACAGTATCTCCACAGGGAGAGTCACTCAGTTTGACAGTTATTATAGTATCTCCACAGGGAGAGTCACTGAATGTGTCTGTTATTACAGTATCTCCACAGGGTTAGTCACTGAGTGGGTCTGTTATTATAGTATCTCCACAGAGAGAGTCATTGAGTGGATCTGTTATTATAGTATCTCCACAGGGAGAGTCACTGAGTGGATCTGTTATTATAGTATCTCCACAGGGAGAGTCACTGACTGGGTCTGTTATTATACTATCTCCACAGGGAGAGTCACTGAGTGTGTCTGTTATTGTAGTATCACCACAGGGAGAGTCACTGAGTGGGTCTGATATTATAGTATCTCCACAGAGAGTCATTGAGTGGATCTGTTATTATAGTATCTCCACAGGGAGAGTCACTGAGTGTGTCTGTTATTATAGTATCTCCACAGAGAGAGGCATTGCTTGGATCTGTTATTATATTATCTCCACAGGCAGAGTCACTGAGTGGATCTGTTATTATAGTATCTCCACAGGGAGAGTCACTGAGTGGGTCTGTTATTATAGTATCTCCACAGGGAGAGACACTGAGTGGGTCTGTTATTATAGTATCGCCATAGGAAGCGTCACTGAGTGGGCCTTTTATTATAGTATCTCCACAGGGAGAGTCACTGAGTGGGTCTGTTGTTATAGTATCTCCACAGGGAGAGTCACTGAGTGGATCTGTTATTATAGTATCTCCACAGGCAGAGTCACTCATGTGGGTCTGTCATTACAGAATCTCCACAGAGAGAGTCATTGAGTGGATCTGTTATTATAGTATCTCCACAGGGAGAGTCACTGAGTTGTCTGTTATTATAGTATCTCCACAGGGAGAGTCACTGAGTGGGTCTGTTATTATAGTATCACCACAGGGAGAGTCACAGAGTGGGTCTGTTATCATAGTATCTCCACAGGGAGAGTCACTGAGTGGGTCTGTTATTATAGTATCTCCATAGGAAGCGTCACTGAGTGGGTCTGTTATTACAGTATCTCCACAGGGAGAGTCACTGAGTGGCTCTGTTATTATAGTATCGGCACAGGGAGAGTCACTGAGTGGGTCTGTTATTACAGTATCTCCACAGGGAAAGTCACTGAGTGGTTCTGTTATTATAGTATCTCCACAGGGAGAGTCACTGAGTGGGTCTGTTATTACAGTATCTCCACAGGGAGAGTCACTCAGTTTGACTGTTATTATAGTATCTCCACAGGGAGAGTCACTGAATGAGTCTGTTATTATAGTATCTCCACAGGGAGAGTCACTGAGTGGGTCTGTTATTATAGTATCTCCACAGAGAGAGTCACTGAGTGGATCTGTTATTATAGTATCTCCACAGAGAGAGTCATTGAGTGGATCTGTTATTATAGTATCGCCACAGGGAGAGTCACTGAGTGGGTCTGTTATTATAGTATCTCCACAGGGAGAGACACTGAGTGGGTCTGTTATTATAGTATCGCCATAGGAAGTGTCACTGAGTGGGCCTTTTATTTTAGTATCTCCACAGGGAGAGTCACTGAGTGGGTCTGTTGTTATAGTATCTCCACAGGGAGAGTCACTGAGTGGATCTGTTATTATAGTATCTCCACAGGCAGAGTCACTCAGTGGGTCTGTCATTACAGAATCTCCACAGAGAGAGTCATTGAGTGGATCTGTTATTATAGTATCTCCACAGGGAGAGTCACTGAGTGGGTCTGTTATTATAGTATCTCCACAGGGAGAGTCACTGAGTGGGTCTGTTATTATAGTATCACCACAGGGAGAGTCACAGAGTGGGTCTGTTATTATAGTATCTCCACAGGGAGAGTCACTGAGTGGGTCTGTTGTTATAGTATCTCCACAGGGAGAGTCACTGAGTGGATCTGTTATTGTAGTATCTCCACAGGCAGAGTCACTCAGTGGGTCTGTCATTACAGAATCTCCACAGAGAGAGTCATTGAGTGGATCTGTTATTATAGTATCTCCACAGGGAGAGTCACTGAGTGGGTCTGTTATTATAGTATCTCCACAGGGAGAGTCACTGAGTGGGTCTGTTATTATAGTATCACCACAGGGAGAGTCACAGAGTGGGTCTGTTATTATAGTATCTCCACAGGGAGAGTCACTGAGTGGGTCTGTTATTATAGTATCTCCATATGAAGCGTCACTGAGTGGGTCTGTTATTATAGTATCTCCACATTGAGAGTCACTGAGTGGCTCTGTTATTATAGTATCTGCACAGGGAGAGTCACTGAGTGGGTCTGTTATTACAGTATCTCCACAGGGAAAGTCACTGAGTGGTTCTGTTATTATAGTATCTCCACAGGGAGAGTCACTGAGTGGGCCTTTTATTATAGTATCGCCATAGGAAGCGTCACTGAGTGGGCCTTTTATTATGGTATCTCCACAGGGAGAGTCACTGAGTGGGTCTGATATTATAGTATCTCCACAGAGAGTCATTGAGTGGATCTGTTATTATAGTATCTCCACAGGGAGAGTCACTGAGTGGGTCTGTTATTATAGTATCTCCACAGAGAGAGGCATTGCTTGGATCTGTTATTATATTATCTCCACTGGCAGAGTCACTGAGTGGATCTGTTATTATAGTATCTCCACAGGGAGAGTCACTGAGTGGGTCTGTTATTATAGTATCTCCACAGGGAGAGACACTGAGTGGGTCTGTTATTATAGTATCGCCATAGGAAGCGTCACTGAGTGGGCCTTTTATTATAGTATCTCCACAGGGAGAGTCATTGAGTGGGTCTGTTGTTATAGTATCGCCATAGGAAGCGTCACTGAGTGGGCCTTTTATTATAGTATCTCCACAGGGAGAGTCACTGAGTGGGTCTGTTATTACAGTATCTCCACAGGGAGAGTCACTCAGTTTGACAGTTATTATAGTATCTCCACAGGGAGAGTCACTGAATGTGTCTGTTATTACAGTATCTCCACAGGGTTAGTCACTGAGTGGGTCTGTTATTATAGTATCTCCACAGAGAGAGTCATTGAGTGGATCTGTTATTATAGTATCTCCACAGGGAGAGTCACTGAGTGGATCTGTTATTATAGTATCTCCACAGGGAGAGTCACTGACTGGGTCTGTTATTATACTATCTCCACAGGGAGAGTCACTGAGTGTGTCTGTTATTGTAGTATCGCCATAGGAAGCGTCACTGAGTGGGCCTTTTATTATAGTATCTCCACAGGGAGAGTCACTGAGTGGGTCTGTTGTTATAGTATCTCCACAGGGAGAGTCACTGAGTGGATCTGTTATTATAGTATCTCCACAGGCAGAGTCACTGAGTGTGTCTGTTATTATAGTATCTCCACAGAGAGAGGCATTGCTTGGATCTGTTATTATATTATCTCCACAGGCAGAGTCACTGAGTGGATCTGTTATTATAGTATCTCCACAGGGAGAGTCACTGAGTGGGTCTGTTATTATAGTATCTCCACAGGGAGAGACACTGAGTGGGTCTGTTATTATAGTATCGCCATAGGAAGCGTCACTGAGTGGGCCTTTTATTATAGTATCTCCACAGGGAGAGTCACTGAGTGGGTCTGTTGTTATAGTATCTCCACAGGGAGAGTCACTGAGTGGATCTGTTATTATAGTATCTCCACAGGCAGAGTCACTCATGTGGGTCTGTCATTACAGAATCTCCACAGAGAGAGTCATTGAGTGGATCTGTTATTATAGTATCTCCACAGGGAGAGTCACTGAGTGGTCTGTTATTATAGTATCTCCACAGGGAGAGTCACTGAGTGGGTCTGTTATTATAGTATCACCACAGGGAGAGTAACAGAGTGGGTCTGTTATCATAGTATCTCCACAGGGAGAGTCACTGAGTGGGTCTGTTATTATAGTATCTCCATAGGAAGCGTCACTGAGTGGGTCTGTTATTATAGTATCTCCACAGGGAGAGTCACTGAGTGGCTCTGTTATTATAGTATCTGCACAGGGAGAGTCACTGAGTGGGTCTGTTATTATAGTATCTCCACAGGGAGAGTCACTGAGTGGGTCTGTTATTACAGTATCTCCACAGGGAGAGTCACTCAGTTTGACTGTTATTATAGTATCTCCACAGGGAGAGTCACTGAATGTGTATGTTATTACAGTATCTCCACAGGGAAAGTCTCTGAGCGGGTCTGTTATTATAGTATCTCCACTGGCAGAGTCACTGAGTGGGTCTGTTATTATAGTATCTCCACAGAGAGAGTCACTGAGTGGATCTGTTATTATGGTATCACCACAGAGAGAGTCATTGAGTGGATCTGTTATTATAGTATCTCCACAGGGAGAGTCACTGAGTGGGTCTGTTATTATAGTATCTCCACAGGGAGAGACACTGAATGGGTCTGTTATTATAGTATCGCCATAGGAAGCGTCACTGAGTGGGCCTTTTATTATAGTATCTCCACAGGGAGAGTCACTGAGTGGGTCTGTTGTTATAGTATCTCCACAGGGAGAGTCACTGAGTGGATCTGTTATTATAGTATCTCCACAGGCAGAGTCACTCAGTGGGTCTGCATTACAGAACCTCCACAGAGAGAGTCATTGAGTGGATCTGTTATTATAGTATCTCCACAGGGAGAGTCACTGAGTGGGTCTGTTATTATAGTATCTCCACAGGGAGAGTCACTGAGTGGGTCTGTTATTATAGTATCACCACAGGGAGAGTCACAGAGTGGGTCTGTTATTATAGTATCTCCACAGGGAGAGTCACTGAGTGGGTCTGTTGTTATAGTATCTCCACAGTGAGAGTCACTGAGTGGATCTGTTATTGTAGTATCTCCACAGGCAGAGTCACTCAGTGGGTCTGTCATTACAGAATCTCCACAGAGAGAGTCATTGAGTGGATCTGTTATTATGGTATCTCCACAGGGAGAGTCACTGAGTGGGTCTGTTATTATAGTATCTCCACAGGGAGAGTCACTGAGTGGGTCTGTTATTATAGTATCACCACAGGGAGAGTCACAGAGTGCGTCTGTTATTATAGTATCTCCACAGGGAGAGTCACTGAGTGGCTCTGTTATTATAGTATATGCACAGGGAGAGTCACTGAGTGGGTCTGTTATTACAGTATCTCCACAGGGAAAGTCACTGAGTGGTTCTGTTGTTATAGTATCTCCACAGGGAGAGTCACCGAGTGGGTCTGTTATTACAGTATCTCCACAGGGAGAGTCACTCAGTTTGACTGTTATTATAGTATCTCCACAGGGAGAGTCACTGAATGTGTCTGTTATTACAGTATCTCCACAGGGAAAGTCTCTGAGCGGGTCTGTTATTATAGTATCTCCACTGGCAGAGTCACTGAGTGGGTCTGTTATTATAGTATCTCCACAGAGAGAGTCACTGAGTGGATCTGTTATTATAGTATCTCCACAGAGAGAGTCATTGAGTGGATCTGTTATTATAGTATCTCCACAGGGAGAGTCACTGAGTGGGTTTGTTATTGTAGTATCTCCACAGAGAGAGTCACTGAGTGGATCTGTTATTATAGTATCTCCACAGGGTTAGTCACTGAGTGGGTCTGTTATTATAGTATCTGCACAGGGAGAGTCACTGAGTTGATCTGTTATTATAGTATCTCCACAGGGAGAGTCACTGAGTGGGTCTGTTATTATAGTATCTCCACAGGGGGAGTCACTGAGTGGGTCCGTTATTATAGTATCTCCACAGGGAGAGTCACTGAGTGGATCTGTTATTATAGTATCTCCACAGGGTTAGTCACTGAGTGGGTCTGTTATTATAGTATCTCCACAGAGAGAGTCATTGAGTGGATCTGTTATTATAGTATCTCCACAGGGAGAGTCACTGAGTGGATCTGTTATTATAGTATCTCCACAGGGAGAGTCACTGACTGGGTCTGTTATTATACTATCTCCACAGGGAGAGTCACTGAATGGATCTGTTATTATACTATCTCCACAGGGGGAGTCACTGAGTGGGTCCGTTATTATAGTATCTCCACAGGGAGAGTCACTGAGTGGATCTGTTATTATAGTATCTCCACAGGGTTAGTCACTGAGTGGGTCTGTTATTATAGTATCTCCACAGAGAGAGTCATTGAGTGGATCAGTTATTATAGTATCTCCACAGGGAGTGTCTCTGAGTGGGTCTGTTATTATAGTATCTCCACAGGGAGAGTCACTGAGTGGGTCTGTTATTATAGTGTCTCCACAGGGAGAGTCACTGAATGGATCTGTTATTATAGTATCTCCACATGGAGAGTCACTGAGTGGGTCTTTTATTATTGTTTCTCCTCAGGGAGAGTCTCTGAGTTGGTCTGTTATTATAGTATCTCCACAGGGTTAGTCACTGAGTGGGTCTGTTATTATAGTATCTCCACAGAGAGAGACACTGAGTGGGTCTGTTATTATAGTATCTCCATAGGAAGCGTCACTGAGTGGGCCTTTTATTATAGTATCTCCACAGGGAGAGTCACTGAGTGGGTCTGTTGTTATAGTATCTCCACAGGGAGAGTCACTGAGTGGGCCTTTTATTATAGTATCTCCACAGGGAGAGTCACTGAGTGTGTCTGTTATTGTAGTATCACCACAGGGAGAGTCACTGAGTGGGTCTGATATTATAGTATCTCCACAGAGAGTCATTGAGTGGATCTGTTATTATAGTATCTCCACAGGGAGAGTCACTGAGTGGGTCTGTTATTATAGTATCTCCACAGAGAGAGGCATTGCTTGGATCTGTTATTATATTATCTCCACAGGCAGAGTCACTGAGTGGATCTGTTATTATAGTATCTCCACAGGGAGAGTCACTGAGTGGGTCTGTTATTATAGTATCTCCACAGGGAGAGACATTGAGTGGGTCTGTTATTATAGTATCGCCATAGGAAGCGTCACTGAGTGGGCCTTTTATTATAGTATCTCCACAGGGAGAGTCACTGAGTGGGTCTGTTGTTATAGTATCTCCACAGGGAGAGTCACTGAGTGGATCTGTTATTATAGTATCTCCACAGGCAGAGTCACTCAGTGGGTCTGTCATTACAGAATCTCCACAGAGAGAGTCATTGAGTGGATCTGTTATTATAGTATCTCCACAGGGAGAGTCACTGAGTGGGTCTGATATTATAGTCTCTCCACAGGGAGAGTCACTGCTTGGGTCTGGTATTATAGTATCACCACAGGGAGAGTCACTGAGTGGTCTGTTATGATATTATCTCCACAGGGAGAGTCACTGAGTGGGTCTGTTATTATAGTATCTCCACAGGGGGAGTCACTGAGTGGGTCTGTTATTACAGTATCTCCACAGGGGGAGTCACTGAGTTGGTCTGTTATTATAGTATCTCCACAGGGGGAGTCACTGATTGGGTCTGTTATTACAGTATCTCCACAGGGAGAGTCACTGAGTGGGTCTGTTATTATAGTATCTCCACAGAGAGAGTCACTGAGTGGGTCTGTTATTTTTGTATCTCCACAGGGGGAGTCACTGAGTGGGTCTGTTATTACATTATCTCCACAGAGGGAGTCACTGAGTGGGTCTGTTATTATAGTATCTCCACAGGGAGAGTCTCTGAGTGGATCTCTTATTCTAGTATCTCCACAGAGAGAGTCATTGTGCGGATCTGTTATTATAGTATCTCCACCGGGAGAGTCACTGAGTGGGTCTGTTATTATCGTATCTCCACAGGGAGAGTCACTGAGTGGATCTGTTATTATAGTATCTCCACATGGAGAGTCACTGAGTGGGTCTGTTATTATAGTATCTCCACAGAGAGAGTCACTGAGTGGGTCTGTTATTATAGTATCTCCACAGGGAGAGTCACTGAGTGGGTCTGTTATTATGGTATCTCCACAGGGAAAGTCACTGAGTGGTTCTGTTATTATTGTATCTCCACAGAGAGAGTCATTGAGTGGATCTGTTATTGTAGTATCTCCACAGGGAGAGTCACTGAGTGGGTCTGTTATTATTGTATCTCCACAAGGTGAGTCACTGAGTGGATCTGTTATTATAGTATCTCCACAGAGAGAGTCACTGAGTGGATCTGTTATGACAGTATCTCCACAGGGAGAGCCACTGAGTGGGTCTGTTATTATAGTATCTCCACAGAGAGAGTCATTGAGTGGATCTGTTATTATAGCATCTCCAAAGGGAGTGTGACTGCTTGGGTCAGTTATTATAGTATCTCCACAGGGAGAGTCACTGAGTGGTTCTGTTATTATATTATCTCAACAGGGAGAGTCACTGAGTGGGTCTGTTATTGTAGTATCTCCACAGGGAGAGTCACTGAGTGGGTCTGTTATTATAGTATCTCCACAGAGAGAGTCATTGAGTGGATCTGTTATTATAGCATCTCCAAAGGGAGTGTGACTGCTTGGGTCTGTTATTATAGTATCTCCACAGGGAGAGTCACTGAGTGGGTCTGTTATTATGGTATCTCCACAGGGAAAGTCACTGAGTGGTTCTGTTATTATTGTATCTACACAGAGAGAGTCATTGAGTGGATCTGTTATTGTAGTATCTCCACAGGGAGAGTCACTGAGTGGGTCTGTTATTATTGTATCTCCACAAGGTGAGTCACTGAGTGGATCTGTTATTATAGTATCTCCACAGAGAGAGTCACTGAGTGGATCTGTTATGACAGTATCTCCACAGGGAGAGCCACTGAGTGGGTCTATTATTATAGTATCTCCACAGGGAGAGTCACTGAGTGGGTCTGTTATTTAGTATCTCCACAGGGAGAGTCACTGAGTGGGTCTGTTATTATAGTATCTCCACAGGAAGAGACACTGAGTGGGCCTGCTTTAATAGTATCTCCACAGAGAGAGGCATTGAGTGGATCTGTTATTATAGTATCTCCACAGTGAGTGTAACTGCTTGGGTCTTTTATTATAGTATCTCCACAGGGAGAGTCACTGAGTGGGTCTGTTATTACAGTATCTCCATAGGAAGCGTCACTGAGTGGGTCTGTTATTATAGCATCTGGACAGGGAGAGTCACTGAGTGCGTCTGTTATGATAGTATCTCCACAGGGAGTGTCACTGAGTGGGTCTGTTATTACAGTATCTCCACAGGGAAAGTCACTGAGTGGGTCTGTTTTTATAGTATCTGCACAGGGAGAGTCACTGAGTGGATCTGTTAAGAGAGTATCTCCACAGGGAGAGTCACTGAGTGGGTCTGTTATTATATTATCTCCACATGGAGACTCACTGAGTGGGTCTGTTATTATGGTATCTCCACAGGGAGAGTCACTGAGTGGGTCTGTTCTTATAGTATCTTCACAGGGAGAGTCACTGAGTGGGTCTGTTATTATAGTATCTCCACAGGGAGTCACTGAGTGGATCTGTTATTGTTGTATCTCCACAAGGAGAGTCACTGAGTCGGTCTGTTATTATAGTATCTCCACAGGGAGAGTCACTGAGTGGGTCTGTTATTTAGTATCTCCACAGTGAGTGTAACTGCTTGGGTCTGTTATTATAGTATCTCCACAGGGAGAGTCACTGAGAGCGTCTGTTATTATAGTATCTCCACAGAGAGAGTCACTGAGTGGATCTGTTATGACAGTATCTCCACAGGGAGAGCCACTGAGTGGGTCTGTTATTATAGTATCTCCACAGGGAGAGTCACTGAGTGGGTCTGTTATTTAATATCTCCACAGGGAGAGTCACTGAGTGGGTCTGTTATTATTGTATCTCCACAGGGAGTGTCACTGAGTGGGTCTGTTATTATAGTATCTCCACAGGGAGTGACACTAAGTGGGTCTGTTGTTTAGTATCTCCACAGTGAGTGTAACTGCTTGGGTCTGTTATTATAGTATCTGCACAGGGAGAGTCACTGAGTGGATCTGTTATTATAGTATCTCCACAGGGAGAGTCACTGAGTGGATCTGTTATTGTTGTATCTCCACAAGGAGAGTCACTGAGTCGGTCTGTTATTATAGTATCTCCACAGGGAGAGTCACTGAGTGGGTCTGTTATTTAGTAACTCCACAGTGAGTGTAAATGCTTGGGTCTGTTATTATAGTATCTCCACAGGGAGAGTCACTGAATGCGTCTGTTATTATAGTATCTCCACAGGGAGAGTCACTGAGTGGGTCTGTTATTATAGTATCTCCACAAGGAGGGTCACTGCGTTGGTCTGTTATTATAGTATCTCCACAGGGAGATTCACTGAGTGGGTCTGCTATTTAGTATCTCCACAGGGAGAGTCACTGAGTGGGTCTGTTATTATAGTATCTCCACAGGGAGAGTCACTGAGTGGGTCTGTTATTATAGTATCTCCACAGGGAGAGTCACTGAGTGGGTCTGTTATTATTGTATCTCCACAGAGAGAGTCATTGAGTGGATTTGTTATTGTAGTATCTCCACAGGGAGAGTCACTGAGTGGGTCTGTTATTATAGTATCTCCACAAGGAGAGTCACTGAGTGGATCTGTTATTATAGTATGTCCACAGGGAGAGACACTGAGTGGGTCTGTTATAATAGTATCTCCACAGAGAGAGGCATTGAGTGGATCTGTTATTATAGTATCTCCACAGTGAGTGTAACTGCTTGGGTCTGTTATTATAGTATCTCCACAGGGAGAGTCACTGAGTGGGTCTGTTATTATAGTATCTCCACAGAGAGAGTCACTGAGTGGATCTGTTATGATAGTATCTCCACAGGGAGAGCCACTGAGTGGGTCTGTTATAAAAGTATCTCCACAGGGAAAGTCACTGAGTGGGTCTGTTATTATAGTATCTCCACAGGGGGAGTCACTGATTGGGTCTGTTATTATGGTATCTCCACAGGGAGAGTCACTGAGTGGGTCTGTTATTATAGTATCTCCACAGGGAGAGTCACTGAGTGGGTCTGTTATTATAGTATCTGCACAGGGAGAGTCACTGAGTGGGTCTGTTATTATGGTATCTCCACAGGGAGAGTCACTGAGTGGGTCAGTTATTATAGTATCTCCACAGGGAGAGTCACTGAGTGGTTCTGTTATTATATTATCTCAACAGGGAGAGTAACTGAGTGGGTCTGTTATTGTAGTATCTCCACAGGGAGAGTCACTGAGTGGGTCTGTTATTATAGTATCTCCACAGAGAGAGTCATTGAGTGGATCTGTTATTATAGTATCTCCACAGGGAGGGTCACTAAGTGGGTCTGTTATTATAGTATCTCCACAGGGAGGGTCACTAAGTGGGTCTGTTATTATAGTATCTCCACAGGGAAAGTCACTGAGTGGGTCTGTTATTATAGTATCTCCACAGAGAGAGTCATTGAGTGGATCTGTTATTATAGTATCTCCACAGGGAGGGTCACTAAGTGGGTCTGTTATTATAGTATCTCCACAGGGAGGGTCACTAAGTGGGTCTGTTATTACAGTATCTCCACAGGGAGAGTCACTGAGTGGGTCTGTTATTACAGTATCTCCACAGGGAGAGTCACTCAGTTTGACAGTTATTATAGTATCTCCACAGGGAGAGTCACTGAATGTGTCTGTTATTACAGTATCTCCACAGGGTTAGTCACTGAGTGGGTCTGTTATTATAGTATCTCCACAGGGAGAGTCACTGAGAGGATCTGTTATTATAGTATCTCCACAGGGAGAGTCACTGAGTGGGTCTGTTGTTATAGTATCTCCACAGGGAGAGTCACTGAGTGGGCCTTTTATTATAGTATCTCCACAGGGAGAGTCACTGAGTGTGTCTGTTATTGTAGTATCACCACAGGGAGAGTCACTGAGTGGGTCTGATATTATAGTATCTCCACAGAGAGTCATTGAGTGGATCTGTTATTATAGTATCTCCACAGGGAGAGTCACTGAGTGGGTCTGTTATTATAGTATCTCCACAGAGAGAGGCATTGCTTGGATCTGTTATTATATTATCTCCACAGGCAGAGTCACTGAGTGGATCTGTTATTATAGTATCTCCACAGGGAGAGTCACTGAGTGGGTCTGTTATTATAGTATCTCCACAGGGAGAGACATTGAGTGGGTCTGTTATTATAGTATCGCCATAGGAAGCGTCACTGAGTGGGCCTTTTATTATAGTATCTCCACAGGGAGAGTCACTGAGTGGGTCTGTTGTTATAGTATCTCCACAGGGAGAGTCACTGAGTGGATCTGTTATTATAGTATCTCCACAGGCAGAGTCACTCAGTGGGTCTGTCATTACAGAATCTCCACAGAGAGAGTCATTGAGTGGATCTGTTATTATAGTATCTCCACAGGGAGAGTCACTGAGTGGGTCTGATATTATAGTCTCTCCACAGGGAGAGTCACTGCTTGGGTCTGGTATTATAGTATCACCACAGGGAGAGTCACTGAGTGGTCTGTTATGATATTATCTCCACAGGGAGAGTCACTGAGTGGGTCTGTTATTATAGTATCTCCACAGGGGGAGTCACTGAGTGGGTCTGTTATTACAGTATCTCCACAGGGGGAGTCACTGAGTTGGTCTGTTATTATAGTATCTCCACAGGGGGAGTCACTGAGTGGGTCTGTTATTACAGTATCTCCACAGGGAGAGTCACTGAGTGGGTCTGTTATTATAGTATCTCCACAGAGAGAGTCACTGAGTGGGTCTGTTATTTTTGTATCTCCACAGGGGGAGTCACTGAGTGGGTCTGTTATTACATTATCTCCACAGAGGGAGTCACTGAGTGGGTCTGTTATTATAGTATCTCCACAGGGAGAGTCTCTGAGTGGATCTCTTATTCTAGTATCTCCACAGAGAGAGTCATTGTGCGGATCTGTTATTATAGTATCTCCACCGGGAGAGTCACTGAGTGGGTCTGTTATTATCGTATCTCCACAGGGAGAGTCACTGAGTGGATCTGTTATTATAGTATCTCCACAGGGAGAGTCACTGAGTGGGTCTGTTATTATAGTATCTCCACAGAGAGAGTCACTGAGTGGGTCTGTTATTATAGTATCTCCACAGGGAGAGTCACTGAGTGGGTCTGTTATTATGGTATCTCCACAGGGAAAGTCACTGAGTGGTTCTGTTATTATTGTATCTCCACAGAGAGAGTCATTGAGTGGATCTGTTATTGTAGTATCTCCACAGGGAGAGTCACTGAGTGGGTCTGTTATTATTGTATCTCCACAAGGTGAGTCACTGAGTGGATCTGTTATTATAGTATCTCCACAGAGAGAGTCACTGAGTGGATCTGTTATGACAGTATCTCCACAGGGAGAGCCACTGAGTGGGTCTGTTATTATAGTATCTCCACAGAGAGAGTCATTGAGTGGATCTGTTATTATAGCATCTCCAAAGGGAGTGTGACTGCTTGGGTCAGTTATCATAGTATCTCCACAGGGAGAGTCACTGAGTGGTTCTGTTATTATATTATCTCAACAGGGAGAGTCACCGAGTGGGTCTGTTATTGTAGTATCTCCACAGGGAGAGTCACTGAGTGGGTCTGTTATTATAGTATCTCCACAGAGAGAGTCATTGAGTGGATCTGTTATTATAGCATCTCCAAAGGGAGTGTGACTGCTTGGGTCTGTTATTATAGTATCTCCACAGGGAGAGTCACTGAGTGGGTCTGTTATTATGGTATCTCCACAGGGAAAGTCACTGAGTGGTTCTGTTATTATTGTATCTACACAGAGAGAGTCATTGAGTGGATCTGTTATTGTAGTATCTCCACAGGGAGAGTCACTGAGTGGGTCTGTTATTATTGTATCTCCACAAGGTGAGTCACTGAGTGGATCTGTTATTATAGTATCTCCACAGAGAGAGTCACTGAGTGGATCTGTTATGACAGTATCTCCACAGGGAGAGCCACTGAGTGGGTCTATTATTATAGTATCTCCACAGGGAGAGTCACTGAGTGGGTCTGTTATTTAGTATCTCCACAGGGAGAGTCACTGAGTGGGTCTGTTATTATAGTATCTCCACAGGAAGAGACACTGAGTGGGCCTGCTTTAATAGTATCTCCACAGAGAGAGGCATTGAGTGGATCTGTTATTATAGTATCTCCACAGTGAGTGTAACTGCTTGGGTCTTTTATTATAGTATCTCCACAGGGAGAGTCACTGAGTGGGTCTGTTATTATAGCATCTGGACAGGGAGAGTCACTGAGTGCGTCTGTTATGATAGTATCTCCACAGGGAGTGTCACTGAGTGGGTCTGTTATTACAGTATCTCCACAGGGAAAGTCACTGAGTGGGTCTGTTTTTATAGTATCTGCACAGGGAGAGTCACTGAGTGGATCTGTTAAGAGAGTATCTCCACAGGGAGAGTCACTGAGTGGGTCTGTTATTATATTATCTCCACATGGAGACTCACTGAGTGGGTCTGTTATTATGGTATCTCCACAGGGAGAGTCACTGAGTGGGTCTGTTCTTATAGTATCTTCACAGGGAGAGTCACTGAGTGGGTCTGTTATTGTTGTATCTCCACAAGGAGAGTCACTGAGTCGGTCTGTTATTATAGTAACTCCACAGGGAGAGTCACTGAGGGGGTCTGTTATTTAGTATCTCCACAGTGAGTGTAACTGATTGGGTCTGTTATTATAGTATCTCCACAGGGAGAGTTACTGAGAGCGTCTGTTATTATAGTATCTCCACAGAGAGAGTCACTGAGTGGATCTGTTATGACAGTATCTCCACAGGGAGAGCCACTGAGTGGGTCTGTTATTATAGTATCTCCACAGGGAGAGTCACTGAGTGGGTCTGTTATTTAATATCTCCACAGGGAGAGTCACTGAGTGGGTCTGTTATTATTGTATCTCCACAGGGAGTGTCACTGAGTGGGTCTGTTATTATAGTATCTCCACAGGGAGTGACACTGAGTGGGTCTGTTGTTTAGTATCTCCACAGTGAGTGTAACTGCTTGGGTCTGTTATTATAGTATCTGCACAGGGAGAGTCACTGAGTGGATCTGTTATTATAGTATCTCCACAGGGAGAGTCACTGAGTGGATCTGTTATTGTTGTATCTCCACAAGGAGAGTCACTGAGTCGGTCTGTTATTATAGTATCTCCACAGGGAGAGTCACTGAGTGGGTCTGTTATTAAGTAACTCCACAGTGAGTGTAACTGCTTGGGTCTGTTATTATAGTATCTCCACAGGGAGAGTCACTGAATGCGTCTGTTATTATAGTATCTCCACAGGGAGAGTCACTGAGTGGGTCTGTTATTATAGTATCTCCACAAGGAGGGTCACTGCGTTGGTCTGTTATTATAGTATCTCCACAGGGAGATTCACTGAGTGGGTCTGCTATTTAGTATCTCCACAGGGAGAGTCACTGAGTGGGTCTGTTATTATAGTATCTCCACAGGGAGAGTCACTGAGTGGGTCTGTTATTATAGTATCTCCACAGGGAGAGTCACTGAGTGGGTCTGTTATTATTGTATCTCCACAGAGAGAGTCATTGAGTGGATTTGTTATTGTAGTATCTCCACAGGGAGAGTCACTGAGTGGGTCTGTTATTATAGTATCTCCACAAGGAGAGTCACTGAGTGGATCTGTTATTATAGTATGTCCACAGGGAGAGACACTGAGTGGGTCTGTTATAATAGTATCTCCACAGAGAGAGGCATTGAGTGGATCTGTTATTATAGTATCTCCACAGTGAGTGTAACTGCTTGGGTCTGTTATTATAGTATCTCCACAGGGAGAGTCACTGAGTGGGTCTGTTATTATAGTATCTCCACAGAGAGAGTCACTGAGTGGATCTGTTATGATAGTATCTCCACAGGGAGAGCCACTGAGTGGGTCTGTTATAAAAGTATCTCCACAGGGAAAGTCACTGAGTGGGTCTGTTATTATAGTATCTCCACAGGGGGAGTCACTGATTGGGTCTGTTATTATGGTATCTCCACAGGGAGAGTCACTGAGTGGGTCTGTTATTATAGTATCTCCACAGGGAGAGTCACTGAGTGGGTCTGTTATTATAGTATCTGCACAGGGAGAGTCACTGAGTGGGTCTGTTATTATGGTATCTCTACAGGGAGAGTCACTGAGTGGGTCAGTTATTATAGTATCTCCACAGGGGGAGTCACTGAGTGGTTCTGTTATTATATTATCTCAACAGGGAGAGTCACTGAGTGGGTCTGTTATTGTAGTATCTCCACAGGGAGAGTCACTGAGTGGGTCTGTTATTATAGTATCTCCACAGAGAGAGTCATTGAGTGGATCTGTTATTATAGTATCTCCACAGGGAGGGTCACTAAGTGGGTCTGTTATTATAGTATCTCCACAGGGAGGGTCACTAAGTGGGTCTGTTATTATAGTATCTCCACAGGGAGAGTCACTGAGTGGGTCTGTTATTATAGTATCTCCACAGAGAGAGTCATTGAGTGGATCTGTTATTATAGTATCTCCACAGGGAGGGTCACTAAGTGGATCTGTTATTATAGTATCTCCACAGGGAGGGTCACTAAGTGGGTCTGTTATTACAGTATCTCCACAGGGAGAGTCACTGAGTGGTTCTGTTATTATATTATCTCAACAGGGAGAGTCACTGAGTGGGTCTGTTATTATAGTATCTCCACAGGGAGAGTCACTGAGTGGGTCTGTTATTATAGTATCTCCACAGGGAGGGTCACTAAGTGGGTCTGTTATTATAGTATCTCCACAGGGAGAGTCACTGAGTGGGTCTGTTATTATAGTATCACCACAGTGAGTGTCACTGAGTTGTTCTGTTATTATAGTATCTCCACAGTGAGAGATCCTCAGTTTGTCTGTTATTATAGGATCTCCACAGGGAGAGTCAATGATTGGGTCTGTTATTATAGTATCTCCACAGGGAGAGACACTGAGTGGGTCTGTTATTATAGTATCTCCACAGGGAGAGTCACTGAGTGGCTCTGTTATTATAGTAGCTCCACAGGGAGAGTCACTGAGTGGGTCTGTTATTACAGTATCTCCACAGAGAGAGTCACTGAGTGGATCTGTTATTATAGTATCTCCACAGGGAGAGTCACTGAGTGGGTCTGTTATTAGAGTATCTCCACAGGGAGAGTCACTGAGTGGCTCTGTTATTATAGTATCTCCACAAGGAGAGTCACAGAGTGGATCTGTTATTATAGTATCTCCACAGGGAGAGACACTGAGTGGGTCTGTTATAATAGTATCTCCACAGAAAGAGTCATTGAGTGGATCTGTTATGATAGTATCTCCACTGGGAGAGTCACTGAGTGGGTCTGTTATTATAGTATCTCCACAGGGGGAGTCACTGATTGGGTCTGTTATTATGGTATCTCCACAGGGAGAGTCACTGAGTGGGTCTGTTATTATAGTATCTCCACAGGGAGAGTCACTGAGTGGGTCTGTTATTATAGTATCTCCATCGGAATGAGTCACTGAGTGGGTCTGTTATTATGGTATCTCCACAGGGAGAGTCACTGAGTGGGTCTGTTATTATAGTATCTCCGCAGGGAGAGGCACTGAGTGGGTCTGTTATTATAGTATCTCCACAGGGAGAGTCACTGAGTGGGTCTGTTGTTATAGTATCTCCACAGGGAGAGTCACTGAGTGGGTCTTTTATCATAGTATCTCCACAGGGAGAGTCACTGAGTGGGTCTGTTATTATAGTATCTCCACAGAGAGAGTCATTGAGTGAATCTGTTATTACAGTATCTCCACAGGGAGAGTCACTGAGTGGGTCTGTTATTATAGTATCTCCACAAGGAGAGTCACTGAGTGGATCTGTTATTATAGTATCTCCACAGGGAGAGACACTGAGTGGGTCTGTTATAATAGTATCTCCACAGGGAGAGTCACTGAGTGGGTCTTATATTATAGTATCTCCACAGTGAGAGGCACTGAGTGGGTCTGTTATTATAGTATCTCGACAGGGAGAGTCACTGAGTGGGTCTGTTATTATGGTATCTCCACAGAGAGAGTCACTGAGTGGATCTGTTATTATCGTATCTCCACAGGTGGAGTCACTGAGTGGGTCTCATATTATAGTATCTCCACAGGGAGAGTCACTGAGTGGGTCTGTTCTTATAGTATCTCCACAGGGAGAGTCACTGAGTGGGTCTGTTATTATAGTATCTCCACAGGGAGAGTCACTGAGTGGGTCTTATATTATAGTATCTCCACAGGGAGAGTCACTGAGTGGGTCTGTTATTATAGTATCTCCACAGGGGGAGTCACTGAGTGGGTCTGTTATTATGGTATCTCCACAGTTAGAGTCACTGAGTGGGTCTGTTATTATAGTATCTCCACAGGGAGAGGCACTGAGTGGGTCTGTTATTATAGTATCTCCACAGGGAGAGTCACTGAGTGGGTCTGTTATTATAGTATCTCCACAGGGAGAGTCACTGAGTTGTTCTGTTATTGTAGTATCTCCACAGGGAGAGTCACTCAGTTTGTCTGTTATTATAGTATCTCCACAGGGAGAGCCACTGATTGGATCTGTTATTATAGTATCTCCACAGGGAGAGTCACTGAGTGGGTCTGTTATTATAGTATCTCCACAGGGAGAGTCACTGAGTGGGTCTGTTATTATTGTTTCTCCACAGGTAGAGTTTCTGAGCTTGTCTGTTATTATAGTATCTCCACAGGGAGAGGCTCTGTTATTATAGTATCTCCACAGGGAGAGTCACTGAGTGGGTCTGGTATTATAGTATCTCCACAGAGAGAGTCACTGAGTGGGTCTATTATTACAGTATCTCCACAGGGAGAGTCACTGAGTGTGTCTGTTATTATGGTATGTCCACAGGGCGAGTCACTGAGTGGGTCTGTTATTATTGTATCTCCACAGGGAGAGTCACTGAGTTTGTCTGTTATTATCGTATTTCCACAGGGAGAGGGTCTGTTATTATAATATCTCCACAGGGAGAGTCACTGAGTGGGTCTGTTATTATAGTATCTCCACAGAGAGTCACTGAGTGGGTCTGTTATTATAGTATCTCCACAGGGAGAGTCACTGAGTGGGTCTGTTATTATAGTATCTCCAGAGGGAGAGTCACTGAGTGGGTCTGTTATTACAGTATCTCCGCACGGAGTGTTACAGTAAGGGTCTGATATTAGTACATGTTCACCGTGAGATTCTCTCTCTCTCTTTCTCGCTCTCCCTTTCCCTGCCTCTCCTCACTTTCTGTCTCTTATCTCCCTTTCTACCTCTCTCTCTCCCTGTCTCTCCCTCCCTCTCTCGCTCTTATTCTGTCTCAATTCATAACTGACTTTCTCTCCTATCATCTCTCCCTCCCACTCTCTCTCTTTCTGTACCTCACTATCTGTCATTCTCTCTCTCTCTCTCTCTCTCCCTCTCTCTCTCTTTCTCCCTCCCTCTCTTTCTCTATGTCTCTGTCTCTCTCCCTCTATGTCTCTGTCTCTCTGTCTCCCTCTGTCTGTCTGTCTCTTTCTCTCTGCCTCTCCCTCCCACACTTTGCCGCTGCCTCTCCCTCTCTCTGTTTCACCCTCTCTGTCTCTGTTTCTCTCATATGCTCCCTCTCCCTCTGCCTCTCTCTCTCTGTCTCTCCCCCTCTATCTCTCTGCCTCTTTCACAGAGGTGTTGCAGTGCTTCATGAGGCCATTCGGGCCATCATTTCTGCACTGGTTTTCCGAGAGTGCATTTCACTCAGTTCCATTACCCCTGCCTTCTCCCCATAACCCTGCACATTCTTCCTTTTCATATCACTGTCTAATTTCCTTTTGACTGCTTCAATTGAACCTGTCTCCACCACGTTCTCAGGCAGCGCATTCCAGACCTTAACGACTCACTGCATGAAAAAGTTTTTCCTCATCTCACTTTTGTTTCTCTTACCAAATATTTTCTGTCTGTATCATCTCGTTCTCGATCCGTTCACAAGTGGGAACAGTGTCTCCCGATCTACTTTGTCCAGATCCCTGATAATTTTGAATACCTCTATTAGATCACCTCTCAGCCTTCCTGTCTCTGAGGAAAACAGTCCTAACTTCTCCAATCTATCTTCATAACTGAAATTCCTCATCCCTGGAACCATTCTCGTGAATCTCTTCTGTACTCTCTCCAATGCCCTCACGTCTTTCCCTCGTGCTGCACTCAGAAATCGAAGCCATACTCCAGCAGAGGACGAACTAGTGTCTTATACAAGTTCAACATTACCTCCTTGCTCTTGTACTCTATGCGCCTATGAATAATTCCCAGGATACTGTATGCTTTATTAACTGCTCTCTCAACCTGTCCGAAAAACTTCAATGACTTGTGTTCATATACACCCAGGTCGCTCTGCTCCTGCTCCCCCTTTAGAATTGTTCCCTTTTTTCCATATTGTCACTCCATGTTCTTCCAACCATAATGAATCACTTCACATTTCTATGCATTGAACTTCATCTGCCACCTGCCTGCCCATTCCACCAACTTGTCTATGTCCTTTTGAAAGTCGTCACGATCCTCCTCACAGTTCACAATGCTTCCAAGTTTCATATCATCTGCAAACTTTGAAATTGTGCCCTGTCCACCGAGGTCTCGGTCATTAATATATATCAAGAAACTCAAGGGTCCCAACACTGACCCCTGGGGAACTCCACTACAAACCTTCCTCCAGCTTCAAAAACATCCAGTAATCACTACTCTTTGTTTCCTGCCACTCAGCCAATTCCGTATCCATGTTGCTACCGTCGTATTTATTCTATGAGCTATAAGTTTGCTCTCACGTCTGTTGTGTGGCATTGTATCAAACTTATTTTGAAACTCCATGTACACCACATCAACAACATTGCCCTCATCAACCCTCTCTCTTACCTCCTCAAAAATCACCAGCCAGTTCGACAAACATGATTTTCGCTTATGAAATCCATATGACTATTGATATTGACCCGAATTATTTTCTCTAGAGGTTTTCACACCACCAAAGTTAATATACTGACCTAAAGTTGCTGTTGTCGTCTCCCCCACGCTCTGTCACTCTCTCTATGTTTCCATCTTTACTCCCTTTCTTTCTCTCTCTCTCTTTCTCTCTCTTTGTCCTATCTCTCTCTCTCGGTATCCCCGTCTCTCTCTCTGTCCCTGCCTCTGCCCTACCTCCTGTCCCTCCCTCCATCTCTCTCTCTGCCTCTCTATCTGTCTGTCTCTCTCTCTGTCTGTCTTTCTCTCCCTCTATTCCTGTCTCCTCCAATCCCTGTCTGTCCCAATCGTTCTCTCCCTCTCTGTCTCTCCATCTTCATCTGTCCCTCTGTCTGTCTTTCCCCCTCCCTCTGTCCCTCCCTCTCTCTCCCTCTACCGCTCCCTCTCTCTATCTCTCTGTGCCACTCCCTCTCTGACTGTCTTTCACTCCCCTCTGCCTTCCCTGTCTCTCTCTCGCCCCTGTTTCTTTCTCTCCCCCTCCTAATTGTCTGTTTCCCCGTCTCGCTCTGTCTCTGTGTCCCCCCTCTCCCCCTCTCTCTGTCTCTCCCCCTCTCTCTGTCTGTCCCTCTCTCTCTGGATCTCCCTCTTTGCCTCATTCTGTCTCTCTCTCTCCCTCCTTTCATCTCTCCAATCGTCTCTCTGTCCCAGGAAAGCAATGCTTTCAGACATTTCTTGGTTAATTTTGCACCAGTAACTCTTTCCTTTCGAATCATAGAAAAGCTAAAGCAAATAAAGAGGCCACTTGGCCCATCGTGTCTGTGCTGGCCGAAAAACGATTCACCTATTCTAATCCCACCTGCCACCATTTGGTCTGTCGCCCTGTAGATTCCGGCACTTTCGGTGCATATCCAGACTCGTTTTGAATGATTTGAGGTTTTACGCCTCAATTACCCTTTCAGGCCGTCTGTTCCAGACCCTCACCACCGTCTGGGTGAAAAATATTTTCCTCATCTCCCTTCCAATATTTCTACCAATCACTTTAAGTCTATGCCCCTTCGTCACTGAGCTCTCTGCTGAGGTGAATAGACCATTCACCTCCACTCTATCCAAGCCCTTCACATTTCAATCAGATCTCCCCTCAGACTTCTCTGTTCACCGCATTACAGGAAGGATGTGGAAGCTTTGGAAAGGGTGCAGTGGAGATTTACTAGGATGTTGCCTGGTATGGAGGGAAGGTCTTATGAGGAAAGGCTGAGGGACTTGAGGTTGTTTTCGTTAGAGAGAAGGAGGAGGAAAGATGACTTAATAGAGACATATAAGATAATCAGAGGGTTAGATCGGGTGGATAGTGAGAGTCTTTTTCCTCGGTGGCAAACACGAGGGGACATAGCTTTAAGTTGAGGGGTGATAGATATAGGACAGATGTCAGAGGTAGTCTCCTTACTCAGCGAGTAGTAGGGGTGTGGAACGCCCTGCCTGCAACAGTAGTAGACTCGCCAACTTTAAGGGCATTTAAGTGGTCATTGGATAGACATATGGATGAAAATGGGATAATGTAGGTCAGATGGTTTCACAGGTCGACGCAACATCGAGGGCCGAAGGGCCTGTACTGCGCTGTAATGTTCTATAACAAGCCTAGCCGATCTAATATTTCCTCGTAGCTACATTTTTCCAGACCTGGCAACATCCTCGTAAATCTCCTCTGTACCCTCTCCAGTGCAATTGCATCCTTCCTGTAATGATGTGATCAGAACTGCACACAGTACTCAAGTTGTGGTCTAACCAATGGGTTATACAGTTTCAGCGTAACCTCCCTGCGCTTCTATTCTATCCCTGCCTTGTTGGAAAGGTCACTGCAGTTTGAAAATATCAAAAACTCATCCAAGACTCACTCGTAAATCATTCACACTAAACTCCCAACACATGACTGGGCAGATAATGAGGATTGTGACTGACTGTTACATCTTGTCTCATCCTCTATCTGTCTCTGCCTCTCATGTCTGTCTCTCTCCATCTCTTTCTCTCTCTCCCTCGATCTCCTTCTCCCTCTTTCTCCACCGCAGTCCATGACTGTGCCTGTGCCTCTCTCACACCATCTCTCTAACTCTCTCTCCCTGGACAGAAATGTTTTTATCCATTTCTTGGTTAATTTTGAACCTTCAATTCTTGCCCTTGCTTGGAACGTCCCTGCAGTTTGAAAATATCAAACACTGATGCAACACTCGCCCCCTAAACTATCACACTAGATCCCCAATACAGGACTGAGCAGATAATAGGGATTGTTACTGAGGTTCTGACAAGGTCCCCTCACACCATTTCTCCCCTTTCCCCTACTTCTAAAGTTTGTAAATTTTTGATAATATATTTTCAACAACAATAAATGTCCCTGCAGTTTGAAAATATGAAACACTGATCCAACAGCTGCCTCCAAAATACTCCCACTAAACCCCAAATGTTTCCTTTCAAATTTAGTTCTTGCGCACAGCCAATTTCAGTTTTTAATTTTATCTTTTTTCAAACATTATTAGATCTGAAGTTTCTCCCATAATCTAACCCTGCCACATACTCTCTCTGTCTGTCTCACCCTTAGTCTCTGTTTCACCCTCTGTCTTTCTCTCTCCTCATCTCTGTCTGTTTCTGTCTCTCACTTTGTCTTTCTTCCTCTCACTCTCTCTTTCTCTCCCTCTATCTTTGTCCCACTCTGTCTGTGTCTGTCTCCCTCCATCTCTCCCTCCCTCTCTCCCGAGACAGTAACTCTTGTGCATGTTGGGAATGTCACATTTGAAAATATCAAACACTGTGTCAGCAGTCAGCCCTAAAACACTCTCAATAAATCCCCAATACCGGACTGGTCAGACAAAGGGATGGTTACTGGGGTTCTGTCAAGCTCTCACTTAACTATCTCTTCTCTCTCTCATTGTCTTTCATCTCGTCCCACTCTCCATTTCTCCATTGTTTTACATTTCCATCTCTCCTTTGTCCTTAATCGCCCTCCACATTATATGCAGAGAGGGAGCTCCCTCAACTTTACACATACAGGGGGAGCTCCCTTCACTTTCTCTGTAGAAGGGGAGCTCCCTCCACTTTATACGGAGAGAGGGAGGTCCATCCACTTTATAAAGAGAGAGGGAGCTCCCTCCAGCTTATGCGCGGAGAGGGAGCTCGCTCCAGCTTATGCGCGGAGAGGGAGCTCGCTCCAGCTTATGCGCGGAGAGGGAGCTCGCTCCAGCTGATGCGCAGAGAGGGAGCTCGCTGCAGCTTATATGCAGAGAGGGAGCTCGCTGCAGCTTATATGCGGAGAGGGAGCTCGCTGCAGCTTATATGCGGAGAGGGAGCTCGCTGCAGCTTATTTGCGGAGAGGGAGCTCGCTGCAGCTTTTATGCGGAGAGGGAGCTCGCTGCAGCTTATGTGCGGAGAGGGAGCTCGCTCCAGCTTATATGTGGAGAGGGAGCTCGCTCCAGCTTATATGTGGAGAGAGAGAGAGCTCCAGCTTATACGTGGAGAGGGAGCTCGCTCCAGCTTATGTGTGGAGAGGGAGCTCGCTCCAGCTTATACGTGGAGAGGGAGCTCGCTCCAGCTTATACGTGGAGAGGGAGCTAGCTCCAGCTTATACGTGGAGAGGTTGCTCGCTCCAGCTTATACGTGGAGAGGGAGCTCACTCCACCTTATACGTGGAGAGGGAGATCGCTCCAGCGTATATGCGGAGAGGGAGCTCGCTCCAGCTTATATGCAGAGAGGGAGCTCGCTCTAGCTTATACGTGGAGAGGGAGCTCGCTCCAGCTTATGTTGTCAGAGGTTTCTCTCTAAAGCTTACACGTGGAGAGGGAGCTCGCTCCAGCTTATACGTAGAGAGGGAGCTCGCTCCAGCTTATGTGTGGAGAAGGAGCTCGCTCCAGCTTATGCGCGGAGAGGGAGCTCGCTGCAGCTTATACGTGGAGAGGGAGCTCGCTCCAGCTTATGTGTGGAGCGGGAGCTCGCTCCAGCTTATGCGCGGACAGGGAGCTCGCTGCAGCTTATGCGCGGAGAGGGAGCTCGCTGCAGCTTATGCGCGGAGAGGGAGCTCGCTGGAGCTTATGTGTGGAGAGGGAGCTCGCTGCAGCTTATACGTGGAGAGGGAGGTCGCTCCAGCTTATGTGTGGAGAGGGAGCTCGCTCCAGCTTATGCGCGGACAGGGAGCTCGCTGCAGCTTATGCGCGGAGAGGGAGCTCGCTCCAGCTTGTGCGCGGAGAGGGAGCTCACTCCAGTTTATGCACAGAGATGGAGCTTGCTCCAGTTTATACAAGAGATGGTGCTCCGTTCAGTTTATACATAGAGAGGGAGCACCCTCCATTTTATACAGTTGCCATGGTGGGCTTTGAACCCCTGTCCCCAGCCCATCAGGTCGGGCCTCTGGATTAGTTGACAAGTGATGTTATTATTATGCGACAGCCTCCCTAATGGATGTAGGCAAAGTCTGTCCCCCAATATCACCCACAGTATTTTGTGGGCCGGAACAAGTTCCTGAATCAGATCCTCAAAGTTCACATTTTACCTGGTAAAAGGCAGGAACAAAGTGAAACGGGATTGCTTTTGTCCCTGGATTCAGTGTCCACTGTGGACAGATCAGTTACATTTACAATAGAAATGCCAGGAGTGAACAAGGTCAATGCAATAATATGGAAAATGTAAATGACGCCACTCATAATTGAAGCATCCGTCCAGGATGTGTACAGATTTCAGGTTTATTCCCGAGAGAGGTCTTACGAAGAAAATGTCATTGACAGTGAAATGATGGTGTTTTATCCAACACATTATTTACATGAAAGTCAAAGCTGCTGATGTAATGTGTTTGTTAAGGTGAGTGGAACTAATAGCAATGATCAGGGGTATAACCATGTCAGTGGAGACTTATCCAGTGTATAAATCAGGACCCATTGTAATGGATCAGCTCAGAGTGCCTGCTGGAGCTGTGGATTCCTGGCGAATAGAATTCCCTGCTTCTCACAGAAATGGGATATTCAGTAATCTTTCAGTTCATATCCATTTACTATCCAGTACTTGCAGCAATTGGAGTTCCTGGTAAGTAGTATCTCAGATGTTAATGGTGTAAATGGATACTAACTGTGCTGCTGTACTGGGTATTATTTCTCTCTGTGTGTGTTACACAGCCGCCTGTTCTTTTCCAGCAATTTACTGATGGAATCTCCTCATTGTCTACAATTTCATTCTTGCAGGAACTGCATTATGTATTTAATGGTATTGTTTTAAGTAACTGTGGCATTATTACTGGATTATTCTGTGTATTGAATGTATTGGAATGAGATGTTTCAGTGAGGATCAATAATCAGACCATTAGGAGTTTATAACATTTTCATGATGTGGATCTAACCGGTCCTGGAATATTTTAGATTTTTTTCGGTGATTCATAATGAGACATCTCACTGTCTCAGTGTTACAAGGGGACAGAACCTCCCTCCCCAGTAACATGGCTCAGGTTAACTTGGATTTCAAAGTATTTATTGATTATCACTGTTATCACATATTATTTAATTCCGTGTGTGTCTGACGCTGCTTCAGAAGTCTGGCTACTGAACTGAGTTTGCTGCTGACACTTTCATTTCTCCTTCCCTGCTTCACTGTGGACCTTCACTGTCACTGGACTACATTGAAAAATAGAAAGTATTGATGTGATGTTTTACTGGTTTTCACTCTATCAGTTGGAATCTAGAGTCTTTCCATTTATCTGTAGATTATCCGCTGCAGCGCTGATGTTGGTGTTTTACTAATTGAACAATCCCACATGATAACAAATTACTTTATAATTCCAGGAGAAGGAATTTCACTGATTGTGAGGATTGTCTGGAAGTAGCTTTCGATCCTGTTTATTCCATGTATTGTAGATGAAGTGAAGAGTGTAGGTGAACAGGTGGAGACTTCAGTGTTCTGTCGATACATTAAATTATTCACAGAGGTTTCACCATTGAACAATCTGACTCTGAGAATAGAATCATTGAACCTGGGGTTGGTGAACAGAACACAGGCGCATAATGGTAGGAATAAATCATATGTGAAAAGCAGCATGAAGTAACAATTTACAGGGTGTGAGTACTCCGGAGAGATAGGGAAGGAGAAAAGGAGCTGGGAGAACGAAACCGAGGGAAAGAGATAAGCAGAAGTAAAGAGAAAGAGAAAGAAGCAGCAGTGTAAATAATTCACTATCATAAAGTGCTGGAATGGCCAGAACAATTAGTGAGAGAAACTGTAAGTTGAAATTGTCTGTTGTCAGATTGTGTTCACTTTCCTGTTGGACTTGATCCTCTGTGTTGATTTCTGTCAGGACTTCATTTTGTTTTGTAGAAAGTTCCTATTCCTGACTGAGTGACTGCATAAACAGAATAGAATCAGTTCATCACTGATGGTAATTCATTATTTAAATACTGCACTTTTAAATCTCTGTGACTGCTAAATTCAATAAAGAGCGAGGCTGATACCAGAAATATATTTAAATTTATATTTAACAGCCTGTACAAACTAAATATATTGACTATATTCCATAAACAATGAACTGTTCTCCAACACCAATAACCACAGGGATTATTGTTTGAATGTATTAATTGATTTCTATTACTGGGATCTATAGATTAGATTTCCTCTAACACTCTGCTGCAGTCTCTCTCTGTGAATCTCAGCCTCTCCTCTCACTGTATTGAATCCTCAGTCTCCTCATCCATTGCTCCAGTTTATCCACTTTCCGAAACCATCTGCTCCAGTCTCCCCTCCAGCTCCAACATGTCCTTTCCCTGGAATTTGGAAGGTTGTGGGGTGATTTGATGAATGTTTTCAAGATAATAAGGGAAACTGAACGGGTGGACAGAGAGTAGCAATTCCCATTGGATGCGGAGTCAGGAACTTGGAGGCATAGTTTAAAAATCTAAACGCAGTCGAAAAACCTTTCAGGGGTGAAATGAAGAAACACTTCAAAACACCAGGTGTGGTATCAGTTTGGAACTCTCTTCCATAAACAGCAATTGATGCTGAGACACTTGTTAGTTTTTAAATCTGAGATTGATAGATTGTTGTTAACCAAAGGTATTAAGGGGCAAAGATAGGTACATGGAGTTAGATCACACATCAGCCATTAGCTCATTGAATGACAGAAGAGGGTTGAGGGGCCAAATGGCCTCCTCCTCTTCCTCTGTCCAATGACAAATATCTTGCGATCACTCTTTGTGTCTTGGTCTGTGTCTCTCTCTTTGTCTCTCTTTCTGTCTGTCTGTCTCTCTCTCTATCTCCTCTCTCAAATATCTGTGGAAATCCACAAACATTAGTCAGCCATTTTAGGCTGGTTCTCGGTGGACATTTTATGTTACCACAACACTGGGACATTTATTCCAGAGACGGACTCCTCACCAATGTAAAGGTAGTGCTCAAATTGGGACAGAGACACAGACATGGAGACACTGAGAGACACAGTACTAGAAAGGAATTAATCATTCCATTGTGCCCAATAAATTGCCCTCCACTGTGATTAGGCTGGGTGGCCTGTAATTACTCAGTCTTTTACTTTCTCCCATGTTAATCAATAGTACAACATGCACAGTCCTCCAGTCCTCTGGCAGCATGACAAGAACCAGAGAAGATTGGTAAATGATGGTCAGAGGCACTGATATTTCCTCCGTTGTACCTCTTAACAGGCTGAGCCTGGTGAATTATCAGCTTTCAAAGATGCTAAATCCCTTCATATTTCCTCTCTCACTCTTTATCCCATTCAATATTTCAAACCCCTCCTCATTGACTACAATGTCTGTGTCCCCTCTTTTGTAAAGACAGTCGCAATGTATTCATTAAGAAACATGCCCGCATCTTTCGCCTCCACGTTTAGGAAAAAAGGAGGAGTGACGCTATAAAGTAAAAGATAGAAATCTAAAGGAGATGCAGGAACAGAAACATCTGGGGGGTATTTGTGCACCAATCACTGAAGGTGGCAGGGCAGGTTCAGAAAGTGGTTAAACGGCAGAAGGGGTCCTGAGATTATAAATAGAGACATTGAATACAAAAGCAAGGAAATTATGACCTTTGTAAAACGCTGGTTTGCCTTCAACTGGAGCATTGTCCAATTCTGGACACCGTACTTCAGGAAGAATGTGAATGAAGAATGGAAGAATGAAGAATTAGAGAGGGTGCAAAAAAGATTCACAAGAATGGGTCCAGGGATGAGGGACTTCAGTTACGTGGATAGATTGGAGAAGCTGGGGTTGTTCTCTGTGTCGCTCTCTGTCTCTCCCTCCTGCTATCTCTGACACTAAGAGGGAGACAGAGGGAGAGAATCTTAGATATGCAGATAGAGAGAGTGCTGTTGAGAGGGACAAGGTTGGAGAGAGAGAGATTGTTAGGGTGGATTGAAAGGCAGAATGTAAGATCTATTTATTCAATGTATTCACTGTTGTGTACGCAAACAGAGAAAGATAGGGATGCAGAGTGAGATATTGGGAGAGTGGGAGATATGTGGATGAAGTTGGGGCCCAGGCGGCCAGTTTTGATGATCAGGAAGGAAAACGCTCGATTGTAAACATCCAGCCAGGTATTCCACCATGGAAGCCATCACACCCACATGATATTGGTGTGGAATTCTTGTAATCTATGCCCATGGTTATTGACCCCTCTGTTAAGGGAAATGGGTCCTTCCTATCCACTCTATCTAGGCCCGTCATTTTTTTATACACCTCAATTAACTCTTCACATCAACATTCTTTGTTCCAAAGAAAACAATTCCAGCCTATCCAATCTTTACTCATAGTTAAATTTCTCAATTCCTGACAAAATCCTCTGTAAATGTCCTTTGTACCCTCTCTAGTGTGATCACATCCTTCCTGTAATGTGTTAACCAGAACTGTACACAGTACTCTCGCTGTTGTCTAACTAGTGTTTTATACAGTTCGAGCATAACCTCCCTGCACTTATATTCTCTACATCGGCCAATAAAGGAAAGAGTTCCGAAGAAGGGTCACTGACCCGAAACGTTAACTCTGCTTCTCTTTTCGCAGATGCTGCCAGACATGCTGAGTGGTCCCAGCATTTCTTGTTTTTATTTTAAAGTATTCCGTAAGCCTTCTTAACCACCTGTCCGGTTACCCTCAGGAATCAGTGGACAGTCACTGCAAGGCCCCTCTGTTCACAGACAGAGCGATTGTTCGGTTAGATTGAAAGAGCAAATGTAAAACATAATAATTTGATGTAATCTTTCACTGCCGTATACACAGACATACGAGCGAGAGGCATGGAGTGTGAAATATCTGGGTAGAGGGAAAAAATAGATGGAGATGGTAACAAATTGGAAAGGAGTGTTAGGCACAGAGAGTTTTAGTTTTTGTTTTAGAGATACAGCACTGAAACAGGCCCTTCTGCCCACCGAGTCTGTGCCGACCATCAACCAACCATTTTATACTGATCATAGTCTAATCCCATATTCCTACCACTTCCCCACCTGTCCCTATATTTCCCTACCACCTACCTTTACCATTTGCAATTTATAATGGCCAATGTACCACCCAACCTTCAAGTCTTTTCGCTTGTGGGAGGAAACCGGAGCACCCGGAGAAAACCCACGCAGACACAGGGAGAACTTCCAAACTCCGCACAGGCAGTACCCAGAATTGTACCCGGGTCGCTGGAGCTGTTAGGCTGCGGTGCTAACCACTGCGAAACTGCCCTAAAGAGAGAGAGGTAAGATCTGGTAAACTATCTTGCTGGTAATCTCTCTCCACGTCTATCTCTCGCTTCCGCTCTCTTCGACACTCTGAAACCCTATTTCTTCTCTCTGTTACTCACTTTCCAAGTCTATCTCTCTCTTTTCGCTCTCTATCTCCCTCTGCACACTATCTCAATTTTTCCCTCTTGCTCTCAGGATGGGAAGAGGGAGAAAGAGAGGCAGAGAAAGGGCGTCGTGGGCAGTGAGAGATGAGGAGAAAGAGACAGAGGAACAGTGAGTCTGGCATTGGTAGATAGATCTTTACTCAGTATCTAACCCCGTGCATACCTGCCCTGTGAGTATTCGATGGGGAGATTCTCGGACGGGGGGACAGTCTGTAAAGCAAACATTAGTCGATAGCCCTTTCAAAGATGACATTCAGAAACATTTCTACATACAAAGGGTGTTAGAAGTTTGGAACTGTCTTCCACAAATGCCCCCTCCCTATCTCTGCAATCTTCTCCAGCTCCACAATCCACCAATATCTGCGATCCACTAATTCTGGCCTCTTGACCATCCCCAATTAGAATTGTTCCAACATTGGTGGCCGTGCCTTCAAGCTGCCAACACCCTAACTCTGGAATTCCTTTCTCAAACCTCTCCGTCTCACTAATTCTCTTTCCTATTTGAAGACGCTCCCTCAAACCAACCTCTTTGACCACGTTTTTGTTCGTCTCATCTAATATCTCCTTAAGTGACTCGGAGTCAACTTTTTATTTTCTTTATTTATTTGTTGGATGTGTGCGTTACTGGCCAGGCCAGCATTTATTGCCCATTCCTAATTGCCCTTGAGAAGGTGGTGTTGAGCCTCCTTCGTGAACCGCTGCAGTCCATGTGGGGTAGGTACACCCACAGTGCTGTTAGGAAGGGAGTTCCAGGATTTTGACCCAGTAACAGTGAAGGAATGGCGATATAGTTTCAATTTAGGATGGTGCGTCACTTTAGTTGTTGTGTGCCGACAGTATTTTCAGTGCGCAGTCCATTTATATCTTTAATTATTTATTTTTTTCACGTGGTTAGATGTAAAGTTTCTTCGACAATATGCCTACCTCCCCGTATCTCCTCACTCTTTCTGCCCGTCTCTCCCTCCTTCTCTAACGCCACTGCTTTACTCTGGATCTAAACTCACACTGTACCTGCCCTGTGAGGTCTCATTCTGGTGCTTAAGCAATGAGTTATACAGTTCCAGCATAACCTCCCTGCTCTTATATACTTTAACAGCCTTGTTGGGAATGGCACTGCAGTTTGAAAATATGAAACACTGATCCAACATTCACCCCTAAAACACTCACACTAACTAACATTATTAGATGAAAATGTTTTCCTATCATCTCGCCCTCCCTCTCTCTCTCTCTGTCTGCCTCTCCCTCTGTCTCTTTTTCTCCCTCTGTTTGTCTCTCTCCCTCTCTCTCTCTGTCCCTTTCTACCTATGCATCTGTCTCTCTCCCTCTGTATTTGTCTCACTCGCTTTCTCCCTGCCTCTCTCCCTCTGCATTTGCATGCCTCCCTTTCTGTCTGTCCCCCTTTGTCTCTGTTCCTCCTTTTTTCTCTCTCGTTCTAGCTCTGTCTCGCTCTCTTCCTCTGTCTCTGTCCCACTCTGTCTGTGTCTCTCTCCATCTGTGTCTCACTCCCTCCATCTCTCCGTCCCTCTGTACATGGACAGCAATGCATTGAGCCATTTGTTTGGTAAATTTTGAATCTTTAACTCTTGCTTTTGTTGGGAATATCAATGCAGTTTGAAAATATCAAACAGGCATCTAACACCCAGCCCCAAAACTCTCACATTAAACCCCAAATACCGACTGGGCAGACAATGGGGATTGTTACTGGGGTTCCGTCAACGTCTCATTTCGCTTGCTCTTGTGTCTATCACTGTCTTCCACTTTGTCCCTCTCTCTTCATTTCCCCATTTGTTTCCGTTTCCCTCTCTCCTCTTTCCTTCATCACCCCCAACTTTATAAATGGAGATGGTGCTCCTTCCACTTAATAAATAAAGAGGGAGCTCCCTCCACTTTATACATAGAGAGGGCGCTCTCTCCATTTTATACACTGAGAGTGTACTCCCTCCACTTTATACGGAGAGGCGGAGCTCCCTCGACTTTATACATAGGAAGGGAGCTCCCTCTGTTTTATATAGCTGCCGTGGTGGGATTTGAACCCCTGTCCCCAAGCCATCAGATTGGGCCTCTGGATTTCGTGACCATTGATATTATCACTACCCAACTGCCTCCCAAATGGATGCGTACAGTGTCTGTCCCATAATATCAATCACAGTAGTTTCTGGGCTGTAACCCTGAACATGGTCCCGAATCAGAGACTCAAAGTTCACATCTTAACTGGGAAAAGGCAGGAACAGAGTGAAACGGGATTGCTCATTCCATGGATTCAGTGTCCACTGCAGACAGATCAGTTACATTTACAACAGAAATGCCAGGGGTGAACAAGGTCAATACAATAAGATGGAAAATGTAAATGACGCCTCTCATAATTGTGGCATCCGTCCAGTATGAGAACAGATTTTAGGTTTATTCCCGAGAGAGGTCTTACTCAGAAAATGTCATTGACATTGAAATGATTGTGTTTTATCCACCGCATTATTTTCATCAGAGTCAAAGCTGCTGATGTAATGTGTTTGTTTAAGTGAGAGTAACTAATAGCAATGATCAGGGGTATAACCGTGTCAGTGGAGACTTATCCCCTGTATAAATCAGGACCCATTGGAATGCATCAGCTCAGAGTGCCTGGTGGAGCTGTGGATTCCAGGCTAACAGAAGTCTCTGCTTCTCACAGAAATGGGATATCCAGTAATCTATCAAATAGAACGCATTTATTATCCTGTACTTGCAGCAATTGGAGTTCCTGGTAAGCAGTATCTCAGCTGTTAATGGTGTAAATCGATGTTAACTGTCCTGCTGTACTCGGTATTATTTCCCTCTGTGTGTGTGACACAGCCACCTGTTCTTTTCCAGCAATTTACTGCTGGAATCTCCTCATTGTCCAATCTTTCATTCTTGTCGGAGTTGTGTTATGTATTTAATGGTATTGTTTTAAGTAACTGTGGCTTTGTTATTGGATTATTCTGTGTATTGAATGTATTGGAATGAGATGTTTCAGCTGGGATCAATAATCAGACCAGTAGGACTAGTTAATATTTTCGTGATGTGGATCTAACCAGTCCTGGAATATTTTTATGATTTTTTTTTATTGATAATGAGACATCTCACAGTCTCACTGTTACAAGGGGACAGCAGAATGTCCTTCCTCCATAATGACGTGGCTCAGTTTAACTGGGATTTCAATGTGTTTATTGATTATCACTGTTATCAAATATTGTTTCATTCTGTGTGTGTCTGACGCTGCTTCAGAGGTCTGGCTACTGAACTGAGTTTGCAGCTGACACTTTCACTTTTCCTTCTCTGCTTCACTGTGGACCTTAACTGTCACTGGCATACATTGTAAAATAGAAAGAATCGATGTGATGATTTATTGGTTTTCACTCTATCAGTTGGAATCAAGAGTCTTTCCATTTACCTGTAGATTATCAGCTGCAGCGCTGATGTTGGTGTTTTATTAATTAAACAATCCCACATTCTAATGGATGTCTTTATAATTCCAGGAGAAGGAATTTCAATGATTGTGAGGTTTGTCTGAAAGTAGCTTTCGATCCTGTTTATTCCATGTATTGTAGATGAAGTGAAGAGTGTAGGTGAACAGGTGGAGACTTGAGTGCTCTGTAGATACATTAAATTATTCACAGAGGTTTCACCATTGAAAAAACTGACTGAGAATAGAATCACTGAACCTGGGTCTGGAGAACAGAACACAGACGCAGAATGTTAGGAATAAATCACAAGTGAAAAGTAGCATGAAGTAACTATTCACAGGGTGTGAGTACTCCAGAGAGATAGGGAAGGAGAAAAGTAGCAGGGAGAACGAAACAGACTGAAAGAGATAAGCAGAAGTAAAGAGAAAGAAGCAGCAGTGTAAATAATTCACTGTCATAAAGTGCTGGAATGTCCAGAACAATTAGTGAGAGTAACTGGGAGTTGAAGTTGTCAGTTGTCAGATTGTGTTCATTTTCCTGTTGGACTTGATCCTCTGTGTTGATTACTGTCTGGTCCTCATTTTGTTTTGTAGAAAGTTCCTATTCCTTACTTAGTGACTGAATAAACAGAATAGAATCAGTTCTTCACTGACGGTAATTCATTATTTAAATACTGCACTTTAAAGTCTCTGTGACTGCTGAATTCAATAAAGAGCGAGGCTGATATCAGAAATATATTAAAATTTATATTTAATAGCCTGTACAAACTAAATATATTGACTCTATTGACGAAACAATGAACTGTTCTCCAACACCAATAACCACAGGGGTTATTGTTTGAATGTATTAATTGAGTTGTATTCCTGGGATCTATAGATTAGATTTCCTCTAACACTATGCTGCAGTCTCTCCCTGTGAATCTCAGCCTCTCCTCTCACTGTATTGAATCCTCAGTCTCCTCATCCATTGCTACAGTTTATACACTTTCTCAAACCATCTGCTCCTGTCTCCCCTCCTGCTCCAAAATGTCCTTTCCCTGGAATTTAGAAGATGATGGGATGATTTAATGAATGTTTTCAAGATAATAAGATTTTTGTTAACCAAAGGTATTAAGGGGCAAAGATAGGTACATGGAGTTAGATCACACATCAGCCATGAGCTCATTGAATGACAGAAGAGGTTTGAGGGGCCAAATGGCCTCCTCCTCTTCCTCTGTCCAATGACTAATATCTTGCTATCACTCTCTGTGTCTTGGTCTGTGTCTCTCTCTTTGTCTCTCTTTCTGTCTGTCTGTCTGTCTCTCTCTCCTCTCTCAAACATCTGAGGAAATCCACAAACATTAGTCAGCCATTTTACGCTGGTTCTCGGTGGCCATTTTATGTTACCACAGCACTGGGACATTTATTCCGGAGACCGACTCCTCATCAATGACAGACGCACAGACATGGAGACACTGAGACACACAATACTAGGAAGGAATTAATCATGCCCTTGTGCCCAATGATTTGCCCTCCACTGTGATTATGCTGGGTGGCCTGTAATTCCTCAGTCTATTACTTTCTCCCTTGTTAATCAATAGTACAACACGCGTAGTCCTCCAGTCCTCTGGCAGCACGACTGTAACCAGAGAGGATTGGAAAATGATGGTCAGAGCTTCTGATAATTCCTCCTTTACACCTCTAAACAGTCTGAGCCTGGTGAATTATCAGCTTTCAAAGATGCTAAACCCCTTAATATTTCCTCTCCCACTATTTATCCCATTCAATATTTCAAACCCCTCCTCATTGACTACATTGTCTGTGTCGTCCCCTCTTTTGTGAAGACAGTCGCTATGCATTCATTAAGAACCATGCCCACATCTTCCGCCTCCACGGTTAGGAAAAAGGAGGCGAGACGATATAAAGTAAGGGATACAATTCTAAAGTAGGTGCAGGAACAGACACATCTGGGGAGTATTTGTGCACCAATATCTGAAGGAGGCAGGACAGGTTCAGAAAGTGGTTAAACAGCAGAAACGTTCCTGAGATTAAAAATAGAGACATTGAATACAAAAGCAAGGAAAATGTGACCTTTGTAAAACGCTGGTTTGCCTTCAACTGGAGCATTGTCCAATTCTGGACACCGTACTTCAGGAAGAATGTGGCGGCATTAGAGAGGGTGCAGAAAAGATTCACAAGAATGGTTCCAGGGATGAGGGTCTTCAGTTACGTGGATAGGTTGGAGGAGCTAGGGTTGTTCTCTGTGTCTCTCTCTGCCTTCCTCTCTCTGTCTCTCCCTCCTGCTATCTCTGACACTAAGAGGGAGACAGAGGGATAGAGGCTTAGATATGGAGATAGAGAGAGTGCTGTTGAGAGGGACAAGGTTGGAGACAGAGAGATTGTTGGGGTGGATTGAAAGGGAAAATGTAAGTTATATTCATTTGATGTAATCCTTCACTGCTGTGTACGCAAACAGAGAAAGTTGGGTATGTCGAGTGAAATATTGGTAGAGTGGGAGAAATGTGGATGAAGTTGTGGCCCAGGCGGCCAGTTTTGATGATCAGGAAGGAAAACGCTCCATTGCAAACATCCAGCAAGGTATTCCACCATGGAATCCATCACACCCTCATGATATTGGTGTGGAAATCTTGTAATCTATGCCCATGGTTATCGACCCCTCTGTTAAGGGTAGTGGGTCCTTCCTATCCACTCTATCTAGGCCCGTCATTATTTTATACACCTCAATTAAATCTTCCCTTCAACCTTCTCTGTTCCGAAGAAAACAATTCCAGCCTATCCAACCTTTTCTCACAGTTAAAATTCTCCATTCCTTACAACATCCTCAGTAAATCTCCTCTGTACCCCTCTAGCGTGATCACATCCTTCCTGTAATGTGGTGACCAGAACTGTTCACAGTACTCTAGCTGTGGTCTTACTAGTGGTTTATACAGTTCTAGCATAACCTCCCTGCTCTTATATTCTCTACATCAGCCAATAAAAGAAAGTATTCCGTAAGCCTTCTTAACCACATTATGCACCTGTCCTGTTACCCTCAGGAATCAGTGGACATTCACTCCAAGGCCCCTCTGTTCCCAGACAGAGCGATTGTTCAGTTAGATTGAAAGAGCAAATGTAAAACATTATAATTTGATGTAATCCTTCACTGCAGTATTCACAGACATATGAGCGAGAGGCATGGAGTGTGAAACATCGGGGTAGAAGGAGATGGTAACAAATTGGAAAGGAGTGATAGGGACTGAGAGAAAGGTAATCTCTGGTAAACTCTCTTGCTGGTAATCTGCCTCCATCTCTATCTCTCTCTTCCCCTCTCTTCTACTCTCTGAAACCGTATTTCTTCTCTCTGTTGCTCACTTTCCAAGTCTATCTCTTTACTTTTCTCCCTCTATCTCTATCTCCCTCTGTACACTATCTCAATCTCTCCCCCTTGCTCTCAGGATGGGAAGAGGGTGAAAGAGATGCACAGAAAAGATGTTGCAGGCAGTGACAGATGAGGAGAAAGAGAAAGAGGAACAGTGAGTCTGGCATTGGTAGATGGATCTTTACTCTGTATCTAACCCCGTGCGTCGCTGCCCTGTGAGTATTCGATGGGGACAGTCTCGGACGGGGGGTACTGTCTAAGAATCAAGCATTAGTCGAAAGCCCTTTCAAAGATGAAATTTAGAAACACTTCCACATACAAAGGGTGGTAGAAGTTTGGAACTGTCATTCACAATTTTTTTTTTGATTTGATTTAGAGATACAGCACTGAAACAGGCCCTTCGGCCCACCGAATCTGTGCCGACCATCAACCACCCAGTTATACTATTCCGACATTAATTCCATATTCCTACCACATCACCACCTGTCCCTATATTCCCCTTCCACCTACCTATACTAGGGGCAATTTATCAGGGCCAATTTACCTATCAACCTGCATGGCTTTGGCATGTGGGAGGAAACCGGAGCACCCGGAGGAAACCCACGCAGACACAGGGAGAACTTGCAAACTCCACACCGGCACTACCCGGAATTGAACCCGCTGGAAATTTGAGGCTGCGGTGCTAACCACTGCGCCACTGTGCCGACCGAATGACCCCTCCCTAACTCTGCAATCTCCTCCAGCTCCACAATCCACCAATATCCGCGATCCTCTAATTCTGGCCTCTTGAGTATACCCCATTTGAATCGTTCCACCATTGGTGGCCGTGCCTTCAAGCTGCCAAGACCCTAACTCTGGAATTCCATTCCAAAACTCTCCATCTCACTAACGCTCTTTCCTCTTTGAAGACGCTCCCTCAAACCAACCTCTTTAACCAAGTTTTTGTTCGTCTCGTGCAATATCTCCTGAAGTGACTCAGTGTCAACATTTCATTTGCCTTATTTATTTGTTGGATGTGTGCGTTATTGGCCAGGCCAGCATTTATTACCCATTCCTAATTGCCCTTGAGAAGGTAGTGTTGAGCCTCCTTCTTGAACCACTGTAGTCCATGTGGTGTAGGTCGACCCACAGTGCTGTTTGGAAGGGAGTTCCAGGATTTTGACCCAGTAACAGTGAAGGAACGGCGATATAGTTTCAAGTTAGGATGGTGTGTGACTTCAGTTGTTGCGTGCCGACAGTATTTTCAGTGCGCAGTCCACTGAAATTTGTAATTATTTACTTTTTTCATGTGGTTAGATGTAAAGTTTTTCCAACAATCTGCCTGCCTCACCGTATCTCTTCACTCTTTCTACCCGTCTCTCCCTCCTTCTCTAAATCCACTGCTTTAGTCTGTATCTAAACTCACACTGTACCTGCCCTGGGAGGTCTCATTATGGTGCTTAAGCAATGAGTTATACACTTCCAGCATAACCTCCCTGCTCTTACATACTTTAACAGCCTTGTTGGGAATCTCACTGCAGCTTGAAAATATAAAACACTGATCCAACATTCACCCCTAAAACACTCACACTAACCTCCAAAATCAGGACTGGGCAGATAATGAGGATTGTTAATGATTGTTACAACTTGTCATCCTCTCTCTGTCTCTCCCTCTCATGTCTGTTCAATCCCATCTTTCTCTCTCTCTCTCTCCCCCTCGCCCTTTCCCTCTTTCTCTGCCTCTATCCATGACTCTGTCTCTGACACCATTTCTCTCCTTGGACAGAAATGTTTTTATCCATTTCTTGGTTAATTTTGGACCTGTAAATCATGCTCTTGCTGGGATCGTCACTGCAGTTTGAAAATATCAAACACTGATCAACACTCGCCCCCTAAACTCACACACTAAAACCCCCAATACAGGACTGTGCAGATAATGGGGATTGTTACTGAAGTTCTGTCAAGCTCCACTCACACATTGTATCCCATTTCCCCTGTTTCGAAAGATGGTCAATGTTTAATAATTTTTTTTCAATAATATTAAATGTCACTTCAGTTTGAAAATATCAATCACTGATCCAACACTTGCCCCCAAAACACTCACACTAAACCCCTGATCTTTCCTTTCAAAATTAGTTCTTACTCACAGCCAGTTTTACTTTTTAATTCTATCTTTTTTCAACATAATTAGATGTAAAGCTTTTCCTATAATCTCACTCTCCCTCTCTCTCTCTGTGACTCTCTCTGTTTCCCCCTCTGTTTGTCTCTCTTCCTCTCTCTCTCTCTGTCCCTTTCTCCCTCTGCATCTGTCTCTCTCGCTCTGCATCTGCCTGCCTCCCTTTCTGTCTGTCTCACTCTGCATTTGTCTGCCTCCCTTTCTGTCTCTCTCCCTCTGTCTCTGTTTCTCCTTTTTTCTCTATGATTCTCGCTCTGTCTCTCTCTCTCTCTCCCTCTGTCTCTGTCCCACTCTGTCAGTGTCTCTCTCCGTCTGTGTCTCACTCCCTCCATCTCTCCATCCCTCTGTACATGGACAGCAATGCTTTGAGCCATTCGTTTGGTTAATTTTGAATCTTTAACTCTTGCTTTTGTTGGGAATGTCAATGCAGTTTGAAAATATCAAACACTCATCTGACACTCATCCCTAAAACACTCACATCAAACCCCAAATACCGACTGGCCAGACAATGGGGATTGTTGCTGTGGTTTCGTCAAGATCTCATTTCACTATCTCTTCTGTCTCTCACTGTCTTCCACTTTGTCCCTCTCTCTCCATTTCCCCATTTGTTTTCGTTTCCCTCTTCTCCTCTTTCCTTCATCGCCCCCAACTTTATAAATAGAGAGGGTGCCCCTTCCACATTATAAATAAAGATGGAGCTCCCTCCACTTTATACATAGAGAGGGCGCTCTCTCCACTTTATACGTCGAGGCGGAGCTCCCTCTACTTTATGTATAGAAAGGGAGCTCCCTCTGGTTTATAAAGCTGCCGTGGTGGGATTTGAACCCCTGTACCCAGGTCATCAGGTTGGGCCTCTGGTTTCCGTGACCAGTGATATTATCACTACCCTGCTGCCTCCCAAATGGATGCGTGCAGTGTCTGTCCCGTAATATCACTCACGGTAGTTTCTGGGCTGTAACCCTGAACATGGTCCCGAATCAGAAACTCAAAGTTCACATTTTAAATGGGAAAAGGCAGGAACGGAGTGAAACGGGATTGCTTTTGTCCCTGTATTCAGTGTCCACTGCAGACAGATCAGTTACATTTACAATAGAGAAGCCAGGAGTGAACAAGGTCAATGCAATAATATGGAAAATGTAAATGATGCCTCTCATAATTGCCATGCATCCAGTATGAGGACAGATTTCAGATATATTCCGAGAGAGGTCTTACTCTGAAAATATCATTGATATTGAATTGATTGCGATTTATCCACCACATTATTTACATCAGTGTCAAAGCTGCTGATGTAATTTGCTTGTTCTGGTGAGTGGAACTAATAGCAATGATCAGGGGTATAACCATGTCAGTGGAGACTTTTCCCCTGTATAAATCAGGACCCATTGGAATGGATCAGCTCAGATTGCCTGCTGGAGCTGTGGATTCCCGGCTAACAGAAGTCCCTGCTTCTCACAGAAATGGGATATCCAGCAATCTTTCAGATAGAAGACATTTATTATCCTGTACATGCAGCAATTGGAGTTGCTGGTAAGCCAGTATTTCAGCTGTTAATGGTGTAAATCGATGTTAACTGTGCTGCTGTATTGAGTATTATTTCTCACTGTGTGTGTTACACAGCAACCTGTTCATTTCCAGAAATTTACTGCTGGAATCTCCTCATTGTCGACTCTTTCATTCTTGCGTCAACTGCATTGTCTATTCAATGGTATTGTTTAAAGTAACTGTGGCATTGCTACTGGATCATTCTGTGTATTGAATGTATTGGAATGAGATGTTTCAATTAGGATCAATAACAAGACCATTAGGAGTTTTTAACATTTTCATGATGTGGATCTAAACGCTCCTGGAATAATTTTATGATTTTTATTCAGAGATTGATAATGAGACATTTCACAGTTTCAGTGTTACAAGGGGACAGAACAATGTCCTCCCTCCACAATAACATGGCTCAGTTTAACTGGGATTTCAATGTATTTATTGATTATCACTGTTATCAAATATTATTTCACTCTGTGTGTGTCTGACACTGCTTCAGATGTCTGGCTACTGAACTGAGTTTGCTGCTGACCCTTTTGCTTCTCCTTCTTTGCTTCACTGTTGACACTTCACTGTCACTGGACTACATTGTAAAATAGAAAGAATCAATGTGATGTTTTACTGGTTTTCACTCTGTCAGTTGGAATCAAGAGTCTTTCCATTTATCCGTAGATTATCAGCTGCAGCGCTGATGTTGGTGTTTTATTAATTAAACAATCCCACATTCTAACAGATTACTTTATGATTCCAGGAGAAGGAATTTCAATGATTGTGAGGTTTGTCTGGAAGTAGCTTTCGATCCTCTTTATTCCATGTATTGTAGCTGAAGTGAAGAGTGTAGGTGAACAGGTGGAGACTTCAGTGTTCTGTGGATGCATTAAATTATTCACAGAGGTTTCACCATTGAACAAACTGACTCTGAGGATAGAACCATTGAAGCTGGGGCAGGTGAACAGAACACAGAGGCAGAATGTTAGAAATAAATCAAATGTGAAAAGTAGCATTAAGTAACAATTTACAGGGTGTGAATACTTCAGAGAGATAGGGAAGGAGAAAAGGAGCAGGGAGAATGAAACCGATGGGAAAAGAAAAGCAGAAGTAAAGAGAAAGAGAAAGAAGCAACAGTGTAAATAATTCACTGTCATAAATGCTGGAATGGCCAGAGCAATTAGTGGGAGAAACAGTGAGGTGAAATTGCCTGCTGTCAGATTGTGTTCATTTTCCTGTTGGACTTGATCCTCTGTGTTGATTTCTGACAGGTCCTCATTTTGTTTTGCAGAAAATTCCTATTCCTTACTTAGTGACTGAATAAATAGAATAGAATCAGTTCTTCACTGATGGTAATTCAGTATTTAAATAATGCACTTTAAAATCTCTGTGACTGCTTCAATAAAGAGCGAGGCTGATATCAGAAATATATTTAAATTTATATTTAATAGCCTGTACAAACTAAATATATTGAATATTTAGTATAAACAATGAACTGTTCTCCAACAGCCATAACCACAGGGATTATTGTTTGAATGTATGAATTGACTTGTATTACTGGGATCTATAGATTAGATTTCCTCTAACACTCTGCTGCAGTCTCTCTCTGTGAATCTCAGCCTCTCCTCTCACTGTATTGAATCCTCAGTCTCCTCATCCATTGCTTCAGTTTATCCACTTTCCCAAACCATCTGCTCCAGTCTCCCCTCCTGCTCCAACATGTCCTTTTCCTTCTCTCCCTCCCAATCTCACTCACTGTCTCCACCTCCAGCTGCCTCGTCCAACCTGATAGGAATGCAGTAACATGGGAGCTGGAGGAGGCCATTCAGCCCTTCGAGCTTGCTCCACCATTCTGGATCATGGCTGATACTCAAACTCAGCGCTGCAGTTTTTATTAGATTAGATTAGATCAGAGATACAGCACTGAAACAGGCCCTTCAGCCCACCGAGTCTGTGCCGAACATCAACCACCCATTTATACAAATCCTACACTAATCCCATATTCCCAACAAACATCCCCACCTGTCCCTATATTTCCCGAACACCTACCTACCTATACTGGTGACAATTTATAATAGCCAATTTACCTGTCAACCTGCAAGTCTTTTGGCTTGTGGGAGGAAACCGGAGCACCCGGAGAAAACCCACGCAGACACAGGGAGAACTTGCAAACTCCACACAGGCAGTACCCAGAATCGAACCCGGGTCCCTGGAGCTGTGAGGCTGCGGTGCTAACCACTGCGCCACCGTGCCGCCCTTTTCCCATTTGATAACATTTCCTGTCCGTTCGCTGAACCCAGAGCAACAAACGAGCTACACATCCCGATCTCCCCAAACCTTCCCAACCAACAGTCTGGTGACACTTTCCTAATTAACACATTGGATTCCATCTCTGTAAAACAGCTTCTCATTCCCCACTGACACTGCATCCTCACTCAGTACTTCCAATAGATCCGGTGCTGACTTTATTCACTTTCTGCATCAATTTCCCAATTCATTATTAATAACTGTGTTTACAAACATTTCACTGTGACAAAGCACTGCCCAGGTCAATGAATCAGTTTTCACTGCTCGATGCAGCAACAAAGCTGGAAATTTCAGCCCAGATCCTGTCAAACTGCTGCTTTGTCTCCAGGTCTGATCAGTAATTTCTCTGCTTCCTTTTCTCTCTCTCTTCCAGTTAACTTGGTGGCGATTGTGATCCTGTCCCGAGGAAAGTGCGGTCTCTCCAAATGTATCAGTGTCTACCTGGTGGGAATGGCAGTGTCTGATCTCCTGGTCGTTATCACTGATCCCATATTGTACTGGATTGTTTTAATTTATTTTCCATATTCATTCCTGAACATTACTCCTGTGTGTTCTCTCATTATCGTTCTGCTTTCTGCATCCACAGTTGTTTCTGTCTGGCTCACAGTCACTTTCACCTTTGATCGATTTGTGGCCATTTGTTGTGAGAAGCTGAAAACAAAATATTGCAGCGAGAAAAGGGCGGCTGTGGTTGTGGGAACAGTGAGTGTGCTGGGCTGTTTAGAGTCTCTCCCCTGGTACTTTACACGGGAACAACAATACATTATTGATAATGTTCCCATGGGTTGTGATTATAAACTGAGCTTCTTTACTTCCCCCATATGGGGTGCATTTGAATTGTTTGACCTAATTTTAACCCCTTGTGTCCCGGTCTTTCTGATGTTGCTGCTCAATGTTCTGACTGTCAGACGGATTTTATTCTCCAGTAAAGTCCGCAGGGGATTCCGGCGCCACAGTAATGCAGAGAATCACAAGGACCCAGAGATGGAGAATCGCAGGAAATCAATTATTTTACTCTTCAGTATATCTGGCAGTTTTATCCTGTTATGGATGACACTGGTTGTGTTTATGATTTATAGTAGAATTACAGATATTTATTATTATTCCTCCTACACTGACCCTCTCTTTATCACAGATCAAACATCAAAGGTGCTGCAGATTCTCAGTTGCTGCACCAACACATGTAGTTACATTGTGACCCAGACTAAATTCAGACAGGAGCTGAGGAAGGGGGTGAAATACCCTCTCAATCTCATTATTAAATTAGTAAAATCATAGAAAGAGCTGAAGGGTTTCAAACACTGGAACTAAATCGCATTCCCCTCCCCCCTCCGAACCCCAGCTCCACCTCCTACCCTCCACCCGCATCTGTGATTATTTGACCGGCGCCATCTTTAGTCCTGGCAGCTGCCTGAGCGTGGGCAGACCCTGACGTTTCACTGGAATAGTGTACGTTTGCGCATGTGCGAGTACAGCGAAACCTTGTGGTTGCTTTTGCCAACAAACGCCGCCAGTGGACAAAGCTGCAAATCGCAGTGATTGTGAGGTGGTGAGTGGGACAGTTACTGCAGTGAAGCAGGGACACCAGCAGATGGAGATGGTGAGAAGGGGACAGTAGCTGCAGTGAGACAGGGACACCAGCAGATCGAGATGGTGAGAGGGACATTAACTGCAGTGAGACAGGGACACCAGCAGATGGAGATGGTGAGAAGGGGACAGTAGCTGCAGTAAGACAGCGATACCAGCAGATGGAGATGGTGAGAGGAGGACAGCAGCTGCAGTAAGACAGGGACACCAGCAGATGGAGATGGTGAGAGTGGGCTGTAACTGCAGTGAGGCAGGGGGACCAGCATATCGAGATGGTGAGAGTGGGACAGTAACTGCAGTAAGACAGGGACACCAACAGATGGATATGGTGAGATTGAAACATTAACTGCAGTGAGCAGGGGCACCAGCAGATGGAGATGCTGAGCCATTACTCATGGGAGATTCCCTTGCTGAGTTTGAAAGTTTCCACAAGTCTGAAGAATTTACTTTATTGTAAACTTGAGATGCTGAATAAAACAATTTCAATGCAACTTTTGTAAAATGGCTATTTTTCTACTGTGTGAACACTTGTAACATGAAACTCGTTCCTGTTTGGAAAGTTATATTGAGTGATTTAAGGTAATGTATAAATGAAACAACAGGATCAAATAAAACTTAAACAGTCATTTATAAATAAAAACTCTCAATATAAGTTGTTTTGAGTTCTTGATCACTTACGTTATGACATCTCTCTCTCTCACACTTCTCTTTCTATGCTGGTAACTTCTCTACTATAACTAAGAGTAGTTGAAATTTTACTCCAATTGTCCTTTGAAATTTAATATTGAATCTGCTTTCAGAAACCTGTCATACTGTGAATTCCAGACCATAATAACTCCCTGCCTATTTGTTTCATCCCTCTACTAGTGTAAACAGTCTCTCCTCATATCTCCAAAATGAGGGAAAGATTTTGTATGCAATGCAATTAATTTCTCCAGGACAGCAGCTGCAGAGGATATCGAACCTCCTTAACTTGGACAAACAATGAACAAAAATCCCTCTGCATCCCCCGGGAGAGCAGAGGAAAGAAACAGTCAGAAAGCAAAGGGAAACAAGTGACAATTTATTACAGCAGTAAATACTCTTTCTCAGAATGTAGAGGTCTTTATTGCTGAACTTTATATAAACTGGAGGTGAAAAGTGGAAGATCTTTAATACCATTTGTGTTAAATGGCCATTTCCCAGCTTTGTGAACACTTGTAACATTAAACTGGTGAATGTTAAGAAGGTTTTATTGATTGATTACAGCTAATACATAAATACAGCAGCATCAAATACAGGGCAAAGAATCATTGACAAATATAACTGTAAATATGGGTAAGAATTATTGTGTGAAATGTCACTGGTTATAAAAGTTCTCTTGGCTGCATCATTAACCTGGCTCTAGTTTCAGTCTTTGTCACACAGTGGCAATGAAAAACCGAATAAAAACCGCATGTTTATACTGCAGTCAAACAGGCCTCTCCAGCAATAACACTTTGTCAGAATTTCAAGGTAATTGCAATGAGTCATTTTCTGAACTTTCTGTAGTGAAAGACATTTAACACAATCATTGTTAAATGGACATTATCCAAACCGGCCCCTCCAGGTTTTAAATTACAGCAGCTTTTCTGTTCTGTTAATGAGGTTTTTGAGGGAGGGAGAGAGAGAGACAGACAGGCAGGTTTCTGTCTGGAATGGTCCATTTGGGATATGGCTGGACTATCCCTCTCTCCCCCATTCCTTGTTCACAAAGAGACTCGCCTTGGACTGCCCCATACCTGGGAGGGAGTGTCCAGATGGAGGAAGCTGAGAGCTGGTTGGATGAGCTGCATTTTGGGTGGACTGTCTGTTTTGAGTGACAGGTTCTGGAATATATTAGGACAACATCAGCCTCCATTCTTTCTTGCCATGCGGCTGGATTGTGAAGGTGAGTTTGTGTCTCAGTTTCTGTGTCTCTGTGCCCAGGTGAATTACAAGCTGATTACAGTGTGTGTGAGAGAGTCCAGTCTGAATCCCCCTCTCAATGTATAACACCCCCACACCCCCACACCTCCCTCTCTCTCTCTCTCTCGTCTGATTTGTAAGTATGCAGATGACACAAAGGTTGGTGGAGTTGCGGATAATGATGAGGATTGTCAGAGGATACAGCAGGATATAGATCAGTTGGAGACTTGGGCGGAGAAATTGCTGATGGAGTTTAATCCAGACAAATGTGAGGTAATGCATTTTGGAAGGTATAATGCAGGTGGGAGGTGTACAGCAAATGGCAGAACCCTGAGGAGCATTGACAGGCATAGAGATCTGGGAGTACAGGTCGACAGGTCACTGAAAGTGGCAACGCAGGTGGATAAGGTCGTCAAGAAGGCATTCGGCATGCTTGCTTTCATCGGTCGGGACATAGAGTATAAAAATTGGCAAGTCATGTTGCAGGTGTACAGAACCTTAGTTAGGCCACACTTCGAATTTTGCGTGCAATTCTGGTCGCCACACTACCAGAAGGACGTGGAGGCTTTGGAGAGGGTACAGCGGAGGTTTACCAGGATGTTGCCTGGTCTGGAGGGCATTAGCTATGAGGAGAGGTTGGAAAAACTCGGATTGTTTTCACTGGAACGACGGAGGTGGAGGGGCGACATGATAGAGGTTTACAAATTTATGATCGGCATGGACAGAGTGGATAGTCAGAAGCTTTTTCCCAGGGTGGAAGAGTCAGTTACTAGGGGACATAGATTTAAGGTGCGAGGGGCAAAGTTTAAAGGGGATGTGCGAGGCAACTTTTTTTACACAGAGTGTGGTGAGTGCCTGGAACTTGCTGCCAGGGGAGGTGGTGGAAGCAGATATGATAGCGACGTTTAAGAGACATCTTGACAAATATATGAATAGGAAGGGAATAGAGGGATACGGACCCCGGAAGTGCAGAAGGTGTTAGTTCAGGCAGGCATCAAGATCGGCGCAAGCTTGGAGGACCGAATGGCCTGTTCCTGTGCTGTACTATTCTTTGTTCTTTGTGACAATAGCCAGATTAAAAGGCATTGCGAAACAAAATAGCACAGCAAGAGCCCAGGAAGTGCCCTCAGTGACACAGACGCTCTCTCAGCAACACCCACATACAAACAAATCACAGTTAACAAAGCAGAAGCTAAAAGGGTTCAGACAGTTCCCCTACCAGTGTGTGTCTGTGTGTCAGTCCCTTTATCTCTTTCCCAGTCTCTGTATCTCTCTCTCTCGCTCTCTGTTGCTATATCAGTCGTCCCTGTGACCCTCTCTCTTGCTCTCTCTCTTTGTCCATTTCGGACTTTTTCCCCTCTATTTCATATCTAATCTTTATTGAAATGAGCTATGAAATATTTCTGTCTCACCAGTTCAAACAAAAACAACTCATATTGCAGTATGTGGTATGTTTTTAACGATAAAGGTTTAAATAGAGAGACAGAGGGAAAGAAAGCTGGAGAGAGACAGAGAGAAAAATCTCAACTCAGAACTTCAGTTAAATAAATTGAAATGGGCTCCGTACATCTTAGTTAACAGTAATGCTTCATAACATTGCCCAAAGGACACGGATTATTCTAGAATTATAATAAGCCTTGAGAAACTATCACATTTGTGACTTAATTCCTAGCGTTTGACACTAAATGAACTAATTTTGAAAGTGGTCCTCACTGTTGCAATGTAGGAAACCTGCAGGCAATTTGTGCACAGCAAGATCCCACAGGCAGCAATATGATAAAATGCAGGTAATCTGTTTTTAGTGATGTAAGTTTAGAGATCCCAGAGAGAGGAACATTCCTGCAGTTTGAAAATCTCAAACACCCCTCTCCCTGCCTTTCTCCTGCTCCCTCCCCCACAGCCCATCCACATCTGTTTCTTTTTCTCTCGATCTGGGATTTATTCTGGATTGAAACGTCCTCTGAAATGTTTCTGTCACCGTTTAAAATGACCACACTTCACATTGTGGCTCCTATTGATTAATGGTTAAAACAGAGAAAGTGCGGGGGGAGAGAAAAGCAGAGGAAGATGGAGAGAAACCATAGAGAAATCCACACTCAGACCCTCAGGAAGCTGAATTTTAAAGTGTCCTCATTGTTGGAATGTAGGAAATGCTGCAGGGCATTAGATGCACAGCAAGATCTCTCAAGCAGCAATGTGGTAACAGCCAGATTTCTGTCCCTGGAAAGGGAGAAGCTCGCTCTTTAAAATGGGAACAAGCCATTTGTGCACAGCAAGATCCCACAAGCAGCAGTGTGATAACAACTGGCTATGCCTCTCATTCCCTCCATGTTTCCCGCACTCTCCTGCATCTTTCTCCTTACTGGTACTCTCATTTAGAGAGACCTCATTCTCAATTCAAATGGCTGCTGCACATTTCATTCCACCCTCAAATTTACAGCACTGCCCAAAACACCAGCATTATTCGGGAATTATACCGGCTTCAAGCTCCGTACTTTAATTCCAGGCCTTCAGGAGAGCTTCACACACAATGAATTCAATTCTAAAATGCAGTCACTGTTACAATGCAGGGAATTCTGCAGGGAAGCTGCACACAGCAAGATCCCAGAAATGGTGAAACTTCAAAATTCAGTTTACCAAGGTTTTGAGTTGATTTCTTTCTCTCTCTCACTCTCTCTGTTTTTCTCCATCTTTCACTTCCTTCCCTCGCTCATCCACACTCCGCCTGTCTCTCTCTCTCTCTCTCTCTGCGTTTCACCTGCCACCTCCAGCTGTTTCTCACTCTCCCTCTTTTTCTCTCCATCTGTTTCTGCCTCAGTGTTGTAATGTAGAAATTGATGCAGGGAATGTATGCACAGCAGGATCCCACAATGTGATCATAGCCAGATATCCCATCACAGTCCTCAGAAAATGCTAAACTCCATCTTTAAACTTAGAACAAGTCTTTATACAGCTTCACGTTCAGCTCTTGTAATTATTGTAAAGTTCTTGTAAAACACAGAGAAATCCACACTCAGACCCTCAGGAAGCTGAATTTTAAAGTGTCCTCATTGTTGTCATGTAGGAAAGCTGCAGCGCATTAGATGCACAGCAAGATCGCACAAGCAGCAATATGATAATCGCCACATTCCAGTCCCCAGAAAGGGGGAAACTCCCTCTTGAAACTGGGAACAAGCTGTTGATTCTGTCTCACCATTTCAAATAACGACAAATCACATTGCTGTGTGTGGCATGTTTTTTTATTGATGAAAGCTTTAAATGGAGAAGGTGAGTGTGAAACCGAGACAGAGAAGTGAAAGCATGGGGGATGATAGAGACACAGGGAATGAATGTGGAGACAGAGAGAAAGCTAACCTCACAACTACAGTAAAATAAATTAAAATGGATACCGTGCATCTTATTTAACTGTTAGCTTCATAGCATTGCCCAAAACAGCAGCAAACCTCACAGACAGGGATGGAAGGAGCAACTGGCATATGGGACTCCCTCCTGGGACTGTTCCTTTAACCCCAGGCTTTCAACCTGTTTAAAATTACAGGGCCCCAATCCGACAGGAACTCGTTAACCCAGGGCCCCGGAGAGGAAATTAAACCTCAGGCTAATGAAATGACACAACTCACGTGGGGCCTTTGGGTGCAGCCTGTGGACAAGGCCTCAGTCCGTCCCCTCTGGAGGAAGCTCCTGTCCAAGGATTCCTCGTCCCAGACTTTCCCTCTTTTCATCTTCACAATGCAGCTTTCAGAATGAAATTCCTAAGGCAAGAGGGAGGGAGAGAAAATTGATGAAAAGGCATTGTTAAACAAAACAGCACAGCAAGAGCCCAGGAATTGCCCTCGGTTACACAGACATTCTCTCAGCAACACCCAAATGCAAACAAATCACAGTTAATAAACCAAAGGATAAAAGGATTGTGACAGCAATGTGTGTGCGTGTGTGTGTGTGTGTCTGTCTCTCTATCTCTCTCTCTCCTGTCTCTGTATCTCTCTCTGTTCCTATCTCATTCATCCCCTGTCTCTCTCTGTCTCTGTCCAGATCTGTTTTTGTCCCTCTATCTCATATGTAATGTTGACTGCAAATAGCTGTGAAATATTTGTGCCTCACCATTTAAAACAACAACAATCACACTGCTGTGTGTGTTTTTAACTATTAAAGGTTTAAATAGAGAGACAGAGGGAAAGGAAAGCTGCAGAGAGATAGAGAGAGAAATGGAAACTCAGAACTTCAGTCAAATGAACTGAAATGAATCGGGAACATTTGACACTCAGTGAATTGATTGTTAAAGAGCTCGTCACTATTGCAATGTTGGAAACACTGCATGCCATTTGTGTACAGCAAGATTCCACAATTTCATTTCACCCTCAAATTCACGACACTGCCCAAAACACCAACATTACTCGGGAATTATACGGGCTTCAAGCTCAGGACTTTAGTTCCAAGGCTTCAGATAATGCAAATATGCAGAAAATCTGTTTTAGTGCAAAGCAAGATCCCAGAAATGGTGACAGTTCAATATTCAGTGTAACAAGCTTTGAGTGTGGATTTCTCTCTCTCTCTCTCTCTTTCTCCATCTTTCTCTGCCTTCCCTCCCTCACACCCACTCCGCCTGTTTCTCTGTCTCTCTCTCTCTGTTTAACCAGCCACCTCCAGCTGTTTCTCACTCTCCATCTTTTTCTCTCCATCTGTTTCTGCCTCAGTGGTGTAGTGTAGGAATTAGTGCAGGGAATGTATGCACAGCAGGATCCCACAATGTGATCATAGCCAAATATCCCATCACAGTCCTCAGAAAATGCCAAACTCCATATTCAAACTGATAACAAGTCTTTATACAGCTTCACGTTCAGTTCTTGTAATTATTGTAAAAACACAAAGAAATCCACACTCAGACCCTCAAGAAACTGAATTTTAAACTGTTGTCATGGAGGAAATGCTGCAGGGCACTAGATGCACAGCACGATCCCACAAGCAGCAATGTGATAATAGCCAGATTTCAGTCCCCAGAAAGAGCGAATCCCTCTTGAAACTGGGAACAAGCTGCTGATTCTGTCTCACCATTTCAAATAACGACAAATCGCATTGCTGTGTGTGGCATGCTTTTTATTTCTTAAAGGTTTAAATGGAGAAGGCGAGTGTGAAACAGAGTCAGAGAAGAGAAAGCATGGGGGGAGATAGAGACACAGGGAAAGAATGTGGAGACAGAGAGAAAGCTAACCTCTCTGGGTCCTCTCTGGGTTCTAAGATGGAAGTGCAGCCTGTGGACGCCAGCAGTTCAGGACCCGCCCCCCCCCCCACCACCTCCGACCCCAGGCCAATCAGCGGTCCAGGGGAGACGGGTGTTCCCAACTCTGGAAATCCAGCCGGAGCCGGGAGCCGAGACCGGAGGCGGAGAGAGAAGGCCATCTCCCGTTCCGCCAGCACTAACAGGCCCAGCAGATTGGGCAGCATTCTCGGTTATAACCGGGTCGGTTGTGTCCTGGTTGGTGGTGGACTCCGGCTGGGAGGACCGACCCTCTGGGGCCTCGCCCTACACTTCACTCAGGGCATCCGACCCAGTGGCAGAATGGGCGGCGTCCCCAAGCTCCCCCACCACAAGCAGGGCTCCACTGGCTTCCCCTGGAGGGGCCACATGTCCAGGTGTCTCCCCCTCCCCTCCATCCTGAGGAACAGAGAGCTCCTGCCCAAACTTTACAGCCTTGATGTTGGTGGTGGTGGTAGGGGGAACCGTGAGGACCCGAAACAGGAGACAGCTCCCCTCCAACAGATGGACCCGGCACCTCAGGGCCTCTTGTTACATCTGTGGAGGGGTGCCTTCTCCTCTTTTTCCCACTTGGGCGCGGAGGCTCGGAAACCTCCATGTCATCAGAGGCCTCCGCCTCCGCACCCTCCTTTATTTTTTAGTCACCCTGGGCCTGAGCCCAACCCTGGGACAGGTGGAGTCTGTGGGAATGGGCTTTGGTCTGAGCTCAGGCTCGGGTTGTGTCAATGTGTCCAGCGGATGCGCCTCTTGATGTTTCTTTTTCCTCCGCATCTTCCTTCCACTCGAACGGGCAATCCTCTCCCCGCCGGAGGCTGTGAAAACCATAGCTTGCAGAACCGACGGAGCGGTGTCTGTTGGATGTATGGGGGGCGTGGAAGGAGGTGCTGTGGAACCACCGCGTGCCGCCGAGGTGGAGTTGGCGGCCGGGAGGTTGGGGCAGTTCGTGCGAACATGCCCCATCCCCTTGCAGACATGGCAACATGCCCATTCCGAGGTCCAGAAGACGCGGTAGGCCGTCCCTTCGAACTTTACATTGAAGTGGCCATCTGTGACCTCCTGCCACACCAGCTGCATGAATAGCTGGCGGCGGAAGGAGTACACATGCCGGAGGCTGTTCTCCCGAAGACCGAGCGGGACTGGGGTGAGCCCCGTCTTTACTTCTCCCAGATAGTGCAGGTGGTGAAGGACGAGCCCACTAGGAATGAAGGGCGGGCCGTTGGAAAAAATGACCCTTTGCACAGTGGCCTCCAGGGGGTCCACTGGCAGAATGGTCCCGCCCACGGTGAGTCCCTGACTCAGAACCAGGGACACAGCCTACTCGGTCTTCAGGAAAAACACTGCCTTCCCGTACATTTTAGAGGCTGCTACAATGGCCGAAGGGCCGACAACCTCGGCCTTGCCTTAACACATGCCTCTATCGTCATGTTCGGATGGACGTAGCTTTTGACCCCATGCTTTGCTGTTATTAGTGCAAACGGTGACGGGAATTGAGGTACAGCTGCAGCAGCATACTTGCGAGACGGCCCCGCCACCGGTGCAGAGGGACTTGCCATGGGACACAGAGCCACGCCCACCCTTAAGAAGTAAACTAACAGCTTTTAAACGTAAGCAATATGATGGGACGGGTGGGGGTAGTGGGTAATAGGGGTGCAAAGGAAAAGAACAAGGAGAGGAGTGGATAGACAGCTGAGTGATGGGTGGGAGAGATGAGCTGTGAGGATGTTTCGGTGGTTTGGTGGTTGGAACACCTTCCTTCAGCGTTCACAGTCCTGTCCTACAGTTAGGGGCGGGTTCTTCGCCCGGGTCGGCTAGAGTCGCCCGGTTCTCTCCTTTCCGCTTTTCTGTCAAGATTTTCTTCACCCGGGCAGCTCCAGCCGTCCCGAGCCACACAGTTGGGGGTGGGCGGGGGAGCCCCTTTTGTGCAGGATGGCAGATAAACACAGGAGCAATACAAGGGCTCCCTATAGAATTTGGCAGCCCCACCCCTGGATCTTCTGGTGCCTTCTCCCTCCCACAACAGTCCAAACAACAACTAGTTCTCTGGCGCTCCAACACCTACCTCTCCAAAATTACTTGCAGTTCTCCTTTGTCCTTGGAAAAGTACAACAGTTGCACAGTTGAAGCAGTAAATACAGCTCTCTCCACTCTGCTGTTTCCTCTGCAGTTCCAGCTTGCTCATGTGCAGCTGATTCGACTAATCGTACACAGGAAGTGCTCCAAATTGCCCAGCCAATCCCAGTGCTGCACCTGTACTGGGAGTGTTTGATGGGGACAGCATCGAGGGAGCTTTACACTGTATCTAACCCCGTACTGTACCTGTCCTGGGGAGTGTTTGATGGGGGACAGTGTAGAGGGAGCTTTACTGTGCATCTAACCCCCCGTGCTGTACCTGTCCTGGGGTGTGTTTGATGGGGGACAGTGCAGAGAGAGCTTTACTCTGTATCGAACATTGACCAAGACACAGAAAGCAGAGAATAGTTGTGAACGGTTGTTTCTCAGAGTGGGTAGAGATGTACAGCGGTACATCCAATCGTACACAGCAAGCTCCCACAAACAGCAATGTGATAATGAGCAGAATCTTGTTTTAGTGATTTTGGTTGTGTTATAAATATTGGCCAGGACACCAGAGAGAAGTTCATTGAGCCCACACGGGCACGATGGGTGACTGGCCTCTTTCTGTGCTGGAGCAGTCTGTGATTCAGTGAGTTCACAGCAGACTGTCCTCGATCACATTTCAAAACTATTTCCTCCGGTTTGTGATTCTCCCTCTTCGCTTAACCCTTGGAGTCCAGGTATCATTCTACTCTCTTTTTACCATCCAATATTTCACACTCCTCCTTAACCACAATGCCTGTATCATCCCCCTCTTTTATGACTATTTCACAAGATTGTTGCTCCTGTGATTAAAGGGACAGTGACAGAGGGGTTACAGCATTGGGTAAGGGACAGAACACAGAGAGTTGTGGTGAACGGTTGTTTCAGACTGGAGGGAGTAAAGAGTGGTGTCACCCAGAGGTTTGTATTGGGACCACTGCTGTTTTTGATGTCTATTAATGACCTGACTTGTGTTTACAGAGCAGAACTTCAAAGTTTGCAGACGACACAAAACTTTGCAAATGTAGTAAAGAGGGAAGAGAATAGTATCAGACTTCAGGAACTATTGGCAGCCTGGTGAATTGGACAGACACATGGCAGGTTAACTTCAATGCTGAGAAATGTGAAGTGATGGATTTTGGAAGGAAGATGTGGGAGAGGCAATCTAAACTAAATGGTACAATGTTAAAATGGGTGCAGGAACAGAGAGGCCTTACACATACAGGAGCTGACAGTGTCTCTCTCTCTCTCTCTCTCTCCCCATTTAACTCTCTCTCTTTCTCTTTCAACACCGATCCTGACTTTTCTCGGAATCCTTCTTGGTTGAATAGTACCCTGAAATGTTTCAGTCTCACTGTTACAAGGAACAAGTCACATTTCTGTGGTATTTTCTACATCTTACTGATTCAATTTGGAGCTTGGATTGTGTCAGGTAAATGTGGTTTCTCATTCAGACATTCCTGCATTGTGGAACTGTCAGTTATCTGTGCAGGGACAGGATATAGGGGTGTTTGAATGCAGTTGAAGGTTTTGGTTGCTTGAATAGGGTGTGAATTAGATTGTGGATTGCGTCCCTGAAGGTATTTGAGCCGATGACCTGAGAGAATGAAGTGGTTTACCAATGTCTGAATAGCATCAAAGACTTTAGAAACATGAAAGAACAAGATTGGGGACAATATACAAAAGCTGAGACAGTCAGGTAACAACAGGAGGAAGGTGAATGTCTTTTACAGTTTGTAATCTGAAAGCCTGATCTAATGACTGAAAAAGCAGGAGTTCAAATCCAACATTGGGCTCTTGTGAATATGAATTACTCTGAAAATAAAAAATAAATCTGGAATAATAAATCCTCCAAGATGAAATGATTCCCTCTCACTGCTCTGACACTGATTTACCTTCAAGTAACTTTTTCCACTCCACTTTTTCTAAATCACCTTCCACTGGCCCAGCTTCATTCCCTGAAACTAAATATAAAACTGACCCATCTCTTGTTGGCCTTGCCAAGTACTGGTCTGAAAAAGTTCCCCTGAATGCATGATTAGAATTCTGTATCCTCAATACCTTTTACACTAGTCTCAGTTATCGATGCACTAGTTAGGTCTGCACTAGACCCTGTCTCTGTTGAGATTACACATGGCCCTGTCTCTGCTCTAAAATTTCCTTAAAGAATGGAGAGAAAACCCTCCAATTTATACACAAGATTCTATGAAATAGGAGCAGGAGTAGGCCATTCAGCCCATCGAGCGTGTTCAGCTATTCAATACGCTCATGACTGATCTGCTAATCTGATAGTGTTCTTAACTCCACTTTCCTGCATGCCCCCCATAACCCTTGACTCCATTGTCGATCATAAATCTATCTAACTCAGCCTTGAATATATTCAATGACCCAAGCTCCACTGCTCCCTGGGAGAGAGAATTCCACAGTCTAACCACCAGCGAAGAGGAAAAAAAATCCCTCCTCATCTTTGTCATAAATGGCAGACCCTTTATTTTTAAACTGTGCCCCCTAGTTCTAGACTCCCCCACAAGGGGAACATCCTCCCAGCATCCGCCCTCTAAAGTCCCCTCAGAATCTTGATTGTTTCAATAAGATCACCTCTCATTCTTCTGAACTCCAATGATTTTAGGCCCAACCTGTTCGACCATTCCTCATAAGACAGCCCCTTCATCCCAGGAATCAGCCGAGTGAACCTTCTCTGAACTGATTCCAATGCATTCAAGCCTGACCATTTCTCCACTTTCAAAGATACCAAACACCTTAATATTTCCCCCGCACTCTGTGTATCCCATCCAATATTTCACACTCCTCCTCCTTAACTACAATGTCTGCATCGTTCCCTCTCTTTTTTAAAGACAGACACAAAGTATTCATTATGAACCATGCCCACATCTCCCACCTCCACACACACATTCCCTTTTTGGTCCCTAATACTCTATCGTTAGTTATCCTCTTGCTCTTCATGTATTTATAAAACATCTTTGTGTTTTCCTTCATTTTACTTGGTAATGCAGTTACAGCCCTCTCTTTGCTCTCCTAATTTGATTTTTAATTTCACGCCTGAAATTTGTAATCTATGCCCATGGTTATTGACCCCTCTGTTAAGGGAAATGGGTCCTTCCTATCCAAGCTATCAAAGACCGTCATTATTTTATACACCTCAATTAAATCTTCCCTTCAACCTTCTCTGTTCCAAAGAAAACAATTCCAGCCTATCCAATCTTTACTCATATTTAAAATTCTCCATTCCTGACAACATCCTCTGTAAATCTCCTCTGTACCCTCTCCAGTGTGATCACATCCTTCCTGCAATGTGGTGACCAGAACTGTACACAGTACTCCAGCTGTGGTCTAACTGGTGTTTTATACAGTTCTAACATAACCCCTCAGCTCTTATATTCTGTACATCGGCCAATAAAGGGAAGTATTCCATAAGCCTTCTTAACCACCTTATCCACCTGTCCTTTTACCATCAGGAATTAGTGGACAGTCACTCCAAGGCCCCTCTGTTCCCAGACAGAGTGATTGTTTGGTTAGATTGAAAGAGCAAATGTAAAACAAAATAATTTGGTGTAATCCTTCACTTCAGTACACACAGACATACGAGCGAGCGGCATCGAGTGTGAAACATCGGGGTAGAGGCAGAAAAATAGATGGAGTTGGTAACAAATTGGAAAGGAGTGATAGGCACAGAGAGAGAGGTAAGCTCTGGTAAACTCTCTTGCTGGTAATCTCTCTCCATCTCTATCTCTCTCTTCCCCTCTCTTCGAAACTCTGAAGCCCTATTTCTTCTCTGTGTTACTCACTTTCCAAGTCTATCTCTCCCGTTTCTCTCTCAATCACCCTCTGCACACAATCCCAATCTCTCCCTCTTGCTCTCAGGATGGGAAGAGGGAGAAAGAGAGGCAGAGAAAGGTTGTTGCAGGCAGTGAGAGATGAGGAGAAAGAGACAGAGGAACAGTGAGTCTGGCATTGGTAGATAGATCTTTACTCTGTACCCGTGCTGTACCTGCCCTGCGAGTATTCGATGGGGACAGTCTCGGACGGGGGGGACTGTCTAAAAATCAAAAATTAGTCGAAAGCCCTTTCAAAGATGAAATTTAGAAACTCTTCTACATACAAAGGGTGGTAGAAGTTTGGAACTGACTTCCACAAATGACCCCTCCATATCTCTGCAATCTCCTCCATCGCCGCAATCCACCAATATCTGTGATCCTCTAATTCCGGCCTCTTGAGCATCCCCAATTTGAATTGTTCCAACATTGGTGGCCGTGCCTTCAAGCTGCCAAGCTGCTAACTCTGGAACTCTTTTCCTAAACCTCTCCGTCTCACTAACTCACTTTCCTCTTTGAAGATGCTCCCTCAAACCAACCTGTTTGACCAAGTTTTTGTACGTCTAGTGTAATATCTCCTAACGTGACTCGGTGTCAACTTTTTATTTGCCTTATTTGTTTGTTGGATGTGTGCGTTACTGGCCAGGCCAGCATTTATTACCCATTCCTAATTGCCCTTGAGAAGGTGGTGTTGAGCTTTCTTCTTGAACCGCTGCAGTCCATGTGGGGTATGTACACCCACAGTGCTGTTAGGAAGGGGGTCCAAGGATTTTGACCCAGTAACAGTGAAGGAATGGCGATATAGTTTCAAGTTAGGATTTTGTGTGACTTTAGTTGTTGTGTGCGGACAGTATTTTCAGTGCGCAGTCCATTAAAATTTTTAATTATTTATTTTTTTCAGGTGGTTAGATGTAAAGATTCTCCTACAATCTGCCTGCCTCGCCGTATCTCCTAACTCGTTCTGCTCCTCTCTCCCTCCTTCTCTAAAGCCACTGCTTTACTCTGTATCTAAACTCACACTGTACCTGCCCTGGGAGGTCTCATTCTGGTGCTTAAGCAATGAGTTATACACTTTCAGCATAACCTCCCTGCTCTTACATAATTTAACAGCCTTGTTGGGAATGTCACTGCAGTTTGAAAATATGAAACACTGATCCAACATTCACCCCTAAAACACTTGCACTAACCTCCAAAAACAGGACTGGGCAGATAATGAGAATTGTTAATGATTGTTACAACTTGCCTCATCCTCTCTCTGTCTTTCCCTCTCATGTCTGTTTCCTCCCATCTTTCTCTCTCTCTCTCCCTCACCCTCTCCCTCTTTCTCTGCCTCTTTCCATGACTCTGTCTCTAACACCATCTCTCTCTCCTTGGACAGAAATGTTTTTATCCATTTCTTGGTTAATTTTGAACCTGTCAATCTTGCCCTTGCTGGGAACATCACTGCAGTTTGAAAATATCAAACATTGATCAACACTCGCCCCCTAAACTCTCTCACTAAATCCCCAATGCAGGACTGTGCAGATTGGGGATTGTTTACTGAGGTTCTGTCAAGGTCCACTCACACACTATATCCAATTTCACCTGCTTCCAAAGTTTGTCAGTGTTTAATAATATCTTTTTCAATAATATTAAATGTCACTTCAGTTTGAAAATATCAATCATTGATCCAACACTCACCCTCAAAACACTCACACGAAACCCCTGATCTTTCCTTTCAAAATTATTTCTTGCACACAGCCAGTTTTTCTTTTTAATTCTATCTTTTGTCAACATTATTAGATATAAAGTTTTGCCTATAATCTCGCCATCCCCTTCTCTTCCTGTCTGTCTCTCTCTCTCTCTGTCTCTGCTCCTAAATCTGTTTGTCTCTATCCCTCACTCCCTCACTGTCCCTTTCTCCCTCTGCATCTGTCTCTCTCCCTCTGTATCTGTCTCACTCGCTTTCTCCCTGTCTCTCTCCCTCTGCATCTGCCTGCCTCCCTTTCTGTCTGTCTCATTCTGCATTTGCCTGACACCCTTTCTCTCTGTCACCGTCTGTCTCTGTTTCTCCTTTTTCCTCTATCATTCTAGCTCCGTCTCTCTCTCTACCTCTGTCTCTGTCCCACTCTGTCTGTGTCTCTCTCCGTCTGTGTCTCACTCCCTCCATCTCTCCGTCCCTCTGGACATGGACAGCAATGATTTGAGCCATATGTTTGGTTAATTTTCAATCTTTAACTCTTGCCTTTGTTGGGAATGTCAATACAGTTTGAAAATATCAAACACGTATCTAACACTCATCCCGAAAACCCTCACATTAAACCCCAAATACCGAATGGGCAGACAATGGGGATTGTTACTGGGGTTCCATCAAGGTCTCATTTCACTATCTCTTCTGTCTCTCACTGACTTCCACTTTGTCCCTCTCTCTCCATTTCCCCATTTGTTTCCGTTTCCCTCTTCACCTCTTTCCTTCATCGCCCCCAACTTTATAAATAGAGAGGGCGCTCTCTCCACTTTATACGAAGAGGTGGAGCTCCCTCTACTTTATACAAAGAAAGGGAGCTCCCTCTGTTTTTTATAGCTGCCATGGTGGGATTTGAACCCCTGTCACCAGGCCATCAAGTTGGGCCTCTGGATTACGTGACCATTGATATTATCACTGCCGAACTGCCTCCCAAATGGATGCGTACAGTGTTTGTCCCGAAATATCACTCACAGTAGTTTCTGGGCTGTAACCCTGAACATGGTCCCGAATCAGAGACTCAAAGTTCACATTTTAACTGGGAAAAGGCAGGAACAAAGTGACACAGGATTGCTTTGGTCCCTGGATTCAGTTTCCACTGCAGACAGATCAGTTGCATTTACAATAGAAACGCCAGGAGTGAACAAGCTCAATACAATAATATGGAAAATGTAAATGACGCCTCTCATAATTGCCATCCATCCAGTATGAGTACAGAATTCAGGTTTATTCCCGAGAGAGGTCTTACTCAGAAAATGTCATTGTCATTGAAATGATTGTGTTTTATCCACCACTTTATTTACATCAGAGTCAAAGCTATTTTAACGCAAGAAGTGTCAGGAATAAGAGTGATGAACTTCGAGCATAGATCAGTACTTGGAGCTACGATGTTGTGGCCATGACGGAGACTTGGATATCATGGGACAGGAATGGATGTTGGATGTTCCGGGGTTTAGATGTTTCTAAAGGAATAGGGAGGGAGGTAAAAGAGGTGGGAAGTGGCATTGCTAATCAGGGATAGTATCACAGCTGCAGAAAGGGAGGTCGTCGAGGAGGGTTTGTCTACTGAGTCATTATGGGTGGATGTCAGAAACAGGAAAGGAGCAATCACTTTATTGGGAGTTTTCTATAGACCCCCCAATAGCAACAGAGACACGGGGGAACAGATTGGGAGGCAGATTTTGGAAAGGTGCAGAAGTAACAGGGTTGTTGTCATGGGTGACTTCAACTTCCCTAATATTGATTGGAACCTCCTTAGTGCAAATTGTTTGGATGGAGCAGTTTTTTGTCAGGTGTGTCCAGGAAGGTTTCCTGACTCAATATGGAGGGAGGCCGACTAGAGGGGAGACGATGTTGGACTTGGTGCTTGGCAACGAACCAGGCCAGGTGGCATATCTCTCGGTGGGAGAGCATTTCGGTGATAGTGATCACAACTTCCTGACCTTTACTGTAGTCATGGAGAGGGACAGGAGCAGACGGGATGGGAAAATATTTAATTGGGGGAGGGGGAATTACAATGCTATTAGGCAGGAACTGGGGAGCATTAATTGGGAACAGATGCTCTTCGGGAAATACACGACAGAAATGTGGAGGTTGTTTAGGGAGCGCTTGCTGCGACTGCTGGTTAGGTTTGTCCCGATGAGGCAAGGAAGGGATGGTAGGGTGAAGGAACCTTGGATGACAAGAGATGTGGAACAGCTAGTAAAGAGAAAGAAGGAAGCTTACTTAAGGTTGAGGAAGCAAGGATCAGACAGAGCTCTGGAGGGTTACAAGATAGCCAGGAAGGAACTGATAAATGAACTTAGGAGAGCTAGAAGGGGACATGAAAAAGTCTTGGCGGGTAGGATTAAGGAAAATCCCAAGGCGTTCGACACTTATGTGAGGAACAAGAGGATGGCCAGAGTGAGGGTAGGGCCGATCAGGGATAGTGGAGGGAACTTGTGCCTGGAGTCGGAGGAGGTAGTGGAGGTCCTAAATGAATACTTTGCTTCAGTATTCACTACTGAGAGGGACCTGGTCGTTTGTGAGGATAGCGTGGAACAGGCTGATATGCTCGAACAGGGCGAGGTTAAGAAGGAGGATGTGCTGGAAATTTTGAATGATATGAGGACAGATAAGTCCCCGGGGCCAGACGGGATATACCCAAGGATATTACGGGAAGCGAGGGAAGAGATTGCCGCCCCTTTGCGGATGATCTTTGCGTCCTCACTGTCCACTGGAGTAGTACCAGATGATTGGAGGGTGGCAAAAGTTGTTCCCTTGTTCAAGAAAGGGAATAGGGATAACCCTGGGAATTATAGACCAGTTAGTCTTACGTCGGTAGTGGGCAAATTATTGGAGAGGATTCTGAGAGACAGGATTTATGATTATTTGGAAAAGCATGGTTTGATTAGAGACAGTCAGCATGGCTTTGTGAGGGGCAGATCATGCCTCACAAGCCTTATTGAATTCTTTGAAGATGTGACAAAACACATTGATGAAGGAAGAGCAGTGGATGTGGTATATATGGATTTTATCAAAGCGTTTGATAAGTATCCCCATGGTAGGCTCATTCAGAAAGTAAGGAGGCACGGGATACAGGGAAAGTTGGCTGTCCGGATACAAAATTGGGTGGCCCATAGAAGACAGAGGGTGGTAGTAGATGAAAAGTATTCAGCCTGGAGCTCGGTGACCAGTGGTGTCCCGTAGGGATCTGTTCTGGGAACTCTGCTCTTTGTGATTTTTATCAATGACTTGGATGAGGAAGCGGAAGGCTGGGTTAGCAAGTTTGCCGATGACACATAGATTGCTGGTGTTGTGGATAGTGTGGATGGCTGTTGTAGGTTGCAACGGGAGATTTACAGGATGCAGAGCTGGGCTGAGAAGTGGCAGATCGAGTTCAACATGTAAAAGTGTGAAGTGATTCATTTTGGAAAGTCGAATTTGAATGCGGAATACAGGCTGAAAGAGAGGATTCTTGGTAGTGTGGAGGAACAGAGGGATCTTGAGGATGCTGCCTGGACTGGAGGGCATGTCCTACGAAGAAAGATTGAGGGAGCCACGGCTTTTCTTATTGGAGCGAAGAAGGATGAGAAGTGACTTGATTGAGGGTTACAAGATGATGAGAGGCATAGATAGAGTGGAGAGCCAGAGACCTTTTACCACGTTGGAAAGGGCTATCACCAGGGGGCATAATTTTAAAGTGACTGGAGGATGGTTTCGGGGTGATGTCAGAGGTAGGTTCTTTACCCAGAGAGTGGTGGGTGCGTGGAATGCGCTGCCAGTGGTGGTAGTAGAAGCAGATACATTAGGGATATTTAAGCGACTCTTGGATAGGTACATGGATGATAGTAGAATGAAGGGTAGGTAGTTAGTTTGATCTGAGAGTAGGTTAAAGGTACGGCACAACATCGTGGGCCGCTGGGCCTGTACTGTGCCGTACTGTTCTATGTTCTATCTATGTTCTAAAGCTGCTGATGTAATGTGTTTGTTCAGGTGAGTGTAACTTATAGCAATGATCAGGGGTATAACCGTGTCAGTGGGGACTTATCCCCTCTATAAATCAGGACCCATAGGAATGGATCAGCTCAGAGTGCCTGCTGGAGCTGTGGATTCCAGGCTAACAGAAGTCTATGCTTCTCATGAAATGGGATATCCAGTAATCTTTCAGATACAAGACATTTATTATCCTGCACTTGCAGCAATTGGAGTTCCTGGTAAGCCAGTATCTCAGCTGTTAATGGTGTAATTCGATGTTAACTGAGCTGCTGTACTTGGTATATTTTCCCTCTGTGTGTGTTAAACAGCCGCCTGTTCTTTTCCAGCAATTTACTGATGGAATCTCCTCATTGACTCCTCTTTCATTCCTGCAGGAACTGCACTATGTATTTAATGGTATTGTTTTAAGTAACTGTGGCATTGTTACTAGATTATTCTGTGTATTGAATGTATTTGAATGAGATGTTTCAGTGAGGATCAATAATCAGACCATTAGGAGTTTTTAACAGTTTCATGATGTGGATCTAACCGGTCCTGGAATATTTTTATGATTTTGTTTTCAGTGACTGATAATGAGACATCTCATGTTCTCAGAGTTACAAGGGGACAGAACAATGTCCTCCCTCACCAATAACATGGCTCAGTTTAACTGGAATTTCAATGTGTTTATTGATTATCACTGTTATCAAATATTATTTCATTCTGTGTGTGTCTGACACAGTTTCAGAAGTTTGGCTACTGAACTGAGTTTGCTGCTGACACTTTCACTTCTCCTTCTCTGTTTCACTGTGGACCGTCACTGTCACTGGACTACATTGTAAAATAGAAAGTATTGATGTGATGTTTTAGTGGTTTTCACTCTATCAATTTGAATCACGAGTCTTTCCATTTATCTGTAGATTATCAGCTGCAGTGCTGATGTTGGTGCTTTTTTAACTAAACAATCCCACATTCTCACGGATTACTTTATAATTCCAGGAGAAGGAATTTCAATAATTGTGAGGTCCGTCTGGAAGTAGCTTTCGATCCTGTTTATTCCATGTATTGTCGATGAAGTGAAGAGTGCAGGTGAACAGGTGGAGACTTGAGTGTTCTGTAGATACATTAAATTATTCACAGAGGTTTCACCATTGAACAAACTGACTCTGAGAATAGAATCATTGTACCTGGGGCTGCTGAACAGAACACACACGCAGAATGTTAGGAATAAATCATATGTGAAAAGCAGCATGAAGTAACAATTTAAAGTGTGTGAGTACTCCAGAGAGATAGGGAAGGAGAAAAGGAGCAGGGAGAACGAAACCGAGGGAAAGAGATAAGCAGAAGTAAAGAGAAAGAGAAAGAAGCAGCAGTGTAAATAATTCACTATCTTAAAGTGCTGGAATGTCCAGAACAATTATTGAGAGAAACTGTGAGTTGAATTTGTCTGTTGTCAGATTGTGTTCATTTTACTGTTGGACTTGTTCCTCTGTGTTGATTTCTGCCAGGACCTCATTTTGTTTTGTAGAAAGTTCCTATTCCTTACTTAGTGACTGAATAAACAGAATAGAATCAATTCTTCACTGATGGTAATTCATTATTTAAATACTGCACTTTAAAATCTCTGTGACTACTGAATTCAATAAAGAGCGAGGCTAATATCAGAAATATATTTAAATTTATATTCAATTGAATGTACAAACTTAATATATTGACTATATTGTATAAACAATGAACTGTTCTCCAACACCAATAACCACAGGGATTATTGTTTGAATGTATGAATTGAGTTGTATTACTGGGATCTATAGATTAGATTTCCTCTAACACTCTGCTGCACTCTCTCCCTGTGAACCCCAGCCTCTCCTCTCTCTGTATTGAATCCTCAGTCTCCTCATCCATTGTTTCAGTTTATCAACTTTCCCAAACCATCTGCTCCAGTCTCCCCTCCTTCTCCAACATGTCCTTTCCCTGGAATTTAGAAGGTTATGGGGTGATTTGATGAATGTATTCAAGATAATAAGGGAAACTGAAAGGGTGGACAGAGAGTAACAATTCCCACTGGCTGCGGAGTCAGGAACTTGGGGGCATAGTCTTAAAATCTAAACGCAGTCTAAAAACCTTTCAGGAGTGAAATGAAGAAACACTTCAACACACCAGGTGGAGTATCAGTTTGGAAATCTCTCCCACAAACGGCAATTCATGCTGAGACACTTGTTAGTTTTTAAATATGAGTTTGATAGATTTTTGTTAACCAAAGGTATTAAGGGGCAAAGATAGGTACATGGAGTTAGATCACACATCAGCCATGAGCTCATTGAATGACAGAAGAGGGTTGAGGGGCCAAATGGCCTCCTCCTCTTCCTCTGTCCAATGACAAATATCTTGCTATCATTATCGGTGTCTTGGTCTGTGTCTCTCTCTTTGTCTTTCTTTCTGTCTGTCTGTCTGTCTGTCTCTCCTCTTTCAAATATCTGTGGAAATCCACAAACATTAGTCAGCCATTTTAGATTGGTTCTCGGTGGCCATTTTATGTTACCACAACACTGGGACATTTATTCCAGAGACCGACTCCTCACCAATGTAAGGATAGTGCTCAAATTGTGACAGAAACACACACTTGGAGACACTGAGAGACACAGTACTAGAAAATAATTATTCATTCCCTTGTGCCCAATAATTTGCCCTCCACTGTGATTAGACTGGGTGGCCTGTAATTACTCAGTCTATTACTTTCTCCCTTGTTTATCAACAGGACAGCATACACAGTCCTCCAGTCCTCTGGCAGCACGACTATAACCAGTGAGGATTGGAAAATGATGGTCAGAGCCTCTGCTATTTCCTCCTTTGCACCTGTAAACAGTCTGAGCCTGGTGAATTATCAGTTTTCAAAGATGCCAAACCCCTGAATATTTCCACTCTCACTGTTTATCCCATTCAATATTTCAAACACCTCCTCATTGACTACAATGTCTGTGTCGTCCCCTCTTTTGTGGAGACTGTCGCCTTATATTCATTAAGAACCATGCCCGCATCATCCGCCTCCACGGTTAGTAAAAAGGAGGAGAGATGATATGAAGTAAGGGATAGAATTCTGAAGGAGGTGCCGGAACAGAAACATCTGGGGAGTATTTGTGCACTAATCACTGAAGGTGGCAGGGCAGGTTCAGAAATTGGTTAAATGGCAGAAGGGGTCCTGAGATTATAAATAGAGACATTGAATACAAAAGCAAGGAAATTATGACCTTTGCAAAACGCTGGTTTGCCTTCAACTGGAGCATTGTCCAATTCTGGACACTGTACTTTAGGAAGAATGTGGGGGCATTAGAGAGGGTGCAAAAAATATTCACAAGAATGGTTCCAGGGATGAGGGTCTGCAGTTACGTGGATAGATTGGAGAAGCTGGGATTGTTCTCTGTGTCTTTCACTGTCTCTCGCTCCTGCTATCTCTGACACTAAGAGGTCGACAGAGGGAGAGAGGCTTAGATATGCAGATAGAGAGAGTGCTGTTGAGAGGGACAAGGTTGGAGAGAGAGAGATTGTTGAGGTGGATTGAAAGGCACAATGTAAGATATATTCATTTAATGTAATCCTGTACTGTTGTGTATGCAAACAAAGAAAGATAGGTATGTCGAGTGAAATATTGGTGGAGTGGGAGAAATGTGGATGAAGTTGGGGCCGAGGCGGCCAGTTTTGATGATCAGGAAGGAAAACGCTCCATTGTAAACATCCAGCCAGTTATTCCACCATGGAAGCCATCACACCCACATGATATTGGTGTGGAAATCTTGTAATCTATGCCCATGGTTATTGACGCCTCTGTTATGGGAAATGGGTCCTTCCTATCCACTCTATCTAGGCCCGTCATTATTTTATGCACCTCACTTAAATCTTCCCTTCAACCTTCTTTGTTCCAAAGAAAACAATTCCAGCCTCTCCAATCTTTACTCATAGTTAAATTTCTCAATTCCTGACAAAATCCTCGGTAAATGTCCTCTGTACCCTCTCTAGTGTGATCACATCATTCCTGTAATGTGTTCACCAGAACTGTACACAGTACTCTAGCTGTGGTCTGACTAGTGTTTTATACAGTTCTCGCATAACCTCCCTGCTCTTATATTCTATACATCGGCCAATAAAGGAAAGAGTTCCGAAGAAGGGTCACTGACCCTGAACGTTAACTCTGCTTCTCTTTTCGCAGATGCTGCCAGACCTGCTGAGTGGTTCCAGAGTTTCTTGTTTTTATTTTAAAGAATTCCATAAGCCTTCTTAACCACCTGTCCTGTTACCCTCAGGAATCAGTGGACATTCACTGCAACGCCCCTCTGTTCCCAGACAGAGCGATTGTTCGGTTAGATTGAAAGAGCAAATGTAAAACATAATAATTTGATGTAATCTTTCACTGCAGTATACACAGACATACGAGCGGGAGGCATGGAATGTGAAACATCGGGGTAGAGGGAAAAAATAGATGGAGATGGTGACAAACTGGAAAGGAGTGATAGGCACAGAGGGTTTTAGTTTTAGTTTTAGAGATACAGCACTGAAACAGGCCCTTCAGCCCACCGAGTCTGTGCCGACCATTAACCAATAATTTTATACTGATCATACACTAATCCCATATTCCTACCACATCCCCACCTGTCCCTATATTTCCCTACCACCTACCTATACCATTGGCAATTTATAATGGCCAATTTACCGACCAACCTGCAAGTCGTTTCGCTTGTGGGAGGAAACCGGAGCACCCGGAGAAAACCCACGCAGACACAGGGAGAACTTCCCAGCTCCACACAGGCAGTACCCAGAATTGAACCCGGGTCGCTGGAGCTGTGAGGCTGCGGTGCTAACCACTGCGAAGCTGTGCCGCCCTAAAGAGAGAGAGGTAAGCTCTGGTAAACTATCTTGCTGGTAATCTCTCTCCATGTCTATCTCTCGCTTCCGCTCTCTTCGACACTCTGAAACCCTATTTCTTCTCTCTGTTACTCACTTTCCAAGTCTATCTCTCTCTTTTCGCTCTCTATCTCCCTCTGCACACTATCTCAATCTCTCCCTCTTGCTCTCAGGATGGGAAAAGGGAGAAAGAGAGGCAGAGAAAGGGCGTCGTGGGCAGTGAGAGATGAGGAGAAAGAGACAGAGGAACAGTGAGTCTGGCATTGGTAGATAGATCTTTACTCTGTATCTAACCCCGTGCTTACCTGCCCTGTGAGTATCCGATGGGGAGATTCTCGGACGGGGGGGACAGTCTGAAAATGAAACATTAGTCGAAAGCCCTTTCAAAGATGAAATTCAGAAACACTTCTACACACAAAGCGTGGTAGAAGTTTGGAACTGTCTTCCACAAATGCACCCTCCCTATCTCTGCAATCTCCTCCAGCTCCACAATCCGCCAATATCTGTGATCCACCAATTCTGGCCTCCTGAGCATCCCCAATTTGAATTGTTCCAACATTGGTCGCCGTGCCTTCAAGCTGCCAACACCGTAACTCTGGAATTCCTTTCCTAAACCTCTCCGTCTCACTAATTCTGTTTCCTATTTGAAGACGCTCCCTCAAACCAACCTCTTTGAACAGGTTTTGTTCGTCTCATCTAATATCTCCTTACGTGACTCGGTGTCAACTTTTTATTTGCCTTATTTATTTGTTGGATGTGTGCGTTACTGGCCAGGCCAGCATTTATTGCCCATCCCTAATTGCCTTTGAGAAGTTGGTTTTGAGCCTCCTTCTTGAACCGCTGCAGTCTATGTGGGGTAGTTCCACCCACAGTGCTGTGAGGAAGGGAGTTCCAGGATTTTGACCCATTAACAGTGATGGAATGGCGGTATAATTTCAAGTTAGGATGGTGTGTGACTTTAGCTGTTGATTGCGGACAGTATTTTCAGTGCGCAGTCCATTTATATTTGTAATTATTTATTTTTTTCACGTGGTTAGATGTAAAGTTTCTCCGACAATATGCCTGCCTCCCCGTATCTCCTCACTCTTTCTGCCCGTGTCTCCCTCCTTCTCAAAATCCACTGCTTTACTCTGTATCGAAACTCACACTGTACCTGCCCTGGGAGGTCCCATTATGGTGCTTAAGCAATGAGTTATACAGTTCCAGCATAACCTCCCTGCTCTTATATACTTTAACAGCCTTGTTGGGAATGTCACTGCAGTTTGAAAATATGAAACACTGATCCAACATTCACCCCTAAAACACTCACACTAAACTCCAAAAACAGGACTGGGCAGATAATGCGGATTGTTAATGATTGTTACAACTTGTCACATCCTCTCTCTGTCTCTCCCTCTCATGTCTGTTTCATCCCATCTTTCTCTCTCTCTCTCTCTCTCTCTCTCTCCCTCGCCCTCTCCCTCTTTCTCTGCCCCTTTCCATGACTCTGTCTCAAGCACCATCTCTCTCTCTCCTTGGACAGAAATGTTTTGATCCATTTCTTGGTTAATTTTGAATCTGTCAATCTTGCCCTTGCTGGGAACGTCACTGCAGTTTGAAAATACCAAACACTGTACAACACTCGCCCCCTAAACTCTCACACTAAACCCCCAATACAGGACTGTGCAGATAATGGGGATTGTTACTGAGATTCTGTCAAGGTCCCCTCACAAACTGTATCCCATTTCCCCTGCTTCTAAAGTTTGTCAGTGTTTAATAATATTTTTTTCAATAATATTAAATGTCACTTCAGTTTGAAAATATCAATCACTGATCCAACACTTGCCCCCAAAACACTCACACTAAATCCCTGATCTTGCCTTTCAAAATTAGTTCTTGTACACGGCCAGTTTTACTTTTGAATTCTATCTTTTTTCAACATTATTAGATGAAAATTTCTTCCTATAATCTCGCCCTCCCTCTCTCTCTGTCTGCCTCGCCCTCTGTCTCTTTTTCTCCCTCTGTTTGTCTCTCTCCCTCTCTCTCTGTGTCCCTTTCTACCTCTGCATCTGTCTCTCTCCCTCTGTATTTGTCTCACTCGCTTTCTCCCTGTCTCTCTCCCTCTGCATCTGCCTGCCTCTCTTTCTGTCTGTCTCACACTGCATCTGCCTGCCTCCCTTTCTGTCTGTCCCCCTCTGTCTCTGTTTCTCTTTTTTCTCTGTCATTCTAGCTCTGTCTCTCTCTCTTCCTCTGTCTCTGTCCCACTCTGTCTGTGCCTCTCTCCATCTGTGTCTCACTCGCTCCATCTCTCCGTCCCTCTCGACATGGACAGCAATGCTTTGAGCCATTTGTTTGTTAATTTTTGAATCTTTAACTCTTGCTTTTGTTGGGAATATAAATGCAGTTTGAAAATATCAAACACGCATCTGACACTCATCCCTAAAACATTCACAATAAACCCTAAATACCAGACCGGGGAGACAATGGGGATTGTGACTGGGGTTCCGTCAAGGTCTCATTTCACTATCTCTTCTGTCTCTCAATGTCTTCCACTTTGTTCCTCGCTCTCCATTTCCCCATTTGTTTCTGTTTCCCTTTCTCCTCTTTCCTTTATCACCCCCAACTTTATAACAGAGAGAGTGCTCCCTCCACTTTATACATAGAGATTGTGCTCCCTCCACTTTATACGTAGAAAGGGCGCTCTCTCCACTTTATACGTAGAGGCGGAGGTCCCTCTGTTTTATATAGCTGCCGTGGTGGGATGTGAACCCCTGTCCCCAAGCCATCAGATTGGGCCTCTGGATTACGTGACCATTGATATTATCACTGCCCTACTGTCTCCCAAATGGATGCGTACAGTGTCTGTCCCGCAATATCAATCACAGTAGTTTCTGGGCTGTAACCCTGAACATGGTCCCAAATCAGAGACTCAAAGTTCACATTTTAAATGGGAAAAGACAGGAACAGAGTGAAACAGGTTTGCTTTTGTCCCTGGATTCTGTGTCCACTGCAGACAGATCAGTTACATTTACAATAGAAACGCCAGGAGTGAACAAGGTCAATGCAATAATATGGAAAACGTAAATGACGCCACGCATAATTGTTGGATCCGTCCAGTATGAGTACAGTTTTCAGGTTTATTCCCGAGAGTGGTCTTACGAAGAAAATGTCATTGATGTTGAAATGATTGTGTTTTATCCACCACATTATTTACATCAGAGTTAAAGCTGCTGATGTAATGTGTTTGTTCAGGAGAGTGTAACTAACAGCAATGATCAGGGGTATAACCGTGTCAGTGGAGACTTATCCCCTGTATAAATCAGGATCCATTGGAATGGATCAGCTCAGAGTGCCTGCTGGAGCTGTGCATTCCAGGCTAACAGAAGTCTCTGCTTCTCACAGAAATGGGATATCCAGTAATGTATCAGATACAAGACATTTACTATCCAGTACTTGCAGCAATTGGAGTTGCTGGTAAGCCAGTATCTCAGCTGTTAATGGTGTAAATCAATACTAACTGTGCTGCTGTACTCAGTATTACTTCTCACTGTGTGTGTTACACAGCGGCCTGTTATTTGCCAGCAATTTATTGATGGAATCTCCTCATTGTCCACTCCTTCATTCTTGCAGGCATTGTATCATGTCTTTAATGGTATTGGTTTCGGTAGCCGGAGCATTCTTACTGGATTATTCTGTGCAGCGAAGGCTTTTGTATGATATGTTTCAGTGAGGGTCAAAGATCGAAGCATCAGGAGATTTTAACGGTTTCATGATGTGGACCAAATCCGTCCTGGAATATTTATATAAATATTTTTATTTTGGTGATTGATAATGGGACATCTCACGGTCTCAGTGTTACACGGGGACAGAACAATATCCTACCTCCCCAATAACATGGCTCAGTTTAACTGGGATTTCAATGTATTTATTGATTATCACTGCTATCAAATATTATTTCATTCTGTGTGTGTCTGATGCTGCTTCAGAGGTCTGGCTACTGAACTGAGTTTGCTGCTGACACTTTCACTTCTCCTTCTCTGCTTCAGTGTGGACCTTCACTGTCACTGGAATACATTGTAAAATAGAAAGTATTGATGTGATGTTTTATTGGTTTACACTCTATCAGTTGGTATCAAGAGTCTTTCCATTTATCTGTAGATTATCAGCTGCAGCGCTGATGTTGCTGTTTTATTAATGAAACAATCCCACATTCTAACAGTTTACTTTATAATTCCAGGAGAAGGAATTTCAATGATTGTGAGGTTTGTCTGGAAGTAGCTTTCGATCCTGTTTATTCCATGTATTGTAGATCAAGTGAAGAGTGTAGGTGAACAAATGGAGACTTGAGTGATCTGTTGATGCATTAAATTATTCACAGAGGTTTCAGCATTGAACAAACTGACTGAGAATAGAATCATTGAACCTCGGGCTGGTGAACAGAACACAGACGCAGAATGTTAGGAATAAATCACAAGTGAAAAGTAGCATTAAGTAACAATTCACAGGGTGTGAGTTCTCCAGAGAGATAGGGAAGGGAAAAAGGAGCAGGGAGAACGAAACAGAGGGAAAGAGATAAGCAGAAGTAAAGTGAAAGAGAAAGAAGCAGCAGTGTAACCAATTCACTATCTTAAAGTGCTGGAATGTCCAGAACAATTAGTGAGAGAAACTGTGAGTTGAAGTTGTCTGTTGTCAGATTGTGCTCATTTTCCTGTTGGACTTGATCCTCTGTGTTGATTTCTGCCAGGACCTCATTTTGTTTTGTAGAAAGTTCCTATTCCTTACTTAGTGACTGAATAAACAGAATAGAATCAGTTCTTCACTGATGGTAATTCATTATTTAAATACTGCACTTCAAAATCTCTGTGACTACTGAATTCAATAAAGAGCGAGGCTAATATCAGAAATATATTTAAATTTATATTCAATTGCCTGTACAAACTTAATATATTGACTATATTGTATAAACAATGAACTGTTCTCCAACACCAATAACCACAGGGATTATTGTTTGAATGTATGAATTGAGTTGTGTTACTGGGATCTGTAGATTAGATTTTCTCGAACACTCTGCTGCAGTCTCTCTCTGTGAATCTCATCCTCTCCTCTCACTGTATTGAATCCTCAGTCTCCTCATCCATTGCTTCAGTTTATCCACTTTCCCAAACCATCTGCTCCAGTCTCCCCTCCTGCTCCAACATGTCCTTTCCCTGGAATTTAGAAGATTATGGGGTGATTTAATGAATGTTTTAAAGATAATAAGATTTTTGTTAACCAAAGGTATTAAGGGGCAAAGATAGGTGCATGGAGTTCGATTACACATCAGCCATGAGCTCATTGAATGACAGAAGATGGTTGATCGGCCAAATAGCCTCCTCCTCTTCCTCTGTCCAATGACAAATATCTTGCTATCACTCTCTGTGTCTTGGTCTGTGTCTCTCTCTTTCTCTCTCTTTCTGTCTGTCTGTCTGTCTGTCTGTCTCTCTCTCATCTCTCAAACATCTGAGGAAATCCACAAACATTCGTCAGCCATTTTAGGATGGTACTCGGTGGCCATTTTATGTTACCACAGCACTGGGACATTTATTCCTGAGACCGACTCCTCATCAATGAGAGACGCACAGACATGGAGACACTGAGACACACAATACTAGGAAGGAATTAATCATTCCCTTGAGCCCAATGATTTGCCCTCCACTGTAATTCGGCTGGGTGGCCTGTAATTCCTCAGTCTATTACTTTCTCCCTTGTTAATCAATAGTACAACACGCGTAGTCCTCCAGTCCTCTGGCAGCACGACTGTAACCAGAGAGGATTTGGAAAATGATGGTCAGAGCCTCTGATATTTCCTCCTTTGCACCTGTAAACAGTCTGAGCCTGGTGAATTATATGCTTTCAAAGATGCTAAACCCCTTAATATTTCGTCTCCCACAATTTATCCCATTCAATATTTCAAACCCCTCCTCACTGACTACAATGTCTGCGTCGTCCCCTCTTTTGTGAAGACAGTCGCAATGTATTCATTAAGAACCATGCCCACATCTTACGCCTCCATGGTTCGGAAAAAGGAGGAGAGACGATATAAAGTAAGGGATATAATTCGAAAGGAGGTGCAGGAACAGACACATCTGGGGAGTATTTGTGCACCAATATCGGAAGGAGGCAGGACAGGTTCAGAAAGTGTTTAAATGGCAGAAGGGGTCCTGACATTATAAATAGAGACATTGAATACAAAAGCAAGGAAAATATGACCTTTGTAAAACGCTGGTTTGCCTTCTACTGGAGCATTGTCCAATTCTGGACACCGTACTTCAGGAAGAAAGTGGGGACATTAGAGAGGGTGCAGAAAAGATTCACAAGAATGGTTCCAGGGATGAGGAACTTCAGTTCCGTGGATAGATTGGAGAAGCTGGGGTTGTTCTCTGTGTCTCTCTCTGCCTTTCTCTCTCTGTCTCTCCCTCCTGCTATCTCTGACACTAAGAGGGAGACAGAGGGAGAGAGGCTTAGATGTGCAGGCAGAGAGAGGGTTGTGGAGCAGGACAAGGTTAGAGACAGAGAGACTGTTGGGGTGGATTGAAAGGGATAATGTAAGATATATTAATTTGATGTTATCCTTCACTGCTGTGTATACTAACAGAGAAAGATAGGTATGTAGAGTGAAATATTGGGCAAGTGGGAGAAATGTGGATGAAGTTGGAGCCCAGGCGGCGAGTGTTAATGATCAGGAAGGAAAACGCTCCATTGTAAACATCCAGCAAGGTATTCCCCAATGGAAGCCATCACACCTTCATGATATTGGTGTGGAAATCTTGTAATCAATGGCCACGGTTATTGACCCCTCTGTTAAGGGAAATGGGTCCTTCCTATCCACTCTATCTGGGCCCGTCTTTATTTTATACATCTCAATTAAATCTTCCTTTCAACCTTCTCTGTTCCAAAGAAAACAATTCCTTTCTATCCAATCTTTACTTATAGTTAATATTCTCCATTCCTGACAACATCCTCTGTAAATCTCCTCTGCACCCTCTCTAGTGTGATCACATCCTTCCTGTAATTTGGTGACCAGAACTGCACACAGTACTCTCGCTGTGGTCTAACTAGTGTTTTATGCAGTTCTGACATAACCTCCCTGCTCTTATATTCTCGACATCGGCCAATAAAGGGAAGTATTCCGTCAGCATTCTTAACCACTTCATGCACCTGTCCTGTTACTCTGAGGAATCAGTGGCCATTCACTCCAAGGCACCTCTGTTCACAGTCTGACAGATTGTTCAGTTAGATTGAAAGGATAAATGTAAAACATAATAATTTGATGTAATCCTTCACTGCAGTATGCACAGGCATACGAGCGAGAGGCATGGAGTGTGAAACATCGGGTTAGAAGGAGAAAACTTATTGGAGATGGAAACAAATTGGAAAGGAGCGATAGGGACTGAGAGAGAGGTAATCTCTGGTAAACTCTCTTGCTGGTAATCTCGCTCCATCTCTATCTCTCTCTTCCCCTCTCTTCTGCTCTCTGAAACCCTGTTTCTTCTCCCTGTTACTCACTTTCCAAGTCTATCTCTCTACTTTTCTACCTCTATCTCTATCTCCCTCTGTACACTATCTCAATCTCTCCCTCTTGCTCTCAGGATGGGAAGAGGGAGAAAGAGAGGCAGAGAAAGGGTGTTGCAGGCAGTGAGAGATGAGGAGAAAGAGACAGACGAACAGTGAGTCTGGCATTGGTAGATGGATATTTACTTTGTATCTAACCCCGTGCGTACCTGTCCTGTGAGTATTCGATGGGGACAGTATAGGACCGGGGGGACTGTCTAAAAACCAAAAATTAGTCGAATGCCCTTTCAAAGATGAAATTTCGAAGCACTTCTACATACAAAGGGTATTAGAAGTTTGGAACAGTCTTCCACAAATGTCCCCTCCCTATCTCTGCAATCTCCTCCAGCTCCGCAATCCACAAATATCTGCGATCCTCTAATTCTGCCCTCTTGAGCATCCCCAATTTGAATTGTTCCAACATTGGTGGCCGTGCCTTCAAGCTGCCAAGGCCCTAACTCTGGAATTCCTTTCCTAAACCTCTCCATCTCACTAACTCTTTCCTCTTTGAAGACGCTCCCTCAAACCAATCTCTTTGACCAGGTTTTTGTTCGTCCCATGTAATATCTCCTTAAGTGACTCGGTGTCAACTTTTTATTTGCCTTATTTATTTGTTGGATGTGTGCGTTACTGGCTTGGCCATTATTTATTACCCATCCCTAATTGCCCTTGAGGAGGTGGTGTTGAGCCTCCTTCTTGAACCGCTGCAGTCCATGTGGGGTAGGTGCACCCACAGTGCTGTTAGGAAGCGAGTTCCAGGATTTTGACCCAGTAACAGTGAAGGAATTGCGATATAGTTTCAAGTTAGGATGGTGTGTGACTTTAGCTGTTGTGTGCGGACAGTATTTTCAGTGCGCAGTCCATTTATATTTTTAATTATTTATTTTTTCACGTGGTTAGATGGAAAGTTTCTCCTACAATCTGACTGCCTCCCCGTATCTCCTCACTCTTTCTGCCCATCTCTCCCTCCTTCTCTAAATCCACTTCTTTACTCTGTATCTAACCTCACACTGTCCCTGCCCTGGGAGGTCTCATTATGGTGCTCAAGCAATGAGTTATACAGTTCCAACATAACCTCCCTGCTCTTACATACTTTAACAGCTTTGTTGGGAATCTCACTGCAGCTTGAAAATATGAAACACTGGTTCAACATTCAACCTTAAAACACTTACACTAACCTCCAAAAACAGGACTGGGCAGATAATGAGGATTGTTAATGATTGTTACAACTTGTCTCATCCTCTCTCTGTCTCTCCCTCTCATGTGTATTTCTTCCCAACTTTCTCTCTCTCCCTCGTCCTCTCCCTTTTTCTCTGCCTCTTTCCATGACTCTGTCTCTAACACCATCTCTCTCTCCTTGGACAGAAATGTTCTTATCCATTTCTTGGTTAATTTTGAACCTGTAAATCTTGCCCTTGCTGGGAACGTCACTGCAGTTTGAAAATATCAAACACTGATCAACACTCGCCCCCTAAACTCTCACACTAAACCCCCAATGCAGGACTGTGCAGATAATGAGAATTGTTGCTGATGTTCTGTCAAGGTCCCCTCACAGACTATATCCCATTCCCCCTGCTTCTAAAGTTTGTCAGTGTTTAGTAATATGTTTTCAATAATATTAAATGTCACTTCAGTTTGACAATATCAATCACTGATCCAACAATTGCCCCCAAAACACACACAAAACCCCTGATCTCTTCTTTCAAAATTATTTCTTGCACACAGTCAGTTTTACTTTTTAATTCTATCTTTTTTCAACATTATTAGATGTAAACGTTTTCCTTTAATCTCGCCCTCCCTCTCTCTCTGTCTGTCTCTCCCTCTGTCTCTGTTTCTCCCTCTGTCTGTCTCCCTCCCTCTCTGTCTCTCTCTCCCTTTCTCCCTCTGCATCTGTCTCTCTCCCTCTGTATCTGTCTCGTTCACTTTCTCCCTGTCTCTCTCACTCTGCATCTGCCTGCCTCCCTTTCTGTCTGTCTCACTCTGCATTTGCCTGCCTCCCTTTCTGTCTCTCTCCCTCTGTCTCTGTCCCACTCTGTCTGTGTCTCTCTGCATCTGTGTCTCACTCCCTCCATGTCTCCGTCCCTCTGTCCATGGACAGCAATGCTGTGAGCCATTTGTTTGGTTAATTTTGAATCTTTAACTCTTGCTTTTGTTGGGAATGTCAATGCGGTTTGAAAATATCAAACACTCATCTAACATTCATCCCTAAAACGCTCACATCAAACCCCAAATACTGGACTGGGCAGACAATGGGGAATGTTACTCGGGTTCCGTCAAGGTCTCATTTCACGATCTCTTCTGTCTCTCACTGTCTTCCACTTTGTCTCTCTCTCTCCATTTCCCCATTTGTTTTCGTTTCCCTCTCTCATCTTTCCTTCATCACCCCCAACTTTATAAATAGAGTGTGAGCTCCCTCCACTTTATACATCAAAAGGGAGCTCCCTCTGTTTTATCTCGCTGCCGTGGTGGGATATGAACCCCTGTCCCCAGGCCATCAGTTTGGGCCTCTGGATTACATGAGCAGTGATATTATCAATACCCAACTGCCTCCAAATTTGAGCGTACAGTGTCTGTCCTGTAATATCACTCACAGTAGTTTCTGGGCTGCAACCCTGAAAATGGCCCCGAATCAGAGATTCAAAGTTCACATTTTAACTGGTAAAAGGCAGAAACAGAGTGAAACGGGATTGCTTTTGTCCCTGGATTCAGTGTCCACTGCAGACAGATCAGTTACATTTACAATAGAAATGCCAGGAGTGAACAAGGTCCATATAATAATATGGAAAATGTAAATGACGCCTCTCATAATTGTAGCATCCGTTCAGTATGAGTACAGATTTCAGGTTTATTCCGAGAGAGGTCTCACTCTGTAAATGTCATTGATATTGATATGATTGTGTTTTATCCACCACATTATTTACACCAGAGTCAAAGCTGCTGATGTAATGTGTTTGTTCAGGAGAGTGTAACTAACAGCAATGATCAGGGGTATAACCATGTCAGTGGAGACTTATCGCCTGTATAAATCAGGACCCATTGGAATGGATCAGCTCAGAGGGCCTGGTGGAGCTGTGGATTCCAGGCTAATCGAAGTCTCTGCTTCTCACAGAAATGGGATATCCAGTATTCGTTCAGTTCATATTCATTTATTATCCTGTACTTGCAGCAATTTGGAGTTGCTGGTAAGCAGTATCTCAGCTGTTAATGGTGTAAATCGATGTTAACTGTGCTGCTGTATTCGGTATTATTTCTCACTGTGTGTGTTACACAGCCGCCTGTTCTTTCCCAGCAATTTACTGCTGGAATCTCCTCATTGTCTACTCTTTCATTCTTGCAGGAACTGTATTATGTATTTAATGGTTTTGTTTTAAGTAACTGTGGCATTATTACTGGATTATTCTGTGTATGGAATGTATTGGAATGAGATGTTTCAGTGAGGATCAATAATCAGACCATTAGGAGTTTTTAACATTTTCATGATGTGGATCTAACCGGTCCTGGAATATGTTTATGATTTTTTTCAGCAGTTGTTAATGAGACATCTCACGGTCTCAGTGTTACAAGGGGACAGAACAATGTCCTCCCTCCACAATAACATGGCTCAGTTTAACTGGGATTTCAATGTGTTTATTGATTATTACTGTTATCAAATATTATTTCATTCTGTGTGTGTCTGACGCTGCTTCAGAGGTCTGGCTACTGAATTGAGTTTGCTGCTGACACTTTCACTTCTCCTTATCTGCTTCACTGTGGACCTTCACTGTCACTGGACTACATTGTAAAATAGAAAGTATTGATGTGATGTTTTACTGGTTTTCACTCTGTCAGTTGGAATCAAAGTCTTTCCATTTATCTGTAGATTATCAGCTGCAGCGCAGATGTTGGTGTTTTATTAATTAAACAATCCCACATGATAACAGATTACTTTATAATTCCAGGAGAAGGAATTTCAATGATTGTGAGGTTTGTCTGGAAGTAGCTTTCAATCCTGTTTATTCCATGTATTGTAGATGAAGTGAAGAGTGTAGGTGAACAGGTGGAGACTTGAGTGATCTGTACATACATTAAATTATTCAGAGGTTTCACCATTGAACAAACTGACTCTGAGAACAGAATCATTGAAGCTGGGGCTGGTGAACAGAACACAGACGCAGAATGTTAGGAATAAATCATATGTGAAAAGTAGCAAGAAATAACAGTTTACAGGGTGTGAGTACTCCAGAGAGATAGGGAAGGAGAAGAGGAACAGGGAGAACGAGACCGACGGAAAGAGGTAAGCAGAAGTAAAGAGAAAGAGAAAGAAGCAGCAGTGTGAATAATTCACTATCATTAAGTGCTGGAATGTCCAGAACAATTAGTGAGAGAAACTGTGAGTTGAAGTTGTTTGTTGTCAGATTGTGTTCATTTTTCGAATTAGAATTAGAACATTACAGCGCAGTACAGGCCCTTCGGTCATCGATGTTGCGCAGACCTGTGAAACCATCTGACCTACACTATTCCATTTTCATCCATCTGTCTATCCAATGACCGCTCAAATGCCCTTAAAGTTGGCGAGTCCAGGACTGTTGCAGGCAAGGCGTTCCACGCCCCTACTACTCTTTGAGGAAAGAAACTACCTCCAACATTTGTCCTATATCTATCACCCCTCAACTTAAAGCTATGTCCCCTCGTGTTTGCCATCACCATCCCAGGAAAAAGACTCCCACTATCCACCCTATCTAACCTATCTTATATGTCTCTATTAAGTCACCTCTCCTCCTCCTTCTCTCCAACAAAAACAACCTCAAGTACCTCAGCCTTTCCTCGTAAGACCGTCCCTCCATACCAGGCAACATCCTAGTAAATCTCCTCTGCACCCTTTCCAAAGCTTCCACATCCTTCCTATAATGCGGTGACCAGAACTGCATGCAATACTCCAGGTGCGGTCTCACCAGAGTTTTGTACAGCTGCAGCATGATCTCGTGGCTCCGAAACTCGATCCCCCTACTAATAAAAGCTAACACACCATATGCCTTCTTAACAGCCCTATTAACCTGGGTGGCAACTTTCAGGGATTTATGTACCTGAACACCAAGATCTCTCTGTTCATCTACACTACCAAGAATCTTCCCATTAGCCCAGTACTCTGCATTCCTGTTACTCCTTCCAAAGTGAATCACCTCACACTTTTCCGCATTAAACTCCATTTGCCATCTCTCAGCCCAGCTCTGCAGCGTATCTATGTCCCTCTGTAACCTACAACATCCTTCGGCGCTATCCACAACTCCACCGACCTTCGTGTCATCCGCAAATTTACTAACCCACCCTTCTGCACCCTCTTCCAGGTCATTTATAAAAATGACGAACAGCAGTGGCCCCAAATCAGATCCTTGTGGTAACTAGTAACCATTAGTAACTAAACTCCAGGATGAACATTTGCCATCAACCACCACCCTCTGTCTTCTTTCAGCTAGCCAATTTCTGATCCAAAGCTCTAAATCACCTTCAACCCCATACTTCCGTATTTTCTGCAAAAGTCTACCGTGGGGAACCTTATCAAACGCCTTACTGAAATCCATATACACCACATCCACTGCTTTACCCTCATCCACCTGTTTGGTCACATTCTCGAAAAACTCAATAAGGTTTGTGAGGCAAGACCTACCCTTCACAAAACCGTGCTGACTATCGCCAATGAACTTATTCGTTTCAAGATGATTATAAATCCTGTCTCTTATAACCTTTTCCAACATTTTACCCACAACCGAAGTAAGGCTCACAGGTCTATAATTACCAGGGCTGTCTCCACTCCCCTTCTTGAACAAGGGGACAACATTTGCTATCCTCCAGTCTTCCGTCACGATTCCTGTCGACAATGAGGACATAAAGATCAAGGACAAAGGCTCTGCAATCTCCTCCCTGGCTTCACAGAGAATCTGAGGATAAATCCCATCAGGCCCAGGGGATTTATCTATTTTCGCACTCTCCAAAATTGCTAACACCTCCTCCTTGTGAACCTCTATGTTGATTCCTTTCAGGTCCTCATTTTGTTTTGTAGAAAGTTCCTATTCCTTACATAGTGACTGAATAAACAGAATAGAAACAGTTCATCACTGATGGTAATTCATTATTTAAATACTACACTTTAAAATCTCTGTGTCTGCTGAATTCAATAAAGAGCGAGGCTGATATCAGAAATATATTTACATTTGTATTTAATAGCCTGTACAAACTAAATATATTGACTATATTGTATAAACAATGAACTGTTCTCCAACACCAATATCCACAGGGATTATTGTTTGAATGTATGAATTGAGTTGTATTTCTGGGATCTTTAGATTAGATATCCTCTAACACTCTGCTGCAGTCTCTCCCTGTGAATCTCAGTCTCTCCTCTCACTGTATTGAATCCTCAGTCTCCTCATCCATTGCTTCAGTTTATCCACTTTCCCAAACCATCTGCTCCAGTCTCCCCTCCTGCTCCAGCATGTCCTTTTCCTTCTCTCCCTCCCAATCTCACTCACTGTCTCCACCTCCAGCTGTCTTGTCTAACCTGATAGGAATACAGTAACATGGGAGCAGGAGGAGGCCATTCAGCCCATCGAGCTTTCTCCACCATTCTAGATCATGACTGATACTCAAACCTAGTGCTGCAGTTTTCTGCCTTTTCCCATTTGATAACATTTCCTGTCGGTTCCCTGAACCCAGAGCAACAAACCAGCTATACATCCCGCTCTCCCCAAACATTCCCAACCAACAGTCTGGAGACACTTTCCCAATTAACACATTGGATTCCATCTCTGTAAAACCCCTTCTCATTTCCCCACTGACACTGCATCCTCACTCAGTACTTCCAGTAGATCCGGTGCTGACTTTATTCACTTTCTGGACCAATTTCCCAATTCATTATTAATAATTGTATTTTCAAACATTTCACTGTGACAAAGCACTGCCCGGGTCAATGAATCAGTTTTCACTGCTCGATGCAGCAACAAAGCTGGAAATTTCAGCCCAGATCCTGTCAAACTGCTGCTTTGTCTCCAGGTCTGATCAGTAATTTCTCTGCTTCCTTTTCTCTCTCTCTTCCAGTTAACTTGGTGGCGATTGTGATCCTGTCCCGAGGAAAGTGCGGTCTCTCCAAATGTATCAGTGTCTACCTGGTGGGAATGGCAGTGTCTGATCTCCTGGTCGTTATCACTTATCCCATATTGGCTGCAATTGTTTCAATTTATTTCCCATATTCATTCCTGAGAATTACTCCTGTGTGTTCTCTCATTACCGTTCTGCTTTCTGCATCCACAGCTGTTTCTGTCTGGCTCACAGTCACTTTCACCTTTGATCGTTTTGTATCCATTTGTTGTGAGAAGCTGAATTCACAATATTGCAGCGAGAAAACGGCGGCTGTGGTTGTGGGAACAGTGAGTGTGCTGGGCTGTTTAGAGTCTCTCCCCTGGTACTTTACACTGGAACAGGGTTACATTATTGATAATGTTCCCATGGGTTGTGTTTATAAACTGAGCTTCTATACTTCCCCCATATGGGTGGCATTTGAATTGTTTGACCTCATTTTAACCCCTTGTGTCCCGGTCTTTCTGATTTTGCTGCTCAATGTTCTGACTGTCAGACGGATTTTATTCTCCAGTAAAGTCCGCAGGGGATTCCGGCGCCACAGCAATGCTGAGAATCACAAGGACCCAGAGATGGAGAATCGCAGGAAATCAATTATTTTACTCTTCAGTATATCTGGCAGTTTTATCCTGTTATGGGTGACACTGGTTGTGTATCGCATTTATACTCGAATTACAGATATTTATTATTATTCCTCCTACACTGACCCTCTCTTCATCACAGATCAAACATCAAAGATGCTGCAGATTCTCAGTTCCTGCACCAACACATGTATTTACATTGTGACCCAGACTAAATTCAGACAGGAGCTGAAGAAGGGGGTGAAATACCCTCTCAATCTCATTGTTAAATTAGTGAAATCATAGAAAGAGCTGAAGGGTTTCAAACACTGGAACTAAATCCCATTCCCCCTCCTTCTCCCCCAGACCCCCAGCTCCACCTCCAACCCTTCACCCGCCTCTGTGATTATTTGACCGGCGCCATCTTTAGTCCTGGCAGCTGCCTGAGCGTGGGCAGACCCTGACGTTTGACTGGAATAGAGTACGTTTGCGCATGTGCCAGAACAGCGCCACCTTGTGGTTGCTTTGTCAACAACCGCCGCCAGTGGACAAAGCTGCAAATCGCAGTGATTCTGAAGTGGTGAGAGGGGGGCAGTAATTGCAGTAAGACAGGGACACCAGCAGATGGAGATGGTGAGTGGGGCTGTAATTGCAGTGAGACAGGGACACCAGCAGATGGAGATGGTGAGAGAGGGGCAGTAACTGCAGTGAGGCAGGGACACCAGCAGATGGCGATGGTGAGCAGGGCAGTAACTGCAGTGAGAGAGGGACACCAGCAGATGGAGATAGTGAGGGAGGGACAGTAACTGCAGTGAGGCAGGGACACCAGCAGATGGAGATGGTGAGAGGGGAGACAGTATCTGCAGTGAGATAGGGACATCAGCAGATGGGGATGGTGAGCGGGGGACAGTAACTGCAATGAGACAGGGGCACCAGCAGATGGAGGTGGTGAGAGGGGGACAGTAACTGCAGTGAGACAGGGGCACCAGCAGATGGAGGTGGTGAGAGAGGGGACAGTAACTGCAGTGAGAGAGGGATGCCAGCAAATGGAGGTGGTGAGAGGGGGACAGTAACTGCAGTGAGGCAGGGACACCAGCAGATGGAGGTGGTGAGAGGGGGACAGTAACTGCAGTGAGACAGGGACACCAGCAGATGGAGGTGGTGAGAGGGGTGACCGTATTTTCCGTGAGAGAGGGTTACCAGCAGATGGAGATGCTGAGCCATTGCTGAAGGGAGATTATGTGTTTCTGAGTTTGAAAGTTTCCAAAAGTTTGAGGAGGTTACTTTCTGTAAACTTGAGATGCTGAATGAAATAATTTCAATACAATTTGTGTTAAATGGCTATCTTCCTACTATGTAAACACTTGTAACATTAAACTGGTTCCTGTTTGGAAACGTATTTTTAGTGATTAAAGATAATTTATAAATAAAACAAATGCATGAAATTAAACTCAAACAATCATTTACAAATTAAAACTCTCTGAATAAGTTGTGTTGAGTTCTTCATCACTAACGTTATGACATCTCTCTCTCTCACTTTACTTTCTTTGCTGGTATCTTCTGTAGTACAACTCAGAGTTTTTGAAGTTTTGATCCGACTGCCTTTTGAAAGTTAATTTTTAATCTGCTTTCAGAAACCTGTCAGTGAATTTCAGACCAGAATAACTCCCTGCCTAATTGTTTCTCCCCTCTGCTAGTGTAAACAGTCTCTTCTCACGTCTCCAAACTGAGGGTAAGATTTTGAATGCAATTAATTTCTCCAGGACAGCAACCGCAGAGGAGCTGAAACCTCCTGAATGTGGACAAAAAATGAACATTAATCACTCTGAATCCCCCAGGACAGCAGAGGAAAGGAACAGTCAGGAAGCAAATGGAAACAAGTGACACTTTATTACAGCAGCAAAAAACTCTTTGTCAGAATGTGGAGGTGGTTATCGCTGAGCTTTATATGAACTGGAGGTGACAAGTGGAAGATCTTTAATACAATTTGTGTTAAATGTCCATTTCCCAGCTTTGTAAACCTTTGTAACATTAAACTGGTAAATATTAAGAAGGTATTTTTAACTGATTACAGCCTAATGCATAAATACAGCAGCAGCAAAGAATGTGCAAAGTATCATTGAGAAATATAACTGTAAATATGGGTGAGAATTGTGTGAAATGTCACCAGTTGTTAAAGTTCTCTTGACTGCATCATTAACCGGGCTTTAGTTTAGTTTGAAACACAGTGGAATTGAAAATCTGATTAAAAACTGCCTGTTTATACTGCAGTCAAACAGGCCACTCCAGCAAAAACTGATTGCCAGAATTTCAAGGTAACTGCAGTGAGACATTTCCAGTCATTTTCTGAACTTTCTGTTAACTGGAGATGAATAATGGAAGACATTTAATACAATTAGTGTTAAAAGGCAATTATCCAAATCAGCCCCTCCTGGTTTTAAATGACAGCAGTTTTTCTGTTCTGTTAATGAGGTTTTTGGGGGAGGGAGAGAGAGAGAGACAGACAGACAGGTTTCTGTGTGGAATGGTCCATTTGGATATGGCTGGTATATCCCTCTCTCCCCCATTCCCTGTTTACACAGAGACTCACCTTGGACTGTCCCATACCTGGGAGGGAGTGTCCAGGTGAAGGAAGCTGATAGCTGGTTGGGTGAGCTGTATTTGGGGTGGACTGTCTGTTTTTGAGTGACAGGTTCTGGGATATATTAGGACAACATCAGCCTCCATTCTTCTTTCCATGTGGCTGGTTTGTTCAGGTGAGTTTCTGTATCTCAGTCTCTGTGTCTCTGTGCCCAGGTGAATTGCAAACTGATTACAGTGTGTGTGTGTGTGTGAGAGAGAGATTCCAGTCTGAATCCCCCGCTCTCTCTATCCCACTCCTGACCCTTGTCTCCAATTCCCACCCCAATCTCCCTCTCCAGGATCTTTTCCCCTTGGATGAGCTGATGGAGGCAAGGTGTTAGAGTCCAATGATGGAGCGCAGACCGTGTGGGATGGTGAGTATCGGATATTTATCGTCCCTCTCTGCCTTTCTCTCTCCTTTTGACTCAATCTCTCTCTTTCAATCTCTTTTTCAATCTCTCTGTGTCTATTTCTCTCTGTTTCTCTCTCTCTGTTCCTCAATCTCTCGCTCTCTCTGTTTGTCTGTGTGTTTCTCTCTCTCTCTCTCAATCTCTCTGTGTTTCTCTCTGTGTGTGTTTCTCTCTCTCTCTGTTCCTCAATCTCTCTCTCTCTCTCTCTCTCTCTCTCTGTTTTTCTCTCTTTCTGTGTGTTTCTCTCTCTGTGTGTTTTTCTCTCTGTGTGTTTCTCTCCCTCTCTATTCTCGCTCTCTGTTTCTCTCTGTTTCTCTCTCTCTCTCTGTGTTACTCCATCTCTCCCTCTCTCTCTCTCACTTTGTGTTTGTCTTTTTCTCTGAATGATTGTGTGTCTTTCTGTCTCAATGGATTTCTTTGTCCTTCTCTCTCTCAATCTCTCTGTGATTCTCTGTGTGTCTTTCTCACTGGCTTTCTGTCTATCTCTTTGCTGCCTGCAATTTCTTTGTGTCTCAGTTCTTCCCCTCCACTTTTTTCACTCCTCTTTTTCTGTGTCTCTTTCGGCCTTTTCTCTATTCCTCTGACTTTCTTTCTACTGTATTTCTGACTTTGTCTTTTCTGTATTTCTCTGAGCTTGTCTTTTCTCTATTTCTGACTTTCTGACTTTGTCTTTTCTGTATTTCTGACTTTGTCTTTTCTCTATTTCTGACTTTGTCTTTTCTCTATTTCTGACTTTCTCTTTTCTCTATTTCTCTGATTTTGTCTTTTCTCTATTTCTGTGTTTCTGACTTTGTCTTTTCTCTATTTCTGACTTTGTCCTGTCTCTATTTCTGACTTTGTCTTTTCTCTATTTCTGTCTTTTCTCTATTTCTGTCTTTTCTCTATTTCTGTCTTCTGACTGTCTGTTTCTATCTTTTCTCTCATTCTTTTTCTCTCCCTTCTTTGTCTCTACTATATTCTCTCTCTTTCAGTCTTTTCTCTCCTTCTTTCTCTCTCTTTCCATCTTTTCTCTCTTGCTTTTTCTAACCCCACCCCCGCAATTTATTTCCCCCCCGCAATTATTTCCCCCCCTCGCAATTTATTCCCCCCCCCTCAATTATTTACCCCCCGCAATTATTTTCCCCCCCGCAATTTATTTCCCCCCCGCAATTTATTTCCCCCCCGCAATTTATTTTCCACCCGCAATTATATGCCCCCCGCAATTTGTTTGAACCCGCAATTTATTTCCCTCCCACAGTTATTTTCCCCCCCGCAATTTACCCCCCCGCAATCATTCTCCCCCCCGAAATTATTCTCCCCCCGCAATTATTTCCCCCCCTGCAATTTATCCCCCCCGCAATTATTTCCCCCCCGCAATTTATCCCCCCGCAATTATTTTCCCCAGCAACTATTTCCCCCCGCAACTATTTCACCCCCGCAATTTATTTCCCCCCCGCAATACATTTTCCCCCCAACATTTTATCTCCACCCCGCAATTATTTCCCCCCGCAATTTATATCCCACCCCGCAATTTATTTCCACCCCCGTAATTATTTCCCCCGCAACTATTTCCCCCCCGCAACTATTTTCGCCCCGCAATTTATTTCCCCCCCGCAATTTATGTTCCCCCCAAAATTTTATCTCCACCCCGCAATTATTTCCCCCCCGCAATTTATTTCCCCCCCGCAATTTCTATTCCCCCCCGCAATTTCCCCCATCGCAATTTATCCCCCCCGCAATTTATCCCCCAGCAATATATTTCCCCCCACAATTTATCCCCCGCGCAATTTATCCCCCCCCGCAATCTATCCCCCCGCAATTTATATCCCCCCGCAATTAATTCCCCCCCGCAATTTATTTCCCCCCCGCAATTTAATTCCCCCCCCGCAATTTATTTTCCCCCCGTAATTTTTTCCCCACCGCAATTTTCCCCCCCGCAACTTACCCTCCCCGCAATTTATACCCGCCGCAATTTATTCCCCACCCCGCAATTTATTTCCCCCCCCGCAATTTATTCCCCCCCCGCAATTTATTTCCCCCTCGCAATTATTACACCCCCCCGCAATTTATTTCCCCCCCGCAATTTATTTCCCCCCCGCAATTTATTCCCCACCCGCAATTTATCCCCCCCGCAATTTATCACCCCCGCAATTATTTCCCCCCCCGCAATTATTTTCACCCCCGCAATTTATATCCCCCCGCAATTATTTTCCCCCCGCAATTATTTTCTCCCCCGCAATTTATTTCCCCTCCGCAATTATTTCCCCCCCCGCAATTTACTTCCCACCCGCAATTTAATTTCCCCCCCGCAATTTCCCCCCCCTTAATTTTCCCCCCCCGCAACTTATCCCCCCCGCAATTTAACCCCCCCCGCAATTTATTTCCCCCCTCAATGTTTCCCCCCCGCAATTTATCCCCCCCCGCAATTTATCCCCCCAGCAATTTATTTCCCCCCCGCAATTTCCCCCCCTCAATCTATCCCCCCGCATATTTTCCCCCAGTAATTTATTTCCCCCCCCGCAATTATTTTCCCCCCCGTAATTTATCCCCCCCACAATTTATCCCCCCCACAATTTATTTCCCCCCGCAATTTATTTCCCCCCGCAATTATTTAACCCCCCGCAATTTATTTCCCCCCAGCAATTATTCCCCCCGAAATTATTTCCCCCCCGCAATTTATCCCCCCCGCTATTTATTTCCCCCGCAATTATTTTCCCCCCGCAATTATTTTCCCCCCCGCAATTTAGCACCCCCGCAATTTATCCCCCCGCAATTTATCCCCCGCAATTAATCGACCCCCCGCAATTATTTCCCCCCCGCAATTATTTCCTCCCCCCGCAATTAATCCCCCCCGCAATTTAACCCCCCCGCATTTATTCTCCACCCCGCAATTATTTCCCCCCTGCAATTATTTTCACCCCCGCAATTTATTGTCCTCCCCGCAATTTATTTCCCCCCCCGCTATTATTTCCCCCCCTGGCAATTATTTCCCCCCCCTCAATTATTTCCCCCCCACAATTATTTCCCCCCCCCGCAATTATTTTCTCCCCCTCAATTTCTCCCCCCCGCAATTTATGCCCCCCGCAATTTATGCCCCCCGCAATTTATCCCCCGCAATAATTTCCCCCCGCAATTATTTTCCCCCCCGCAATTAATCCCCCCGCAATTAATCCCCCCGCAATTAATCCCCCCCACAATTTATCCCCCCCGCAATTATTTCCCCCCCGCAATTTATCCCCCCCGCAATTATTCTCCAACCCGCAATTATTTTCCCAACCGCAATTATTTTCCGCCCCGCAATTATTTTCCCCCCGGCAATTTATCCCCCCCGCAATTATATTCCCCCGCAATTAATTCCCCCCCCGCAATTTATTCCCCCCCGCAATTTATTTCCCCCCCACAATTTATTTTCCCCCCGCAATTATATTCCCCCCCGCAAATATATCCCCCCCCGCAATTTATCCCCCCCGCAATTTCCCCCCCCCGCAATTTATTTCCCACCCCGCAATTATTTCCCCCGCAATTATTTTCCCCCCGCCAATTATTCCCCCCCATTTATTCACCCCGCAATTTATCCCCTCCGTAAATTTAGTCCCCCTCCCCTGCAATTTCCCCCCCCCGCTCAATTTCACGTCACCAGGCTGCAACATTTCCTCCAAACGCAATTTATATCCACGAGGCAAATTTTATCCCCTGCAATATTTCCCCCCCCCGGAAAACATTCCTCCCCTTGTACAGACCCCCACCCAATCTAAATAATCCTCATCTACAAAACCCTATCTGATATCTCCTGTTAACTGACCCCCATCTAATACCCTCACTATCAACAGACCCAGGAACAGACCCCCATCCCCCTGTTACAAGACAACCCATTTAGATACCCCCCAGGACCGAGTCCCATCTAGATACCCACCCAAAGGGACAGACTCCCATCAGTACCCCACCCCAGAATCAGACTCCACCCCCCCAGGGACAGACTCCCATCTAAATAAGCCCCCAGGAGCAGACTCCCATCTAAATACCCCGCCAATAACAGACTCCCATCTAGATACCCCGCCGGGGACAGACTCCCATCTAAATACATCCCCGGGTACAGGCCCCCATCTAAATACATCCCCGGGGACAGACCCCCATCTAGATACCCCACCCGGGGACAGACCCCCATCTAACTACCCTCCCCCCGGAGACTGACCCCCATCTACCTACCACCCCCGGAGACAGACCCCCATCTAGATACCCAACCCGGGGACAGACCCTCATCTAGATACCCCTCCCGGGGACAGACCCCCATCTAAATACATCCCCGGGGACAGACCCCCATCTAAATACATCCCCGTGGACAGACCCCCATCTAAATACTAATCACGGCAACAGACCCCCATCTACATACATGACCGGGAATGGACCCCCATCTAATTACCCCACCCGAGGAAAGACCCCCTTCTAATTATACCCTTATAATACCCCTGTTACAAATACATGACGGGAACAGACCCCATCTAAATACCCCCCCCACCCCCCGGGACAGACCCCCATCTAAATAGTAATCACGGGGACAGACCCCCATCTAAATCCGTGCCCGGAAACAGACCCCCATCTAAACACCCCACCCGGGGACAGACCCCCATCTAAATACATCGCCGGGGACAGACACCCATCTAAATACTAATCCCGGGGACAGACACTCAACTAAATCCACCCCCCCGGGACAGACCCCCATCTAAATACGAATCCCGGGAACAGACCCCCATCTAAATACTAACCCCGGGGACAGACCCCCAACTGAATCCCCCCCGGGACAGACCCCCATCTAAATACTAATCCCGGGAATAGACCCCTATCTAAATACTAATCCCGAGAACAGACGCCCATCTAAATACTAATCCCGGGATCAGACCCCCATCTAAATACATCCCCGGGAACAGACGCCCATCTAAATACATCCCCGGGGAAAGACGCCCATCTAAATGCATCCCCGGGGACAGACACCCATCTAAATACTAATCATGGGAACAGACCCCCATCTAAATACATCCCCGGGGACAGACCCCCATCTAGAAAGCCCACCCGGGGACAGACCCCCATCTAACTACCCCCCCGTAGACAGACCCCCATCTAACTACACACCCCGGAGACAGACCCCCATCTAGATACCCCACCCGGGGACAGACTCCCATCTAAATACTAACCCCGTTGACAGACCCCCATCTAAATACCCCACCCGGGGACAGACCCCCATCTAATTATACCCTTATAATACCCCTGTTAAAAATACCTGACGGGAACAGAACCCCATCTAAATTCTAACTCCGGGGACAGACCGCCAACTAAATGCCCCACCCCCCCGGGGTCAGACCCCCATCTAAACACTAACCCCAGGGACAGACCCCCATCTAATTATACCCTTATAATACCCCTGTTACAAATACCTGACGGGAACAGACCCCCATCTAAATACTAACCCCGGGGACAGACCCCCAACTAAATATCCCCCCTGGACAGACATCCAAATAAATCCACCCCGCCCAGGACAGAACCACAACTAAAAACTAATCACGGGGACAGACCCCCATCTAAATACTAACCCCGGGGACAGACCCCCATCTAAATACCCCACCCGGAGACAGACCCCCATCTAAATACATCCACGGGGACAGACCCCCATCTAAATACTAACCCCGGGGACAGACCCCCAGCTAAATACCACCCCAAGGGAACAGACCCCCATCTAAATACCCCACCCGGGGACAGACCCCCATCTAATTATACCCTTATAATACCCCTGTTACAAATACCTGACGGGGACAGACCCCCATCTAAATACTAACCCCGGGTCAGACCCCCAACTAAATACCCCCCCCGGGAGAGACCCCCAACTAAATCCCCCCCAGGAAAGACCCCCATCTAAATACTAATCCCGGGAATAGACCACCATCTAAATACTAATCCCGGGAACAGACCCCCATCTAAATACATCCCCGGGAACAGACCCCCATCTAAATACATGCCCGGGAATGGACCCCCATCTAAATACCCCCCCGGGAACAGACCCCCAACTAAATACTAACCCCGGGGACAGACCCCCAACTAAATCCTCCCCGGGACAGACCCCCATCTAAATACCCCCCCTGGGACAGACCCCATCTAATTACTAATCCCGGGAATAGACCCTCATCTAAATACTAATCCCGGGATTAGACCCCCATCTAAATACTAATCACGGCAACAGACCCCCATCCACATACATGCCCGGGAATGGACTCCCATCTAAATACCCCACCCGGGGACAGACACTCATCTAATTATACCCTTATAATACCCCTGTTACAAATACCTGACGGGAACAGACCCCCATCTAAATACTAACTGCGGGGACAGACAGCCAACTAAATACCCCACCCCCCCCGGGGACAGTCCCCCATCTAAACACTAACCACAGGGACAGACCCCCATCTAATTATACCCTTATAATACCTCTGTTAAAAATACATGAAGGGAACAGACCCCCATCTAAATATTAACCCCGGGGACAGACCCCCAACTAAATACCCCACCTGGGACAGAGCCCCAACTAAATCCCCCCCCCCCCGGGACAAACCCCCATCTAAATACAAATCCCGGGAACAGACCCCCATCTAAATACTAACGCCGGGGACAGACCCCAACTAAATCCGCCCCCCCGGACAGACCCCCATCTAAATACTAATCCCGGGAACAGACCCCCATCTAAATACTAACGCCGGGGACAGATCCCCAACTAAATACCCGCCCTCCGGGACAGACCCCCATTTAAATGCCCCCCCTGGGAGAGACCCCCATCTAAATACTAATCCCGGGAATAGACCTCCATCTAAATACTAATCCCGGGAACAGACACACATCTAAATACATCCCCGGGGACAGACCCCCATCTAAATACATCCCCGGGGACAGACACCCATCTAAATACTAATCACGGGAACAGACCCCCATCTAAATACTAATCCCGGGAATGGACCCCCATCTAAATACCCCACCCGGGGACAGACCCCCATCTAACTATACCCTTATAATACCACTGTTACAAATACCTGACGGGAACAGACCCCCATCTAAATGCTAACCCCGGGGACAGACCCCCAACTAAATACCACCCCCCCCCGGGAACTGACCCCCATCTAAATACTAATCCCGGGAACAGAACCCCATCTAAATACCCCCCCTGGGACATATCCCCATCTAAATACTAATCACGGGGACAGACCCCCATCTAAATACATGCCCGGGAACAGACCCCCATCTAAATACCCCACCCGGGGACAGAACTCCATCTAATTATACCCTTATAATACCCCTGTTACAAATACCTGACGGGAACAGACCCCCATCTAATTACTATCTCCGGGGACAGACCGCCAACTATATATACACTTATAGTACCCCTGTTACAAATACGTGACGGGAACAGACCCCCATCTAAATACTAACCCCGGGGACAGACCCCCAACTAAATACCCTCCCCCCGGGAACAGATCCCTATCTAAATACAAACCCGGGACAGACCCCCATCTAGATACCCCACCCGGGGACAGACTCCCATCTAAATACTAATCCCGGGAACAGACCCCCATCTAAATACTAACCCCGGGTACAGACCCCCAACTAAATACCACCCCCCCCCGGGAACAGACCCCCATCTATATACTAATCCCGGGAACAGACCCCCAACAAAATACCCACCCCGGGAACAGACCCCCATCTAAATATCCCCCCTGGGACAAACCCCCATCTAAATACTAATCACGGGGACAGACCCCCATCTAAATACATGCCCGGGAACAGACCCCCATCTAAATACCCCACCCGGGGACAGACCCCCAACTAAATATACCCTTATAATACCCCTGTTACAAATGCGTGACGGGAACAGACCCCCATCTAAACACTAACCCCGGGGACAGACCCCCAACTAAATACCCGCCCCCCGGGAACAGCTCCCTATCTAAGTAACCCCCCGGGACAGACCAAAATCTAGATATCCCACCCGGGGACAGACTCCCATCTAAATACTAATCCCGGGAACAGACCCCCATCTAAATACATCCCCGGGGACAGACGCCCATCTAGATACCCCACCCGGGGACAGACCCCCATCTAACTACCCCCGCCCCCGGAGACAGACCACCATCTAGATACCCCACCCGGGGACAGACCCCCATCTAGATACCCCAACCGGGTACAGACCCCCATCTAAATACCCCCCAGGAGCAGACTCCCATCTAAATACCCGCCAATAACAGACGCCCATCCAGATCCCCAGCCCGGGGCCAGACATCCATCTAAATACATCCCCGGGGACAGACCCCCATCTAAATACATCCCCGGGGCAGACCCCCATCTAGATACCCCACCCGGGGACAGACCCCCATCTAACTAACCCCCCCGGAGACAGACCCCCATCAAAATACATTCCCGGGGACAGACCCCCATCTAGATACCCCATCCGGAACAGACCCCCATCTAACTACCCCCCCCCGGAGTCAGACCCCCATCTAACTACACCCCCGGAGACAGACCCCCATCTAGATACTCCATCCGGGGACAGAACCCCATCTAAATACTTCCCCAGGGACAGACCCCCATCTAAATACATCCCCGGGGACAGACCCCCATCTAAATACTAATCACGGCAACAGACCCCCATCTACATACATGCCCGGGAACAGACCCCCATCTAAATACTAACCCCGGGGAAAGACCCCCAACTAAATACCCGCCCCCCGGGTACAGAACCCTATGTAAATACACCCCCGGGACAGACCCCCATCTAGATACCCCACCCGGGGACAGACTCCCATCTAAATACTTATCCCGGGAACAGACCCCCATCTAAATACATCCCCGGGGACAGACCCCCATCTAGATACCCCACCCGGGGACAGACCCCCATCTAACTACCCCCGCTCCTGGAGACAGACCACCATCTAGATACCCCACCCGGGGACAGACCCCCATCTAGATACCACACCCAGGTACAGACCCCCATCTAAATACCCCCCCAGGAGCAGACTCCCATCTAAATACCCGCCAATAACAGACTCCCTTCTAGATACCCTGCCAGGGGCAGACCCCCATCTAAATACATCCCCGGGGACAGACCCCAATCTAAATACATCCCCGGGGACAGACCCCCATCTAAATACATCCCCGGGGACAGACCCCAAACTAAATACTAATCACGGCAACAGACCCCCATCTACATACATGCCCGGGAATGGACCCCCATCTAAATACCCCACCCGGGGACTGACGGCCATCTAATTATACCCTTATAATACCCCTGTTACAAATACCTGACGGGAACAGACCCCCATCTAAATAATACCCCCGGGGACAGACCCCCAACTAAATACACCCCCGGGATCAGACCCCCATCTAAATACCCCCCACAGAACAGACCCCAATCTAAATAACCCCCCCCCCCGGGACAGACCCCCATCTAAATGCTAATCACGGGGACAGACCCCCATCTAAATGCATGCCCGGGAACAGACCCCCATCTAAATACTAATCCCGGGGACAGACCCCCATCTAAATACATCCCCGGGGACAGACACCCATCTAAATACCCCCCCACGGGAACTGACCCCCATCTAAATACCCCACCCGGGGACAGACCCCCATCTAATTATACCCTTATAATACCCCTGTTTCAAATACCTGACGGGAACAGACCCCCATCTGATTACTTACTCCGGGGACAGACTGCCAACTAAATACCCCACCCCCCCCCGTAAACAGACCCCCATCTAAATACTAACCCCAGGGACAGACCCACATCTAATTATACCCTTATAATACCCCTGTTACAAATACCTGACGGGAACAGACCCCCATCTAAATACTAACCCCGGGGACAGACCCCCAACCAAATACCCCCCCGGGACAGACTGCCAACTAAATCCCCCCCCCCCGGGACAGACCCCCATCTAAATACTAACCCCGGGAACCGACCCCCAGCTAAATACTAACCCCGGGGACAGACCCTCAACTAAATCCCCCCCGGGACAGACCCCCATCTAAATACCCCTCCTGGGACAGACCCCCATCTAAATACTAATCCCGGGAACAGACCCCCATCTAAATACATCCCCGGGATCAGACCCCCGTCCAAATACATCCCCGGGGACAGAACCCCATCTAAATACTAATCACTTGAACAGACCCCCATCTAAATACATGCCCGGGAATGGACCCCCATCTAAATACCCCACCCGGGGACAGACCCCATCTAACTATACCCTTATAATACCCCTGTTACAAATACCTGATGGGGACAGACCCCATCTAAATACTAACCCCAGGGACAGGCCCCCAACTAAATACCCACCCACCCACCCCGGGAACAGACCCCCATCTAAATACCACTCCCCCCCGGGACAGACCCCCACCTAACTACTAATCACGGGGACAGACCCCCATCTAAATACAAGCCCGGTAACAGACCCCCATCAAATACCCCACCCGGGGACAGACCCCCATCTAATTATACCCTTATGATAACCCTGTTACAAATACCTGACGGGAACAGACCCCCATCTAAATACTAACTCCGGGGACAGACCGCCAACTAAATACGGCCCCCCGGAGACAGACCCCCATCTATCTACCCCTCGGTGACAGACCCCCATCTAAATACTAACCCCAGGGACAGACAACCATCTAATTATACCCTTATAATACCCCTGTTACAAGTACCTGACGGGAACAGACCCCCATCTAAATACTAACCCCGCGGACAGATCCCCAATTAAATACCCGCCCCCCGGGAACAGATCCCTATCTAAATACCCCCCGGGACAGACCCCCATCTAAATACCCCCCCTGGGACCGACTCCCATCTAAATACTAATCCCGGGAACAGACCCCATCTAAATACATCCCCGGAGACAGACCCACATCTAGATACCCCACCCGGGGACAGAACCCCATCTAACTACCCCCGCCCCTGGAGACAGAACCCCATCTAGATACCCCACCCGGGGACAGACCCCCATCTTGATACCCCACCCGGGGACAGACCCCCTTCTAAATACATCCCCGGGGACAGACCCCCATCTAAATACCCCCCCTGGGACAGACCCCCATCTAAATACTAATCCCGGTAATAGACCCCCATCTAAATACTAATCCCGGGAACAGACCCCCATCTAAATACATCCCCAGGATCAGTCCCCCATCCAAATACATCCCCGGGGACAGAACCCCATCTAAATACTAATCCCGGGAACAGACCCCCATCTAAATACTAACGCCGGGGAGAGACCCCCAACTAAATCCCCCCCGGGTCAGACCCCCATTTAAATACCCCCCCTGGGAACAGACCCCCATCTAAATACTAATCCCGGGAATAGACCTCCATCTAAATACTAATCCCGGGAACAGACACCCATCTAAATACATCCCCGGGGAAAGACCCCCATCTAAATACATCCCCGGGGACAGACTCCCATCTAAATACGAATCACTGGAACAGACCCCCATCTAAATACTAATCCTGGGAATGGACCCCCATCTAAATACCCCACCCGGGGACAGACCCCCATCTAACTATACCCTTATAATACCCCTGTTAAAAATACTTGACGGGAACAGACCCCCATCTAAATACTAACCCCGGGGACAGATCCCCAACTAAATACCAACCCCCCCTCCGCCCCCGCCAACAGCCCCCCATCTAAATACTAATCACGGGGACCGACCCCCATCTAAATACATGCCCAGGAACAGACCCCCATCTAAATACCCCACCCGGGGACAGACCCCCATCTAATTATACCCTTATAATACCCCTGTTACAAATACCTGACAGGAACAGACCCCCATCTAAATACTATCTCTGGGGACAGACCGCCAACTAAATATACCCTTATAATACCCCTGTTACAAATACGTGACGGGAACAGACCCCCATCTAAATACTAACCCCGGGGACAGACCCCCAACTAAATACCCGCCCCCCGGGAACAGTTCCCTATCTAAAATACCCCCCGGGACAGACCCCCATCTAGATACCCCACCCGGGGACAGACTCCCATCTAAATACTAATCCCGGGAACAGACCCCCATCTAAATACTAACCCCGGGTACAGACCCCCAACTAAATACCACCCCCCGCGGGAACAGACCCCCATCTAAATACTAATCCCGGGAACAGACCCCCAACAAAATACCCACCCGGGAACAGACCCCCATCTAAATATCCCCCCTGGGACAAACCCCCATCTAAATACTAATCACGGGGACAGACCCCCATCTAAATACATGCCCAGGAACAGACCCCCATCTAAATACCCCACCCGGGGACAGACCCCCAACTAAATATACCCTTATAATACCCCTGTTACAAATACGTGACGGGAACAGACCCCCAACTAAATACCCACCCCCCGGGAACAGATCCCTATCTAAGTACCCCCCCGGGATAGACCCCCATCTAGATACCCCACCCGGGGCAGACTCCCATCTAAATACTAATCCCGGGAACAGACCCCCATCTAAATACATCTCCGGGGACAGACGCCCATCTAGATACCCCACCCGGGGACAGACCCCCATCTAACTACCCCCGCCCCCGGAGACAGACCACCATCTAGATACCCCACCCGTGGACAGACCCCCATCTAGATACCCCACCCGGGTACAGACCCCCATCAAAATACCCCCCCAGGAGCAGACTCCCATCTAAATACCCGCCAATAACAGACTCCCATCTAGATACCCCGCCGGGGACAGACCCCCATCTAAATACATCCCTGGGGACAGACCCCCATCTAAATACATCCCCGGGGCAGACCCCCATCTAGATATTCCACCCGGGGACAGACCCCCATCTAACTAACCCCCCCGGAGACAGACCCCCATCTAAATACATCCCCGGGGACAGACCCCCATCTAGATACCCCACCAGGGTACAGACCCCCATCTAACTACGCCCCCCGGAGACAGACCCCCATCTAACTATCCCCCTGGAGACAGACCCCCATCTAGATACTCCACCCGGGGACAGAACCCCATCTAAATACTTCCCCAGGGACAGACCCCCATCTAAATACATCCCCGGGGACAGACCCCCATCTAAATACTAATCACGGCACCAGACCCCCATCTACATACATGCCCGGGAACAGACCCCCTTCTAAATACTAACCCCGGGGACAGACCCCCAACTAAATACCCCCCCGGGGCAGACCCCCATCTAGATACCCCACCCGGCGACAGACTCCCATCTAAATACTAATCCCGGGAACAGACCCCCATCTAAATACTAATCCTGGGAATGGACCCTCATCTAAATACCCCACCCGGGGACAGACCCCCATCTAACTATACCCTTATAATACCCCTGTTAAAAATACTTGACGGGAACAGACCCCCATCTAAATACTAACCCCGGGGACAGATCCCCAACTAAATACCAACCCCCCCCTCCGCCCCCGCCAACAGCCCCCCATCTAAATACTAATCACGGGGACCGACCCCCATCTAAATACATGCCCAGGAACAGACCCCCATCTAAATACCCCACCCGGGGACAGACCCCCATCTAATTATACCCTTATAATACCCCTGTTACAAATACCTGACAGGAACAGACCCCCATCTAAATACTATCTCCGGGGACAGACCGCCAACTAAATATACCCTTATAATACCCCTGTTACAAACTACGTGACGGGAACAGACCCCCATCTAAATACTAACCCCGGGGACAGACCCCCAACTAAATACCCGCCCCCCGGGAACAGTTCCCTATCTAAAATACCCCCCGGGACAGATCCCCATCTAGACACCCCACCCGGGGACAGACTCCCATCTGAATACTAATCCCGGGAACAGACCCCCATCTAAATACTAACCCCGGGTACAGACCCCCAACTAAATACCACCCCCCGCGGGAACAGACCCCCATCTAAATATTAATCCCGGGAACAGACCCCCAACAAAATACCCACCCCGGGAACAGACCCCCATCTAAATATCCCCCCTGGACAAACCCCCATCTAAATACTAATCACGGGGACAGACCCCCATCTAAATACATGCCAGGAACAGACCCCCATCTAAATACCCCACCCGGGGACAGACCCCCAACTAAATATACCCTTATAATACCCCTGTTACAAATACGTGACGGGAACAGACCCCCAACTAAATACCCACCCCCCGGGAACAGATCCCTATCTAAGTACCCCCCCGGGACAGACCCCCATCTAGATACCCCACCCGGGGCAGACTCCCATCTAAATACTAATCCCGGGAACAGACCCCCATCTAAATACATCCCCGGGGACAGACGCCCATCTAGATACCCCACCCGGGGACAGACCCCCATCTAACTACCCCCGCCCCCGGAGACAGACCACCATCTAGATACCCCACCCGTGGACAGACCCCCATCTAGATACCCCACCCGGGTACAGACCCCCATCAAAATACCCCCCCAGGAGCAGACTCCCATCTAAATACCCGCCAATAACAGACTCCCATCTAGATACCCCGCCGGGGACAGACCCCCATCTAAATACATCCCTGGGGACAGACCCCCATCTAAATACATCCCCGGGGCAGACCCCCATCTAGATATTCCACCCGGGGACAGACCCCCATCTAACTAACCCCCCCGGAGACAGACCCCCATCTAAATACATCCCCGGGGACAGACCCCCATCTAGATACCCCACCCGGGTACAGACCCCCATCTAACTACGCCCCCCGGAGACAGACCCCCATCTAACTACCCCCCCCGGAGACAGACCCCCATCTAGATACTCCACCCGGGGACAGAACCCCATCTAAATACTTCCCCAGGGACAGACCCCCATCTAAATACATCCCCGGGGACAGACCCCCATCTAAATACTAATCACGGCACCAGACCCCCATCTACATACATGCCCGGGAACAGACCCCCTTCTAAATACTAACCCCGGGGACAGACCCCCAACTAAATACCCCCCCGGGACAGACCCCATCCAGATACCCCACCCGGCGACAGACTCCCATCTAAATACTAATCCCGGGAACAGACCCCCATCTAAATACATCCCCGGGGACAGCCCCCCAACTAAATACTAATCACGGCACCAGACCCCCATCTACATACATGCCCGGGAACAGACCCCCTTCTAAATACTAAATACAGTAACTGCAGTGAGGCAGGGACACCAGCAGATGGAGGTGGTGAGAAGGGGACAGTAACTGCAGTGAGACAGGGACACCAGCAGATGGAGGTGGTGAGAGGGGTGACCGTATTTTCCGTGAGAGAGGGTTACCAGCAGATGGAGATGCTGAGCCATTGCTGAAGGGAGATTATGTGTTTCTGAGTTTGAAAGTTTCCAAAAGTTTGAGGAGGTTACTTTCTGTAAACTTGAGATGCTGAATGAAATAATTTCAATACAATTTGTGTTAAATGGCTATCTTCCTACTATGTAAACACTTGTAACATTAAACTGGTTCCTGTTTGGAAACGTATTTTTAGTGATTAAAGATAATTTATAAATAAAACAAATGCATGAAATTAAACTCAAACAATCATTTACAAATTAAAACTCTCTGAATAAGTTGTGTTGAGTTCTTCATCACTAACGTTATGACATCTCTCTCTCTCACTTTACTTTCTTTGCTGGTATCTTCTGTAGTACAACTCAGTCAGAGTTTTTGAAGTTTTGATCCGACTGCCTTTTGAAAGTTAATTTTTAATCTGCTTTCAGAAACCTGTCAGTGAATTTCAGACCAGAATAACTCCCTGCCTAATTGTTTCTCCCCTCTGCTAGTGTAAACAGTCTCTTCTCACGTCTCCAAACTGAGGGTAAGATTTTGAATGCAATTAATTTCTCCAGGACAGCAACCGCAGAGGAGCTGAAACCTCCTGAATGTGGACAAAAAATGAACATTAATCACTCTGAATCCCCCAGGAGAGCAGAGGAAAGGAACAGTCAGGAAGCAAATGGAAACAAGTGACACTTTATTACAGCAGCAAAAAACTCTTTGTCAGAATGTGGAGGTCGTTCTCGGTGAGCTTTATATGAACTGGAGGTGACAAGTGGAAGATCTTTAATACAATGTGTGTTAAATGTCCATTTCCAGCTTTGTAAACCCTTGTAACATTAAACTGGCAAATATTAAGAAGGTATTTTTAACTGATTACAGCCTAATGCATAAATACAGCAGCAGCAAAGAATGTGCAAAGTATCATTGAGAAATATAACTGTAAATATGGGTGAGAATTGTGTGAAATGTCACCAGTTGTTAAAGTTCTCTTGGCTGCATCATTAACCGGGCTTTAGTTTAGTTTGAAACACAGTGGAATTGAAAATCTGATTAAAAACTGCCTGTTTATACTGCAGTCAAACAGGCCACTCCAGCAAAAACTGATTGCCAGAATTTCAAGGTAACTGCAGTGAGACATTTCCAGTCATTTTCTGAACTTTCTGTTAACTGGAGATGAATAATGGAAGACATTTAATACAATTAGTGTTAAAAGGCAATTATCCAAATCAGCCCCTCCTGGTTTTAAATGACAGCAGTTTTTCTGTTCTGTTAATGAGGTTTTTGGGGGAGGGAGAGAGACAGACAGACAGACAGGTTTCTGTCTGGAATGGTCCATTTGGATATGGCTGGAATATCCCTCTCTCCCCCATTCCCTGTTTACACAGAGACTCACCTTGGACTGTCCCATACCTGGGAGGGAGTGTCCAGGTGAAGGAAGCTGATAGCTGGTTGGGTGAGCTGTATTTGGGGTGGACTGTCTGTTTTTGAGTGACAGGTTCTGGGATATATTAGGACAACATCAGCCTCCATTCTTCTTTCCATGTGGCTGGTTTGTTCAGGTGAGTTTCTGTATCTCAGTCTCTGTGTCTCTGTGCCCAGGTGAATTGCAAACTGATTACAGTGTGTGTGTGTGTGTGTGAGAGAGAGATTCCAGTCTGAATCCCCCGCTCTCTCTATCCCACTCCTGACCCTTGTCTCCAATTCCCACCCCAATCTCCCTCTCCAGGATCTTTTCCCCTTGGATGAGCTGATGGAGGCAAGGTGTTAGAGTCCAATGATGGAGCGCAGACCGTGTGGGATGGTGAGTATCAGATATTTATCGTCCCTCTCTGCCTTTCTCTCTCCTTTTGACTCAATCTCTCTCTTTCAATCTCTTTTTCAATCTCTCTGTGTCTATTTCTCTCTGTTTCTCTCTCTCTGTTCCTCAATCTCTCGCTCTCTCTGTTTGTCTGTGTGTTTCTCTCTCTCTCTCTCAATCTCTCTGTGTTTCTCTCTGTGTGTGTTTCTCTCTCTCTCTGTTCCTCAATCTCTCTCTCTCTCTCTCTCTCTCTGTTTTTCTCTCTTTCTGTGTGTTTCTCTCTCTGTGTGTTTTTCTCTCTGTGTGTTTCTCTCCCTCTCTATTCTCGCTCTCTGTTTCTCTCTGTTTCTCTCTCTCTCTCTGTGTTACTCCATCTCTCCCTCTCTCTCTCTCACTTTGTGTTTGTCTTTTTCTCTGAATGATTGTGTGTCTTTCTGTCTCAATGGATTTCTTTGTCCTTCTCTCTCTCAATCTCTCTGTGATTCTCTGTGTGTCTTTCTCACTGGCTTTCTGTCTATCTCTTTGCTGCCTGCAATTTCTTTGTGTCTCAGTTCTTCCCCTCCACTTTTTTCACTCCTCTTTTTCTGTGTCTCTTTCGGCCTTTTCTCTATTCCTCTGACTTTCTTTCTACTGTATTTCTGACTTTGTCTTTTCTGTATTTCTCTGAGCTTGTCTTTTCTCTATTTCTGACTTTCTGACTTTGTCTTTTCTGTATTTCTGACTTTGTCTTTTCTCTATTTCTGACTTTGTCTTTTCTCTATTTCTGACGTTCTCTTTTCTCTATTTCTCTGATTTTGTCTTTTCTCTATTTCTGTGTTTCTGACTTTGTCTTTTCTCTATTTCTGACTTTGTCCTGTCTCTATTTCTGACTTTGTCTTTTCTCTATTTCTGTCTTTTCTCTATTTCTGTCTTTTCTCTATTTCTGTCTTCTGACTGTCTGTTTCTATCTTTTCTCTCATTCTTTTTCCCTCCCTTCTTTGTCTCTACTATATTCTCTCTCTTTCAGTCTTTTCTCTCCTTCTTTCTCTCTCTTTCCATCTTTTCTCTCTTGCTTTTTCTAACCCCACCCCCGCAATTTATTTCCCCCCCGCAATTATTTCCCCCCCTCGCAATTTATTCCCCCCCCCTCAATTATTTACCCCCCGCAATTATTTTCCCCCCCGCAATTTATTTCCCCCCCGCAATTTATTTCCCCCCCGCAATTTATTTTCCACCCGCAATTATATGCCCCCCGCAATTTATTTGACCCCGCAATTTATTTCCCTCCCACAGTTATTTTCCCCCCCCGCAATTTATCCCCCCGCAATCATTCTCCCCCCCGCAATTATTCTCCCCCCGCAATTATTTCCCCCCCCGCAATTTATCCCCCCCGCAATTATCTCCCCCCCGCAATTTATCCCCCCGCAATTATTTTCCCCAGCAACTATTTCCCCCCGCAACTATTTCACCCCCGCAATTTATTTCCCCCCCGCAATACATTTTCCCCCCAACATTTTATCTCCACCCTGCAATTATTTCCCCCCGCAATTTATTTCCCACCCCGCAATTTATTTCCACCCCCGTAATTATTTCCCCTGCAACTATTTCCCCCCCGCAACTATTTTCGCCCCGCAATTTATTTCCCCCCCGCAATTTATGTTCCCCCCAAAATTTTATCTCCACCCCGCAATTATTTCCCCCCCGCAATTTATTTCCCCCCCGCAATTTATATTCCCCCCCGCAATTTCCCCCATCGCAATTTATCCCCCCCGCAATTTATCCCCCAGCAATATATTTCCCCCCACAATTTATCCCCCGCGCAATTTATCCCGCCCCCCGCAATCTATCCCCCCGCATTTTATTTTCCCCCCGCAATTTTTTCCCCACCGCAATTTTCCCCCCCGCAACTTACCCTCCCCGCAATTTATACCCGCCGCAATTTATTCCCCCCCCGCAATTTATTTCCCCCCCCCGCAATTTATTCCCCCCCCGCAATTTATTTCCCCCTCGCAATTATTACACCCCCCCGCAATTTATTTCCCCCCCGCAATTTATTCCCCACCCGCAATTTATCCCCCCCGCAATTTATCACCCCCGCAATTATTTCCCCCCCCGCAATTATTTTCACCCCCGCAATTTATATCCCCCCGCAATTATTATCCCCCCGCAATTATTTTCTCCCCCGCAATTTATTTCCCCTCCGCAATTATTTCCCCCCCCGCAATTTACTTCCCACCCGCAATTTAATTTCCCCCCCGCAATTTCCCCCCCCCTTAATTTTCCCCCCCGCAACTTATCCCCCCCGCAATTTAACCCCCCCGCAATTTATTTCCCCCCTCAATGTTTCCCCCCCGCAATTTATCCCCCCCCGCAATTTATCCCCCCAGCAATTTATTTCCCCCCGCAATTTCCCCCCCTCAATCTATCCCCCCGCATATTTTCCCCCAGTAATTTATTTCCCCCCCCGCAATTATTTTCCCCCCCGTAATTTATCCCCCCCACAATTTATCCCCCCCACAATTTATTTCCCCCCGCAATTTATTTCCCCCCGCAATGATTTAACCCCCCGCAATTTATTTCCCCCCAGCAATTATTCCCCCCGAAATTATTCCCCCCCCGCAATTTATCCCCCCCGCTATTTATTTCCCCCGCAATTATTTTCCCCCCGCAATTATTTTACCCCCCGCAATTTAGCCCCCCCGCAATTTATCCCCCCGCAATTTATCCCCCGCAATTAATCGACCCCCCGCAATTATTTCCCCCCCGCAATTATTTCCTCCCCCCGCAATTAATCCCCCCCGCAATTTAACCCCCCCGCATTTATTCTCCACCCCGCAATTATTTCCCCCCTGCAATTATTTTCACCCCCGCAATTTATTGTCCTCCCCGCAATTTATTTCCCCCCCCGCTATTATTTCCCCCCCTGGCAATTATTTCTCCCCCTCAATTATTTCCCCCCCACAATTATGTTCCCCCCCCGCAATTATTTTCTCCCCCTCAATTTCTCCCCCCCGCAATTTATGCCCCCCGCAATTTATGCCCCCCGCAATTTATCCCCCGCAAAAATTTCCCCCCGCAATTATTTTCCCCCCCGCAATTAATCCCCCCGCAATTAATCCCCCCGCAATTAATCCCCCCCACAATTTATCCCCCCCGCAATTATTTCCCCCCCGCAATTTATCCCCCCCGCAATTATTCTCCAACCCGCAATTATTTTCCCAACCGCAATTATTTTCCGCCCCGCAATTATTTTCCCCCCGGCAATTTATCCCCCCGCAATTATTTTCCCCCCGCAATTAATACCCCCCCGCAATTTATTCCCCCCCGCAATTTATTCCCCCCCCCGGAATTTATTTCCCCCCACAATTTATTTCCCCCCCCGCAATTATATTCCCCCCGCAATTATTTCCCCCCCGCAATTTATCCCCCCCGCAATTATTCTCCAACCCGCAATTATTTTCCCAACCGCAATTATTTTCCGCCCCGCAATTATTTTCCTCCCGGCAATTTATCCCCCCAGCAATTATTTTCCCCCGCAATTAATTCCCCCCACGCAATTTATTCCCCCCCCGCAATTTATTTCCCCCCCACAATTTATTTTCCCCCCGCAATTATATTCCCCCCCGCAAATATATCCCCCCCCGCAATTTATCCCCCCCGCAATTTCCCCCCCCCGCAATTTATTTCCCACCCCGCAATTATTTCCCCCGCAATTATTTTCCCCCCGCCAATTATTCCCCCCCATTTATTCACCCCGCAATTTATCCCCTCCGTAAATTTAGTCCCCCTCCCCTGCAATTTCCCCCCCCCCCGCTCAATTTCACGTCACCAGGCTGCAACATTTCCTCCAAACGCAATTTATATCCACGAGGCAAATTTTATCCCCTGCAATATTTCCCCCCCCCGGAAAACATTCCTCCCCTTGTACAGACCCCCACCCAATCTAAATAATCCTCATCTACAAAACCCTATCTGATATCTCCTGTTAACTGACCCCCATCTAATACCCTCACTATCAACAGACCCAGGAACAGACCCCCATCCCCCTGTTACAAGACAACCCATTTAGATACCCCCCAGGACCGAGTCCCATCTAGATACCCACCCAAAGGGACAGACTCCCATCAGTACCCCACCCCAGAATCAGACTCCACCCCCCCAGGGACAGACTCCCATCTAAATAAGCCCCCAGGAGCAGACCCCCATCTAAATACCCCGCCAATAACAGACTCCCATCTAGATACCCCGCCGGGGACAGACCCCCATCTAAATACATCCCCGGGTACAGGCCCCCATCTAAATACATCCCCGGGGACAGACCCCCATCTAGATACCCCACCCGGGGACAGACCCCCATCTAACTACCCTCCCCCCGGAGACTGACCCCCATCTACCTACCACCCCCGGAGACAGACCCCCATCTAGATACCCAACCCGGGGACAGACCCTCATCTAGATACCCCTCCCGGGGACAGACCCCCATCTAAATACATCCCCGGGGACAGACCCCCATCTAAATACATCCCCGTGGACAGACCCCCATCTAAATACTAATCACGGCAACAGACCCCCATCTACATACATGACCGGGAATGGACCCCCATCTAATTACCCCACCCGAGGAAAGACCCCCTTCTAATTATACCCTTATAATACCCCTGTTACAAATACATGACGGGAACAGACCCCATCTAAATACCCCCCCACCCCCCGGGACAGACCCCCATCTAAATAGTAATCACGGGGACAGACCCCCATCTAAATCCGTGCCCGGAAACAGACCCCCATCTAAACACCCCACCCGGGGACAGACCCCCATCTAAATACATCCCCGGGGACAGACACCCATCTAAATACTAACCCCGGGGACAGACACTCAACTAAATCCACCCCCCCGGGACAGACCCCCATCTAAATACGAATCCCGGGAACAGACCCCCATCTAAATACTAACCCCGGGGACAGACCCCCAACTGAATCCCCCCCGGGACAGACCCCCATCTAAATACTAATCCCGGGAATAGACCCCTATCTAAATACTAATCCCGAGAACAGACGCCCATCTAAATACTAATCCCGGGATCAGACCCCCATCTAAATACATCCCCGGGAACAGACGCCCATCTAAATACATCCCCGGGGAAAGACGCCCATCTAAATGCATCCCCGGGGACAGACACCCATCAAAATACTAATCATGGGAACAGACCCCCATCTAAATACATGCCCGGGGATGGACCGCCATCGAAATACCCCACCCGGGGACAGACCCCCATCTAACTATACCCTTATAATACCCCTGTTACAAATACCTGACGGGAACAGACCCACATCTAAATAAAAACACCGGGGACAGGCCCCAAATAAATACCACCCCCCCGGGAACAGACCCCCATCTAAAGACTAACCACGGGGACAGACCCCCAACTAAATCCGCCCCGGGTCAGACCCCCATCTAAATGCCCCCCCTGGGACAGACCCCCATCTAAATACGAATCCCGGGAATAGACCCCCATCTAAATACATCCCCGGGGACAGACCCCCATCTAAATACATCCCCGGGGACAGACCCCCATCTAGAAAGCCCACCCGGGGACAGACCCCCATCTAACTACCCCCCCGTAGACAGACCCCCATCTAACTACACACCCCGGAGACAGACCCCCATCTAGATACCCCACCCGGGGACAGACTCCCATCTAAATACTAACCCCGTTGACAGACCGCCAACTAAATACCCCCCCACGGGAACAGACCCCCATCTAAATACCCCACCCGGGGACAGACCCCCATCTAATTATACCCTTATAATACCCCTGTTAAAAATACCTGACGGGAACAGAACCCCATCTAAATTCTAACTCCGGGGACAGACCGCCAACTAAATACCCCACCCCCCCGGGGTCAGACCCCCATCTAAACACTAACCCCAGGGACAGACCCCCATCTAATTATACCCTTATAATACCCCTGTTACAAATACCTGACGGGAACAGACCCCCATCTAAATACTAACCCCGGGGACAGACACCCAACTAAATATCCCCCCTGGACAGACATCCAAATAAATCCACCCCGCCCAGGACAGAACCACAACTAAAAACTAATCACGGGGACAGACCCCCATCTAAATACTAACCCCGGGGACAGACCCCCATCTAAATACCCCACCCGGAGACAGACCCCCATCTAAATACATCCACGGGGACAGACCCCCATCTAAATACTAACCCCGGGGACAGACCCCCAGCTAAATACCACCCCAAGGGAACAGACCCCCATCTAAATACCCCACCCGGGGACAGACCCCCATCTAATTATACCCTTATAATACCCCTGTTACAAATACCTGACGGGGACAGACCCCCATCTAAATACTAACCCCGGGTCAGACCCCCAACTAAATACCCCCCCCGGGAGAGACCCCCAACTAAATCCCCCCCAGGAAAGACCCCCATCTAAATACTAATCCCGGGAATAGACCACCATCTAAATACTAATCCCGGGAACAGACCCCCATCTAAATACATCCCCGGGAACAGACCCCCATCTAAATACATGCCCGGAAATGGACCCCCATCTAAATACCCCCCCGGGAACAGACCCCCAACTAAATACTAACCCCGGGGACAGACCCCCAACTAAATCCTCCCCGGGACAGACCCCCATCTAAATACCCCCCCTGGGACAGACCCCATCTAATTACTAATCCCGGGAATAGACCCTCATCTAAATACTAATCCCGGGATTAGACCCCCATCTAAATACTAACCCCGGGGACAGACCCCCATCTAAATACCCCACCCGGAGACAGACCCCCATCTAAATACATCCACGGGGACAGACCCCCATCTAAATACTAACCCCGGGGACAGACCCCCAGCTAAATACCATCCCAAGGGAACAGACCCCCATCTAAATACCCCACCCGGGGACAGACCCCCATCTAATTATACCCTTATAATACCCCTGTTACAAATACCTGACGGGGACAGACCCCCATCTAAATACTAACCCCGGGTCAGACCCCCAACTAAATACCCCCCCCGGGAGAGACCCCCAACTAAATCCCCCCCAGGAAAGACCCCCATCTAAATACTAATCCCGGGAATAGACCACCATCTAAATACTAATCCCGGGAACAGACCCCCATCTAAATACATCCCCGGGAACAGACCCCCATCTAAATACATGCCCGGAAATGGACCCCCATCTAAATACCCCCCCGGGAACAGACCCCCAACTAAATACTAACCCCGGGGACAGACCCCCAACTAAATCCTCCCCGGGACAGACCCCCATCTAAATACCCCCCCTGGGACAGACCCCATCTAATTACTAATCCCGGGAATAGACCCTCATCTAAATACTAATCCCGGGATTAGACCCCCATCTAAATACTAATCACGGCAACAGACCCCCATCCACATACATGCCCGGGAATGGACTCACATCTAAATACCCCACCCGGGGACAGACACTCATCTAATTATACCCTTATAATACCCCTGTTACAAATACCTGACGGGAACAGACCCCCATCTAAATACTAACTGCGGGGACAGACAGCCAACTAAATACCCCACCCCCCCCCCCGGGGACAGTCCCCCATCTAAACACTAACCACAGGGACAGACCCCCATCTAATTATACCCTTATAATACCTCTGTTAAAAATACATGAAGGGAACAGACCCCCATCTAAATATTAACCCCGGGGACAGACCCCCAACTAAATACCCCACCTGGGACAGAGCCCCAACTAAATCCCCTCCCCCCCCCGGGACAAACCCCCATCTAAATACAAATCCCGGGAACAGACCCCCATCTAAATACTAACGCCGGGGACAGACCCCAACTAAATCCGCCCCCCCGGACAGACCCCCATCTAAATACTAATCCCGGGAACAGACCCCCATCTAAATACTAACGCCGGGGACAGATCCCCAACTAAATACCCGCCCCCCGGGACAGACCCCCATTTAAATGCCCCCCCTGGGACAGACCCCCATCTAAATACTAATCCCGGGAATAGACCTCCATCTAAATACTAATCCCGGGAACAGACACACATCTAAATACATCCCCGTGGACAGACCCCCATCTAAATACTAATCACGGCAACAGACCCCCATCTACATACATGACCGGGAATGGACCCCCATCTAATTACCCCACCCGAGGAAAGACCCCCTTCTAATTATACCCTTATAATACCCCTGTTACAAATACATGACGGGAACAGACCCCATCTAAATACCCCCCCACCCCCCGGGACAGACCCCCATCTAAATAGTAATCACGGGGACAGACCCCCATCTAAATCCGTGCCCGGAAACAGACCCCCATCTAAACACCCCACCCGGGGACAGACCCCCATCTAAATACATCCCCGGGGACAGACACCCATCTAAATACTAACCCCGGGGACAGACACTCAACTAAATCCACCCCCCCCGGGACAGACCCCCATCTAAATACGAATCCCGGGAACAGACCCCCATCTAAATACTAACCCCGGGGACAGACCCCCAACTGAATCCCCCCCGGGACAGACCCCCATCTAAATACTAATCCCGGGAATAGACCCCTATCTAAATACTAATCCCGAGAACAGACGCCCATCCAAATACTAATCCCGGGATCAGACCCCCATCTAAATACATCCCCGGGAACAGACGCCCATCTAAATACATCCCCGGGGAAAGACGCCCATCTAAATGCATCCCCGGGGACAGACACCCATCTAAATACTAATCATGGGAACAGACCCCCATCTAAATACATGCCCGGGGATGGACCGCCATCGAAATACCCCACCCGGGGACAGACCCCCATCTAACTATACCCTTATAATACCCCTGTTACAAATACCTGACGGGAACAGACCCACATCTAAATAAAAACACTGGGGACAGGCCCCAAATAAATACCACCCCCCCGCGAACAGACCCCCATCTAAAGACTAACCACGGGGACAGACCCCCAACTAAATCCGCCCCGGGTCAGACCCCCATCTAAATGCCCCCCCTGGGACAGACCCCCATCTAAATACGAATCCCGGGAATAGACCCCCATCTAAATACATCCCCGGGGACAGACCCCCATCTAAATACATCCCCGGGGACAGACCCCCATCTAGAAAGCCCACCCGGGGACAGACCCCCATCTAACTACCCCCCCCGTAGACAGACCCCCATCTAACTACACACCCCGGAGACAGACCCCCATCTAGATACCCCACCCGGGGACAGACTCCCATCTAAATACTAACCCCGTTGACAGACCGCCAACTAAATACCCCCCCCACGGGAACAGACCCCCATCTAAATACCCCACCCGGGGACAGACCCCCATCTAATTATACCCTTATAATACCCCTGTTAAAAATACCTGACGGGAACAGAACCCCATCTAAATTCTAACTCCGGGGACAGACCGCCAACTAAATACCCCACCCCCCCGGGGTCAGACCCCCATCTAAACACTAACCCCAGGGACAGACCCCCATCTAATTATACCCTTATAATACCCCTGTTACAAATACCTGACGGGAACAGACCCCCATCTAAATACTAACCCCGGGGACAGACCCCCAACTAAATATCCCCCCTGGACAGACATCCAAATAAATCCACCCCGCCCAGGACAGAACCACAACTAAAAACTAATCACGGGGACAGACCCCCATCTAAATACTAACCCCGGGGACAGACCCCCATCTAAATACCCCACCCGGAGACAGACCCCCATCTAAATACATCCACGGGGACAGACCCCCATCTAAATACTAACCCCGGGGACAGACCCCCAGCTAAATACCACCCCAAGGGAACAGACCCCCATCTAAATACCCCACCCGGGGACAGACCCCCATCTAATTATACCCTTATAATACCCCTGTTACAAATACCTGACGGGGACAGACCCCCATCTAAATACTAACCCCGGGTCAGACCCCCAACTAAATACCCCCCCCGGGAGAGACCCCCAACTAAATCCCCCCCAGGAAAGACCCCCATCTAAATACTAATCCCGGGAATAGACCACCATCTAAATACTAATCCCGGGAACAGACCCCCATCTAAATACATCCCCGGGAACAGACCCCCATCTAAATACATGCCCGGGAATGGACCCCCATCTAAATACCCCCCCGGGAACAGACCCCCAACTAAATACTAACCCCGGGGACAGACCCCCAACTAAATCCTCCCCGGGACAGACCCCCATCTAAATACCCCCCCTGGGACAGACCCCATCTAATTACTAATCCCGGGAATAGACCCTCATCTAAATACTAATCCCGGGATTAGACCCCCATCTAAATACTAATCACGGCAACAGACCCCCATCCACATACATGCCCGGGAATGGACTCCCATCTAAATACCCCACCCGGGGACAGACACTCATCTAATTATACCCTTATAATACCCCTGTTACAAATACCTGACGGGAACAGACCCCCATCTAAATACTAACTGCGGGGACAGACAGCCAACTAAATACCCCACCCCCCCCGGGGACAGTCCCCCATCTAAACACTAACCACAGGGACAGACCCCCATCTAATTATACCCTTATAATACCTCTGTTAAAAATACATGAAGGGAACAGACCCCCATCTAAATACTAACGCCGGGGACAGACCCCAACTAAATCCGCCCCCCCGGACAGACCCCCATCTAAATACTAATCCCGGGAACAGACCCCCATCTAAATACTAATCCCGGGAATAGACCTCCATCTAAATACTAATCCCGGGAACAGACACACATCTAAATACATCCCCAGGGACAGACCCCCATCTAAATACATCCCCGGGGACAGACACCCATCTAAATACTAATCACGGGAACAGACCCCCATCTAAATACTAATCCCGGGAATGGACCCCCATCTAAATACCCCACCCGGGGACAGACCCCCATCTAACTATACCCTTATAATACCACTGTTACAAATACCTGACGGGAACAGACCCCCATCTAAATACTAACCCCGGGGACAGACCCCCAACTAAATACCACCCCCCCCGGGAACTGACCCCCATCTAAATACTAATCCCGGGAACAGAACCCCATCTAAATACCCCCCCTGGGACATATCCCCATCTAAATACTAATCACGGGGACAGACCCCCATCTAAATACATGCCCGGGAACAGACCCCCATCTAAATACCCCACCCGGGGACAGAACTCCATCTAATTATACCCTTATAATACCCCTGTTACAAATACCTGACGGGAACAGACCCCCATCTAATTACTATCTCCGGGGACAGACCGCCAACTAAATATACCCTTATAATACCCCTGTTACAAATACGTGACGGGAACAGACCCCCATCTAAATACTAACCCCGGGGACAGACCCCCAACTAAATACCCTCCCCCCGGGAACAGATCCCTATCTAAATACAAACCCGGGACAGACCCCCATCTAGATACCCCACCCGGGGACAGACTCCCATCTAAATACTAATCCCGGGATCAGACCCCCATCTAAATACTAACCCCGGGTACAGACCCCCAACTAAATACCACCCCCCCGGGAACAGACCCCCATCTATATACTAATCCCGGGAACAGACCCCCAACAAAATACCCACCCCGGGAACAGACCCCCATCTAAATATCCCCCCTGGGACAAACCCCCATCTAAATACTAATCACGGGGACAGACCCCCATCTAAATACATGCCCGGGAACAGACCCCCATCTAAATACCCCACCCGGGGACAGACCCCCAACTAAATATACCCTTATAATACCCCTGTTACAAATGCGTGACGGGAACAGACCACCATCTAAATACTAACCCCGGGGACAGACCCCCAACTAAATACCCGCCCCCCGGGAACAGATCCCTATCTAAGTAACCCCCCGGGACAGACCAAAATCTAGATATCCCACCCGGGGACAGACTCCCATCTAAATACTAATCCCGGGAACAGACCCCCATCTAAATACATCCCCGGGGACAGACGCCCATCTAGATACCCCACCCGGGGACAGACCCCCATCTAACTACCCCCGCCCCCGGAGACAGACCACCATCTAGATACCCCACCCGGGGACAGACCCCCATCTAGATACCCCAACCGGGTACAGACCCCCATCTAAATACCCCACAGGAGCAGACTCCCATCTAAATACCCGCCAATAACAGACGCCCATCCAGATCCCCAGCCCGGGGCCAGACATCCATCTAAATACATCCCCGGGGACAGACCCCCATCTAAATACATCCCCGGGGCAGACCCCCATCTAGATACCCCACCCGGGGACAGACCCCCATCTAACTAACCCCCCCGGAGACAGACCCCCATCAAAATACATTCCCGGGGACAGACCCCCATCTAGATACCCCACCCGGAACAGACCCCCATCTAACTACCCCCCCCCCCCGGAGTCAGACCCCCATCTAACTACACCCCCGGAGACAGACCCCCATCTAGATACTCCATCCGGGGACAGAACCCCATCTAAATACTTCCCCAGGGACAGACCCCCATCTAAATACATCCCCGGGGACAGACCCCCATCTAAATACTAATCACGGCAACAGACCCCCATCTACATACATGCCCGGGAACAGACCCCCATCTAAATACTAACCCCGGGGAAAGACCCCCAACTAAATACCCGCCCCCCGGGAACAGAACCCTATCTAAATACACCCCCGGGACAGACCCCCATCTAGATACCCCACCCGGGGACAGACTCCCATCTAAATACTTATCCCGGGAACAGACCCCCATCTAAATACATCCCCGGGGACAGACCCCCATCTAGATACCCCACCCGGGGACAGACCCCCATCTAACTACCCCCGCTCCTGGAGACAGACCACCATCTAGATACCCCACCCGGGGACAGACCCCCATCTAGATACCACACCCAGGTACAGACCCCCATCTAAATACCCCCCCAGGAGCAGACTCCCATCTAAATACCCGCCAATAACAGACTCCCTTCTAGATACCCCGCCAGGGGCAGACCCCCATCTAAATACATCCCCGGGGACAGACCCCAATCTAAATACATCCCCGGGGACAGACCCCCATCTAAATACATCCCCGGGGACAGACCCCAAACTAAATACTAATCACGGCAACAGACCCCCATCTACATACATGCCCGGGAATGGACCCCCATCTAAATACCCCACCCGGGGACTGACGGCCATCTAATTATACCCTTATAATACCCCTGTTACAAATACCTGACGGGAACAGACCCCCATCTAAATAATACCCCCGGGGACAGACCCCCAACTAAATACACCCCCGGGATCAGACCCCCATCTAAATACCCCCCACAGAACAGACCCAATCTAAATAACCCCCCCCCCCCGGGACAGACCCCCATCTAAATGCTAATCACGGGGACAGACCCCCATCTAAATGCATGCCCGGGAACAGACCCCCATCTAAATACTAATCCCGGGGACAGACCCCCATCTAAATACATCCCCGGGGACAGACACCCATCTAAATACCCCCCCACGGGAACTGACCCCCATCTAAATACCCCACCCGGGGACAGACCCCCATCTAATTATACCCTTATAATACCCCTGTTTCAAATACCTGACGGGAACAGACCCCCATCTGATTACTTACTCCGGGGACAGACTGCCAACTAAATACCCCACCCCCCCCCGTAAACAGACCCCCATCTAAATACTAACCCCAGGGACAGACCCACATCTAATTATACCCTTATAATACCCCTGTTACAAATACCTGACGGGAACAGACCCCCATCTAAATACTAACCCCGGGGACAGACCCCCAACCAAATACCCCCCCGGGGCAGACCGCCAACTAAATCCCCCCCCCGGGACAGACCCCCATCTAAATACTAATCCCGGGAACCGACCCCCAGCTAAATACTAACCCCGGGGACAGACCCTCAACTAAATCCCCCCCGGGACAGACCCCCATCTAAATACCCCTCCTGGGACAGACCCCCATCTAAATACTAATCCCGGGAACAGACCCCCATCTAAATACATCCCCGGGATCAGACCCCCGTCCAAATACATCCCCGGGGACAGAACCCCATCTAAATACTAATCACTTGAACAGACCCCCATCTAAATACATGCCCGGGAATGGACCCCCATCTAAATACCCCACCCGGGGACAGACCCCATCTAACTATACCCTTATAATACCCCTGTTACAAATACCTGACGGGGACAGACCCCATCTAAATACTAACCCCAGGGACAGGCCCCCAACTAAATACCACCCCCCCCCCGGGAACAGACCCCCATCTAAATGCTAATCCCGGGAACAGACCCCCAACTAAATACCCACCCACCCACCCCGGGAACAGACCCCCATCTAAATACCACTCCCCCCCGGGACAGACCCCCACCTAACTACTAATCACGGGGACAGACCCCCATCTAAATACAAGCCCGGTAACAGACCCCCATCAAATACCCCACCCGGGGACAGACCCCCATCTAATTATACCCTTATGATAACCCTGTTACAAATACCTGACGGGAACAGACCCCCATCTAAATACTAACTCCGGGGACAGACCGCCAACTAAATACGGCCCCCCGGAGACAGACCCCCATCTATCTACCCCTCGGTGACAGACCCCCATCTAAATACTAACCCCAGGGACAGACAACCATCTAATTATACCCTTATAATACCCCTGTTACAAGTACCTGACGGGAACAGACCCCCATCTAAATACTAACCCCGCGGACAGATCCCCAACTAAATACCCGCCCCCCGGGAACAGATCCCTATCTAAATACCCCCCGGGACAGACCCCCATCTAAATACCCCCCCTGGGACCGACTCCCATCTAAATACTAATCCCGGGAACAGACCCCATCGAAATACATCCCCGGAGACAGACCCCCATCTAGATACCCCACCCGGGGACAGAACCCCATCTAACTACCCCCGCCCCTGGAGACAGAACCCCATCTAGATACCCCACCCGGGGACAGACCCCCTTCTAAATACATCCCCGGGGACAGACCCCCATCTAAATACCCCCCCTGGGACAGACCCCCATCTAAATACTAATCCCGGTAATAGACGCCCATCTAAATACTAATCCCGGGAACAGACCCCCATCTAAATACTTCCCCGGGATCAGTCCCCCATCCAAATACATCCCCGGGGACAGAACCCCATCTAAATACTAATCCCGGGAACAGACCCCCATCTAAATACTAACGCCGGGGAGAGACCCCCAACTAAATCCCCCCCAGGTCAGACCCCCATTTAAATACCCCCCCTGGGAACAGACCCCCATCTAAGTACTAATCCCGGGAATAGACCTCCATCTAAATACTAATCCCGGGAACAGACACCCATCTAAATACATCCCCGGGGAAAGACCCCCATCTAAATACAGCCCCGGGGACAGACTCCCATCTAAATACGAATCACTGGAACAGACCCCCATCTAAATACTAATCCTGGGAATGGACCCCCATCTAAATACCCCACCCGGGGACAGACCCCCATCTAACTATACCCTTATAATACCCCTGTTAAAAATACTTGACGGGAACAGACCCCCATCTAAATACTAACCCCGGGGACAGATCCCCAACTAAATACCAACCCCCCCCCCCCGCCAACAGCCCCCCATCTAAATACTAATCACGGGGACAGACCCCCATCTAAATACATGCCCAGGAACAGACCCCCATCTAAATACCCCACCCGGGGACAGACCCCATCTAATTATACCCTTATAATACCCCTGTTACAAATACCTGACAGGAACAGACCCCCATCTAAATACTATCTCCGGGGACAGACCGCCAACTAAATATACCCTTATAATACCCCTGTTACAAATACGTGACGGGAACAGACCCCCATCTAAATACTAACCCCGGGGACAGACCCCCAACTAAATACCCGCCCCCCGGGAACAGTTCCCTATCTAAAATACCCCCCGGGACAGACCCCCATCTAGATACCCCACCCGGGGACAGACTCCCATCTAAATACTAATCCCGGGAACAGACCCCCATCTAAATACTAACCCCGGGTACAGACCCCCAACTAAATACCACCCCCCCCGGGAACAGACCCCCATCTAAATACTAATCCCGGGAACAGACCCCCAACAAAATACCCACCCCGGGAACAGACCCCCATCTAAATATCCCCCCTGGGACAAACCCCCATCTAAATACTAATCACGGGGACAGACCCCCATCTAAATACATGCCCAGGAACAGACCCCCATCTAAATACCCCACCCGGGGACAGACCCCCAACTAAATATACCCTTATAATACCCCTGTTACAAATACGTGACGGGAACAGACCCCCAACTAAATACCCACCCCCCGGGAACAGATCCCTATCTAAGTACCCCCCCGGGACAGACCCCCATCTAGATACCCCACCCGGGGCAGACTCCCATCTAAATACTAATCCCGGGAACAGACCCCCATCTAAATACATCTCCGGGGACAGACGCCCATCTAGATACCCCACCCGGGGACAGACCCCCATCTAACTACCCCCGCCCCCGGAGACAGACCACCATCTAGATACCCCACCCGTGGACAGACCCCCATCTAGATACCCCACCCGGGTACAGACCCCCATCAAAATACCCCCCCAGGAGCAGACTCCCATCTAAATACCCGCCAATAACAGACTCCCATCTAGATACCCCGCCGGGAACAGACCCCCATCTAAATACATCCCTGGGGACAGACCCCCATCTAAATACATCCCCGGGGCAGACCCCCATCTAGATATTCCACCCGGGGACAGACCCCCATCTAACTAACCCCCCCGGAGACAGACCCCCATCTAAATACATCCCCGGGGACAGACCCCCATCTAGATACCCCACCCGGGTACAGACCCCCACTCTAACTACGCCCCCCGGAGACAGACCCCCATCTAACTACCCCCCCGGAGACAGACCCCCATCTAGATACTCCACCCGGGGACAGAACCCCATCTAAATACTTCCCCAGGGACAGACCCCCATCTAAATACATCCCCGGGGACAGACCCCCATCTAAATACTAATCACGGCACCAGACCCCCATCTACATACATGCCCGGGAACAGACCCCCTTCTAAATACTAACCCCGGGGACAGACCCCCAACTAAATACCCCCCCGGGGCAGACCCCCATCTAGATACCCCACCCGGCGACAGACTCCCATCTAAATACTAATCCCGGGAACAGACCCCCATCTAAATACTAATCCTGAAAATGGACCCTCATCTAAATACCCCACCCGGGGACAGACCCCCATCTAACTATACCCTTATAATACCCCTGTTAAAAATACTTGACGGGAACAGACCCCCATCTAAATACTAACCCCGGGGACAGATCCCCAACTAAATACCAACCCCCCCTCCGCCCCCGCCAACAGCCCCCCATCTAAATACTAATCACGGGGACCGACCCCCATCTAAATACATGCCCAGGAACAGACCCCCATCTAAATACCCCACCCGGGGACAGACCCCCATCTAATTATACCCTTATAATACCCCTGTTACAAATACCTGACAGGAACAGACCCCCATCTAAATACTATCTCCGGGGACAGACCGCCAACTAAATATACCCTTATAATACCCCTGTTACAAATACGTGACGGGAACAGACCCCCATCTAAATACTAACCCCGGGGACAGACCCCCAACTAAATACCCGCCCCCCGGGAACAGTTCCCTATCTAAAATACCCCCCGGGACAGATCCCCATCTAGATACCCCACCCGGGGACAGACTCCCATCTGAATACTAATCCCGGGAACAGACCCCCATCTAAATACTAACCCCGGGTACAGACCCCCAACTAAATACCACACCCCCCGGGAACAGACCCCCATCTAAATACTAATCCCGGGAACAGACCCCCAACAAAATACCCACCCCGGGAACAGACCCCCATCTAAATATCCCCCCTGGGACAAACCCCCATCTAAATACTAATCACGGGGACAGACCCCCATCTAAATACATGCCCAGGAACAGACCCCCATCTAAATACCCCACCCGGGGACAGACCCCCAACTAAATATACCCTTATAATACCCCTGTTACAAATACGTGACGGGAACAGACCCCCAACTAAATACCCACCCCCCGGGAACAGATCCCTATCTAAGTACCCCCCCGGGACAGACCCCCATCTAGATACCCCACCCGGGGCAGACTCCCATCTAAATACTAATCCCGGGAACAGACCCCCATCTAAATACATCCCCGGGGACAGACGCCCATCTAGATACCCCACCCGGGGACAGACCCCCATCTAACTACCCCCGCCCCCGGAGACAGACCACCATCTAGATACCCCACCCGTGGACAGACCCCCATCTAGATACCCCACCCGGGTACAGACCCCCATCAAAATACCCCCCCAGGAGCAGACTCCCATCTAAATACCCGCCAATAACAGACTCCCATCTAGATACCCCGCCGGGGACAGACCCCCATCTAAATACATCCCTGGGGACAGACCCCCATCTAAATACATCCCCGGGGCAGACCCCCATCTAGATATTCCACCAGGGGACAGACCCCCATCTAACTAACCCCCCCGGAGACAGACCCCCATCTAAATACATCCCCGGGGACAGACCCCCATCTAGATACCCCACCCGGGTACAGACCCCCATCTAACTACGCCCCCCGGAGACAGACCCCCATCTAACTACCCCCCCGGAGACAGACCCCCATCTAGATACTCCACCCGAGGACAGAACCCCATCTAAATACTTCCCCAGGGACAGACCCCCATCTAAATACATCCCCGGGGACAGACCCCCATCTAAATACTAATCACGGCACCAGACCCCCATCTACATACATGCCCGGGAACAGACCCCCTTCTAAATACTAACCCCGGGGACAGACCCCCAACTAAATACCCCCCCGGGACAGACCCCCATCTAGATACCCCACCCGGCGACAGACTCCCATCTAAATACTAATCCCGGGAACAGACCCCCATCTAAATACATCCCCGGGGACAGACCCTCAACTAAATACCCCCCCCGGGATCAGACCCCTATCTAAATACCCCCCCCACAGAACAGACCCCAATCTAAATAACTCCCCCCTGGGACAGACCCCCATCTAAATGCTAATCACGGGGACAGACCCCCATCTAAATGCATGCCCGGGAACAGACCCCCATCTAAATACTAATCCCGGGTACAGCGCCCCATCTAAATACATCCCCAGGGACAGACACCCATCTAAATAACCCCCCACGGGAACTGACCCCCATCTAAATACCCCACCCGGGGACAGACCCCCATCTAATTATACCCTTATAATACCCCTGTTTCAAATACCTGACGGGAACAGACCCCCATCTGATTACTTACTCCGGGGACAGACTGCCAACTAAATACCCCACCCCCCCCGGGGACAGACCCCCATCTAAATACTAACCCCAGGGACAGACCCACATCTAATTATACCCTTATAATACCCCTGTTACAAATACCTGATGGGAACAGACCCCCATCTAAATACTAACCCCGGGGACAGACCCCCAACCAAATACACCCCCGGGACAGACCCCCAACTAAATCCCACCCCCCGGGACAGACCCGCATCTAAATACTAATCCCGGGAACCGACCCCCATCTAAATACTAACCCCGGGGACAGACCCTCAACTAAATCCCCCCCGGGACAGACCCCCATCTAAATACCCCTCCTGGGACAGACCCCCATCTAAATACTAATCCCGGGAATAGACCCCCATCTAAATACTAACCCCGGGGACAGACCTTCAACTAAGTCCCCCCCGGGACAGACCCTCATCTAGATACCCCACCCGGGGACAGACCCCCATCTAGATACATCCCCGGGGACAGACCCCCATCTAAATACATCCCCGTGGACAAACCCCCATCTAAATACCCGCCCCCCGGGAACAGATCCCTATCTAAATACCCCCCCGGGACAGACCCCCATCTAAATACCCCCCCTGGGACAGACTCCCATCTAAATACTAATCCCGGGAACAGACCCCATCTAAATACATCCCCGGGGACAGACCCCCTTCTAGATACCCCACCCGGCGACAGAACCCCATCTTGATACCCCACCCGGGGACAGACCCCCTTCTAAATACTAACCCCGGGGACAGACCCCCATCAAAATACCCCTCCTGGGACAGACCCCCATCTAAATACTAATCCCGGGAATAGACCCCCATCGAAATACTAATCCCGGGAACAGACCCCCATCTAAATACATCCCCGGGATCAGTCCCCCATCCAAATACATCCCCGGGGACAGAGCCCCATCTAAATACTAATCACGGGAACAGACCCCCATCTAAATACATGCCCGCGAATGGACCCCCATCTAAATACCCCACCCGGGGACAGATCCCATCTAACTATACCCTTATAATACCCCTGTTACAAATACCTGACGGGAACAGACCCCCATCTAAATACTAACCCCGCGGACAGATCCCCAACTAAATACTCGCCCCCCGGGAACAGATCCCTATCTAAATACCCCCCGGGGAACAGACCCCCATCTATGAGATGGATGCCTGGAGCAGTATGTTGAAGAAACAATCAGGGATTGAGCTATTTCAGGTTTTGTATTTTGTAATGAGAAAGGGCTAATTAATAACCTTTCTGTAAAGGAGCCATTATGAAATCGTGACCACAATATGATAGTATTTTACATTTGAAAAAATGTTATAGTTCATTCTGAAACGAGGCTTGTAAATCTGAACAAAGGAAACTATGAAGATATGAATGGCAAATTGCCTATGGTGTATTGGGAAAATTATTTAGTTGGGGGTCTGTTCCCGGGATTAGTATTTAGATGGGTATCTGTTCCCGGGGGGGGGGGTGGTATTTAGTTGGGGGTCTGTCCCCGGGGTTAGTATTTCGATGGGGGACTGTTCAGGTCAGGTATTTGTAACAGGGGTATTATAAGGTATAGATAGATGGGGGTCTGTCCCCGGGTGGGGTATTTAGATGGGGGGCCATTCCCGGGCATGTCTATAGATGGGGGTCTGTTCCCGTGATTAGTATTTAGATGGGGGTCTGTCCCCGCATAAGTATTTAGATGGGGGTCTGTCCCCGGGGATGTATTTAGAAGGGGGTCTGTCCCCAGGTGGGGTATCAAGATGGGGGTCTGTCCCCGAGTGGGGTATCTAGATGGGGGTCTGTCCCCGGGGATGTATTTAGATGGGGTCTGTTCCCGGGATCAGTATTTAGATGGGGGTCTGTCCCGGGGGGGTATTTAGATAGGGATCTGTTCCCGGGGGGCGAGTATTTAGTTGGGGATCTGTCCGCGGGGTTAGTATTTAGATGGGGGTCTGTTCCCGTCAGGTATTTGTAACAGGGGTATTATAAGGGTATAATTAGATGGGGGTCTGTCCCTGGGGTTAGTATTTAGATGGGCGTCTGTCACCGAGGGGGAGATAGATGGGGGTCTGTCTCCGGGGCGGGGTATTTAGTTGGCGATCTGTCCCCGGAGTTAGTATTTAGATGGGGGTCTGTTCCCGTCAGGTATATGTAACAGGGGTATCATAAGGGTATAATTAGATGGGGGCCTGTCCCCGGGTGGGGTATTTAGATGGGGGTCTGTCCCGGGGGGCGGTATTTAGATTAGATTAGAGATACAGCACTGAAACAGGCCCTTCAGCCCACCGAGTCTGTGCCGACCATCAACCACCCATTTATACTAATCCTACACTAATCCCATATTCCTACCAAACATCCCCACCTGTCCCTATATTTCCCTACCACCTACCTATACTAGTGACAATTTATAATGGCCAATTTACCTACCATCCTGCAAGTCTTTTGGCTTGTGGGAGGAAACCGGAGCACCCGGAGAAAACCCACGCAGACACAGGGAGAACTTGCAAACTCCACACAGGCAGTACCCGGAATCGAACCCGGGTCCCTGGAGCTGTGAGGCTGCGGTGCTAACCACTGCGCCACCGTGCCGCCCTAAATGAGAAAAAGCGAGGGATATTAGCATCGAGCACGTCCAGGTCAGGTATTTTGGATCAGAATAAGACTCCATCCACACAGCCCCAACCATGACCATCATTAGACGAGCTTTTAATTAAAACATATTCACTGGTGAAACAAACTGCTGAGCTGGGTTGTGTCTGGGTGGAAAGGAGTCCCAGAGAGTTTTGGGATGAGGAATATTATTGGACAGACTGTCCATCCGCCTTGGACAGTGTCCTTCACCCAGAGGCAGGATTCAATGTGTCTACCTACATTTGTGTCAGTCTTTTGATCCCTCATTTCAACATGTGCCTGTTGGATTGTGGTCCTTGATTTTTAAAATGGATTAAAGTTTTGGTTAATTTAGGCCTGGCCCGTCATTACGACACGAACATGTTCATCCTCGATGCAGTCATTTAGGAAGGATAGGTGGAGGGGAAAAGGAGGTGTGATAGTGCTGTTAATGCAGGACGAGACAGTACATTAGTGAGACAGCATCTTAGATCAAAGGAGCAAGATATAGAATCAGTTTGGGTGGAGTTAAGAAACAGCAAGAGGCAGCAAACATCGGTGGGAGATGTTTTGTAGACCACCAAACTACAGTGGTAATGTTGGACATGGGAAACATCAGGAATTTACAGCTGTATGTAACATGGGCAATACAGTAACAATGGGCATCTTCAATTTACAGATAGATTGCCTCATACTAATTAGCACTAATTCTGTGGAGGATGAATTCCTAGTATGTGTATGAGACGGATGACTGGAGCAGTATGTTGAAGAACCAAATAGGGATTGAGTTATTTCAGGTTTTGTATTTTGTAATGAGAAAGGGCTAATTAATAACCTTTCTGTAAAGGAGCCATTATGAAATCGTGACCACAATATGATAGTATTTTACATTTGAAAAAATGTTATAGTTCATTCTGAAACGAGGCTTGTAAACCTGAACAAAGGAAACTATGAAGATATGAATGGCAAATTGCCTATGGTGTATTGGGAAAATGTATTGAACGATTTGACAGTTGACAGACAATAGCTGCAGTTAAAGAAGTTATTTCACGGTTGACAAGAAATGTACATTCCTCGAAGGACCTAAAACCCAACAGGAAAGGTGAATCATCCCTGGCGAAACAAGATTGCATTCGGTCAAACTTGCAAGCCTTGCAAGGTCACCAGGAAACGTGGCAAGCCCGAGGATTGGGAGCGATTTAGAAACCAACAAAGGAGAACCAATAAACTAATCGGGAAAGGGAAAATAAATCTGGCATGTAAAATAGCTAGAAACTTATGCTTCTTTATGTATTTGAAAAGGATTAGACTAGCAAGGACGGATGTGGGTCCATTGCAAGCGGTGATAGGAGAGTTTGTGATGGAGAATGAGGAAATGGCGGAGAGACTAAACAATTACTTTGTATCTATCTTCACGGAGGAAGACACAGAAAATCCTCAAGTAATTCTAGGGAAACATGGGACTTGTAAAAATGAGGAACTGAAATCAATTAGTATAAATAAAGAGGTAGTTATTGAAAAAATAATTGTATTGTAAATTAATAAATCACCTGGACTAGATGAGCTACATCCCAGAGTATTGAAGGAAGTGGCTATAAAATAGTAGATGCATCCGTGGTTATCTTTCAAAATTCTATAGATTCTGGAAGGGTTCCTGCACACTGCAAATTAACAAATGTCACCCCAATTTTTAAGAAGAGAGCGAAAGAGAAACAGAGAACTAAAAACCTGTTAATTTGATGTCCGTAGTAGTGAAAATGTTAGAATCTATTAAGAAGAATGAGATATCACAGCACTTGGAACAAATGATGTGATCGGGCTCAGTCAATGTGGATTTATGAAACGAAAATCATGTTTGACAAACCTGTTGGAGTTTATTTTTTGAGGATGTTCCTTGTAGCATTGAGAAAGGAAAACCAGTGGATGTGCTGTCTTTGGATTTTAAGACGGCTTTTGATAAGACGCCGCACAGGAGATGAATAAACAGAATTAGAGCACATGGGATTGGGAATAACATACTACTATGGATTGAGAACTGGTTAACAGAAAGAAAGCAGAGAGTAGGAATAAATGAGTCATTGCCAAGATGACAGTCTGTTAGACATCGGGAACCACAAGGATCAGTGCTTCAGCCACAGCTGTTCACAATCTATCTAAATGGTTGGCACAGTGGCTCAGTGGTTAGCCTTACAGCTGCAACGACCCGGGTTCAGTTCTGGGTACTGCCTGTCCGAGATTTGCAAGTTCTCCCAATGACCATGTGGTTTTCCGCTGGGTGCTCCGCTTTCCTCCCACAGCCAAAGACTTGAAGGTTGATAGGTAAATTGGCCATAATAATAGTGGGGATGTGGTAGGGAATATGGGTTTAATGTAGGATTATACAGCCAACCAAATCGGAACTCAGTGATGCCATTGATTCCCTAGCCAGCGGAAAAGCCCCTGGGAAGGACAGCATTACCCCTGAAATAATCAAGAGTGCCAAGCCTGCTATACTCTCAGCACTACATGAACTGCTATGCCTGTGCTGGGACGAGGGAGCAGTACCCCAGGACATGCGCGATGCCAACATCATCACCCTCTATAAAAACAAAGGTGACCGCGGTGACTGCAACAACTACCGTGGAATCTCCCTGCTCAGCATAGTGGGGAAAGTCTTTGCTCGAGTCGCTCTGAACAGGCTCCAGAAGCTGGCCGAGCGCGTCTACCCTGAGGCACAGTGTGGCTTTCGTGCAGAGAGATCGACTATTGACATGCTGTTCTCCCTTCGTCAGATACAGGAGAAATGCCGTGAACAACAGATGCCCCTCTACATTGCTTTCATTGATCTCACCAAAGCCTTTGACCTCGTCAGCAGACGTGGTCTCTTCAGACTACTAGAAAAGATCGGATGTCCACCAAAGCTACTAAGTATCATCACCTCATTCCATGACAATATGAAAGGCACAATTCAACATGGTGGCTCCTCATCAGAGCCCTTTCCTATCCTGAGTGGTGTGAAACAGGGCTGTGTTCTCGCACCCACACTTTTTGGGATTTTCTTCTCCCTGCTGCTTTCACATGCGTTCAAATCCTCTGAAGAAGGAATTTTCCTCCACACAAGATCAGGGGGCAGGTTGTTCAACCTTGCCCGTCTAAGAGCGAAGTCCAAAGTACAGAAAGTCCTCATCAGAGAACTCCTCTTTGCTGACGATGCTGCTTTAACATCTCACACTGAAGAATGCCTGCAGAGTCTCATCGACAGGTTTGCGTCTGCCTGCAATGAATTTGGCCTAACCATCAGCCTCAAGAAAACGAACATCATGGGGCAGGATGTCAGAAATGCTCCATCCATCAATATTGGCGACCACGCTCTGGAAGTGGTTCAAGAGTTCACCTACCTAGGCTCAACTATCACCAGTAACCTGTCTCTAGATGCAGAAATCAACAAGCGCATGGGTAAGGCTTCCACTGCTATGTTCAGACTGGCCAAGAGAGTGTGGGAAAATGGCGCACTGACACGGAACACAAAAGTCCGAGTGTATCAGGCCTGTGTCCTCAGTACCTTGCTCTACGGCAGCGAGGCCTGGACAACGTATGCCAGCCAAGAGCGACGTCTCAATTCATTCCATCTTCGCTGCCTTCGGAGAATACTTGGCATCAGGTGGCAGGACTATATCTCCAACACAGAAGTCCTTGAAGCGGCCAACATCCCCAGCTTATACACACTACTGAGTCAGCGGCGCTTGAGATGGCTTGGCCATGTGAGCCGCATGGAAGATGGCAGGATCCCCAAAGACACATTGTACAGCGAGCTCGCCACTGGTATCAGACCCACCGGCCGTCCATGTCTCCGTTATAAAGACGTCTGCAAACGCGACATGAAATCGTGTGACATTGATCACAAGTCGTGGGAGTCAGTTGCCAGCATTCGCCAGAGCTGGCGGGCAGCCATAAAGACAGGGCTAAATTGTGGCGAGTCGAAGAGACTTAGTAGTTGGCAGGAAAAAAGACAGAGGCGCAAGGGGAGAGCCAACTGTGCAACAGCCCCAACAAACAAATTTCTCTGCAGCACCTGTGGAAGAGCCTGTCACTCCAGAATTGGCCTTTATAGCCACTCCAGGCGCTGCTTCACAAACCACTGACCACCTCCAGGCGCGTATCCATTGTCTCTCGAGATAAGGAGGCCCAAAAGAAAGAAAGAGTATAAATGGGTGGTTGTTGCTCGGCACAGACTTGGTGGACCGAAGGGCCTGATTCAGTGCTGTATCTCTAAACAAATATAAAATAAAATGGTTTGGGCGTGTGGGTCAAATGGAATATTTCCAAATTTGCTGATGACACAAAACTAGCTGGGAAATTAAGTTGTAAGGAGGATGCAAGGAGGCTTTAAGGGGATTTGGACATGCTCAGTGAATGTGCAAGTACATGGCAGATGGAATATAATGTGAGTAAGTGTGGAGTGATCCTTCTTTCTTTCTTTCTTTCTTTCTCGTTCTTTCTTTCTTTCGTATCCTTGTCTCGGGAGACAATGGAGAAGTGCCTGGAGGTGGTCAGTGGTTTGTGAAGCAGCGCCTGGTGTTGCTCTAAAGTCCGATTCCAGAGTGACAGACTCTTCCACCGGCGCTGATTGTCGAGGCTGTTACACAGTTGGCTCTCCCCTTGCGCTTTTGTCTTTTTTCCTGCCAACTGCTAAGTCTCTTCCACTCTTTAGCCCCACCTTTATGGCTGTCCCCTAGCTCTGGCGATCACCAGCAACTGACTCCCACGACTTGCGATCAATGTCACAGGACTTCATGTCGCATTTGCAGACGTCTTTAAAGCGGAGACATGGACGGCCGGTGGGTCTGATAACAGTGACGAGCTCGCTGTACCATGTGTCCTTGGGGATCCTACCATCTCCCATGTGGCTCACATGGCCAAGCCATCTCAAGCACCACTGGCTCAGTAGGGTGTATATGCTGCCACGAGGACTTCTGCATTGGAGATACGGTCCTGCCGCCTGATGTCTAGGATTCTTTGGAGGCAGCGAAGATGGAATGAATTGAGATGTCACTCTTGGCTGACATAAGTTGTCCAGGCCTGGCTGCCATAGAGCAAGGTATTGAGGACACAGGCTTGATGCACTCGGACTTTTGTGTTCCGTGTCAGTGCACCATTTTCCCACACTCTCTTGCCCAGTCTGTACATAGCTGCGGGCGCCTTTCCAATGCGCTTCTTGATTTCTGCATCGAGAGACAGGTTACCGGTGATAGTTGAGCCTAGGTAGGTGAACTCCTGAACCAGTTCCAGAGAGTGATCTACTTTGGTAGAAAAACAGAAAGGCAGAGTATTTCTTAAATGGTGAGAGGCTGTGAAGTGTTGATGTCCAAAGGGATCTGGGTGTCCTGGTTCATCAGTCACTAAAAGCTAGTAAGCAGATGCAATAAGCAGTTAGGAAGTCAAATGGTCTGCTGGCCTTCATTGCAACGGCATTTGAATACATGTTGTAAAGATATGTTGCTGCAATTGTAAAAAGCCTTGGTGAGACTCACTTGGAGTATTCTATACAGTTGTGGTCTCCTGATGTTAAGACGTGTATACTTGCCATAGAGAGAGTGCAATAGAGGTTCAGCACATTAACCCTGGAATGGCGGGATTATCTTATTGGGAGATATTGCAGAAACTGGGCCTGTATTCGCTAGAGTTTTGAAGAATGAAAGTTGATCTCATTGAAAGTTACTGCATTCTTACAGGGTGTGACAGGGCAGATGTGGGTCGGATGTTTCTCTGGCTGGTGAGTCTGGAACCAAGCGACACAGTCTCAGAATAAGGGACAGGCCATTTGAGACTGAGATGAGGAGGAATTTCTTTCCTCAGATGGTGGTGAATTTGTTGAATTCCGAACCCCATAGGGATGAGGAAGCTCAATCACTGAGCATGTTCAAGACAGAAATCTATAGATTTCTGGATATTAATGACATTTAGGGATATGGAGATAGTGGGTAGAAATGGTGTAGAGATAGATGATCAGCCATGATCTGTTTGAACGACACTGTTAGAATGACAGAGCAGGCTCGCCAGCCGAATTACATACTCCTGCTCCTATTTCCTATAATCCAATGAGCGATCAATGAGAAGTGCGAATATTTCTGATAATTCCAGGACAATGCCTGTTTTCCGGGCAATGCAATGAATTCCATGGTTAAGTGAAATGCACAGCAGCCATTTTAAATTCGTTTGATCCACCGTGCCATTTTAAGTGATTTATGACTACAGCTGTGATTTTATGTGATATGCCGATTGGTTCTTTTAAATGACAAGCACAGTTGTCATTTAAGTTTCTTGTATGGCTGCCATTTTATGTTATATGCGTTGCAACTATTTTAAGTGGCATACAAGGTACATATGTTAAGTGATAAGCACTGCGGCCATTTTAAGTGAAATCACCTGTAGCCATTTCAATTGACAGGTATAGTGGTCATTTTAAGTGAAATATGCTGAGGTCATTTAAAGTGATATTTTCTGTGACTGTTTTCATTATATATGAAATGACAAGATATTTGCTCTGGCAATTTTCAGTGATGTGCCCTGAGTCCATTTTATGTGATATGCCTATTGGTAATTTAAAATCAGATTTTGATGTTTGCTGTGGCAATTTTAAGAGATATTTGCGGTAGTCAGTTGAAGTGATATTTGCTGCAGTTATCTTTAGTGGCATGAAGGAAAGAAAAGAAGGAAAGGCTTGCACTTGTATTGCGTTGTTTAGCACCACGGGACGTATTGAAGTGCCTGACAGCAATGTAAATGTTTCTGATGTGGGGTCACTGCTGGAATGTTGAAAATAGAGCAGTTAATTGACACACAGTAACATATCACAAACAGCAAGGTGATAATAAACAGATCATCACAGATCATCATTGAGGGCAAAATATTGGCTGGGACACCACAGATAAGGCCCCGCTCTCCTTCCAAATAGTACTTTGTAATCTTTTATCTGCAAAAAGAAGGGAAAGGGGGTTCAATTTAACGTGTCATCCCCAAAAATGCACCTTTGATAGTGCAGCACTTCATTAGTACTGGCCCTTCAACAGTGCAGCGCTCCCGTACTATTGAAGATCGGATAATGCAGCCATCCACTAATATTGCCCCGCTGACAGTGCAGGGCCCCAAAGGTACTGCCCCTCTGACAATGCAGCATTCCTCCAGTACTGTCTCTGCTGACAGGGCACAGTTCCCCCAGTAATATCTCACCGACAGTCCGGTACCTCTTCAAAACTGACCTTCCCACAGTACAGTACTGTCTCTGTACTTACCCAACAACTGTGTAGCATGCTATTAGTAATTCACCTCAAACAGGTCATCACTCCCACATTGCTGCCCCTCCAACAGTGTGGTTTCCCACCCTATTGCCCCACTGGCGATGCAGTGATTCCTCAATACTGCCCCTTCAACAGTGAATCGCTCTCTCAGTACTGCCCATCCAACAGTGCAGCACTCCCTCTGTACAGCTCCCTCCAGCAGTAGGAGTAAGCCATTCGGCCCTTCGAAACTGCTACTCCATTCAATAAGATCATGCATGATCTAATCGCGACCTTGAGTCCACTTCCCTCCTTGCAAACCCACCCACACTCTCCCCCTCAACATAACCGTTGTCTCTCATGTCAATCGATATTTGTCGATCTCAGCCTTGAATATATTCAATGACTCAGCTCCACTGCTCGCTCGGGTGGAGAATTTCAAATATTAACAACAGTCTGAGAGGAAATTCCTCCTCACGTCTGACTGAAATGGGAGACACATTAATATGAAACTGTGCTCCCTAGTTCTAGATTTCCCCACGAGAAGAAGCTTCCTCTCAACTTCTACCCTGTCAGGTCTCCTCAGAATCCTTACTTCGCAGTAAGATCAACTCTCAATCTTCAAACTCCGTTGAGTATGGATACAACTGGTCTAACATTTCCTCATTAGAGAAACCTCTCATCCCAGGATTTAACCCAATGAACCTTCTCTGATCTGCTTCCATTACAAGTATATCGCTCCTTAAATAAGGTGACCAAAACTACAGACAATGCTCCAGCTGCCTTCTCATAAATGACCTGTACAATTTGTGCAATGCTTCACTACTTTTATACTTCACCCTCCTTGCACAGAATACCAACAATCCATTGACCATCCGAATTACTTGCTGTACTTGCATGCTGACATTTTCTGATTCCTGGACATGGACACCCAGTTTCCTCAAACCGCAGCATTCTGCCGTCTCCCACCACATAAATAATAGTCCTCTTTTCTGTGATTCCCACCGAAGTGAAAACCTCACATCGTCCTCCACGTTATATGCCATCTGCCACATTTTCTCCAATCACTTAACTTATATATTTCCCTTTGAAGACTATGTTTACCCTCATCACAACTTGCTATCCCACCAATCTTCGCCTCCTCAACAAAGTTTGCTACAAGTCTGTATGTCACATCATCGAAGTCATTAATATTGATTGTAAAACTTTGAGGCTCCAGCACTGATCCCTGTTGTAATCCACTAGTTACAGCTTTTCACCCTGAAAATAATCCATTAATCCCGACTCTCTGCTTCCTGTTATTTAGCCAATTCTCTTTTTCTGCTGATATATCGACTGTCAGTCTGTTTCCAGTGGCGTTCCACAGGGCTCGCTGATCGATCCACTACTTTTTGTGCTATATATTTAGGATTTGGAAGTTAATGTAGGGGGCATGATCAAAAAGATTTCAGGCAATACAAAGAAAATGCACATTGGTTGATGGACAGAGGAATACCTGCAGACTGCAGGAAGATGATAATGGACTAGTCAGGTGGGCAGAAAAGTGGCAAATGGTGTTCAACACAGAGATGTGTGAGGTGATGAATTTGGGGAGGTCGAGCGAGGCAACGGAATGCACAATTGATGGGAGAATCCTTCCAGGTGTAGAAGAAGTGTGGGACCTTGGAGTGAATGTTCACAGATCCATGAAGATAGCAGGACAGGTCGCTAAATGAGTTAAGAAGTATAGGGAATACGTTTCCTTTATTAGCCGAGGTGCAGAATAGGGGAGAGGTTATGCTGTAACTATATAAGTCATTGGTTGGGCCACACCGTGAGTACTTTGTGCAGTCCCGGTGACCACATTACAGAAAGGATTTAATTGCAGTAGAGAGGGTAAAGAGCACATTTACGAGGATGTTGCCAGGTCTGGAAAAAATGTTGCTGTGAGGAAATATTGGATAGACTGGGGCTGTTGTGCTTGGAACAGAGAAGTCTGAGGTGAGGTTAGATTGAAATGTTGTTTTGAGGGGCCTGGATAGAGTGTACGTGATGGGCCTATTTACCTTCGCAGAGAGGTCAATGACAAGGGGGCATCGATGTAAAGTGAAATAAAAACAGGAAACGCAGGAAATACTCAGCCGGTCTGGCAGCATGTGTGGAGAGCGAAGCAGAGTTAACTTTGCATGACGGTGACCCCTCATCAGAACCTTCATCACTGACCTGAAACATGACACAGGGAAGGTTGTAGAGGTGGAGGAGGTTACAGAGATCAGGGGGGTTGTCGCGCTGAGGACGTTAGAGAGAGAGAGGGAGGGTTGTAGAGCCTGGAGTTAGTGACAGAGATAGGGAAGGTTATGGTACTGGAGGAGGTGACAGAGATAGGGAGGATTGTCGGGCCCAGAGGAGGTTACAGAGACAGGACATGTTATCGGGGCTGGAGGAGGCAGCAGAGATAGGGAGCTCTGTACGGGGGTGGAGGTGGTTACAGAGATAGAGAAGGTTGTGGTTCTGCAGGAGGTGACAGAGATCGGGAGGATTGTAGGGCTCGGAGGTGGTTACAGAGAAAGGTTGCGCTGTTACGGCTGGAGGAGGTTACAGTGATAGGGAGGGTGATCTGGGCAGTCGGAGGTTACAGAAATAGGGAGGGTTGTCGGGGCTGGAGGAGGTGACAGAGCTAGCGAGGGTTGTAGGGGCTGGAGAAGGTTGCAGAGATAGGTAGGTTTGTAGGGGCTGGAGGATGTGACAGAGCTGGGGAGGAATGTATGGGCTGGAAGTTGTAACAGGGTTAAGGAGGGTTGTAGGGGCTGGAGAAGGTTGCAGAGATAGGTCGGTTTGTAGGGGCTGGAGGATGTGACAGAGCTAGGGAGGATTGTATGGTCTGGAAGATGTAACAGGGTTAAGGAGGGTTGTCGGGGCTGAGAAGGTTACAGAGTTAGGGAGAGTTTCCAGCGTTTGAGAAGGTGACAGAGCTGGGGAGGGCTGTCGGGGCTGGAGGAGTTTAGTGAGATGGGAAGTGTTGTGGGGGATGGAGGCGGTTACAGAACTAGGGAAGGCTGTTGGACTGGTGTTGGTTACGGAGATAGGGAGGGTTGTCGGGCCTGGAGCAGGTGACCGAGCTAGGGAGGGTTGTCGGGGCTTGTGGAGGTTACAGTGATCGGGAAGCTTGTAGGGGCTGGAGTAGGTGACAGAGGTAGTGAGGGATCTAGGGATTGGAGTAGGTGACAGAGGTAGGGTGGGTTGTCGGGTCTGGCAGATGTGACAGGATAGGGATAGATGTAGGGGCTGGAGAAAGTGACAGAGATAGGGACGTTTATAAGAGCTGGAGGAGGGTAGAGAGAAAGCGAAGGTTGTAGAGGCTGGTGGAAGCCACCGAGATCGGGGGTGCTGTGGCGCTTAAGGGGCAACTGAGCTCGGGAGGGTTGTCGGGGCTGGAGGATGTCACTAAAATAGGGAGAGTTTGAGGGGCTGGAGGAGATAACAGAGATAGGGAATGTTGTGGGACTGAGGAGATAACAGAGATAGGGAGGGTTGTAGTGGATGGAGGGGGTTACAGAAAAACGGAGGGTTGTAGGGACTTGAGGAGGTGACAGAGATAGGAAGAGTTGTCGGGTCTGGAGGAGGTCACAGCAGTATGGAGTGTTGTGGGGCAGAGGACGCAACTGAGCAAGAGAGGGTTGTTGAGGCTGGAGGAAATTACTGGAACAGGGAGGGTTGTAGGGGCTGGAGATAGTCACTGAGATAGGGATTGTTGCAGGGGCTGGAGGAAATGACAGAGATAGGGATAGTTGTAGGGGCTGAGGAGGTTACAGAGATAGGGAGGGTTGTAGGTGCAGGAGGAGGTCACAGAGATAGGGAGTGTTGTAGGGACTGGAGGAAATGGCAGAGATAGGAATAGTTGGAGGTGCTGAGGAGGTTACAGAGATAGGGAGGGTTGTCAGGTTTGCAATAGGTGATAGAGTTCGGGAGGGTTCTAGGTGCAGTAGTAGGTCATTGAGATAGGGCGGTTTGTAGGGGCTGGAGGATGTGACAAGATAGGGCGGGTCATAGGGGAGGCAGGAGTTAACAGACGTATCGAAGGTTGTAGCTGCTGAGGAGGTAACAGAGATCGGGAGTGTTGGGGTGCCGAGGATGTAACAAAGCTAGGAGGGTTGTAGGGGATGGAGGAGGTTACAGAAATAGGGAAGGTTGTAGGGGATGGAGGAGGTTCCAGAAATAGGAAGTGTTGTAGGGGATGGAAGAGGTTACAGAAATAGGGAGGGCTGTAGGGGATGGAGGAGGTTACAGAAATAGGGAGGGTTGTAGGGGATGGAGGATGTGACAAGATATGGCGGGTCACAGGGGAGGCAGGAGTTTACAGACGTATCGAAGGTTGTAGCTGCTGAGGAGGTAACAGAGATCGGGAGTGTTGGGGTGCCGAGGAGGTAACAAAGCTAGGAGGGTTGTAGGGGATGGAGGAGGTTACAGAAATAGGGAGGGTTGTAGGGGATGGAGGAGGTTACAGAAATATGGAAGGTTGTAGGGGATGGAGGAGGTTCCAGAAATAGGAAGTGTTGTAGGGGATGGAAGAGGTTACAGAAATAGGGAGGGTTGTAGGGGATGGAGGAGGTTACAGAAATAGGGAGGGTTGTAGGGGATGGAGGAGGTTACAGAAATAGGGAGGGTTGTAGGGGATGGAGGAGGTTACAGAAATAGGGAGGGTTGTAGGGGATGGAAGAGGTTACAGAAATAGGGAGGGTTGTAGGGGATGGAGGAGGTTACAGAAATAGGGAAGGTTGTAGGGGATGGAGGAGGTTATAGAAATAGGGAGGGTTTTTTGGGTTGGAGGAGGTGACAGAGATGGGGGGATTGGGTGCTCACTGGACACAGGTGTGATACTGGAAGATTGGAGAACAGCTGACATTGTACCTCTGTTTAAAAATGAAGCGAAGGATTGCAGACCAGTCAGTATAACCTCAGTCGTAGGAAAATGATTGGAATATTTTCTGAGAGACAGGATAAACTGTCACTTCGAAAAGCACAAGTAAATGAAGGGCAGTCAGCATGGATTCGTTAAGGGAAGGTCTTGTTTGACCAACTTGATTGATTTTATTGAAGAAATAACAAGAAAGATAGATGAGGGCAGTTCAGTTGATGTTGTCTGCATGGATTTTAGCAAGGCTTTTGAGGACAGACTGGTTAATAAAAATAAAATCCCTGGGATTGAGGGAAATGCAGCAATGTGCATCCAAGTATCTCAGTGGCAGGACACAAAGGGTAATTGTTGACGGGTGTTTAGCGACTGGATGGCTGTTTCCACTGGCCTTCTGCAGGCCTCAGTACTGAGTCCCCTGCTTTCTGTGGTCCATATGAACGTTTTGGATGTAAATGCTGGGGGCATGATCAAGAAGTTTGCAGACAACACAAAGATTGGCCATGTAGTAAATAGCGAGGAGTATAGTTGCAGGCCGCAGGAAGATATTGATGATATGGTAAAATGGGCAGAAAAGTGGCAAATGGAGTTCAACTCAGAGAATTGTGAGGTGATGCATTTGGGGAGGTCAAACAAGACAACTGTATGTACGATTAATGGGGAGATATTGAGAAGTACAGAGGGAGTGTGGGACCTTGTAGTGAAAGTCCACAGATACCTGAAGGTAGCAGGACAGGTTGATAAGGTGGTTAAGAAGGCATATGGAATCCTTTCCTTTATTAGCCGAGGTATAGCACGGAGGTTATGTTGGAACTGTATCATTCATTAGTTAGGTCACAACTTGAGTACTCTGTGCAGTTCTGGTCGTGTCACTAAGAAAGGATGTAACTGCACTGGAGAGGGTACAGAGGGAATTTACGAGGATGTTGCCAGGACAGGAAAAATGCAGCTATGAGGAAAGATTGGATAGGCTGGGTTTGTTCTCCTTGGAACAGATCCGATAGAAATGTACAGAATGTTGAGGGGCCTGGAGAGTGGAGGTGAAGGTTCTATTGCCCTCTGCAGAGAGTTCTGTGACTAGGGGGAATAGATGTAAAGTGATTGCCAAAATAATCAGAGGGGAGATGAGGAAAAATGTTTTCACCCAGAGGCTGATGTGGGTCTGGAACTCGCTGCCTGAAAAGGTAGTTGAGGCAGAGACCCTCAACTCATTCAAAAGGAGTCTGGATATGCACCTCAAGTGCTGTAATCTGCAGGGCTACGGATCAAATGCTGGAAGGTGGGATTAGAAGAGGTGGATCGTTTTTGGGCTGGCACAGACACAATGGGCCAAGTGGCCTCTTTCTGTGCGTTAAACTTTCTATAATTCTATTTCTATGATTCAACGTTTCAGATCAATTAGCCCAGAACTGACGTTCTCTTGTTAATATTTAGCCCTCCAGCCAGAATAATACCTTTGCTCCCATAAACGTAGCATCGAACGAAAGAGACGATGTGACAGAGAGTGAGATAAAGGAAGCAGACAGATTGATACAGAAATACAGACAGAGAGTGAGAGAGAGGATTGAAGAGAGAGATAGAGATAGAAGAAAAGTACAGAACATCAAACAGAGTGAGATAGAGACGTGGGGAGAGGAATGAAAAAGACAGTTAGGCAGACGGAATGTGTACGAGAGACAGACATGGAATGAGAGAGAGAGAGAGAGAAAAAACGAGAACGGAAGTGAGAGTGAGTCAGACAGAGCACAAAACCAAGAGAGAGAGATAGATAGATAGAGATAGAGATATGGAGAGCGAGAGCGAAAGTTAGACAGGTAGAGCATGAAATAAAGAGAAAGAGACTGACGTGGAATGAGAGAGTAAATCAGACACGGAGAAAGACAGACATAGAACGAGTGAGAGAGAGGGGGAGTGACAATGAGACAGACAGAGCATGGGAGTGAGACAGACAGACACAGAGAGAAAGTCAGACAGTTGGATCTGAATTGGTTCAACGTGAGTTTTGAGCTGAGGTTGCAATTGACATGTGTCACTGCCTCCTGAACATTTTCCAATCGCTGTGTGGGGCCTGTCAGGGGGATCAGACATTTTCAAACTGCAGTAATGTTCCCGACAAGGACTTAGAGTTGAATGTTTTCCATCAACAAAGCAGGTCCACTGGTCAAACTGGTTCTATCCTCATTGTGCTGAATTAACATGTCAGGGTGGATAGCAAGAAGCTTTTTCCCAGAGTCGGGGATTCAATTACAAGGGGACACGAGTTCAAAGTGAAAGGGGAAAAGTTTAGGGGAGATATGCGTGGAAAATTCTTTACGCAGAGGGTGGTGGGTGCCTGCAACACATTGCCAGCAGAGGTGGTAGACGCGGGCACGATAGCGTCTTTTGAGATGTATCGAGACAGATACATGAATGGGCAGGAAGTAAAGAGATACAGACACTTAGAAAATAGGCGACAGGTTTAGATAGAGGATTTGGATCGGCGGAGGCTTGGAGGGCCGAAGGGCCTGTTCCTGTGCTGTAATTTTCTTTGTTCGATGTCAAAGCAAAGGACCCCGAGGAACATATTGAACAACATCCCAACGAGTAACATTTTTAAAAAATTATTTCATAGGATGTGGACGTCGCAGGCCAGGCCAGCATTTATTGCCCATCCCGAATTGCCCTTGAACTGAGTGGCTTGCAAGGCCATTTCGAGGGCATGTAAGATTTAACCACATTGCTGTGGATCTGGAGTCTGGCCAGACCAGGTAAGGACAGCAGATTTCCTTCTCTAAAGGACATTAGTGAACCAGATGGGTTTTTACAACAATTGACAATGGTTTCATGGCCATCATTAGACTAGCTTTTAATTAAAACATATTCACTGGTGAAGCAAACTGCTGAGATGGGTTGTATCTCGGTGGAAAGGAGTCCCAGTTCAAATCCCAAACCCTCTCCCTCCCTCTCTCTCCAGTGGAACGGATATTTCTCTCAGTCTGGTGTGTGTGGGTTGTGTGCTCGCATTGTGACCTCAATCGATATCACTTTTGATCCTTTGCTTTCTAACCAGCATTTGTTTGAATTGGGATGTTACTGAGAGATTGTCAGTACAACTGAGAGAAACCAGATTTTGGATCTTGCTGCAACTATTCCTGAGAATCTTTTGCTTTGATTTATCCAATTTAATTTATTTTACTGCTCTGCTCCTGGGGGCATTTGTTTTACTTTGAAAACTATATTGACAACAAGTGAAGAGAGTGAGAGAGCTTTGGGATGAGGTATATTATTGCACAGACTGTCCATCTGCCTTGGACAGTGTCCTTCACCCAGAGGCAGAATTCAATGTGTCTACCTGCATTTGTGTCTGGCTTTTGATCACTCATTTCAACATGCGCCTGTTGGATTGTGGTCCTTGATTTTTAAAATGGATTAAAGTTTTGGTTACTTTAGGCCTGGCTCATCATTACGACACGAACGTGTTAATCCTCGTTGCAGTCATTTAGGAAGGATAGGTGGAGGGGAAAATGAGGTGTGATAGTGCTGTTGATGCAGGATGAGACAGTACATTAGTGAGACAGTATCTTAGATCGAAGGAGCAAGATGTAGAATCAGTTTGGGTGGAACTAATAAACAGCAAGAGGCAGCAAACATTGGTGGGAGATGTTTAGTAGACCACCAAGCTACAGTGGTAATGTTGGACCACGGTAAACATCAGGAAATTACAGCTGCTTGTAACATGGGCAATACAGTAACAATGGACATCTTCAATTTACCGATAGATTGTCTCATCCGAATTAGCACTAATTCTGTGGAGGATGAATTCCCAGTATGTGTATGAGATGGATGCCTGGAGCAGTATGTTGAAGAACCAACTAGGGATTGAGCTATTTCAGATTCAGTATTTTGTAAAGAGAAAGGGCTAATTAACAACCTTGTTGTAAACGAGCCATTATGAAATCGTGACCACAATATGATCGAATTTTACATTTGAGAAAACAGATATAGTTCATTCTGAAACTAGGCTTTTAAATCTGAACGAAGGAAGCTCTGAAGATATGAAGGGCAAGTTGCCGATGGTGTATTGGGAAAATGCATTCAATGATTTGACAGTAGCCAGGCAACGGATAGTAGTTTCAAGAAATTATTTCACGGTTGACAGCAAATGTATATTCCTCTCAGAAACAAAAACCCAACAGAAAATGTGAATCAATCGTGGCTAACAAAATGAGTTGATTATCATTAGGGGTCCAGTTAAATCACAGACAAAATAAACACTTCACCGTCGGCATAAATAGCAAAATTTGTGGCTATTTTAAGTCTGTATTCAGACAAGGTGAACCACAAAGTATATTATATGGTGGGATTCTGCAGTACGGTAGGAAAAGCAACTTAAAAACAATTGTTCACAAGTCTAGTCCAACTTAACTGCAGCTTCGACACGATAAGTTAATAAATGCCAACAATCTTGACCTTGTTGGACTACCTTAAGCTCTACTCTATATGGCTTTCAGAAATTAAACATTACACATGTACTACAAGATTAAAGGTTACACGGAGGTTGGGATACATGGAATTCCAGGAAAATTGCACTAAAATCCCAGTGAATATTCCTGGAAAAATCAATGCTGGAAATGATCCCCACAGACTCTCACCTCGTCTGCGTTTTTAATTTCACCAAGTTCCCACTGACCAATGATCAGTCGTTCAGGAGGGATCTTCTTCCAATAGCTGGCCCAGCTATCTGGACTGCAGTGACAAATAAAGGAAAGGGACCCCCTTATATCCAGGGCTGACCCTCACTCTCCCCTCGTGCACCATGTCACTGGGCTCAGTGTTAGGGTCTTTCCCTGCATGATCAATCCCTGTGTGTTATCAATATCTTTTCCTATCATGCCTGGACCACCCCAAACACACATTGCATTTGCTTCTACATTCCAAGCCTCACCCGTACCTCATTTCTTCTCATTATAAGACTCCATTTTATTCTCCATATCCTGCCTTCTTGTAATTCCAGTCCTTTGTTCATTTACTGTCCATATCGTTTCTTAGGAAAGCAGCACAAAGGACATTCCAGACCCATTTCTGTTGAGTGTTTACTTGTACAAGTGAATTGAACATTTAATATTTTAAACTAAATTAACGCTTGTGTTCCCAGACAGATCAAGCTCGCAAATTCAACAGTGTCCACTTTGACTTCATCCCATCGTGTCTTATGTACATTCTCACAGGATAGCAGATATAACTGACCAGTGGTGTACTGCAGGGATCGGTGCTGGGACCCTTGCTGTTTGTAGTGTACATGAATGATTTCGATGTGGATATAGCAGGTATGATCAGTAAGTTTTCAGCTGAGACGAAAATTGGTGGTGTCGTAAATAGTGAGGAGCAATGCCTTAGATTACAGGACTATATAGATTGGCTGGTAAGACGGGCGGAGCAGTGGCAAATGGAATTTAATCCTGAGAAGTGCGAGGTGATGCACTTTGGGAGGACTAACAAGGCAAGGGAATATATAATGGAAGGTAGGAACATAGGAAGTACAGATTGTCAGAGGGACCTTGGTGCACTTGTCCACAGAACACTGAAGGCAGCAGCACAGGTCGATAAGGTGGTTAAGAAGGCATATGGGATACTTGCCTTTATTAGCCGAGTATAAGAGCAGGGAGGTTATGATAGAGCTGTGTAAAACACTAGTTCAGCCACAGCTGGAGTATTGTGTACAGTTCTGGGCGCCACATTATAGGAAGGGTGTGATTGCACTGAAGAGGGTGCAAAGGAGATTCACCAGGATGTTGCCTGGGCTGAAGCATTTCAGCTATGAAGAGAGGCTGGATAGGCTGGCGTTGCTTTCCTCAGAGCAGAGAAGGCTGAGGGGGGGACATGATTGAGGTGTTCAAAATTATGAAGGGAATTGATAGGTTAGATAGGAAGAAACTTTTTTCCTCAGCGGAGGGGACAATTACCAGGGGGCTTCGATTTAAGGGGAAGGGGCAGGAGGTTTAGAGGGGATTTGAGGACAATTTCTTTCACTCTGCGGGTGGTTGGAAGCTGGAAAGCTCTGCCTGAAGGGGTGGTAGAGGCAGGAACTCTCACAACATTTAAGAAGTATTTAGATGATCGCTTGAAATGCCATGGCATACAAGGCTACGGGCCAAGTGCTGGAAAATTGGACTAGAATAGGTAGGTGCTTGATGGTGGGCAGGAACACGATGGGCCTAAGGGCCTGTTTCTGTGCTGTCTGAATCTAAGACTCTATAACCGTCGTCATAGAATTCAGCTGAAAATTGATCAGTTACATTGTTATTTCAGTCCATATTTACAGTACACACGGTACCTTACTGTTGGAATAAAGTCAGATAGTATCTATTCATCTCACTGGGGCAAAATTTCACTGGCTCAAAATTCTCACCAAATAAGAAAGCATTCCACAATGCAAGACTCTCAAATTCAACACAAGTTTCCTTTTCTGAGTCTCGATGGTCTGTTCTGATTCTCTGAGGGATTACTGATGCTTATCCTCCACATAAGCAGTCGTCCTATACCCGTGTGTCTGTCCAGCTCCCAAACCCGGCATCCACTTACGTTAAGGCAAGTGATACAGGAGCGTCTCCGTGACTGAGGCAGGTGAGTCTTGAGGCTGAGCCGGGGACAGTGAGTGACCCGGGTTAATCTGACACTCCAGGGACAGTTTAAACGGAGCTTTACTCTGTATCTAACCCGTGCTGTACCTTCTCTGAGAGTGTTAGATGGGGCAGTGCAGACGAGGAGAATTATTCCTTACCCACTTTAAATATGGAGAAGTTATTCCTTCAAGTACATTTCCAAGAGATTGTTTTAAATGTGATGAGGGTTTCTGACTCCACCATTCTTTCAGGTAGTGAGTTCCAGACACCCACCAGCCACTGGGTGAAGAAAATATTGATGTGTTTCTTTCAGTTAAGTTTGATGTCAATGTTTCCCCAGGATGTTGATGCTGGGGGATTCAGCGATGGGATAATACTTTCAATGCCAAGGGGAGGTGGTTGGATTCTCTCCTGTTGCAGATGCTCATTGCCTGGCACTTGTGTGACGTGAATGTTACTTGTCACTGGTCGGCCCAAGTCTGAATGTTGTCCAGGTCTTGGTCCATGTGGCTCTGGATTGCTTCATTATCTGAGGCAAAATACTGTGGATGCTGGAAATCTGGAAACCATCGAGTTGAATCACTAATTCTGTTTCTCTCTCCACAGACGCTGCCTGAACTGCTCTGCTTTTCCAGCATTTCCTGCTGGGATTTCATGATCTGAGGAGATGAGAATGGAAGTGCAATCATCAGTGAACATCCCTACATCTGACCGTATGATGGAGGGCAGGTCATTGATGAAGCAGCAGAAGATGGTTGGGCCTCGGACATTACCCTGATGAACTCCTGCAGTGATGTCCTGGGTCTGAGATGTTTGACCTCCAACAAACACAACCATCTTCCTTTGTCCGGGGTCTGACTCCAAACAGCGGATTCCGAATGACTTCAGTTTTACTCGGGCTCCTCGATGCCAAACTCGGTCAAACACTGTCTTGATGTTAAGGTCAGTCTATCTTCCCAGTAGCAGACAGGAGTGACTCGGTCCCTTTGAGTCGTTGTGTACTGAACATGGTCTGCTTCTTCGCAGCCTGATACAGGAGTGAACACGGCCGATTAATGTAGCCCATCAAACACTCCGAGCGCAGGTTCAACACAGCTTAGGAACAGAGGACAGTTCCGTCAACATTCTCTCTCTGTCTTCCTCTCTCTGTCTCTCCCTCCTGCTATTTCTGGCACTAGGAGAGAGACAGAGGGAGAGAGGGTTAGATATGCAGACAGAGAGAGGGCTGTAGAGAGAGACAAGTTGGAGAGAGAGAGATTGATGGGATGGATTGAAGGGAGAATGTAAGATATATTAATTTGATATGATCCTTCACTGCTGTGTGCACAGACAGAAAAGAGATAGGTATGGAGAGAGAAAAATCAGGAGAGAACCAGAGGGAATATCTTCAATTTTAAGCATCCATCAAGCTATTCCACTGTGGGAGCCATCACACCATCATGATATTGGTTGTAGACAATTTGAAATCTATATCCCCGCTTATGGACCTCTGTGCGAATGGAAATAGGTCCTTCCTATCCACTCTATCGAGGCCCCTCATAATTTTATACACCTCAACTCAATCTCCCTTCAGCCTCCTCTGTTCCAAAGAAAACAACCCCAGCCTGTCCAATCGTTCCTTTGGAGTTCTTTGCAGTTTTGGAACTCTCTTCTGCAAACAGGAGTTCATGATGGCTTAACTGTTAATTTTTAAATCTGGGATTGTTAGATTCTCGTTAACCAAAGGTATGTAGAGATAAGTGGCAAAGTTGGGGTATATTGTGATAGTTAGATCACAGATCAGCCCTGATCTCAATGAATGCTGGAACAGGGTTGAGGGGTTAAATTGCCTCCTCCTCTTCCTATGTCCGATGTTAAATATCCTTCTTTCACTCTCAGTCACCCTATCTGTCTGTGTCCTCTATTTCTCTTTCTATCTCTCTCTTTGTCTGTTTCAGACAGTGTAGTGCGAGATTCACTCTGTATCCACCCCATGATGCTCCTGCCCTGGGAGTGGTCCTTGCTTATGTTGCATTTCGCCGATCTCTGTTTGTACTGCTCAAGACCATTTCTCTGTTTATAATACAATAGGTCCTGTCTTGACTCTGTATCTCACGCCATTCTGCCCCTTCCCTGGGAGTGAGTGATGGGACAGTTCAGAGGGAAATTTACTCTGTGTCTAACCCCATACTTTGCTTGGCTTGGGAGTGTTTAATGGGAGAGTGTAAATGGAACTTTACTCTGTATCCCTGCAATTTAGAAGGTTATGGGGTGATTTGATCAAAGTTTTCAGTATAATAAGAGAAACTGATAGGGTGGACAGAGAGTAACAATTCCCACGGGATGCGGAGACAGGAACTTGTGGGCATCGTCTAAAAATCTAAACATAGTCTAAAACCATTCAGGAGTGAAATGAAGAAAGACTTCAACACACCAGGTGTGGTATCAGTTTGGAACTCTCTTCCACAAACAGCAATTGATGCTGAGACACTTGGTAATTTTTAAATCTGAGATTGATAGATTTTTGTGAACAAAAGGTATAAAGTGATATGGGGCGAAGGCGGGTATGTGGAGTTAGATCACAGATCAGCCCTGATCTCGTTGAATGAATGAACAGGGTTGAGGGGCCAAATGGTGGCCTCCTCTTCCAATGTCCTCCGACAAATATCCTGCTATCATTCTGTGTCTGGGAGACCCTCTCGGACTGTGTCTCCCTCTTTGTCTCTCTTTCTGTCTGTCTGTCTCTCTCTATCCTTCCTCTCTCAGAACATCAGTCAGCTTTTTTCAGTTTGTTTTCAGTGGCCATTTTATGTTACCACAGCACTGGGACATTTATTTCAGAGACTAACTCCTCACTAATGTAAGGTTAGTGCTTTAAACTTGACAGAGAAATTTGATCCTGGGATTCAGTTGAATGCAGCATCTCATCCTGAAAAGTGTTAGCAAACGTGCTGGGTGATTTGTCAAAAGCTGTTTCCATTCAGACATTTCTGTATCGTGGAAGTGTGAGCTATCTTTGCAGAAACAGGAAATAGGGGTGTTTGAATGGACCTGCAGGTTTTGGTTGATGCAAGAAGGTGAGAATTTGAATTGTGTCCCTTGCAGATATTCAGAATTGAAGGTATTTACAGAACACCACATGAAGTAGTTTACCAATGTCTGACAAACTTCAAAGACTTCAGACACATGGAACAAGAGGAGAAGGGAACAATATACAAAACCTGAGACAGTCAGACAACAGAAGTAGGAAAATTAATATCTTTTTATGGGTTTTAATTTGAAGACCTGAGCTGGTGATTTTAAAAGCAGGAGTTCAAATCCCACACGGGGCTGTTGTGAACTATTTCAGCAGTTTGGGAACATCGGAACAGGAGTAGGCCATTCAGTCCATCGAGCCTGTTCTGCCATTCTATAAGATCATGACTGCTCTGATAGTGACCTGAACTCCACTTTCCTGTCTGCCCCCATAACCCTTGACTCCCTTGTCGATCATAAATTTATCGAACTCAGCCTTGAATATATTCAATGACCCAACCTCCACTGCTCTCTGGGGAAGAGAATTCCAAATTCTAACCACCCGCTAAGAGGAATAAAATCCTTCTTAGCTCAGTCTTAAATGGGAGACCCTTTATTTTTAAACTGTGCCCCCTAGTTCTAGACTCCCCCACAAGGGGAACATCCTCTCAGCATCCGCCCTGGAAAGTCCCCTCAGAATCTTGCATGTTTCAATAAGAACACCTCTCATTCTTCTGAATTCCAATGAATATCGGCCCAACCCGTTCAACAATTCCTCATAAGACAACCCCTTCATCCCAGGAATCAGCCGTTTGAATCTTCTCTGAACTAGTTCCAATGCATCCAGGCCTGACCATTTATCCACTTTCAAAGTTGCCAAACACCTTCATATTTTCCTTGCACTCTGTTTATCCCATCCAATATTTCACTCTCCTCCTCTTTAACTACAATGTCGACATCGTTCCCCCTCTTTTATGAAGACAGAGACAAAGTATTCATTCGGAACCATGCCCACATCTCCCACCTCCACACACACATTCCCTTTTTGGTTCCTAATACTCTATCCTTTAGTTATCCTCTTGCTCTTCATGTATTTATAAAACATAATTGTGATTTCTTTACTTTTACTTGGTAATATTATTTTCCGACTATCTCTTTGCTTTCCTAATTTGATTTTAATTTCACCCCTGCACTTTCTTCATTCCTCTCGGCATTCCGTGGTATTGAGCTCTCGGTAACTGACATAAGCTTCGCTTTTGTGCCTTATCCCACCCGCTTTGATCCTTGACATCCAAGGAGCTCTAGATTTAGGAGTATCACCCTGTTTGTCTTTGTAGGAAAATATTTGTTCTCAACCCTCAGTAACTCTCACTGATTTGACACTCATTTACGTTCAAGTAGCTGTTTCTAATCCACTTGGCGAAACCCACCCCTCCCTGGAACTACCATCTCCTCTAATCCCCCTGAAGGACTCTCACATCCTTCCTAATGTGTGGTAACCAGAACTGAATGCAATATTTTAGTTGTCGCCTAACCAGAGCTTTGTAAAGGTTCAGCATAACTTCTGTGCTTTTGTGCTTTCTTTTAAATTGATTCGAGTGACGTGCGTGTCGCTGGCAAGGCCAGCATTTATTGTCCATCCCTAATTTCCCTTTGAGAGGGTGGTGGTGAGCCATGTTCTTGAACCACTGAAGCCCATGAGTGGTAGGTACGCCCACAGTGTTGTTAGGAAGGGAGTTCCAGCATTTTGACCCAGTGACAGTGAAGGAATTGCAATATCGTTTAAAGTCAGGATTGTGAGTGACTTCAGTTGTTGTCTGTGGCCATCTTTTTCAGTGCACAGTCCCTTTAAATTTTTTAAATTTTTTAACGCGGTAAGATGTAAAATTTCCCCTCCAATCTGCCTGTCGTTCCCCATCTCTCCTTCCCTCTTTCTGCCTGTCTCTCCCTCCCCCTCTCTCTTTGTCTCTCTGAAGACCAAGATGGCATATGTTTTACTAATTACTCTCTTAATACGTCCTACCGCCTTCAAAGATCAGTGATCGTGAACCTCCAGCTCCCTCTGTCCCTGCACACTCTTGAGAAATATGTCATTGTGTAATATGTATTCAAACAAACGTGACATGGTTTCACAAAAGGGTAATCTCCTTTTAATCTTCTCTGCTCGAAGGAGAACAAGTCCAGCTTCTCCAGTCGATCAGTGCAACTGTAATAATCTCATCTAGGAATGGTTTCAGTAAATCTCTTCTATACATTCACCAAAGTCTCCATGTCCTTTCTAAAGTGTGGTCCCAGAATTGGACACAATACTCCAGCTGGGGACAAATTATTATTTTATACAAGTTGAGCATCACTTCTTGACTTTTATACTCTGTACCTGTTTGTAAACTCAGGATCCCATCTGCTTTATTAACCCATCAACAAAGAGGGAAATTCTACCAGGACCATTGACCAGTTCCCTTAGACATGAATCAATGAGTCGTTTCAAGGCTGGCGGGAGGGTTTAGGGTAGACCAGAGAAAACCCTGACCAGGCCAGCTTTTTTCAAACAGAAATCCATCAATGCATTGGCAGTGATATTAATAAAACCCTTAGGAAGACAGGAGGAGGCCGTTCAGCCCCTCGAGCTTATCCCGCCCATTCACTCAGGTCACGGCTGATTTGTTCCTTCCCCACATCGAGCTCTCTGGGCTCCCTAAACATAAATACCCTTTCCTAACAAATCTTTACTGGCAATCAGGAATGAATATCACAGCCTGTTAACACTGGGGAATTCCTTCCCTCAACCTCTCTGCCTCTCTACCTCTCGTAACTGCTTAAATATATTCCTTAAAATGAACCTCTTTGACCAAGCTTTTGGTCATCAGCCTTAATCGCTCCTGATGTGGGTTTGGTGCCAGTTTTGTTGTATAATGCACCCTGCGCAGTATCTTTGGGACAATTTATTACTCGCCTTCTCCCGCACCACATCTGTCTTTTTCTTTCTCCCTCTCACCCCGTCTCTCTCTCTTTCTCTCCCCTAACCTCTAAGACAAGAATATCCTTCCTGAACACCAACATTTAACAGTTTCTTACCATTTGAAAAATGTTCTGTGTTTCTATTCTTCCTGTTAAAGTGAAGAACCTCACATCTCTCCACATGATATTCGAGCTTCCACTTTCTTGCCCACTCACTTAACCTGTCAATCTCCCTTTGCAGTCGCTTTGTGCCCTGCTCACAGCTTACTGTCCTACCTAACTTTATATCATCAGCCCACATAAATCTAACATCGGCCGTGTTTGAGAGAGGCACTTCTGTCCTGACAAGCTTTAAGATACAACTGCTTGATATTTTGTGGAGGATATTTCTGTCTGCTCATCGGAGTTGTTAAGATGAAATATCTTTAATAAGAGATTATAGGAACATAGGAAGATAGGAACAGGAGTAGGCCATTCAGCCCCTATAGCCTATCTCACTAGTCAATGAGATCATCTGATCCACAGCCTAACTCGATCTACCTGTCTTTGGCCCATATCCCTTATCATCTTAATTTTAAATCTGAGATAAGTTTTTGTTAAGCAACCGACTGTTCCAGCTTCAACTGCCTTTTGTGGGAGAGAGTTCCAAACCTCTGCCACTCTTTGCATGAAGAAGTGCTTCCTAACATCTCTCCTGAATGGTCTGGCCCCAATATTTAGACTATGTCCCCTAGTTTTAGAATCTTCAAAGAGTGGAATTAGTTTATCTTTATATAGCCTGTCTTTTCCTGTTAATATCTTGAAGACTTGGATCGGAACACCCCTTAACCTTCTAAATGCTGGTGAGAACAATCCTAATTTGTGTAATCTCTCCTCATAACTTAACCCCTGTAGTCCAGGTATCATTTTTGTAAACCTACGTTGCACTCTCGCCAAGGCCAATATATCCTTCCGAAGGTGAGGTGCCCAGAACTGCTCACAGCATTCCAAGTGGGGGCTAACCAGGGTTTTGTACAGCTGCAGCATCACCTCTGTGTCTTAATAATCCCATCCTCAAGATATAAAGGCTAGCATTCCATTAGCCTTTTTGATTATTTTCTGCACTTTCTCGTGGCATTTTAAAGATCTATGCACCTGAACCCCCAAGTCTCAGTGGACATCCACTGTACTTAACCTCTTCCCATTTAGAAATACCCTGCTCTATCCTTTTGTGGTCCAAAATGGATAGCCTCACACTTGCCCACATTGAAATCCATCTGCCACAGTTTTGCCCATTCACATAGTCTGTCAATATCTCCTTGTATCCTCTCTTGTGTGATCACATCCTTCCTGTCATGTGCTGACCAGGACTGTGCTCAATACCCTAGCTGTGGTCTAACTCGTGTTTTATGCAGTTCCAGCATAACCTCCCTGCCCTTATATTCTATACATCAGCCAAATTAAGGAAAGTACAATCGAAAATCCTGCAAGCTAAACAATCCTTCTCATTAAAAAAAACCTATCAGCAATTGTGACAGTGCAACACAAGTGTGATTTATTGAACTTTAACGCAACAGAATTGTTACTCAGTCGTGTAAAGTGCATTGCACTGTTACTGACCTTTACTCCAGTCCCTCAATCCCACTTCATCTCTGGGAGATTGTTATAAGACTCGCCCCATCCTTCCAAACATAAATATTGCCCACATCAAACCAGAGCAATTAGAAATTGTACACAGCTGCTGATAGCTCGTAACAAGACTGAAGGGAATGTTCAGTCCTCCAGCTCTAACCCAGACAAATATATGTCTTTATTTATATGAATATCTATCTATCTCTTTCTCTATCTATCGAACTGTGTGAATGGAGTCAAATGTAGGCCAGGCCTCTCCCATAAGGACATTGTTCGACCATTTCACTTTTTTATTAGGAACACAAAGCTTTCATCTGTCTTGTCTCTATTTCACTCAAATTCTCTGACTGATATGATGTTGTTTTTTTCTGTAGGACTTGCGATGACCTCTCCCGTGACAGAGAATCCACCGACAAGAACATCAGGTAAACCTTTCTCTCCTGAAATCCGTGTTTACTGTTTGTTTCTTGCTGTCTTGTAGCCAATATCGTCTGGAGGGAGCAGAGTGAAAAGTCTGAGGGGATTTGTGGGGAGCGAGGTATGTTTTAATCACAAACTGTATCGGAGCAAGTGTGTGTTGGTGTAAATAATAGTGAACGGAGGAGGCCAATGGCATCATAGAATAGTACAGCACTGTTGCAGGCTATTCGGCCCATTGAATCTCTGCTGGATCTTTTGACGAGGAATCCAGTTTGTCCAATAATCTATCCTTAGTTGTTCGCTTGCTTTTTATGCATTTAAGTAGCATATTTGGGGTTTCCTTGCTCTTACTTGATTATATTTCTTCCAGTCCTCTCTTTGCTCCCCTAATTTGCTGTTTATTTTCACCCCTGAATTTTCTACACTCCCCTCAGATTTCTGTGGTATTGAGCTCTCAGTATCTGACATAAGCTTCCTTTTTGTGCCTTATCCGACCCGGTTTGATACTTGACAAGCTATGCTTCTTCACAGCCTGATGCAGGACTGTACACAGCCGATTAATGTAGCCCATAAAAAACTCCCAGAGCAGGTTCAGCACAGCTTAGGAACAGAGTGCAGTTCCTTCAACATTCTCTCTCTGTCTTCCTCGCTCCGTCTCTCCCTCCTGCTATCTCTTACACTAGGAGAGAGACAGAGGGAGAGGGGGTTAGATATGCAGACAGAGAGAGGGCTGCAGAGAGGAACAAGGTTGGAGAGAGAGAGATTTTTGGAGTAGATTGAAAAGGACAATGCAAGATATATTAATTTGATTTAATCCTTCACTGCTGTGTACATAAACATGTAAGAGACAGGTATGGAGAGAAAAAACATCGGGAGAGGGAGACATGTAGATGTAGGTGGGGCCCAGGCAGACACCTGTGAGGATCGAGAACGAATAACCTTAATTTTCACTTTCTAAATGACCATTACTACTATTTATCAGAATTTATCCCAATCATTTGCCCTCAACAGAAGTTCGGCTGAGTGGCATGTAGTTACTCAGTCTATCCCTTTCTCCTTTTTTAATCAGTGGTACAGCTTTAGCAGTCCTCCAGTACTTCCCTTCTTTAATTCTCACTGGTCTCTCCTTCTCTCTCATACCCCCTCTCTTTGTCTCTCTCTCCTTCCCTCTCTGTCTTTCTCTCTCCCTCCCTCTCTGTCTCTCTCTCTCTCTCTGTCTCTCCCGATCTGTTTCTCTCTATCTCCCTGCCAGTATATTCCCCCAATCCCATGTGCTCTAATTTTGTTTACTAACCTCTTGTATGGGACCTGAACAAAAGCTTTCTGAAAATCTAAATCTACCACATCCACCGGTTCTCCTTATCTATTCCGCTAGTTACATGCTCAGAAAACTCCAACAGGTTTCTTAAAGATGATTTCCCTTTCATAAATCCATGTTTACCCTGCCCAATCCTACCATTGTTTTCCAAGTGCCTGGCAATCTCATCCTTTATTTCAGATTCGAGCATTTTCCCTATGACTGATGTTAGATGAACAGGTCCGTAGTTTCCCATTTTCTCTCTCCCTCATTTTGTAAATAGTGGAGTTACATTTGCTACCTTCCAATCTGCAGGAACCATTCCAGAGTCTATCAAATGTTGAAAGATGACCATCAATGCATCAACTATCTCTACAGCCACCTCTTTCAACACTCTGGGATGTAAATCATCAGGTCCAGGGGATTTATTTACTTTAAGACCCATTAATTTGTCAAGTACTGTTTTTTACTCATATTGATATCTTGCAGTTCGTCATTTACACTAGGTCCTTGATTCTCCATTATTTCTGGGAGGTTTTTAGTGTTTTCCTCAATGCAGACAGACACAAAGTATTTGTTTAGCTTCTCTGCCTTTGTCCGATGATGAGAGGCTGAGTAAATTGGGCTTGTATTCTCTGCAGTTTAGAAGAATGAGAGGTGATCTCATTGAAACATATCAGATTCTAAAGGGACTGGATAGGGTCGACACTGAGAGATTATTTCAGCTGGTCGGGAAATGAAAGTCTCCCTTATCCCTTCCGAACCAGCTTATCCACCTGTCCTGTCAGCCTCAGGAATCAGTGAACATTTACTGCAAGGTCCCGCTGTTCACAGACACAAAGTGAATGTTGTAGACGTCACGTTGTTAGGTTCGATCGAAAGGGCAAATGTCAAATATAATCATAGTTTGATGTAATCCTGTGTACGCAGAGGATTAGGCATAGAGTGTGAACGATCAGGACAGAGGGAGAATTATAGAAGGAGAGTGTGTAACAGTGAGAAAGGGAGAGACAGGCACGGTGAGAGAAGTGGAGAGCTACTCTTACTGGTAATCTCTCTCCATCTCCGTCTTCCCCTCTCCCTTACTCACTCAATCGCTAGTTTCCCTCTGCTACTCTCTCCTTGTTATCTCTCTCCTCTTTTCTATCTATCTCCCTCTGTACCCTCTTAATCTCAATCTCGCACAGCATCGTACCTTCAATGATGCTGCACACAGCTTCGCAGGAACACTGACCGACACTCTCCATCCCAATCTCTTCCTCTTTCTCCCTGGTACACCTCCCCTTGCTATGCTTCTCTCTCTCTGTTCTTGCCTCTCTATATCTATCTCTGTTTTTCTCACAGTTACTCTCTCCATCTGGATGGAGGAGGGGAAAGAGAGGCATATATAGAAGCAGCTTTACTCTGTATCTAACCCCCACACTGTACCTGACTTGGGAGTGTTTCATAGAACAGTGAGGACAGATATTTACTCAATAGCTAACGAAAAGCTTGGCAGCATTTGAGGGGACAGTGTGGACGGAGCTTTACTCTATATCCCTGCAATTTACAAGGTTAAGGGGTGATCTGATCAAAGTTTAAAGTGGTGGATGGGGTGCCAGTCAGTGGGCTGCTTTGTCCTAGGTGTTGTCGAGCATCTGGGGTGTTGTCGGTGCTGCACTCATCCAGGCAAGAGGAGAGATACCATCGGACACCTGACTTGTGTCTTGCAGGTGGCTGAAAGGTTTTGGGGAGTCAGGGGGTGAGTCACTTGTAGCCACAGTATTGATGTGATTTCTTCAGTTCAGTTCCTGGTGAATGTTTCCCCAGGATGTTGATGCTGGGGGATTCAGCGATGGGATAATGCTTTGAATGCCATGGGGAGGTGGTTGGATTCTCTCTTGTTGCAGATGGTCATTGCCTGTCTGTGTGTGTTTTTCTGTGCTGTGGGACCAATTTCTTCATGGGGAAGTCGTAATGCTGTGTCATGATTTATGAGTTCGCGAAATGAATGCTTGTGGAGTGAATGGGTCAGGAACAGAGTGGATACAACATTGGCTAAGGGACAGAACACAGAGAGTAGTGGTGAAGGGCTGCTTCAGACTGCTTGACGGTATCTTTGCCTGACATAATCTTATACACTTCTATTCAATCTCCCCTCAATCTCCTTTGTTCTAAGGAGACCAAACCCAGCTTTTCCAACCTAACTTTGTGGCTAAAATCCCCCATCTCTGAAACCATTCTGGTAAATCTCTGCACCCTCTCAAGGACCACACCTCCTTCATAAAGTGTGGTGACCGGAACTGGACACTGTTCTTCAGTTGGGGCCGAATTAGAGCTTTATTCAGCACACCCTCCCTGCTTTTGTATTCACTGTATACAGTGTACATTGTGGTGCAGTGGTATTCCCCAGGGGTTTGGATTAGGACCATTGATCTTTTTGATATATATTAATGACTTGGACTTGGGTTTACAGGACATAACTTCAACATTGTGCCATCTGCAATGTAATAAACAGGGAAGGGAATAGTCGTAGACTTCAGGAGGATAGCGGCAGTGTGGTGAAATGGTCAGACACATGGCAGGTTAAATTCAATGCTGAGAAATGTAAAATGATGCATTTTGGAAGGAAGGCTGAGCAGAAGTGATATAAACTAAATGGTACATGTTAAAATGGGTGCAGGAACAGACAGATCTGGGATTTCATTTGTGTCACTTTTTATATCTGAAAGATTCTATTTGGGGCTTGCAGTCTGTAAATTGAATTTAGCTTCATCCTGAAAAGTGTTAGCAATCGTGTTGGGAAATGTGTCAAAAGCTGTTTCCATTCAGACATTCATGCATTGTAGAAGTGTGAGCTATCTTTGCAGAGACAGGAAATAGGGGTGTTTGAATGGACCTGCAGGTTTTGGTTGATGCAAGAAGGTGATAATTTGAATTGTGTCCCTTGCAGATCCACAGAATTGAAGGTATTTACAGAACACCACATGAAGTATTTACAAATGTCTGACAAACTTCAAAGACTTCAGACACATGGAAGAAGAGGAGAAGGGAACAATATACAAAACCTGAGACAGTAAGACAACAGCAGTAGGAAAATGAATCTGTTTTTATGGGTTTGAATTTGAAGGCCTGAGCTGATGATTGAAAAAGCAGGAGTTCAAATCCCATACTGGGCTGTTGTGAATTTGAATTCTGTTTTTTCTTAAAAAAACAGAAATCTGGAATTAAAACCTCTAGGATGGAATGATTCACTCCTGCCTACGAGTGCAAAGCCCATGTGTGTCTCAGTTTTGCTGTATTTATTAACGATTTAAGATGATGTGGTAGAATGCAACATACCCAAGCTTGCCAATGACACAAAAATAGGCAGCATTGTGAGCAGTGTAGTTGGAAGCATCAAATTACAAAGAGATATTAATATCTTAAATAAATGGGCAAAACTGTGGTCGATAGATTTTAATGTCAGCAAAAAAGACTAGAATGGAGTACTTTATAAATGGTGAAAAGCGAGAAACGCTGGGGGTCCAAAGAGACTTGGGGGTGGTTGGGGGGTCTGTGTCCATTTGAATTTTAGTGCAGATTTACCAGAATGATAACTGGACTCCAAGGTTCAAATTACGAGGTGATATTACACAAACTCGGGATTTTTTCCCTGGAATTTAGGAGGGTCAAAGTGATTTGTTCAATCATGTTGAGATATTAAGGGGAACTGATGGGGTAGGTTGGGAGAAACTATTTCAGCGGCTTGGGAACATCGGAACAGCAGTAGGCCATTCAGCCTATCAATACTATCGTGGCTGATCATCCACTTCAATATTTTTTCCCTAACTGAGCTTCCACAGCCCACTGGGGTAGAGAATTCCAAAGATTCACAACCCTCTGAGCAAAGAAATTACTCCCCATCTCTGACCTAAGTGGCTTCCCCCTTATTTTGAAATTGTGTCCCCTGGTTATAAACTCCCGAACCAAAGGAGGCATCTTACCTGCATCTAACCTGTCTTTCCCTTTAAGTATTTAGTATGTTTCAATAAGATCACCTCTCATTCTTCTAAAGTCCAATGAGTATAGGCCCAACCTGTTCAACCATTCCTCATCAGACAACCCCTTCATCCCAGGAATCAGCCGAGTGAACCTTCTCTGAACTGGTTCCAATGCATCCGGGCCTGACCATTTATCCACTTTGAAAGATGCCAAACACCTTAATATTTCCCTCTCACTCTGTTTATCCCATCCAATATTTCACACTACTCCTCTTTAACGACAATGTCTGTATCGTTCCCCTCTTATAAAGACAGACACAAAGTATTCATTAAGAACCCTGGCCACATCTCCCACCTCCATACACACATTCAATTTTGATCCCTCATACTCTATCCTTAGTTAACCTCTTGCTCTTAATGTATTTATAAAACATCTTTGTGATTTCATTGCTTTTACCTGGTAATATTATTTTCCAGCAATTTCTTTGCTCTCGTAATTTGATTTTTAATTTCACCCCTGAGACATGAATCCGTGAGTCGTTGCAAGGCTGGCGGGAGGTTTCAGAGGAAACCCGAAACTGGTCATTTTTTTTTTTAAACAGAAAACCATCAATGCAATGGCAGGGATATTAATAAAGCCCTTACGAAGACAGGATGAGGCCATTCGGCCCCTCGAGCCTGTCCCGTCCATTCACTCAGGTCATTAACTGATTTGCTCCTTCTCCACATCGAGCTCTCTCGGCTCCCTAAACCTTAATACCCTTTCCTAACGAATCTCTACCTGCAATCAGGAATTAATATCACTGCCTGTTAACACTGGGGAATTCCTTCCCGAAACCTCTCCGTCTCTCTAACTCTCATCCTGCTTAAAGACGTTCCTTAATACTGACCTCTTTGACAAAGCGTTTGGTCATCAGCCTTAATCTCTCCTTATGTGGGTTTGGTGTCAGATTTTGTTTTATAATGCACCCTGTGTAGCATCTTTGGGACTTCTTATTCCTTGCCTTCTCCTTCACTCTGTCGCTCTCCAGGTGTGGGCTCAGCAAACCCTGTACCATTAAAGCAAGACTTCCTCACTATTGTACTCTAACCCCCTTGCAATAAAGGCATTTGCTGTACCTGCATGTTAACTTTCTGTGATTTGTGTACAAGGACATCCAAATCCCTCTGAATGCCAACATGTAATAGTTTCTCACCATTTGAAAAATGTTCTGTGTTTCTCTTCTTCCTGCCAAAGTGAAGAACCTCACATCTCTGCACATGATATTCCAGCTGCCACTTTCTTGCCCATTCACTTAACCTGTCAATCTCTCTTTGCATTCTCTTTGTGACCTCCTCACAGCTCACTGTCCCACAAAACTTTACTTGTGGGCGGCAGAGTGGCGCAGTGGCTAGCACAACAGCTAGATAGAGTGCGAGAGAGAAAGAGAAGGCGAGTGAGAGAGAATGAGACAGAGAAAGAGGAAAAGTGAGAGAGAATGAGACAGAGAAAGAGAGGGGCTGACTTGGAATGAGACAGACTGACAGTAGGGACAGTCATAGTTTGAGAGAGACAGGTTGGCAAAGAAAATGAGAAAGAGAGGGAGAGAAAGAGTGAGAGAGAATGAGAGGGACAGAAAGAGGGTGAACGAAAGTTGGACAGGTACAGCATGAAATAAAGAGAAAGAGATTAACGTGGAATGAGAGAGTAAATCAGACACGGAGAGAGACAGACATAGAACGAGTGAGAGAGAGGGGGAGTGACAGCGAGACAGACAGAGCAGGGCTGAGAGACAGACAGACACAGAGAGAAAGTCAGACAGATGGATCTGAATTTGTTCAACGTGAGTTTTGAGCTGAGGTTGGAATTGACATGTGTCGCTGCCTCCCGAACATTTTTCAATCCCTGTGTGGGACCTGTAAGGGGGATCAGACATTTTGAAACTACAGTAATGTTCCCGACAAGGGTTTTGAGTTAAATGTTACACAGCAAGTAAACAGGTCCACTGGTCGAACTGGTTCTGTCCTCATTGTGCTGAATTAACATGTCAATGGACAGGACCCCGAGGAACATATTGAACAACATCCCAACGGTAAAATTTAAAAAATTCTTTCATGGGATGTGGGCGTCGCAGGCCAGGCCAGCATTTATTGTCGAATCCTAATTGCCCTTGAACTGAGTGGCGTGCGAGGCCATTTCAAGGGCATGTAAGAGTTAACCACATTGCTGTGGATCTGGAGTTACATGTCGGCCAGACCAGGTAAGGACAGCAAATTTCCTTCTCTAAAGGACATTTGTGAATCAGATGGGTTTTTTACAACAATTGACAATGGTTTCATGACCATCATTAGACGAGCTTTTAATTAAAACATATTCACTGGTGAAACAAACTGCTGAGCTGGGTTGTGTCTGGGTGGAAAGGAGTCCCAGAGAGTTTTTGGATGAGGAATATTATTGGACAGACTGTCCATCCGCCTTGGACAGTGTCCTTCACCCAGAGGCAGGATTTAATGTGTCTATTTACATTTGTGTCAGTCTTTTGATCCCTCATTTCAACATGTGCCTGTTGGATTGTGGTCCTTGATTTTTAAAATGGATTAAAGTTTTGGTTAACTTAGGCCTGGCCCGTCATTACGACACGAACATGTTCATCCTCGATGCAGTCATTTAGGAAGGATAGGCGGAGGGGAAAAGGAGGTGTGATAGTGCTGTTAATGCAGGACGAGACAGTACATTAGTGAGACAGCATCTTAAATCAAAGGAGCAAGATATAGAATCAGTTTGGGTGGAGTTAAGAAACAGCAAGAGGCAGCAAACATCGGTGGGAGATGTTTTGTAGACCACCAAACTACAGTGGTAATGTTGGACATGGGAAACATCAGGAATTTACAGCTGTATGTAACATGGGCAAGACAGTAACAATGGGCATCTTCAATTTACAGATAGATTGCCTCATACTAATTAGCACTAATTCTGTGGAGGATGAATTCCTAGTATGTGTATGAGATGGCTGACTGGAGCAGTATGTTGAAGAACCAAATAGGGATTGAGTTATTTCAGGTTTTGTATTTTGTAATGAGAAAGGGCTAATTAATAACCTTTCTGTAAAGGAGCCATTATGAAATCGTGACCACAATATGATAGTATTTTACATTTGAAAAAATGTTATAATTCATTCTGAAACGAGGCTTGTAAATCTGAACAAAGGAAACTATGAAGATATGAATGGCAAATTGCCTATGGTGTATTGGGAAAATGTATTGAACGATTTGACAGTTGACAGACAATAGCTGCAGTTAAAGAAGTTATTTCACGGTTGACAAGAAATGTACATTCCTCGAAGGACCTAAAACCCAACAGGAAAGGTGAATCATCCCTGGCGAAACAAGATTGCATTCGGTCAAACTTGCAAGCCTTGCAAGGTCACCAGGAAACGTGGCAAGCCCGAGGATTGGGAGCGATTTAGAAACCAACAAAGGAGAACCAATAAACTAATCGGGAAAGGGAAAATAAATCTGGCATGTAAAATAGCTAGAAACTTATGCTTCTTTATGTATTTGAAAAGGATTAGACTATCAAGGACGGATGTGGGTCCATTGCAAGCGGTGATAGGAGAGTTTGTGATGGAGAATGAGGAAATGGCGGAGAGACTAAACAATTACTTTGTATCTATCTTCACGGAGGAAGACACAGAAAATCCTCAAGTAATTCAAGGGAAACATGGGACTTGTAAAAATGAGGAACTGAAATCAATTAGTATAAATAAAGAGGTAGTTATTGAAAAAATAATTGTATTGTAAATTAATAAATCACCTGGACTAGATGAGCTACATCCCAGAGTATTGAAGGAAGTGGCTATAAAATAGTAGATGCATCCGTGGTTATCTTTCAAAATTCTATAGATTCTGGAAGGGTTCCTGCACACTGCAAATTAACAAATGTCACCCCAATTTTTAAGAAGAGAGCGAAAGAGAAACAGAGAACTAAAAACCTGTTAATTTGATGTCCGTAGTAGTGAAAATGTTAGAATCTATTAAGAAGAATGAGATATCACAGCACTTGGAACAAATGATGTGATCGGGCTCAGTCAATGTGGATTTATGAAACGAAAATCATGTTTGACAAACCTGTTGGAGTTTATTTTTTGAGGATGTTCCTTGTAGCATTGAGAAAGGAAAACCAGTGGATGTGCTGTCTTTGGATTTTAAGACGGCATTTGATAAGATGCCGCACAGGAGATGAATAAACAGAATTAGAGCACATGGGATTGGGAATAACATACTACTATGGACTGAGAACTGGTTAACAGAAAGAACGCAGAGAGTCGGAATAAATGAGTCATTGCCAAGATGGCAGTCTGTTAGTCATAGGGTACCACAAGGATCAGTGCTTCAGCCACAGCTGTTCACAATCTATCTAAATGGGTGGCACAGTGGCTCAGTGGTTAGCCTTACAGCTGCAACGACCCGGGTTCAGTTCTGGGTACTGCCTGTCCGAGATTTGCAAGTTCTCCCAATGACCATGTGGTTTTCCGCCGGGTGCTCCGCTTTCCTCCCACAGCCAAAGACTTGAAGGTTGATAGGTAAATTGGCCATTATAATGGTGGGGATGTGGTAGGGAATATGGGGTTAATGTAGGATTAGTGTAAATGGGTGGTTGTTGATCGGCACAGACTCGGTGGACCGAAGGGCCTGATTCAGTGCTGTATCTCTAAACAAATATAAAATAAAATGGTTTGGACGTGGGGGTCAAAGGGAATATTTCCAAATTTGCTGATGACACAAAACTAGCTGGGAAATTAAGTTGTAAGGAGGATGCAAGGAGGCTTCAAGGGGATTTGGACAGGCTTAGTGAATGTGCAAGTACATGGCAGATGGAATATAATGTGAGTAAGTGTGGAGTGATCCTTCCTTCTTTCTTTCTTTCTCGTTCTTTCTTTCTTTCGTCTCCTTGTCTCGAGAGACAATGGATAAGTGCCTGGAGGTGGTCAGTGGTTTGTGAAGCAGCACCTGGTGTGGCTCTAAAGTCCGATTCTAGAGTGACAGACTCCTCCACCGGCGCTGGTTGTCGGGGCTGTTACAGAGTTGGCTCTCCCCTTGCGTTTATGTCTTTTTTCCTGTAAACTGCTAAGTCTCTTCCACTCGCAACACTTTAGCCCCACCTTTATGGCTGTCCCCTAGCTCTGGCGATCATCAGCAACTTACTCCCACGACTTGTGATCAATGTCACAGGACTTCATGTCGCATTTGCAGACGTCTTTAAAGCGGAGAAATGGACGGCCGGTGGGTCTGATAACAGTGACGAGCTCGCTGTACAATGTGTCCTTGCGGATCCTACCATCTTCCATGTGGCTCACATGGCCAAGCCATCTCAAGCACCACTGGCTCAGTAGGGTATATATGCTGGGGATTTTGGCTGCCTCGAGGACTTCTGCATTGGAGATACGGTCCTGCCGCCTGATGTCTAGGATTCTTTGGAGGCAGTGAAGATGGAATGAATTGAGACATCACTCTTGGCTGACATAAGTTGTCCAGGCCTGGCTGCCATAGAGCAAGGTATTGAGGACACAGGCTTCATGCACTCGGACTTTTGTGTTCCGTGTCAGTGCACCATTTTCCCACATTCTCTTGCCCAGTCTGTACATTGCTGCGGGCGCCTTTCCAATGCGCTTCTTGATTTCTGCTCCGAGAGACAGGTTACCGGTGATAGTTGAGCATGGGCAGGTGAACTCTTGAACCAGTTACAGAGAGTGATCGACTTTGGTAGAAAAACAGAAAGGCAGAGTATTTCTTAAATGGTGAGAGGCTGTGAAGTGTTGATGTCCAAAGGGATCTGGGTGTCCTGGTTCATCAGTCACTAAAAGTTAGTACGCAGATGCAATGAGCATTTAGGAAGTCAAATGGTTTGCTGGCCTTCATTGCAACGGCATTTGAATACAGGTGATAAAGATATGTTGCTGCAGTTGTAAAAAGCCTTGGTGAGACTCACCTGGAGTATCCTATACAGTTGTGGTCTCCTGAAAAGATGTGTATACTTGCCATAGAGAGAGTGCAATAGAGGTTCAGCACATTAACCCTGGAATGGCGGGATAATCTTATTGGGAGATATTGCAGAAACTGGGCCTGTATTCGCTTGCGTTTTGAAGAATGAAAGTTGATCTAATTGAAAGTTACTGCATTCTTACAGGGTGTGACAGGGTAGATGTGGGTCGGATGTTTCTCTGGCTGGTGAGTCTGGAACCAAGCGACACCGTCTCAGAATAAGGGACAGGCCATTTGAGACTGAGATGAGGAGGAATTTCTTTCCTCAGATGGTGGTGAATTTGTTGAATTCCGAACCCCATAGGGATGAGGAAGCTCAATCACTGAGCATGTTCAAGACAGAAATCTATAGATTTCTGGATATTAATGACATTTAGGGATATGGAGATAGTGGGTAAAAATGGTGTAGAGGTAGATGATCAGCCATGATCTGTTTGAACGACACTGTTAGAATGACAGAGCAGGCTCGCCAGCCGAATTGCATACTCCTGCTCCTATTTCCTGTAATCCTATGAGCGATCAATGAGAAGTGTGAATATTTCTGATAATTCCAGGACAATGCCTGTTTTCTGGGCAATGCAATGAATTCCATGGTTAAGTGAAATGCACAGCAGCCATTTTAAATTCGTTTGATCCACCGTGCCATTTTAAGTGATTTATGACTACAGCTGTGATTTTATGTGATATGCCGATTGGTTCTTTTAAATGACAAGCACAGTTGTCATTTAAGTTTCTTGTATGGCTGCCATTTTATGTTATATGCGTTGCAGCCATTTTAAGTGGCATACAAGGTACATATATTAAGTGATAAGCACTGCGGCCATTTTAAGTGATATCACCTGTCGCCATTTCAATTGACAAGTATAGTGGTCATTTTAAGTGAAATATGCTGAGGTCATTTAAAGTGATATTTTCTGTGACTGTTTTCATTATATATCGGTCAATGAAATGACAAGATATTTGCTCTGGCAATTTTCAGTGATGTGCCCTGAGTCCATTTTATGTGATATGCCTATTGGTAATTTAAAATCATATTTTGATGTTTGCTGTGGCAATTTTAAGAGATATTTGCGGTGGTCAGTTGAAGTGATATTTGCTGCAGTTATCTTTAGTGGCATGAAGGAAAGAAAAGAAGGAAAGGCTTGCACTTGCATTGCGTTGTTTAGCACCACGGGACGTATCGAAGTGCCTCACAGCCATGTAAATGTTTCTGATGTGGGGTCACTGCTGGAATGTGGAAAACAGAGCAGTTAATTGACACACAGTAATATATCACAAACAGAAAGGTGATAATAAACAGATCATCACAGATCATCATTGAGGGCAAAATATTGGCTGGGACACCGCAGATAAGGCCGCGCTCTCCTTCCAAATAGTACTTTGTAATCTTTTATCTGCAAAAAGGCAAAGGGGGTTCAATTTAACGTGTCATCCCCAAAAATGCACCTTTGATAGTGCAGCACTTCATCAGTACTGGCCCTTCAACAGTGCAGCTCTCCCGTAGTATTGAAGATCGGATAATGCAGCCCTCCACTAATATTGCCCCGCTGACAGTGCAGGGCCCCAAAGGTACTGCCCCTCTGACAGTGCAGCATTCCTCCAGCACTGTCTCTGCTGCTGGGGCCGAGTTCCCCCAGTAATATCTCACCGACAGTCCGGTACCTCTTCAATACTGACCTTCCCACAGTACAGTACTGTCTCTGTACTTACCCAACAACTGTGTAGCATGCTATTAGTAATTCACCTCAAACAGGGCATCACTCCCACATTGCTGCCCCTCCAACAGTGTGGTTTACCACCCTATTGCCCCACTGGCGATGCAGTGATTCCTCAATACTGCCCCTTCAACAGTGAAACGCTCTCTCAGTAATGCCCCTTCAACAGTGCAGCACTCCTTCAGTACTGCTCCCTCCAACAGTACAGTAGTCCCTCTGCACTGCTCCCTCCAGCAGAAGGAGTAGGCCATTCGGCCCTTCCAACCTGCTCCTCCAGTCAATAAGATCATGCATGATCTAATCTCGACCTTGAGTCCAATTCCCTCCTTGCAACCCCCACCCGCACTCTCCCCCACAACATAACTGTTGTCTCTCATGTTAATCGATATTTGTCGATCTCAGCCTTGAATACATTCAATGACTCAGTTCCACTGCTCGCTCGGGTGGAGAATTTCAAATGCTAACAACAGTCTGAGAGGAAATTCCTCCTCACGTCCGACTTAAATTGGTGACCCATTAATATGAAATTGTGCTCCGTAGTTCTAGATTCCCCCTCGAGAAGAAGCTTCCTCTCAACTTCGACACTGTCAGGTCTCCTCAGAATCCTATACTTCGCAGTAAGATCAACTCTCAATCTTCAAACTCCGTTGAGTATGGACACAACTGTTCTAACATCTCCTCATAAGAGAAACTTCTCATCCCAGGATTCAACCTAGTGAACTTTCTCTGATCTGCTTCCATTGCAAGTATATCGTTCCTTAAATAAGGTGACCAAAACTGCAGACAATGCTCCAGCTGTCTTCTCACATGTGGCCTGTACAATTGCAGCAAATGTTCACTACTTTTATACTTCATCCCCTTTGCAAAGAATACCAACAATCCATTTACCATCCGAATTACTTGCTGTACTTGCATGCTGACATTTTCTGATTCCTGTACATGGACACCCAGGTTCCTCATACCGCAGCATTCTGCCGTCTCCCACCACATAAATAATAGTCCTCTCTTCTGTGATTCCCACCGAAGTGAAAACCTCACATCGTACTCCACGTTATATTCCATCTGCCACATTTTCTCCACTCACTTAACTTATAGATTTCCCTTTTCAGAGTATGTTTACCCTCATCACAACTTGCTTTCCTGCCAATCGTCACCTCCTCAACAAATTTGGCTACAGGACTGTATGTCACTTCATCTAAGTCATTAATTTTGATTGTAAAACTTTGAGGTTCCAGCACTGATCCCTGTTGTACTCCACTAATTACAGCTTTTCACCCTGAAAATAACCCATTAATCCCGACTCTCTGCTTCCTGTTATCCAGCCAATTCTCTTTTATGCTGATATATCGACTGTAAGGCTGTTTTCAGTGGCGTTCCACAGGGCTCGCTGATAGATCCACTACTTTTTGTGCTATCTATTTAGAATTTGGGCATAAATGTAGGGGACATGATCTGAAAGATTGCAGGCGATACAAAAACAAATGGTTGTGTGGTTGAGAGAGAGCAGAATAGCTGTAGACTGCAGAAAGATGTTAATAGACTAGTCAGGTGGGCAGACAAGTGGTAAATGGTATTCAACGCAGAGACGTGTGAGGTGATGAATTTGGGGAGGTCGAGCGAGGCAAAGGAATGCACAATTAATGGGAGAATCCTTCCAGGTGTAGAAGAAGTGAATATTGGAGTGAATATTCAGAGATCCATGAAGATAGCAGGACTGGTCGCTAAGTGAGTTAAGAAGACATCGGGAATACGTTTCCTTTATTAGCTGAGGTGCAGAATAGGAGAGAGGTTATGCTGTTACTAGTTAAGTCATTGGTTGGGCCGAACCGTGAGTACTTTGTGCCGTTCCGGTCTCAACATTACAGAAAGGATTTAATTGCACTAGAGAGGGTACAGAACAAATTTGCGAGGATGTTGCCAGGTCTGGAAAATAATTTTGCTGTGAGGAAATATTGGATAGGCTGGGACTGTTGTGCTTGGAACAGAGAAGTCTGAGGTGAGGTTAGATTGAAATGTCATAAGTTTTGACGGGCCTGGATAGAGTGTACGTGATGGGCCTATTAACCTTCTCAGAGAGGTCAGTGACAAGGGGGCATCGATGTAAAGTGAAATAAAAACAGGAAATGCTGGAAATACACAGCCGGTCTGGCAGCATCTGTGGAGAGAGAAGCAGAGTTAACTTTACATGATGGTGACCCCTCATCAGAACCTTCATCATTGACATGAAACATGAGACCCATGTTTCAGGGAAGGTTGTAGGGGTGGAGGAGTTTACAGAGATGGGGAGGTTTGTAGCACTGAGGACGATTCAGAGAGAGCGAGGGTTGTAGAGCCTGGAGTAGGTGCCTGTGTTGGGGAAGGTTGTCGGGCCTGGAGGAGATGACAGAGATAGGATATGTTACAGAGACTGGAGGAGGCAGCAGAGATGGGGACGGCTGCAGGGGGTGGAGGTGGTTACAGAGATAGGAAATTTGTGGTGCTGGAGGAGGTGACATAGATAGGGAGGGTTGTAGGGTCCGGAGGAGATTACAGAGAAAGGGTGTGCTGTCGCGGCTGGAGGAGGTTACAGAGATAGGGGGTGTTGCCGGGGCTGGAGGAGGTTAGAGAGATTGGGAGGGCTGTCGGGGCTGAGGAGGTGACAGAGATATGGAGGGTTGTCGGGGATGGAAGAGGTTACAGATATTTGGAGAGTTGTAGGGGCTGGAGGTAGTGAGAGAGATAGGGAGGGCTGTTGAGGCGGGAGAAGGTGATCGAGCTGGGGAGGGCTGTTGGGCTGGAAGATGCGACAGAGTTAGGGAGCGTTGCAGGGGCTGAGGAGAGTACAGAGATACGGAGGATTGCCGAGGCTGGAAAAGGTGACAGAGATAGGGATGGTTGAAGGGGCTGGAGGAGGTTTCAGAGATAGTGAAGATTGTAGGGGTTGGAGGATGTTGGAGAGATCGGGAGGGTTTTAGCGGCTGGAGGAGGTTACAGGGATAGGGAGGGTCGGAGGGGCTGAACTAGGTAATAGAGCTAGGGAATGTTGTGGGGCGGGAAGGGGTTTCAGAGATAGGGAGTTTTGGAGGGCCTCGAGGAGGACACAAAGATTGGGAGGGTTGTAGGGGCTGGAGCAGGTGATTTAGCGACAGAAGGTTGTAGGGACTGGAGGAGGTTGCAGAAGTAGGGAGGTTTGTAGGAGATGGAGAATGTGACAGAGCAAGGGAGGGTTCTAGGGGATGGAGCATGCTGCAAGGATGGTGAGTGTTGTTGGGGTGGAGGAGGTTACAGAGATAAGGAGGTTTTTAGGGTCTGGAGGAGGCTACAGTTTTAGGGAGGGTTGTCGGGCTGGAGGAGATTACAGAGATTAGGAGGGTTGTAGCGGGTGGAGGGGTTTACAGAGATAATGAGGGTTGTTGGGGCAGGAGAAGTTTTGAGAGATAGGAAGGGATGTAGAAGCTGGAGGAGTTTACAGAGATAGGGATGATTTTAGAAGCCGGAGCTTGTTACAGAGTTGGGGATAATTTTAGAGGAGGTTACTGTGTTCGGGAGGGTTGTAGCTCTGGGCGAGGTTGCAGCAATAGGGAGCGTTGTAGGGGCCGGAGTAGTGGCCAGAGATGTGGAGAGTTGTAGCGGTTGGAGGAGGTTACAGAGATAGGGAGGGATGGAGGCGTTTACAGTGATAGGGAGGGTGATCTGGGCAGTAGGAGGTTACAGAGATAGGGAGGTTTGTCTGGGCTGGAGGAGGTGACAGAGCTAGGAAGGGTTGTAGGGGCAGGAGAAGGTTACAGAGCTAGGGAGGGCTGTTTGACTTGAGTTGGTTACAGAGATAAGGGTTGGAGGAAGTTACAGAGATAGGTAGGGTTGCAGTGGCTGGAGGATATGACAGAGCGAGGGAAGGTTGTCGGGGCAGGAATAAGTAACAGGGTTAGGGAGGTTTGTTGGGGCTGCGAAGGTTACAGAGTTAGGGAGGGTTGCCAGAGTTTGAGAAGGTGACAGAACTAGGGAAGTCTATAGGGTCTGGAGGAGTTTAGTGAGAGAGGAAGTGTTGCAGGGGATGGAGGAGGTTACAGAACTAGGGAAGGCTGTTGGACTGGAGTTGGTTACAGAGAAAGGAAGGGATGTCGGGGCAGGAGAAAGATACAGAGCTAGAGAGGGCTGTCGGGGCTGGAAGAGGTAACATAGTTAGGGAGGGTTGCACGGGCTGAGGAGGTCTCTGAGATAGGGATCCTTGTAGGGCCTGCAGCAGGTGACAGAGCTGGGGAGGGTTGTAGGGGCGGGAGGAGGTGACATAGATAGGGAGGGTTGTAATGGCAGAGGAGGTTACAGATATAGGGATAATTATAGGAGCTGGAGGAGGTGACAGAGATGGGGAGTTTAGGTGCTCACTGGATACAGGTGTGGTGCTGGAGGATTGGAGAGCAGCTGACATTGTACCTCTGTTTAAAAAGGGAGTGAAGGATTGCAGACCAGTCAATATAACCTCAATAGTGGACAAATTATTGAAATATTTTCTGGGAGACAGGATAAACTGTCACTTAGAAAGCCACAAGTAAATGCAGGGTAGTCAGCATGGATTCGTTAAGGGAAGATCTTGATTGATTCTTTTGAAGAAATAACAAGAAAGATAGATGAAGGTAGTGCAGTTGATGTGGTCTACAGGAATTTTAGCAAGGCTTTTGATAAGGTTCCACAGGACAGACTGGTTAAAAAAATAAAATCCCATGGGATCGATGGAAATGCAGCAAGGTGGATACAGAAGTGTCTCAGTGGCAGGACACAAAGTGTAATTGTTGGCGGGCGATTTAGCGAATGGCGTGATGTTCCAGTGGCCTTCTGCACGCCTCAGTACTGAGTCCCCTGCTTTTTGTGGTATATATTAAAGTTTTGGATGGAAATGTAGGGGGCATGATCAAGAAGTTTGCAGACAACACAAATATTGGCCTTGTAGTAGAGAGCGAGCAGTATAGTTGTAGGCTGCAGGAAGATATTGATGATCTGGTAAGATGGGCAGAAAAGTGGCAAATGGAGTTCAACTCAGAGAATTGTGAGGTGATGCATTTCGGGAGGTCAAACAAGACAACTGAATGTACAATTAATGGGGAAATACTGAGAAGTACAGATGGAGTGAGTGACCTTGGAGTGAATGTCAACAGATCCCTGAAGGTAGAAGGACAGGTCGATAAAGTGGTTAAGAAGGCATATGGAATCCTTTCCTTTATTAGCCGAGGTATAGAATATAAGAGCAGGGAGGTTATGCTGGAACAGTATAATTCATTGGTTAGGTCACAACTTGATTACTGTGTGCAGTTCTGGTCACGTCACAAAGAAAGGATGTAACTGCACTGGAGAGGGTACAAAGGGAATTTACGAGGATGTTGTCAGGACAGGAAAAATGTAGCTATGAGGAAAGATTGGATAGGCTGGGTTTGTTCTCCTTGGAACAGATCTGATTGAAATGTACAGGATGTTGAGTGGAGGTGCAGGTTCAATTCTCCTCAGCAGAGAGTTCATTGACTAGGGGGAATAGATGTAAAGTGATTTCCAAAATAATCAGAGGGGAGATGAGGCAAAATGTTTTCACCCAGAGGCTGATGTGGGCCTGGAACTCGCTGCCTGAAAAGGTAGTTGAGGCAGAGACCCTCACCTCATTCAAAAGGAGTCTGGATATGCATATCAAGTGCTGTAAGCTGCAAGGTTACGAACCAAATGCTGGAAGGTGGGATTAGAATAGGTGGATAGTTTTTTGGGCTGGCACAGACACAATGGGCCAAGTGGCCTCTTTCTGTGCATTAAACTTTCTATGATTCTATTTCTATGATTCAACGTTTCAGATCAATTAGCCCAGAACTGGCGATCACTGATTAATATTTAGCCCTCCAGCCAGAATAATACCTTTGCTACAATAAACGTTGCATCGAATTCCAATGATCAGTTCCAGCTCCTCTCTCTGGTCCAGATAACAGACAGTTCCACAATTCGGGAATGAACAACTCAGAACTTCCCCATTTCCAATGATCAACCCCAGTTTCTCTCTCTCTCTCTCTCTTGCCCAGTAACAGGGCAATTCTGCATTGTGGGAATGAACATATATCAAAACTCCATTTAACTCTGCAACCTGCTCTCTGGCCCAGAAAACACGCAGTTCCAAAAGATAAATGACAAAAGTCTACAGTGTGTATTGTACAATGGGAGATCCTCTCTCTGGCCCAGATAAAAGGCAGAACTACAATGTGACAATGTATGGATGACAAAAAAATGAGAGAGAGAGAAAGACAGACGCGGTGCCAGACCGTATGGACGAAGGAGACAGGTTGCCAGACCACATGAACGAAAGAGGCGAGGTGACAGAGAGTGAGTTAAAGGAAGCAGACAGATTGATATAGAAATACAGACAGGGAGTGAGAGAAGGGATTGAAGAAAAAGAGAGAGAGTAGAAAAGTACAGAGCACCAAACGGTGAGGGAGAGACATTGGGGAGACAGTGGGTGGGGGGAAGGGGGAGGGGGCGGAGACGAGGAGGGGGAGAGACGGGAAGTTACAGTGAGTCAGACAGAGCACAAAACCAAGAGATAGATAGAGAGAGTGAACAAAAAAGGGCGAACGAAAGTTGGACAGGTAGAGCATGAAATAAAGAGAAAGAGACTGACATGGAATGAGAGAGTAAATCAGACACGGAGAGAGACAGACATAGAACGAGTGAGAGAGAGGGGGAGTGGCAATGAGAGAGACAGAGCATGGGAGAGAGACAGACAGACACAGAGAGAAAGTCAGACAGATGGATCTGAATTTGTTCAACGTGAGTTTTGAGCTGAGGTTGGAATTGACATGTGTCACTGACACCCGAACATTTTCCAATCGCTGTGTGGGACCTGTAAGTGGGATCAGACATTTTCAAACTGCAGTAATGTTCCCGACAAGGGCTTAGAGTTAAATGTTTTACATCAACAAAACAGCTCCCCTGGTCAAACTGGTTCTGTTCTCATTGTGCTGAATTAACATGTCAATGGACAGGACCCCAAGGAACATAGTGAACAACATCACAACGAGTAACATTTTTTAAAATTCTTTCATAGGATGAGGGCGTCGCAGGCCAGGCCAGCATTTATTGCCCATCCCTAATTGCCCTTGAACAGAGTGGCTTGTGAGGCCATTTCGAGACCATGTAAGAGATAACCACATTGCTGTGGATCTGGAGCCACACGTCTTCTCAATAAAATTGATCAGGATGAAACTGACGAGCACAGCTGCCGATACTTCAATCTCCGATCCTGCTGTCTTCACAGTCCAGAGTATCTGCAGCCACGGCATGCGGTAAGTCCATTGAGGTGAAGAAGGAGCTGCGGGACCCGAGAGAAGTCCTGAGAAAAGGTGCCCCGAACACCCAAAAAATCCATGAACGGGCCCCCCGGCCGCAACTTCAAAGAGCCCGCGGGAGATGGCTCGGAGAGCATCTGCAGCGCACTGTCGGCAATGCTGCATGCCTTTATTTAAACCACTGCAACAAAAAGAAACCCTTAGCAAATGTAATCACCTCTCAGTCTGCCAAAAGATGCTTCACCTCCCGAAGGACGTGGATGAGCTTTCCGGACGTCAATGGTGGGCACTGAGGGAATGGCTTTTTACCTGCACCAGCTTCCCCCCATCCCCCCCTTTACCCCCCTTCCATCCCCCCACCCCCGTCCCCTTCCCTGCTCCACCCTCTCCGCTCACCCCCTCACAACCCCGTCCCAGCCCGCCCCCCCTCGCACCATCGTCACCCCGCACCCCCTTCCCCTGCACCCCCCCACCCCCTCCCTCTACACCTCCCCCTTGCATCCCCTCCTCCCACCGGCACCATCCTACACCTGTGCAGGGGCCCCAACAACCACACTGCCTTGTGGGCGTCTCGGGAGAGACCAAGGCTAAGGGAGTAAACCCTAACAGAAAATCCGGAGCGGAACCCCGGAGGCGGTCATGTGTCACCTTTGGCATGTTCCCGGCAGATCCTGCAGCCATACTGGTGCCAAACGTCGTGTCCTGCACTCCTTTGGACCCCATCAGAAAGGCCGATAGGGGGGTTTTGACGACTGGGCAACTGTCAACCTCCATAAATTTGCCCAGGCATGCGCCATGGAGAGGTGACTCCATAGTTGCCTCACAGCGACTAAAACAACACGGAAGGCAGCAGTTACGGGTTATAGGTCCAGATAAATTGGCGTAGAAACTGGGCGCCACGGGTTGCCTTTGTCGGTGGGAGAGGTCATTGCACCTCACTGGACAGCTACAGCCCGCCTCAAACCGGGCAGCCCCCGGTCAATAAGGTTCTGTCCCGCCACAGTCTGCCTGCTTCAATGGGTGCTTGGAGCTCAGGGTCATTGCCCGAATGGTGGACTGATCCAACGCACCAAACAACATGAAAAAAGGAAAGAAGGTACCAGCCCTTCGCTTTGCAAGCTGGAACGTCAGAACTATGTGTCCTGGCCTGTCGGAAGACCTTACACAAATCAACGATTCTCGGAAGACCGCCATCATTAACAACGAGCTCAGTAGATTCAATGTGGACATTGCAGCACTTCAGGAGACTCGCCTCCCCGCGAGTGGCTCTCTAGCAGAGCTAGACTACACCTTCTTCTGGCAGGGCAGAACCTGAAGAACCAAGACAGCATGGAGTGGGCTTCGCCATCAGAAACTCCTTGCTCAGCATGATAGAGCCTCCCTCAAATGGCTTGGAACGCATACTGTCCATCCGACTGCTTACCACCTCTGGTCCAGTACAACTACTCAGCATCTATGCACCAACACTCTGCTCCCCACATGAAGCTAAAGACCAGTTCTATGAACAACTCCATAACATCATTAGCAGCATCCCCAACACCGAACACCTATTCCTGCTGGGGGACTTTAATGCCAGGATTGGGGCCCAAGATCACGTCGTTGGCACCAGCTAGACCTCATTGTCACAAGGCGAGCCGCCATAAACAGTGTTCAAATCACACGCAGCTTCCACAGTGCGGACTGCAACACCGACCACTCCCTGGTGTGCAGCAACGTTAGACTCAGACCAAAGAAGTTGCATCATTCCAAGCAGAAGGGCCACCCGCGCATCAACACGAGCAGAATTTCTCACCCACAGCTGTTACAAAAATTTCTAAATTCACTTGTAACAGCCCTTCAAAACACTCCCACAGGGGATGCTGAGACCAAGTGGGCCCACATCAGAGACGCCATCTATGAGTCAGCTTTGACCACCTCCGGCAAAAGTGCGAAGAGAAAGCCCCCAGCGATTTAACATCCGCAGCAGTTAAAGCAGCCAGAAGTACTGCACAAAGAACAGCTAGGCGTTGCGCAAACGACTACTGGCAACACCTATGCAGTCATATTCAGCTGGCCTCAGCCACCGGAAACATCAGATTAGATTAGATTAGAGATACAGCACTGAAACAGGCCCTTCGGCCCACCGCGTCTGTGCCGAACATCAACCACCCATTTATACTATTCCTACACTAATCCCATATTCCCAACAAACATCCCCACCTGTCCCTATATTTCCCTACCACCTACCTATACTGGTGACAATTTAGAATGGCCAGAGGAATGTATGATGGCATGAAGAGAGCTCTTGGGCCAACCATCAAGAAGATCGCCCCCCTCAAATCTAAATCGGGGGACATAATCACTGACAAACGCAAACAGATGGACCGCTGGGTTGATCACAACCGAGAACTGTGCTCCAGGGAGAATGCTGTCACTGAGACTGCCCTCAATGCAGCCCAGCCTCTACCAGTCATGGATGAGCTGGACATACAGCCAACCAAATCGGAACTCAGTGATGCCATTGATTCCCTAGCCAGCGGAAAAGCCCCTCGGAAGGACAGCATTACCCCTGAAATAATCAAGAGTGCCAAGCCTGCTATACTCTCAGCACTACATGAACTGCTATGCCTGTGCTGGGACGAGGGAGCATTACCCCAGGACATGCGCGATGCCAACATCAACACCCCCTATAAAAACAAAGGTGACTGCGGTGACTGCAACAACTACCGTGGAATCTCCCTGCTCAGCATAGTGGGGAAAGTCTTTGCTCGAGTCGCTCTGAACAGGCTCCAGAAGCTGGCCGAGCGCGTCTACCCTGAGGCACAGTGTGGCTTTCGTGCAGAGAGATCGACCATTGACATGCTGTTCTCCCTTCGTCAGATGCAGGAGAAATGCCGTGAACAACAGATGCCCCTCTACATTGCTTTCATTGATCTCACCAAAGCCTTTGACCTCGTCAGCAGACGTGGTCTCTTCAGACTACTAGAAAAGATCGGATGTCCACCAAAGCTACTAAATATCATCACCTCATTCCATGACAACACGAAAGGCACAATTCAACATGGTGGCTCCTCATCAGAGCCCTTTCCTATCCTGAGTGGTGTGAAACAGCACTGTGTTCTCGCACCCACACTTTTTGGGATTTTCTTCTCCCTGCTGCTTTCACATGCGTTCAAATCCTCTGAAGAAGGAATTTTCCTCCACACAAGTTCAGGGGGCAGGTTGTTCAACCTTGCCCGTCGAAGAGCGAAGTCCAAAGTACGGAAAGTCCTCATCAGAGAACTCCTCTTTGCTGACGATGCTGCTTTAACATCTCACACTGAAGAGTGCCTGCAGAGTCTCATCGAAAGGTTTGCGTCTGCCTGCAATGAATTTGGCCTAACCATCAGCCTCAAGAAAACGAACATCATGGGGCAGGATGTCAGAAATGCTCCATCCATCAATATTGGCGACCACGCTCTGGAAGTGGTTCAAGAGTTCACCTACCTAGGCTCAACTATCACCAGTAACCTGTCTCTAGATGCAGAAATCAACAAGCGCATGGGTAAGGCTTCCACTGCTATGTCCAGACTGGCCAAGAGAGTGTGGGAAAATGGCGCACTGACACGGAACACAAAAGTCCGAGTGTATCAGGCCTGTGTCCTCAGTACTTTGCTCTACGGCAGCGAGGCCTGGACAACGTATGCCAGCCAAGAGCGACGTCTCAATTCATTCCATCTTCGCTGCCTTCGGAGAATACTTGGCATCAGGTGGAAGGACTATATCTCCAACACAGAAGTCCTTGAAGCGGCCAACACCCCCAGCTTATACACACTACTGAGTCAGCGGCGCTTGAGAAGACTTGGCCATGTGAACCGCATGGAAGATGGCAGGACCCCCAAAGACACATTGTACAGCGAGCTCGCCACTTATATCAGACCCACCGGCCGTCCATGTCTCCGCTATAAAGACGTCTGCAAACGCGACATGAAATCGTGTGGCATTGATCACAAGTCGTGGGAGTCAGTTGCCAGCATTCGCCAGAGCTGGCGGGCAGCCATAAAGACAGGGCTAAATTGTGGCGAGTCGAAGAGACTTAGTAGATGGCAGGATAAAAGACAGAGGCGCAAGGGGAGATCCAACTGTGCAACAGCCCCGACAAACAAATTTCTCTGCAGCACCTGTGGAAGAGCCTGTCACTCCAGAATAGGCCTTTATAGCCACTCCAGGCGCTGCTTCACAAACCACTGACCACCTCCAGGCGCGTATCCATTGTCTCTCGAGATAAGGAGGCCCAAAAGAAGAAGGAGTCACACGTCGGCCAGACCAGGAAAGGACAGCAGATTTCCTTCCCTAAAGGACATTAGTGAACCATATGGGTTTTTACAACAATTAACAATGGTTTCATGGCCATCATTAGACTAGCTTTAAATTAAAACATATTCACTGGTGAAGCAAACTGCTGAGCTGGGTTGTGTCTGGGTGGAAAGGAGTCCCAGTTCAAATTCCAAACCCTCTCCCTCCCTCTCTTTCCAGTGGAAGGGATATTTCTCTCAGTCTGGTGTGTGTGGGTTTTGTGCTCGCATTGTGAGCTCAATCGATATCACTTTTGATCCTTTGCTTTCTAACCAGAATTTGTTTGAATTGGGATGTTACTGAGAGATTGTCAGTACAACTGAGAGAAAACAGTTTTGGGATCTTGCAGCACCTATTCCTGAGAATCGTTTTCTTTGATTTATCCAATTTAATTTATTTTACTGCTCTGCTCCTGGGGGCATCTGTTTTACTTTGAAAACTATAATGACAATAAATGAAGAGAGTTAGAGAGTTTTGGGATGAGGAATGTTATTGGACAGGCTGCCCATCCGCCTTGGACAGTGTCCTTCACCCAGAGGCAGGATTCGATGTTTCTTCCTGCATTTGTGTCTGGCTTTTGATCTCTCATTTCAACATGTGCCTGTTGGGTGGTGGTCCTTGTTTTTTAAAATGGATTAAAGTTTTGGTTAATGTAGGCCTAGCCCATCATTCAGACATGGACATGTCAATCCTCGATGCTGTCGTTTAGGAAGGATAGGTGGAGGGGAAAAGGAGGTGTGATAGTGCTGTTAATGAAGGACGAGACAGTACATTAGTGAGACAGTATCTTAGATCGATGGAACAAGATGTCGAATCAGTTTGGGTGGAGCTAAGAAACAGGAAGGAGCAACAAACATTGATGGGAGATGTTTTGTCGACCACCAAACTACAGTGGTAATGTTGAACACGGTAAACATCAGGAAATTCCAGCTGCATGTAACATGGGCAACACAGTAACAATGGACATCTTCAATTTACAGATAGATTGTCTCATCCTAATTAGCACTAATTCTGTGGAGGATGAATTCCCAGTATGTGTATGAGATGGATGACTGGAGCAGTATGTTGAAGAACCAACTAGGGATCGAGCTATTTCAGATTTAGTATTTTTTAATGAGAAAGGGCTAATTAATAACCTTGTTGTAAAGGAGCCATTATGAAATCATGACCACAATATGATCGAATTTTACTTTTGAAAAAAATATATCGTTCATTCTGAAACGAGGCTTTGAAATATGAACAAAGGAAACTATGAAGATATGAATGGCAAGTTGCCTATGGTGTATTGGGAAAAGCCATGAAACGATTTGACAGTAGCCAGACAATGGCTAGTAGTTAAAGAAGTTATTTCACGCTTGACAGCAAATGTACATTCCTCGAAGAAACAAAAACCCAACAGAAAATGTGAGTCAATCGTGCTGAACAAAATGAGTTAGTTATCATTCGGGGGAGAGTCAAATCACAGGCAAAACAAACACTTCACCTGTCTGCCCCAGCATAAATAGCAAAATGTGTGGATATTTTATGTCTGTATTCTGACAATATCGACAGCAAAGAATATTATATGGTGGGATGCTGCAGTACGGTGGGAAAAGCAACTTAAAAACAATTATTCACAAGTCTAGTCCAACTTAACTACAGATTAGACCCCGAAAGGTAATAAATGCCAACACTCCTGAGTTTGTTGGAGTACCTTAAGCTTTACTCTGTATGGCTTTCAGAAATTAAACATTACACATGCACTACAAGATTAAAGGTTACACGTCGGTTAGGTTACATAGAATTCCAGTAAATTAGCACTAAAATCCCAGTGAATATTCCTGGAAAAATCAATGCTGCAAAGGTTCCCCACAGACTCTCACCTAGTCTGTGTCTTCAATTTCACCAAGGCCCACTGACCAATGATCAGTCGTTCAGGAGGGATCTTCTTCCAATAGCTGGCCCGGCTATCTGGACTGCAGTGTCAGATAAAGGAAAGGGACACCCTTATATCCAGGACTGACCTTCACTCTCCCCTCGTGCACCATGTCACTGGGCTCAGTGTTAGGGTCTTTCCCTGCATGATCAATCCCTGTGTGTGATCAATATATTTTCCTATAGTGCCTGGACCACCCCAAACACACATTGCATTTGCTTCTGCATTCCAAACCTCACCCGTACCTGATTTCTTGTCATTAAAAGACTCCATTTTATTCTCCATATCCTGCCTTCTTGTAATTCCAGGCCTTTGGACATTCACTGTCCATATCTTGTCTTAGGAATGCAGCACATAGGACATTCCAGACCCATTTCTGTTGAGTGTTTACTTGTACAAGTGAATTGCCCATTTAATATTTTTAACTTACTTAACCCTTGTGTTCCCACAAAGATCAAGCTCGCAAATTCAACAGTGTCCACTATGACTTCATCCCATCGTGTCTGATGTACATTCTCACAGGATAGCAGGTATAACTGACCAGTGGTGTACTGCAGGGATCAGTGCTGGGACAAAAACAAGAAATGCTGGATTCACTCAGCAGGTCTGGCAGCATCTGTGGAAAGAGAAGCAGAGTTAACGTTTCGGGTCAGTGACCCTTCTTCGGAAGGGTGCTGGGACCCTTGCTGTTTGTAGTGTACATTAATGATTTGATGTGAATATAGGAGGCATGATCATTAATTTTGCAGATGACACGAAAATTGGTGGCATTGTAAATAGTGAGGAGGAAAGCTTTCGATTGCAGGACGATATAGATGGGCTGGTAGGATGGGTGGAGCAGTGGCAAATGGAATTTAATTCTTAGAAGTGTGAGGTGATGCACTTTGGGAGGACTAACAAGGCAAGGGAATATATAATGGATGGCAGGATCATAGGAAGTACAGAGTGTCAGAGGGACATTGGTGTACTTGTCCATAGATCGCTGAAGGCAGCAGCACAGGCAGATAAGGTGGTTCGGAAGGCAACTGTGATACTTGCCTTTATTAGCCGAGGTATAGAGTATAAGAGCAAGGAGGTTATGATGGAGCTGTGTAAAACACTAGTTCGGCCACAGCTGGAGTACTGTGTACAGTTCTGGGCACCACACTATAGGAAGGATGTGATTGCACTGGAGAGGGTGCAGAGGAGATTCACCAGGATGTTGCCTGGGCTGGAGCATTTGAGCTATGAAGAGATGCTGAATAAGCTGGGGTTGTTTTCCTTGGAGCAGAGAAGGCTGAGGGGGGAAATGATTGAGGTATACAAAATTATGAGGGGCATTGATAAGTGAGATAGCAAGAAACTTTATCCCTTAGCGGAGGGGTCTATCACAAGTGGGCATAGGTTTAAGGGTAAGGGGCAGGAGGTTTAGAGGGGATTTGAGGAAAATATTTTTAACCCAGAGGTTGGTTGGAATCTGCAACGCTCTGCCTGAAGGGGTGGGAGAGGCAGGGACCCTCACAACATTTAAGAAGTATTTAGATGAGCACTTGAAATGCCGTAGCATCCAAGGCTACGGGCCAAGTGCTGGATAATGGGACTGGAATAGTTAGGTGCTTGATGGTGGGCAAGGACACGATGGGCCGAAGGGCCAGTTTCTGTGCTGTATAACCCTATGACTCAATCTGTCGTCATAGTATTCAGCTGAAAATTGATCAGTTACATTGCTATTTCAGTCCATATTTACAGTACACACGATACCTTACTGTTGTAATCAAGTCATACAGTATCTATTCATCGCACTGGGGCAACATTTCACTGGCTCAACATTCTCACCAAATACTAAAGCATTCCACAATGCAAGACTCTCAAATTCAACACAAGTTTCCTTCTCTGAGTCTCACTCGTCTGTTCTGATTCTCTGAGGGATTACTGATGCTTGTCCTCCACATGAGCAGTCGTCCTAATCCCGTGTCCCTGTTCTGCTCCCAAACCCGGAATCCGCTTACATTAAGGCAAGTGATACAGGAGCGTCTCAGTGACTGAGGCAGGTGAGTCTGGAGGCTGAGCCGGGCACAGTGAGTGACCCGGGTTAATCCGACACTCCAGGGAATGTTTAAACGGAGCTTCACTCTGTATCTAACCCGTGGTGTACCTTCCCTGAGATTGTTCGATGGGGCAGTGCAGACGAGGAGAGTTATTCCTTACCCATTTTAAATATAGGGAAGTGAATATCCAAGAGATTGTTTTAAGTGTGATGAGGGTTTCTGCCTCTACCATCCTTTCCAGTCACAGAGGCAGAGAGAGATACAGCACTGAAACAGGGCCTTCGTCCCACCCAGTCTGTGCCGGCCATCAACCACCCATTTTAAACTAACCCTTTCAGGCAGTGAGTTCCAGACAACCACCAGCCACTGGGTGAAGAAACTATTGATATGTTTCGTTCAGTTAAGTTTGATGTCAATGTTTCCCCAGGATGTTGATGCTGGGTGATTCAGCGATGGGATAATGCTTTGAGTGCCAAGGGGAGGTGGTTGGATTCTCTCTTGTTGCAGATGGTCATTGTCTGGCACTTGTGTGACGTGAATGTTACTTGTCACTGGTCGACCCAAGCCTGAATGTTGTCCGGTTCTTGGTGCATGTGGCTATGGATTGCTTCATTATCTGAGGCAACATACGGTGGATGCTGTAAATCTGGAAACCCTTGAGCTGAATCATTAACTCTGTTTCTCTCTCCGCAGGTGCTGCCTGACATTCTCAATAATTCCAGCATTTCCTGCTGGGATTTCATTATCTGAGGAGGTGCGAATGGAACTGAACACTGTGCAATCATCAGTGAACATCCCTACTTCTGAACTTCCGATGGAGGGCAGGTCACTGATGAAGCAGCTGAAGATGGTTGGGCCTGGGACACTACCCTGATGAACTCCTGCAGTGATGTCCTGGGACTGAGATGATTGACCTCCAACAACCACAACCATCTTCCTTTGTGCTCGGTATGAGTCCAACCAGCGGATTCCCACTGACTTCAGTTTTACTCGGGCTCCTCGATGCCACATTCAGTCAAATACTGCTTTGATGTTAAGGTCAGTCTCCCTTTCCAGGAGCAGACAGGAGTGAATCTTTCCCATGGACCTGTTGTGTACAGAATATGCTCTGCTTCTTCATAGCCTGATACAGGATTGTACTCGGCCGATTAATGCAGCCCATCAAACACACCGAGAGCAGGTTCAGAACAGCACAGGAACAGAGTACAGTTCCTTCAACATTCTCTCTCTGTCTTCCTCTCTCCGTCTCTCCCTCTTGCTAACTCTGACACTAGGAGAGAGACAGAGGGAGAAAGGGTTTGATATGCAGACAGAGAGAGGGCACCAGAGAGGGACAAGGTTGGAGAGAGAGAGATTGATGGGATGGAATGAAAGGGAGAATGGAAGATGCATTAATTTGATATAATCCTTCACTGCTGTGTGCAGAGACTTAAAAGAGATACATATGGAGAGAGAAACATCAGGAGCGATTCAAAGGGAATATCCTCCATTTTTAGCAACCAGCAAGCTATTCCACTGTGGGAGCCATCACACCGTCATCTTATTGGTTGTGGACAACTTGAAATCTATGTCCCCGCGTATGGACCTCTGAGCTAAGGGAAATAGGTCCTTTCTATCCACTCTATCGAGGCTCCTCATAATTCTATACACCTCAACTCAATCTCCCTTCAGCCTCCTCTGTCCTGAAGAAAACAACCCCAGCTTGTCCAATCATTCCTTTGGATTTCTTTACAATTTTGGAACTCTCTTCTGCAAATAGGAATTCATGCTGGCTTCATTGTTAATTTTTAAATCTGGGATTGATAGATTCTTGTTCATCAAATGTTTTGATAGATAAGGGGCAAAGGTGTTGTTAGTTAGATCACAGATCAGCACTGATCTTACTGAATGCTACAACAGGGTTAAGGGGTTAAATTGCCTCCTCCTCTTCCTAGTCCCGATGTTAAATATCCTTCTTTCACTCTCAGTCATCCTGTCGGTCTGTGTCTCTCTATGTTTCTCTTTCTATCTCTCTCTCTCTCTGTTTCGGACAGCGTAGAACGAGATTCATTCTGTATCCACCCCATGATGCTCTTGCCCTGGGAGTCATCTCTGCTTATGCTGCATTTCACCCGGTCTCAGTTTGTACTGCACAAGACCATTTCTCTGTTTATAATACAATAAGCCCTGTCTTTACTCTGTATCTCACCCCATGCTACTCCTGCCCTGGGTGTGTGTGATGGGACAGTGCAGAGGGAAATTTACTCTGTGTCAAATCCACACTGTGCTTGGCTTGGGAATGTTTAATGGGACAGTGTTGATGGAGCTTTACTCTGTATCCCTGGAATTTAGAAGATTTAGGGGTGATTTGATCAAAGTTTTCAGAATAATAAAGGAAACTGATAGGGTGGACAGAGAGTAACTATTCCCACTGGCTACAGAGTCTAGAACTTGTGGGCATAGTCTAAAAATCTAAACATAGTCTCACAACCTTTCAGGAGTGAAGTGAAGAAGCATTTCAACACAACAGGTGTGGTATCACTTTGGAACTCTCTTCCACAAACAGCAATTGATGCTGAGACACTTGTTAATTTTTAAATCTGACATTGCTAGATTTTTCTTGTTAAAGGTATGAAGAGATATGGGGTAAAGATGGTTATATGGAGTTAGATCACAGATCAACCATGATCGTTTTGAATGACAGAACAGGGTTGAGGGGCCAAATGGCCTCCTCCTCTTACAATGTCCTCCGACAAATATCCTGATGTCACTCTCTGTGTCTGGGTCACCCTCTCGGTCTGTGTCACCCTCTTTGTCTCTCTGTCTCTCTCTCCCTCCTCTCTCAGAACATCTGTGGATATCGACAAACAACAGTCAGCCATTTTATGTTTGTTCACGGTGGCCATTTTATGTTACCACAACAGTGGGACATTTATTTCAGAGACTGATTCCTCACTAATGTAGTGTTAGTGCTTTAAACGTGACAGAGACACAGACACGGAGACACTGAGACATACAGTACAAGACAGGAGTGAATCATTCCCTTGTACCCATTGTGTACTGTATGTGGACAGGCGCTGACACTGTATTAAATTCATTCCCGGGATTTGAGCATCACTGACGAGACCAGCATTCATTGCCAAATTTCCCTGAGAAGATGGCGATGAGCTGCTCCCCTCATCGACCCTCCTATTTATCCCCACAAAAAATACAGTCAAGCTAGTCTGACACGATCTTCACTTCACAAATCCATGCTGACTGAGCTTGATTAATCGGCACCTTTCTAAATGACCATTACTACTGTTTATCAGAATTTATCTCAATCATTTGCCCTCCACTGAAGTTAGACTGAGTGGCCTCTAATTACTCAGTCTATCCCTTTCTCCCTTTTTAATCAATGGTACAACGTTAGCAGTCCTCCAGTACTTTCCTTCTTTCATTCTCACTGGTCTCGCCATCTCTCACACTCCCTCTCTTTGTCTCTCTCTCCTTCCCTCTCTCTCTTTCTCTCTCCCCCCTCTGTTTTTCTCTCTCTCTCTCTCTGTCTCTCCCTTTCACTGTCTCTCCCTCTCTCTTCCTTTGCCTTTGTACATTATTCTGTGTCTCGCTCTCACCATCTCTCCCTCTCTCTATGTCTCTCCATCTCTCTCTGCCTCTCCATCTCTCTCTCTCTTTGGCTCTTTCTCTGTCTCTCTCTCTCTATGTCTCTGTCTCTTCCTCGATCTCTGTCTCCCTCTATCTCTGCCTCTCTCTGTCTCTGTCTCTCCTCTCTATCTGTCTCCCCTCTCTCACTTTTTGCAGTACCCCACTAGTCAGAGCCTGCCAAACTGAAAATGACCCATTTATCCCTACCCTCGGTTTCCTGTCCATTAACCAGTTCTTAATCCATGCCAGTATATTCCCCACAATCCCATGTGCTCTAATTTTAATTACAAAACTCTTGTGTGGTACCTTAACAAAAACTTGCTGAAAATCTAAATCTCCCACATCCACCGGTTCCCCTTATCTATTCCGCTAGTTTCATCCTCAAAAAACACTCTCTCACCCCCTTTCTCTCACTCACTGCTATCTCCACAGGGAGAGTCACATAGTGGCTCTTTGATCATAATATCTGCAATGTGTTTGTCACCGTGTGAGTCTGTTATTTTAGTATCTCCACAGGGAGAGTCTCTGAGTGAGTCTGTTATTATAGTATCTCCACAGGGAGGGTGACTGAGTGGGTCTGTTATTTTAGTATCTCCACAGGGAGAGCGACTGAGTGGGTCAGTTATTTTAGTATCTCCACAGGGAGGGTGACTGACTGGGTCTTTTATTTTAGTATCTCCACAGGGAGAGCGACTGAGTGGGTCTGTTATTGTCGAATCGCCACAGGGAGAGTCACTGAGTGAGTCTGTTATTATAGTATCTCCACAGGGAGGGTGACTGAGTGGGTCTGTTATTGTCGAATCGCCGCAGGGAGAATCACTGCGTAGGTCTGTTACTACGTAATCTCCACAGGGTGGGTGACTGAGTGGGTCTGTTATTATCGTATATCCACAGGGAGAGTCTCTGAGTGGGTCTGTTATTATAGTATCTCCACAGGGAGAGTCACTGAGTGTGTCTGCTATTATAGTATCTCCACAGAGAGCGTCTCTGAGTGGGTCTGTTATTAAAGTACCTCCACAGGGAGAGTCACTGAGTGGGTCTGTTATTATAGTATCTCCTCAGAGAGAGTCACTGAGTGGGTCTGTTATTAAAGTATCACCACAGGGAGAGTCACTGAGTGGGTCTGTTATGGTAGTATCTCCACAGGGAGAGTCACTGAGTGGGTCTGTTATTATAGTGACTCCACAGGCAGAGTCACTGAGTGAGTCTGTTATTATAGTATCTCCACAGGGAGAGTCATTGAGTGGGTCTGTTATTATAGAATCTCCCCAGGGAGAGTCACTGAGAGGGTCTGTTGTTATAGAATCTCCCCCGGGAGAGTCACTGCGTGGGTCTGTTATTATAGTATCTCCACAGGGAGAGTCACTGAGTGCGTCTGTTATTATAGTATCTCCACAGGGAGAGTCACTGAGTGGATCTGATATTATGGTATCTCCACAAGGAGAGTCAATGAATGGGTCAGTTATTACAGTATCTCCACAGGGAGAGGCACTGAGTGGGTCTGTTATTACAGTATCTCCACAGGCAGTGTCACTGAGTGTGTCTGTTATTATAGTATCTCCACAGGGAGAGTCACTGAGTGGGTCTGTTATTATAGTATCTCCACAGTGAGAGTCACTGAGTGGGTCTGTTATTATAGTATCTCCACAGGGATAGTCACTGAGTGGGTCTATTATTATAGTATCTCCACATGGAGAGGCACTGAGTGGGTCTGTTATTATAGTATCTCCACAGGGAGTGTCGCTGAGTGGTTCTTTTATTATAGTGTCTCCACAGGGAGAGTCACTGAGTGGGTCTGTTATTATAGTATCTCCACAGGGAGAGTCACTGTGTGGGTCTGTTATTATAGTATCTCCACAGGGAGAGTCACTGAGTGGGTCTGCTATTATAGTATCTCCACAGGGAGTGTCGCTGAGTGGTTCTTTTATTATAGTGTCTCCACAGGGAGAGTCACTGAGTGGGTCTGTTATTATAGTATCTCCGCACGGAGTGTTACTGTCAGGGTCTGATATTAGTAAATGTTCACCGTGAGATTCTCTCTCTCTCTTTCTCGCTCTCCCTTTCCCTGCCTCTCCTCTCTTTCTGTCTCTTGTCTCTCTTTCTGCCTCTCTCTGTCCCTCTCTCTCACTCCCTCTCTCGCTCTTATTCTGTCTCTATTCATAACTGATTTTCTCTCCTATCATCTCTCCCTCCCACTCTGTCTTTCTCTACCTCACTATCTGCCATTCTCTCTCTCTCTCTCTCTCCCTCTCTCTCTCTTTCTCCCTCCCTCTCTGTCTCTATTTCTCTGTCTCTCTCCCTCTCTGTCTCTGTCTCTCTGTCTCCATCTGTCTGTCTGTCTGTCTCTTTCTCTCTGCCTCTCCCTCCCACACTTTGCCGCTGCCTCTCCCTCTCTCTGTTTCACCCTCTCTGTCTCTGTTTCTCTCATATGCTCCCTCTCCCTCTCCCTCTCTCTCTCTGTCTCTCCCCCTCTCTCTCTCTGCCTCTGTCACAGAGGTGTAGCAGTGCTTCATGAGGCCATTCGGGCCATCATGTCTGCACTGGTTTTCCGAGATTGCATTTCACTCATTTCCATTACCCCTGCCTTCTCCCCATAACCCTGCACATTCTTCCTTTTCATATCACTGTCTAATTTCCTTTTGAATGCTTCATTTGAACCTGTCTCCACCACGTTCTCAGGCAGCACATTTCAGACCTCAACGACTCACTGCATGAAAAAGTTTTTCCTCATCTCACTTTTGCTTCTCTTACCAAATATTTTCTGTCTGTATCATCTCGTTCTCGATCCGTTCACAAGTGGGAGCAGTTTCTCCCTATCTACTCTGTCCAGATCCCTGATAATTTTGAAAACCTCTATCAAATCACCTCTCAGCCTTCTTGTCTCCAAGGAAAACAGACCTAACTTCTCCAATCTATCTTCATAACTGAAATTCCTCATCCCTAGAACCATTCTCGTGAATCTCTTCTGTACTCTCTCCAATGCCCTCACGTCGTTCCCTCGTGCTGCACTCAGAAATCGAAGCAATACTCCAGCAGAGGACGAACTAGTGTCTTATACAAGTTCAACATTACCTCCTTGCTCTTGCACTCTATGCGCCTATTCATAAATCCCAGGATGCTTTATTAACTGCTCTCTCAACCTGTCCGAAAAACTTCAATGACTTGTGCTCATATACATCCAGGTCGCTCTGCTCCTGCTCCCCCTTTAGAATTGTTCCCTTTTTTCGATATTGTCACTCCATGTTCTTCCTACCATAATGAATCACTTCACATTTCTATGCATTGAACTTCATCTGCCACCTGCCTGCCCATTCCACCAACTTGTCTATGTCCTTTTGAAAGTCGTCACTATCCTCCTCACAGTTCACAATGCTTCCAAGTTTCATATCATCTGCAAACTTTGAAATTGTGCCCTGTACACCGATGTCTCGGTCATTAATATAAATCAAGAAACTCAAGGGTCCCAACACTGACCCCTGGGGAACTCCACTACAAACCTTCCTCCAGCTTCAAAAACATCCATTAATCACTACTCTTTGTTTCCTGCCACTCAGCCAATTCCGTATCCATGTTGCTACCATCGTATTTATTCTATGAGCTATAAGTTTGCTCTCACGTCTGTTGTGTGGCATTGTATCAAACGTCTTTTGAAACTCCATGTACACCACATCAACAACATTGCCCTCATCAACCCTCTCTCTTACCTCCTCAAAAATCTACAGCCAGTTCGTTAAACATGATTTTCCCTTATGAAATCCATACTGTCTTTCCTTAATTAACTCGTATTTGTCCATGTGACTATTGATATTGACCCGAATTATTTTCTCTAGAGGTTTTCACACCACCAAAGTTAAAATACTGACCTAAAGTTGCTGTTGTCGTCTCCCCCACGCTCTGTCACTCTCTCTCTCTACGTTTCCATCTTTACTCAATTTCTTTCTCTCTCTCTCTTTCTCTCTCTTTGTCCTATCTCTCTCTCTCGGTGTCCCCGTCTCTCTCTCTGTCCCTGCCTCTGCCCTACCTCCTGTCCCTTCCTCCATCTCTCTCTCTCTGCCTCTCCATCTGTCTGTCTCTCTCTCTGTCTGTCTTTCTCTCCCTCTATTCCTGTCTCCTCCAATCCCTGTCTGTCCCAATCGTTCTCTCCCTCTCTGTCTCTCCATCTCCATCTGTCCCTCTGTCTGTCTTTCCCTCTCCCTCTGTCCTTCCCTCTCTCCCTCTACCGTTCCCTCTATCTATCTCTCTGTGCCACTCCCTCTCTGACTGTCTTTCACTCCCCTCTGCCTTCCCTGTCTCTCTCTCGCCCCTGTTTCTTTCTCTCCCCCTCCTAATTGTCTGTTTCCCCGTCTCGCTCTGTCTCTGTGTCCCCCCTCTCCCCCTCTCTCTGTCTCTCCCCCTCTCTCTGTCTGTCCCTCTCTCTCTGGATCTCCCTCTTTGCCTCACTCTGTCTCTCTCTCCCTCCTTTCATCTCTCCAATCGTCTCTCTGTCCCAGGAAAGCAATGCTTTCAGACATTTCTTGGTTAATTTTGTACCAGTAACTCTTTCCTTTAGAATCATAGAAAATTTAATGCAAATAAAGAGGCCACTTGGCCCATCGTGTCTGTGCTGGCCGAAAAACGATTCACCTATTCTAATCCCACCTGCCACCATTTGGTCTGTCGCCCTGTAGATTCCGGCACTTTCGGTGCATATCCAGACTCGTTTTGAATGAGTTGAGGTTTTACGCCTCAATTACCCTTTCAGGCCGTCTGTTCCAGACCCTCACTACCGTCTGGGTGAAAAATATTTTCCTCATCTCCCTTCCAATATTTCTACCAATCACTTGAAGTCGATGCCCCTTCGTCACTGAGCTCTCTGCTGAGGTGAATAGACCATTCACCTCCACTCTATCCAAGACCTTCACATTTCAATCAGATCTCCCCTCAGACTTCTCTGTTCACCGCATTACAGGAAGGATGTGGAAGCTTTGGAAAGGGTGCAGTGGAGATTTACTAGGATGTTGCCTGGTATGGAGGGAAGGTCTTATGAGGAAAGGCTGAGGGACTTGAGGTTGTTTTCGTTAGAGAGAAGGAGGAGGAAAGGTGACTTAATAGAGACATATAAGATAATCAGAGGGTTAGATCGGGTGGATAGTGAGAGTCTTTTTCCTCGGTGGCAAACACGAGGGGACATAGCTTTAAGTTGAGGGGTGATCGATTTTGGACAGATGTCAGAGGTAGTCTCTTTCATCAGCAAGTAGTAGGGGTGTGGAACGCCCTGCCTGCAACAGCAGAAGACTCGCCAACTTTAAGGGCATTTAAGTGGTCATTGGATCGACATCTGGATGAAAATGGAATAGTGTAGGTCAGATGGTTTCACAGGTCGACGCAACATCGAGGGCCGAAGGGCCTGTACTGCGCTGTAATGTTCTATAACAAGCCTAGCCGATCTAATATTTCCTCATAGCTACATTTTTCCAGACCTGGCAACATCCTCGTAAATCTCCTCTGTACCCTCTCCAGTGCAATTGCATCCTTTCTGTAATGATGTGACCAGAACTGCACACAGTACTCAAGTTGTGGTCTAACCAATGGGTTATACAGTTTCAGCGTAACCTCCCTGCGCTTCTATTCTATCCCTGCCTTGTTGGAAAGGTCACTGCAGTTTGAAAATATCAAAAACTCATCCAAGACTCACTCGTAAATCATTCACACTAAACTCCCAACACATGACTGGGCAGATAATGAGGATTGTTACTGACTGTTACATCTTGTCTCATCCTCTATCTGTCTCTGCCTCTCATGTCTGTCTCTCTCCATCTCTTTCTCTCTCTCCCTCTATCTCCTTCTCCCTCTTTCTCCACCGCAGTCCATGACTGTGCCTGTGCCTCTCTCACACCATCTCTCCAACTCTCTCTCCCTGGACAGAAATGTTTTTATCCATTTCTTGGTTAATTTTGAACCTTCAATTCTTGCCCTTGCTTGGAACGTCCCTGCAGTTTGAAAATATCAAACACTGATGCAACACCCGCCACCTAAACTCTCACACTAGATCCCCAATACAGGACTGTGCAGATAATAGGGATTGTTACTGAGGTTCCGTCAAGGTCCCCTCACACCCTCTCTCCCCTTTCCCGTACTTCTAAAGTTTGTAAATTTTTGATAATATATTTTCAACAACAATAAATGTCCCTGCAGTTTGAAAATATGAAACACTGATCCAACAGCTGCCTCCAAAATACTCCCACTAAACCCCAAATATTTCCTTTCAAATTTAGTTCTTGCGCACAGCCAATTTCAGTTTTTAATTTTATCTTTTTTCAAACATTATTAGATCTGAAGTTTCTCCCATAATCTCGCCCTGCCACACACTCTCTGTCTGTCTCTCCCTTAGTCTCTGTTTCACCCTCTGTCTTTCTCTCTCCTCATCTCTGTCTGTTTCTGTTTCTCACTTTGTCTTTCTTCCTCTCACTCTCTCTTTCTCTCCCTCTATCTTTGTCCCTCTCTGTCTGTGTCTGTCTCCCTCCATCTCTAACTCCCTCTCTCCCTGGACAGTAACTCTTGTGCATGTTGGGAATGTCACATTTGAAAATATCAAACACTGTGTCAGCAGTCAGCCCTAAAACACTCGCACTAAATCCCCAATACCGGAATGGTCAGACAAAGGGATGGTTACTGGGGTTCTGTCAAGCTCTCACTTAACTATCTCTTCTCTCTCTCATTGTCTTTCATCTCGTCCCTCTCTCCATTTCTCCATTTGTTTACATTTCCATCCCTTCTTTGTCCTTAATCGCCCTCCACATTATATGCAGAGAGGGAGCTCCCTCAACTTTACACGTACAGGGGTAGCTCCCTCCACTTTATATATAGAAGGGGAGCTCCCTCCACTTTCGACATAGAAGGGGAGCTCCCTCCACTTTATACGTAGAGAGGGAGGTCAATCCACTTTATAAAAAGAGAGGGAGCTCCATCCAGCTTATACACAGAGAGGGAGCTCACTCCAGCTTATGCGCGGAGATGGAGCTTGCTCCAGTTTATACAAGAGAGGGTACTCCATTCAGTTTATATGTAGAGAGAGAGCACCCTCCATTTTATACAGTTGCCATGGTGGGCTTTGAACCCCTGTCCCCAGCCCATCAGGTCGGGCCTCTGGATTACTTGACCAGTGATGTTATTATTATGCGACAGCCTCCCTAATGGATGTAGGCAAAGTCTGTCCCCCAATATCACCCACAGTATTTTGTGGGCTGTAACATGTTCCATAATCAGATCCTCAAAGTTCACATTTTAACTGGGAAAAGGCAGGAACAAAGTGAAACGGGATTGCTTTTGTCCCTGGAGTCAGTGTCCACTGCGGACAGATCAGTTGCATTTACAATAGAAAAGCCAGGAGTGAACAAGGTCAATGCAATAATATGGAAAATGTAAATGACGCCAGTCATAATTGAAGCATCCTTCCAGTATGTGTACAGATTTCAGGGTTATTCCCGAGAGAGGTCTAACGCAGAAAATGTCATTGACAGTGAAATGATGGTGTTTTATCCAACACATTATTTACATGAAAGTCAAAGCTGCTGATGTAATGTGTTTGTTAAGGTGAGTGGAACTAATAGCAATGATCAGGGGTATAACCATGTCAGTGGAGACTTATCCCCTGTATAAATCAGGACCCGTTGGAATGGATCAGCTCAGAGTGCCTGCTGGAGCTGTGGATTCCTGGCTAATAGAATTCCCTGCTTCTCACAGAAATGGGATATCCAGTTACCTTTCAGTTCATATCCATTTACTCTGCTGTACTTGCAGCAATTGGAGTCCCTGGTAAGCAGTATCTCATATGTTAATGGTGTCCATAGATATTAACTGTGCTGCTGTACTGGGTATTATTTCCCTCTGTGTGTGTTACACAGCCGCCTGTTCTTTTCCAGCAATTTACTGATGGAATCTCCTCTTTGTCTACTCTTTCATTCTTGCAGGGACTGTATTATGTATTTAATGGTATTGTTTTAAGTAACTGTGGCATTATTACTGGATTATTCTGTGTATTGAATGTATTGGAATGAGATGTTTCAGTTAGGATCAATAATCAGACCATTAGGAATTTATAACATTTTCATGATGTGTATCTAACCGGTCCGAGAATATTTTTGATTTTTTTCGGTGATTCATAATGAGACATCTCACGGTTTCAGTCTTACAAGGGGACAGAACAATATCCTCCCTCCCCAATAACATGGCTCAGTTTAACTTGGATTTCAAAGTATTTATTGATCATCACTGTTATCATATTTTATTTAATTCCGTGTGTGTCTGACGCTGCTTCAGAGGTCTGGCTACTGAACTGAGTTTGCTGCTGACACTTTCATTTCTCCTTCTCTGCTTCACTGTGGACCTTCACTGTCACTGGACTACATTGTAAAATAGAAAGTATTGACGTGATGTTTTACTGGTTTTCACTCTATCAGTTGGAATCATGAGTCTTTCCATTTATCTGTAGATTATCAGCTGCAGCGCTGATGTTGGAGCTTTATTAATTAAACAATCTCACATTCTAACAGATTACTTTATAATTCCAGGAAAGGGAATTTCACTGATTGTGAGGTTTGTCTGGAAGAAGCTTTCGATCCTGTTTATTCCATGTATTTTAGATGAAGTGAAGAGTGTAGGTGAACAGGTGGAGACTTGGGTGTTCAGTAGAGACATTAAATTATTCACAGAGGTTTCACCATTGAACAAACTGACTCTGAGAACAGAATCATTGAACTTGGGGCAGGTGAACAGAATACAGGTGTATAATGTTAGGAATAAGACACATGTGAAAAGCAGCATTAAGTAACAATTTACAGGGTGTGAGTACTCCAGAGAGATCCTTCCTTTTGGGCCTCCTTATCTCGAGAGACAATGGATATGCGCGTGGAGGTGGTCAGTGGTTTGTGAAGCAGCGCCTGGAGCGGCTATAAAGGCCAATTCTGGAGTGACAGGCTCTGCAGAGAAATTTGATTGTCGTGGCTGTTGCACCGATTGACTGTTGAGAGATAGGGAAGGAGAAAAGGAGCAGGGAGAACGAAACCGATGGAAAAAGAAAAGCAGAAGTAAAGAGAAAGAAGAAACAGTGTAAATAATTCACTATCATAAAGTACTGGAATGTCCAGAACAATTCGTGAGAGTAACTGTGAGTTGAAGTTTTCTGTTGTCAGATTGTGTTCATTTTCCTGTTGGACTTGATCCTCTGTGTTGATTTCTGTCAGGTCCTCATTTTGTTTTGCAGGAAGTTCCTATTCCTTACTTAGTGACTGAATAAACAGAATAGAATCAGTTCTTCACTGATGGTAATTCATTATTTAAATAATGCACTTTAAAATCTCTGTGAATACTGAATTCAAAAATGAGCGAAGCTGATATCAGAAATACTTTTAATTTATATTTAATAGCCTGTACAAACTAAATATATTGACTATCTTGTAGAAACAATAAACTGTTCTCCAACACCAATAACCACAGGGATTATTGTTTGACTGTATTAATTGAGTTGCATTACTGGGATCTATAGATTAGATTTCCTCTAACACTCTGCTGCAGTCTCTCCCTGTGAATCTCAGCCTCTCCTCTCACTGTATTGAATCCTCAGTCTCCTCATCCATTGCTTGTGTTTGTCCACCTTCCCAAACCATCTGCTCCAGTCTCCCCATCCTGCTCCAACATGGCCTTTCTATGGAATTTAGAAGATTATGAGGTTATTTGATGAATGTTTTCAAGATAAGAAGTGAAAGTGATAGGGGAGACAGAGAGTAACAATTCCAACTGGCTGCGGAGTCAGGAACTTGGGGGCATAGTCTAAAAATCTAAACGCAGCCTTAAAACCTTTCAGGAGTCAAATGAAGAAACACTTCAACACACCAGGTGTGGTATCAGTTTGGCACTCTCTTCTACAAACACCAATTGATGCTGAGACACTTGTTAGTTTTTAAATCTGTGTTTGATAGCTTTTTGTTAACCAAAGGTATTAAGGGGCAAAGGTCGGTACATGGAGTTCGATCACACATCAGTCATGAGCTCATCAAATGACACAGGAGGTTTGAGGGGCCCAATGGCCTCCTCCTCTTCCTCTGCCCAATGCTGTCACTCTCTGTGCCTTGGTCTGTGTCTCTCTCTTTGTCTCTCTTTCTGTCTGTCTGTCTGTCTCTCTCCTCTCTCAAACATCTGTGGAAATCCATTTTAGCCATTTTAGGCTAGTTCTCGGTGACCATTTTATGTTACCACAACACTGGGACATTTATTCCAGAGACCGACTCCTCACCAATGTGAAGGTAGTGCTCAAATTGTGACAGAGACACAGACATGGAGACACTGAGCCACTCAGTAATAAAAAGGAACTAATCATTCCCTTGTGCCCAATAATTTTCCCTCCACTGTGATTAGGCTGGGTGGCCTGCAATTACTCCGTCTATTACTTTCTCCCTTGTTAACCAACAGTACAACATACGCAGTCCTCCAGTCCTCTGGCAGCACGACTATAACCAGAGAGGATTGGAAAATGATGGTCAGAGCCTCTGCTATTTCCTCCCTTGCACCACTAAACAGTCTGAGCCTGGTGAATTATCAGCTTTGAAAGATGCAAAACCCCTGAATATTTCCTCTCTCACTGTTTATCCCATTCAATATTTCAAACCCCTCCTCATTGACTACAATGTCTGTTTCGTCCCCTCTTTTGTGGAGACATTCGATATGTATTCATTAAGAACCATGCCCGCATCTTCCGCCTCCACGGTTCGGAAAAAAGAGGAGAGACGATATAAAGTAAAGGATACAATTCTAAAGGAGGTGCAGGAACAGACACACAGGGGGGTATTTGTGCACTAATCACTGAAGGTGGCAGGGCAGGTTCAGAAAGTGGTTCATTGGCAGAAGGGGTCCTGAGATTATAAGGAAGATATGACCATTGTAAAACGCTGGTTTGCCTTCAACTGGAGCATTGTCCAATTCTGGACATTGTACTTTAGGAAGAATGTGGGAGCATTGGAGAAGCTGCAGAAAAGATTCACAAGAATGGTTCCAAGGATGAGGGGCCTCAGATACGTGGATAGATTGGAGAAGCTGGGGTTGTACTCTGTGTCTCTCTCTGTCGTCCTCTCTCTATCTCTCCCTCCTGCTATCTCTGACACTAAGAGGGAGACAGAGGGAAAGAGGCATAGATATGCAGGCAGAGAGAGGGCTGTAGAGAGGGACATGGTTGGAGAGAGAGACATTGTTGGGGTGGATTGAAAGGGAGAATGTAAGATACATTCATTTGATGCAATCCTTCACTGCTGTGTATGCAAACAGAGAAATATAGCTATGTCGAGTTAAATATTGGTAGAGTGGGAGAAATGTGGATGAAGTTGGGGCCCAGGCGGCCAATTTTGATGATCAGGAAGGAAAACGCTCCGTTGTAATCATCCAGCAAGTTATTCCACCATGGAAGCCATCGCGCCGTCATGATATTGGTGTGGAAATCTTGAAATCTATGCACATGGTTATTGACCCCTCTGTTAAGGGAAATGGGTCCTGCCTATCCTTTCTATCTCGGCCCTTCATTATTTTATACACCTCTATTAAATCTTTCCTTCAACCTTCTCTGTTCCAAAGAAAACAATTCCAGCCAATCCAATCTTTCCTCACAGTTTAAATTCTCCATTCCTGACAACATCCTCTGTAAATCTCCTCGGTGCCCTCTCCAGTATGATCACATCATTCCTGTAATGTGGTGACCAGAACTGCACACAGTACTTTATCTGTGGTCTAACTAGTGTTTTAAACAGTTCTAGCATAACCTCCCTGCTTTTCTGTTCTCTACATCGGCCAATAAAGAAAAGTATTCCGTAAGCCTTCTTAACCACCTTATCCACCTGTCCTGTTACCCTCAGGAATCAGTGGACAGTCCCTCCAAGGACCCTCTGTTCACAGGCTGAGAGATGGTTCAGTTAGATTGAAAGAGCAAATGTAAAACATAATAATTTGATGTAATCCTTCACTGCAGTTTGCACAGACATACGAGCGAGAGGCATGGAGTGTGAAACATCGGGGTAGAGGGAGAAAAATAGATGGAGGTGGTAACCAATTGGAAAGGAGTGATAGGGACTGAGAGAGGTAATCTCTGGTAAACTCTCTTGCTGGTAATCTCTCTCCATTTCTATCTCTCTCTTCCCCTCTCTTCTACTCTCTGAAACCCTATTTCATCTCTCTGTTACTCACTTTCGAAGTCTATCTCTCTACTTTTCTCCCTCTCCCTCCATCTCCCTCTGTACACTGTCTCAATCTCTCCCTCTTGCTCTCAGGATGGGAAGAGGGAGAAAGAGAGGCAGAGAAAGGGTGTTGCAGGCAGTGAGAGATGAGGAGAAAGAGACAGAGGAACAGTGAGTCTGGCATTGGTGGATGGATCTTTACTCTGTATCGAAACCCGCGCGGACCTGCCCTGTGAGTATTCGATGGGGACGGGGAGGACTGTCTACAGATCAAAAATTAGTCGGAAACCCTTTCAAAGATGAAGTTTAGAAACACTTCTACAAACAAAGGGTGGTCGAAGTTGGGAACTGTCTTCCACAAATGACCCCACCCAATCTCTGCAGTCTCCTCCAGCTCCACAATCCACCAATATCTATGATCCTATAATTTTGGCCTTTTGAGCATCCCCAATTTGAATCGTTCCAACATTGGTGGCCGTGCCTTCAAGCTTCCAAGACCCTCAATCTGGAATTCCTTTCCTAAACCTCTCCGTCTCAATAACTCAATATCCTCTTTGAAGACGCTCCCTCAAACCAAGCTCTTTGACCAGGTTTTTGTTCGTCTGGTCTAATATCCCCTTAAGTAACTTGATGTCAACTTTTTAATTGCCTTATTTATTTGTTGGATGTGTGCGTTAGTGGCCAGGCCAGCATTTATTGCCCATTCCTCATGGCCCTTGAGAAGGTGGTGTTGAGCCTCCTTCTTGAACCACTGCAGTCCATGTGGGGTAGGTACACCCACAGTGCTGTTAGGAAGGGAGTTCCAGGATTTTGACCCAGTAACAGTGAAGGAATGGTGATATAGTTTCAAATTAGGATGGTGTGTGACTTTAGTTGTTGTGTGCGGACAGTGCTTTCAGTGCGCAATCCATTTAAATTTTTAATTATCTATTTTTTCATGTGGTTAGATGTAAATTTTCTCCCACAATCTGCCTGCCTCCCCGTATCTGCTCACTCTTTCTGCCCGTCTCTTCCTCCTTCTCTAAATCCACTGCTTTACTCTGTATCTTAACTCACACTGTACCTGCCCTGGGAGCTCTCATTATGGTGCTTAAGCAATGAGTTATACAGTTCCAGCATAACTTTCCCTGCTCTTATGTACTTTAACAGCCTTGTTGGGAATGGCACTGCAGTTTGAAAATATGAAGCACTGATCCAACATTCGCCCCCTAAACTATCACACTTTACCCCCAGTACTGACTGGGCAGATAATGTGGATTGTTACTGACGTTCTGCCATGGTCCCCTCACACACTGTATCCCAATTCCCCTGCTTCTAAAGTTTGTCAGTGTTTAATATTTTTTTTTCAATAATATAAAATCTCACTTCTGTTTGAAAATATCAATCATTGATCCAACACTTGCCCCCAAAGCACTCACACTAAACCCGTGATCTTTCCTTTCAAAATTAGTTTTTGCACACAGCCAGTTTTACGTTTTAATTCTATCTATTTTCAACATTATTGGATGTAAAGATTTTCCGATAATATCGCCCTCCCTCTCTCTCTCTCTGTCTCTCCGTCTGTCCCTTTCTCCCTCTCTATCTGTCTCCCTCGTTTTCTACCTGTCTCTCTCCCTCTGCATCTGCCTGCCTCCCTTTCTGTCTGTCTTACTCTGCATTTGCCTACCTCCCTTTCTGTCTGTCCGCCTCTGTCTCTGTTTCTTCTTTTTTCTCTATCATTACAGCTCTGTCTCTCTCTCTCTGCCTCTGTCTCTGTACCACTCTGTCTGTGTCTCTCTCCATCTGTTTCTCTCTCCCTCCATCTCTCCGTCCCTCTGTACATGGACAGCAATGTTTTGAGCCATTTGTTTGGTTAATTTTGAATCTTTAACTCTTGCTTTTGTTGGGAATAACAATGCAGTTTGAAAATATCAAACACTCATCTAACACTCATCCCTAAAACCCTCACATTAAACCCCAAATACCGGTCTGGGCCGACAATGGGGATTGTTCCTGCGGTTCCGTCAAGGTCTCATTTCGCTATCTCTTCTGTCTCTCACTGTCTTCCACTTTGTCCCTCTCTCTCCATTTCCCCATTTGTTTTCGTTTCCCTCTTCTCCTCTTTCCTTCATCATCCCCAACTTTATAAATGGAGAGGGTGCTCTTTCCACTTTATAAAGAAAGAGGCAGGTTCCTCCACTTTATTCATGGAGAGGCCGCTCTCTCTACTTTATAGATCGAGTCCAAGCTCCCTCTACTTTGTACACAGAAAGGGAGCTCCCTCTGTTTTATACAGCTGCCATGGTGGGATTTGAACCCCTGCCCCCAGGCCATCCGGTTGGGCCTCTGGATTACGTGAGCAGTGAAATTATCATTAACGAACTGTCTCCCAAATGGATGCAAAAAGTGTCTGTCCCGTAATATCACTCAAAGTAGTTTCAGGGCTGGAACCCTGAACATGGTCCCGAATCAGAGACTCAAAGTTAGCATTTTAACTGGGAAAAGGCAGGAACAGAGTGAAACGGGATTGCTTTTCTCCCTGGATTCAGTGTCCACTGCAGACAGTTCAGTTACATTTACAATCGAAAAGCCAGGAGTGATCAAGGTCAAAACAATAACATGGAAAATGTAAGTGACGTCACTCATAATTGAAGCATCCGTCCAGTATGAGTACAGATTTCACGTTTATTCCCGAGACAGGTCTTACTCAGAAAATGTTAACTTTGAGTCTCTGATTGATATTGAAATGATTGTGTTTTATCCACCACATTATGTACATCAGAGTCAAAACTACTAATGTAATGTGTTTGTTCAGGTGAGTACAAAGAGCAAAGAACAAAGAAAATTACAGAACAGGAACAGGCCCTTCGGCCCTCCAAGCCTGCGCCGATCCAGATCTTTGATCTAAACATGTCGCCTATTTTCTAAGGGTCTGTATCTCTTTACTTCCAGCCCATTCATGTATCTGTCTAGATACATCTTAAAGGATGCTATCGTGCCCGCGTCTACCACCTCCACTGGCAACGCGTTGCAGGCACCCACCACCCTCTGCGTAAAGAAATTTCCACGCATATCCCCCCTATACCTTTCCCCTTTCACTTTGAACTTGTGACCCCTAGTAATTGAATCCCCCACTCTAGGAGAAAGCTTCTTGCTCTCCAGCCTGTCTATGCCTCTCATGATTTTGTACACCTCAATCAGGTCCCCCCTCAACCTTCATTTTTCTAATGAAAATAATCCTAATCTGCTCTACCTCTCTTCATAGCTAGCGCCCTCCATACCAGGCAACAGACTGGTGAACCTCCTTTGCACCGTTTCCAAAGCATCTACATCCTTTTGGTAATGTGGCGACCAGAACAGCACACAGTCTTCCAAATGTGGCCGAACCAAAGTCCTCTACAACAGTAACATGACCTGCCAACCCTTGCACTCAATACCCCGTCCGATGAAGGAAAGCATGCCGTATGCCTTCTTGACCACTCCATTGACCTTCGTTGCCACCTTCAGGGAACAATGCTCCTCAACACCCAAATCGCTCTGTACATCAATTTTCCCCAGGACGTTTCCATTTACTGTATAGTTCATTCTTGAATTGGATCTTCCAAAATGCATCACCTCGCATTTGCCCTGATTGAACTCCATCTGCCATTTCTCTGCCCAACTCTCCAATCTATCTATATTCTGCTGTCTTCTCTGACAGTCCCCTTCACTATCTGCTACTCCACCAATCTTAGTGTCGTCTGCAAACTTGCTAATCAGACCACCTGTACTTTCCTCCAAATCATTTATGTATATCACAAACAACAGTGGTTCCAACACGGATCCCTGTGGAACACCAATGGTTACACGTCTCCATTTTGAGAAACTCCCTTTCACTGCTACTCTCTGTCTCCTGGTGCCCAGCCAGTTCTTTATCCATCTAGCTAGTACACCTTGGACCCCATGCTCCTTCACTTTCTCCATCAGCCTGCCATGGGGAACCTTATCAAACGCCTTACTGAAGTCCATGTATATTACATCTACTGCCCTTCCCTCATCAATCAACTTTGTCACTTCCTCAATGAATTCTATTAAGTTGGTAAGACATGACCTTCCCTGCACAAAACCATGTTGCCTATCACTGATAAGTCCATTTTCTTCCAAATGGGAATAGATCCTATCCCTCAGTATCTTCTCCAGCAGCTTCCCGACCACTGACTTCAGGCTCACCGGTCTATAATTACCTGGATTATCCCTGCTATCCTTCTTAAACAAGGGGGCAACATTAGCAATTCTCCAGTCCTCCGAGACCTCACCCGTGTTTAAGGATGCTGCAAAGATATCTGTTTCGGCCCCAGCTATTTCCTCCCTCGCTTCCCACAGTAACCTGGGATAGATCCCATCCGGACTTGGGGACTTGTCCATCTAAATGCCTTTTCGAACACCCAACACTTCCTCCCTCCCTATGCCGACTTGACCTAGAGTAATTAAACATCTGTTCCTCACCTCAACATCCGTCATGTCCCTCTCCTCGGTGAATACCAATGCAAAGTACTCGTTTAGAATCTCATCAATTTTCTCTGACTCCACGCATAACTTTCCTCCTTTGTCCTTGAGTGTGCCAATCCTTTCTCTAGTTACCCTCTTGCTCCTTATATATGAATAAAAGGCTTTGGAATTTTCCTTAACCCTGTTTGCTAAAGATATTTCATGACTCCTTTTAGCCCTCTTAATTCCTCGTTTCAGATTGGTCCTACATTCCCGATATTCTTTCAAAGCTTCGTCTTTCTTCAGCAGCCTAGACCTTATGTTTGCTTTCTTTTTCCTCTTAGCTCGTCTCACAATTTCACCTGCCATCCATGGTTCTCTAATCTTGCCATTTCTATCCCTCATTTTCACAGGAACATGTCTCTCCTGCACGCTAATCAACCTCTCTTTAAAAGCCTCCCACATCGCACATGTGGATTTACCATCAAACAGCTGCTCCCAATCTACATTCTCCAGCTACTGCCGAATTTTGGTATCGTTGGCCTTCCCCCAATTTCGCACTCTACCTTTAGGACCACTCTTGTCTTTGTCCATGTGTATTTTAAAACTTACGGAATTGTGATCACTATTCCCAAAGTAGTCCCCTACTGAAACTTCAACCACCTGGCCGGGCTCATTCCCCAACACCAGGTCCAGTATGGCACCTTCCGGAATTGGACTATTTACAGGCTACTCTAGAAAACCCTCCTGGATGCTCCTTACAAATTCTGCTCCATCTAGACCTCTAACGCTAAGTGAATCCCAGTCATTGTTGGGTAATAGCAATGAACAGGGGTATAAAAGTGTCAGTGGAGACTTATCCCCTTTAAAAATCAGGACCCATTGGAATGAATCAGCTCAGAGTGCCTGCTGGAGCTGTGGATTCCAGGCTACTAGAAGTCTCTGCTTCTCACAGAAGTGGGATATCCAGTAATCTATCAGATAGAAGACACTTACTATTTGGTACTTGCAGCAATTGGAGTTGCTGGTAAGCAGTATCTCAGCTGTTAATGGTGTAAATCGATGTTAACTGTGCTGCTGCACTGAGTATTATTTCCCTCTGTGTGTGTTACACAGCTGCCTGTTCTTTTCCAGCAATTTACTGATGGAATCTCCTCATTGTCTAGTCTTTCATTCTTGCAGCGAATGTATTATGCATTTAATGGTATTGTTTTAAGTAACTGTGGCATTGTTACTGGACGATTCGGTGTATTGAATGTATTGGAATGAGATGTTTCAGTGAGGATCAATTAACAGACCATTAGGAGTTTTTACCATTTTCATGATGTGGATCTAACTGGTCCTGGAATATTTTTACGAATTTTTTTAGTGATTGATAATGAGACATCTCACGGTCTCAATGTTACAAGGGGACAGAACAATGTCCTCCATCCCCAATAACATGGCTTAGTTTAACTGGAATTTCAATGTGTTTATTGATTATCACTGTTATCAAATATTATTTCACTCTGTGTGTGTGTCTGATACTGCTTCAGACAGGTTACTGATCTGGCGACTGAACTGAGTTTGCTGCTGACTCTTTCACTTGTCCTTCTCTGCTTCACTGTGGACCTTCACTGTCACTGGACTGCATTGTAAAATAGAAATTATTGATGTGATGTTGTACTGGTTTTCACTCTATCAGTTGGAATCAAGACTCTTTCCATTTATCTGCAGATTATCGGCTGCAAAGCTGATGTTGGTGTTTTATTAATTAAACAGTCCCACATTCTAACAGATTACTTTAGAATTCCAGGAGAAGGAATTTCAATGATTGTGAGGTTTGTCTGGAAGTAGCTTTCGATCCTGTATATTCCACGTATTGTAGATGAAGTGAAGAGTGTAGGTGAACAGGTGGAGACTTGGTTGTTCTGTAGATACATTAAATTATTCACAGAGGTTTCACCATTGAACTACTGACTCTGAGAATAGAATCATTGAACCTGGGGCTGGTGAACAGAACACACACGCAGAATTTTAGGAAGAAATCATATGTGAAAAGCAGCATTACGTAACAATTTACACGTGTGAGTACTCCGGAGAGATAGGGAAGGAGAAAAGGAGCAGGGAATTGCTGAATTCAATAAAGAGCAAGGCTGATATCAGAAATATATTTAAATTAATATTTAATTGCTTGTCCAACTAAATATATGGGCTATATTGTATAATCAATGAACTGCTCTCCAACACCAATAACCACAGGGAGTATTGTTTGAATGTATTAATTGAGGTGTTTTACTGGGATCTATAGATTAGATTTCGTCTAACACTCCACTGCAGTTTCTCCCTGTGAATCTCAGCCTCTCCTCTCACTGTATTGAATCCTCAGTCTCCTCATCCATTGCTTCAGTATATCCACTTTCCCAAACCATCTGCTCCACACTCCCCTCCTGCTCCAACATGTCCTTTTCCTTCTCTCCCTCCCAATCTCACTCACTGTTTCCACCTCCAGGTCCCTTGTCCAACCTGATTGGAATACAGTAACATCGGAGAAGGAGGAGGCCATTCAGCCCTTCGAGCCTGCTATGCCATTCGAGATCTTTGCTGATTCTCCAACACAGCGCTGCAGTTTTCCCACTTGGTAACAGTCCCTGTCGGTTCCCTGAACCCAGAGCAACAAACCAGCTACACATCCCGCTCTCCCCAAACCTTCCCAACCAACAGTCTTTAGACAAACTCCCAATTAACCCATTGGATTCCATCTCTTTAAAACCCCTTCTCATTTCCCCACTGACACTGCATCCTCACTCAGTACTTCCAGTAGATCCGGTGCAAACTTTATTCACTTTCTGCATCAATTTCCCAATTCATTATTAATAATTGTGTTTTCAAACATTTCACTGTGACAAAGCACTGCCCAGGTTAATGAATCAGTTTTCACTGCTCGATGCAGCAACAAAGCTGGAAATTTCAGCCCAGATCCTGTCAAACTGCTGCTTTGTCTCCAGGTCTGATCAGTAATTTCTCTGCTTCTTTTTCTCTCTCTCTTCCAGTTAACTTGGTGGCGATTGTGATCCTGTCCCGAGGAAAGTGCGGTCTCTCCAAATGTATCAGTGTCTACCTGGTGGGAATGGCAGTGTCTGATCTCCTGGTCGTTATCACTGATCCCATATTGAGATGGATTGTTTGAATTTATTTCCCATATTCATTCCTGAGAATTACTCCTGTGTGTTCTCTCATTGGCGTTCTGCTTTCTGCATCCACAGTTGTTTCTGTCTGGCTCACAGTCACTTTCACCTTTGATCGATTTGTGGCCATTTGTTGTGAGAAGCTGAAAACAAAGTATTGCAGCGAGAAAACAGCGGCTGTGGTTGTGGGAACAGTGAGTGTGCTGGGCTGTTTAGAGTCTCTCCCCTGGTACTTTACACTGGAACAAGAATACATTATTGATAATGTTCCCGTGGGTTGTGATTATAAACTGAGCTACTTCACTTCCCCCATATGGGGGGCATTTGAATTGTTTAACCGCATTTTAACCCCTTGTGTCCCGGTCTTTCTGATTTTGCTGTTCAATGTTCTGACTGTCAGACGGATTTTATTCTCCAGTAAAGTCCGCAGGGGATTCCGGCGCCACAGCAATGCAGAGAATCACAAGGACCCAGAGATGGAGAATCGCAGGAAATCAATTATTTTACTCTTCAGTATATCCGGCAGTTTTATATTGTTGTGGGTGACCCGGGTTGTGTATAACATTTGGTGGAGAATTGCAGATATTTATTATTATTCCTCCTCCACTGACCCTCTCTTTATCACAGATCGAACATCAAAGATGCTGCAGATTCTCAGTTCCTGCACCAACACATGTATTTACACTGTGACCCAGACTAAATTCAGACAGGAGCTGAAGAAGGCGGTGAAATACCCTCTCAATCTCATTGTTAAATTAGTGAAATCATAGAAAGAGCTGAAGGGTTTCAAACGCTGTAACTATATCCCATTCCACCTCGACCCACCCAGACCCCCAGTTCCACCTCCCACCCTCCACCCGCCTCTGTGATAATTTGGCCGGCGCCATCTTTAGTCCTGGCAGCTTCCTGAGCGTGGGCAGACCCTGACGTTTAACTGGAATAGTGTGCGTTTGCGCATGTGCCAGTACAGCGCCACCTTGTGGTTGCTTTAGTCAACAAACGCAGCCAGTGGACAAAGCTGCAAATCGCAGTGATTGCGAGGTGGTGAGAGGGGCAGTAACTGCAGTGAGACAGGGACTCCAGCAGATGGAGATGATGAGAGAGGGGCAGTAACTGCAGTGAGACCGGGGCACCAGCAGATGGAGATGGTGAGAGGGTGCAGTAACTGCAGTGAGGCAGGGACACAAGCAGATGGAGATGGTGAGAGGGGGCAGTAACTGCAGTGAGGCAGGGACACCAGCAGGCAGAGATGGTGAGCAGGGCAGTAACTGCAGTGAGAGAGGGACACCAGCAGATGGACATGGTGAGGGACGACAGTAACTGCAGTGAGGCAAGGACACCAGCAGATGGAGATGGTGAGATGGGACAGTAACTGCAGTGAGGCAGGGACACCAGCAGATGGAGATGGTGAGAGGGGGCAGTAACTGCAGTGAGGCAGGGACACCAGCAGATGGGAATGCTGAGAGGGGGCAGTAACTGCAGTGAGGCAGGGACACCAGCAGATGGAGATGGTGAGCGGGGAACAGTAACCGCAATGAGACAGGGACACCAGCAGATGGAGGTGGTGAGAGGGGGACAGTAACTGCAGTGAGACAGGGACACCAGCAAATGGAGATGGTGAGAGGGGTGACCGTAACTTCAGTGAGAGAGGGATACCAGCAGATGGAGATGCTGAGCCATTGCTGATGGGAGATGATGTGTGACTGAGTTTGAAAGTTTCCAAAAGTTTGAGGAGGTTACTTTCTGTAAACTTGAGATGCTGAATGTAATAATTTCAATACAATTTGTGTTAAATGGCTATCTTCCTACTATGTAAACACTTGTAACATTAAACTGGTTCCTGTTTGGAAGCGTATTTTTAGTGATTAAAGATAATTTATAAATAAAACAACAGCATCAAATTAAACTCAAACAATCATTTACAAATAAAATCTCTCTGAATAAGTTGTGTTGATTTCTTCATCACTAACGTTATGACATCTCTCTCTCACTTCTCCTTCGCTGCTGGTATCTTCTGCAGTATAACAGTATATTCTGTAGTAATAGAATCATTGAACCTGGGGCTGGTGAACAGAACACAGATGCAGAATGTTAGGAATAAATCATATGCGAAAAGTAGCATTAGCTAACAGTTTGCAGGGTGTGACTAATCCGAAGAGATAGGGAAGGAGAAAAGGAGCAGGGAGAATGAAACCGACGGAAAAGAAAGGCAGAAGTAAAGAGAAAGAGAAAGAAGAAACAGTGTAAATAATTCACTATCATAAAGTACTGGAATGTCCAGAACAATTCGTGAGAGTAACTGTGAGTTGAATTTGTCTGTTGTCAGATTGTGTTCATTTTCCTGTTGGACTTGATCCTCTGTGTTGATTTCTGTCTGCTCCTCATTTTGTTTTGTAGAAAGTTCCTATTCCTTACTTAGTGACTGAATAAACAGAATAGAATCAGTTCTTCACTGATGGTAATTCATTATTTAAATAATGCACTTTAAAATCTCTGTGAATACTGAATTCAAAAATGAGCGAAGCTGATATCAGAATATTTTTAATTTATATTTAATAGCCTGTACAAACTAAATATATTGACTATATTGTATAAACAATGAACTGTTCTCCAACACCAATAACCACAGGGATTATTGTTTGAATGTATTAATTGAGTTGTATTACTGGGATCTAGAGATTATATTTCCTCTAACACTCTGCTGCAGTCTCTCCCTGTGAATCTCAGCCTCTCCTCTCACTGTATTGAATCCTCAGTCTCCTCATCCATTGCTTGTGTTTGTCCACCTTCCCAAACCATCTGCTCCAGTCTCCCCATCCTGCTCCAACATGGCCTTTCCATGGAATTTAGAAGATTATGAGGTTATTTGATGAATGTTTTCAAGATAATAAGATTTTGGTTAACCAAAGGAATTAAGGGGCAAAGATAGGTACATGGAGTTAGATCACACATCAGCCACGAGCTCATTGAATGACAGAAGAGGGTTGAGGGGCCAAATGGCCTCCTCCTCTTCCTCTGTCCAATGACAAATATCTTGCTATCACTCTCTATGTCTTGGTCTGTGTCTCTCTCTTTGTCTCTCTTTCTGTCTGTCTGTCTGTCACTCTCCTCTCTCAAATATCTGTGGAAATCCACAAACATTACACAGCCATTTTAGGCTGGTTCTCGGTGGCCATTCTGTGTTACCACAATACTGGGACATTTATTCCAGAGACCGACTCCTCGCCAATGTAAGGGTGGTGCTCAAATCGTGACAGAGACACACTCATGGAGACACTGAGAGACACAGTACTCGAAAAGAATTATTCATTCCCTTGTGCCCAATAAATTGCCCTCCACTGTGAGTAGGCTGGGTGACCTGTAATTACTCAGTCTATTACTTTCTCCCTTGTTAATCAACAGTACAACATCCGCAGCCCTCCAGTCCTCTGGCAGCACGACGATAACCAGTGAGGATTGGAAAATGATGGTCAGAGCCTCTGCTATTTCCTCCTTTGCACATGTAAACAGTCTGAGCCTGGAGTACTACCAGCTTTCAAAGATGCTAAACCCCTTAATAATTTTTTTCTCACCGTTTATCCCATTCAATATTTCAAACCCCTCCTCATTGACTACAATGTCTGTGTTGTCCCCTCTTTTGTGAAGACAGTCGCTATGTAGTCATTAAGAACCATGCCCACATCTTCCGCCTCCACGGTTAGGAAAAAGGAGGAGAGACGATATAAAGTAAGGGATACAATTCTAAAGGAGGTGCAGGAACAGACACATCTGGGGAGTATTTGTGCACCAATATATGAAGGAGGTAGGACATGTTCAGAAAGTGGTTAAATGGCAGAAGGGGTCCTGAGATTATAAATAGAGACATTGAATACAAAAGCAAGGAAAATGTGACCTTTGTAAAACGCTGGTTTGCCTTCAACTGGAGCATTGTCCAATTCTGGACACCGTACTTCAGGAAGAATGTGGGGGCATTAGAGAGGGTGCAGAAAAGATTCACAAGAATGTTTCCAGGTGTGAGGAACTTCAGTTACGTGGAGAGATTGGAGAAGCTGGGGTTGTTCTCTGTGTCTCTCTCTGCCTTCCTCTCTCTGTCTCTCCCTCCTGTTATCTCTGACACTAAGAGGGAGACAGAGGGATAGAGGCTTAGATATGCAGGCAGAGAGAGGGTTGTTGAGAGGGACAAGATTGGAGACAGAGAGATTGTTGGGGTGGATTGAAAGGGAGAATTTAAGTTATATTCATTTGATGTAATCCTTCATTGCTGTGTACGCAAGCAGAGAAGGATAGGTATGTAGAGTGAAATGTTGGTCGAGTGGGAGAAATGTGGATGAAGTTGGGGCCCCGGCGGCCAGTTTTGATGATCAGGAAGGAAAACGCTCCATTGTAAACATCCAGCAAGGTATTCCACCATGGAAGCCATCACACCCTCATGATATTGGTGTGGAAATCTTGTAATCTATGCCCATGGTTATTGACCCCTCTGTTAAGGGAAATGGTCCTTCCTATCCACTCTATCCAGGCCCGTCATTATTTTATACACCTCAATTAAATCTTCCCTTCAACCTTCTCTGTTCCAAAGAAAACAATTCCAGCCTATCCAATCTTTATTCATAGTTAAAATTCTCCATTCCTGACAACATCCTCTGTAAATCCCCTCTGTACCCTCTCCAGTATGATCACATCCTTCCTGTAATGTGGTGACCAGAACTGTACACAGTACTCTAGCTGTGGTCTAACTAGTGTTTTATACCGTTCTAGCATAACCTCCCTGCTCTTATATTCTCTGCATCGGCCAATAAAGGAAAGTATTACGTAAGCCTTCTTAACCACCTTATCCACCTATCCTGTTACCCTCAGGAAGCATTGGACATTCACTCCAAGACCCCTCTGTTCCCAGACAGAGGGATTGTTCAGTTAGATTGAAAGAGCAAATGTAAAACATAATAATTTGATGTAACCCTTCACTGCAGTACACACAGACATACGAGCGAGATGCATGGAGTTTGAAACATCGGGGAAGAGGGAGAAAAATAGATGGAGATGGTAACAAATTGGAAAGGAGTGATAGGGACTGAGAGAGAGGTAATCTCTGGTAAACTCTCTTGCTGGTAATCTCTCTCCATCTCAAACTTTCTCTTCCCCTCTCTTCGACACTCTGAAAACCTATTTCTTCTCTTTGTTACTCACTTTCCAAGTCTATCTCTCAACTTTTCACCCTCTATCTCTGTCTCCGTCTGTACACTATCTCAATCTCTCCCTCTTGCTTTCAGGATGGGAAGAGGGAGAAAGAGAGGCAGAGAAAGGGTGTTGCAGGCAGTGAGAGATGAGGAGAAAGAGACAGAGGAACAGTGAGTCTGGCATTGGTAGATGGATCTTTACTGTGTATCTGACCCCGTGCGTACTGCCCTGTGAGTATTCGATGGGGACACTCTCAGACGGGGGAGACTGTCTAAAATTCAAAAATTATTCGAAAGCCCTTTCAAAGATGAAATTCAGAAACACTTCTGCAGACAAAGGGGGGTAGAAGTTTGGAACAGTCTTCCACAAATTACCCCTCCCTATCTCAGCAATCTCCCCCTGATCCGCAATCCACCAATATCTGTGATCCTCTAATTCTGGCCTCTTGAACATCCCCAATTTGAATGGTCCCACCATTGGTGTCAGTGCCTTCAAGCTGCCAGGACCCTAACTCTGGAATTCCTTTCCTAAACCTCTCCGTCTCACTAACTCTCTTTCCTCTTTGAAGACGCTCCCTCAGACCAACCTCTTTGACCAGGTTTTTGCTCGTCTAGTGTAATATCCCCTTAAGTGACTCAGTGTCAACTTTTTATTTGCCTTATTTATTTGTTGAATGTGTGCGTTAGTGGCCAGGCCAGCATTTATTGCCCATTCCTAATGGCATTTGTGAACGTGGTGTTGAGCCTCCTTCTTGAACCGCTGCAGTCCATGTGTTTAGTTTAGAGATGCTGCACTGAAACAGGCCCTTCGGCTCACCGAGTCTGTGCCGACCATCAAAAACCCGTTTTTACTAATCCGACACTAATCCCATATTCCTACCACATCCCCACCTGTCCCTATATTTCCGGACCACCTACCAATATTAGGGGCAATTTATAATGGCCAATTTACCTACCAAACTGCAAGTCTTTTGGCTTGTGGGAGGAAACCGGAGCACCCGCACAGGGAGAACTTGCAAACTCCACATAGGCAGGACCCAGAATTGAACCCGGGTCGCTGGAGCTGTGAGGCTTCAGTGCTAACCACTGCACCACTGTGCCGCCCCGTGGAGTAGGTACACCCACAGTGCTGTTCGGAAGGGAGATCCAGGATTTAGAACACAGAACATAGAACATCACAGCGCAGTACAGGCCCTTCAGCACTCGATGTTGCGCCGACCTGTGAAACCATCTGACCTACACTATTCCATTTTCATCCATATGTCTATCCAATGACCACTTAAGTGCCCTTAAAGTTGGCGAGTCTACTACTGTTGCAGGCAGGGCGTTCCACGCCCCTACTACTCTCTGTGTAAAGAAACTACCTCTGACATCTGTCCTATATCTTTCACCCCTCAACTTAAAGCTATGTCCTCTCGTGTTTGCCATCACCATCCGAGGAAAAAGGCTCTCACTATCCACCCTGTCCAACCCTCTGATTATCTTATATGTCTCTATTAAGTCACCTCTTCTCCTCCTTCTCTCTAACGAAAACAGCCTCAAGTCTCTCAGCCTTTCCTCGTAAGACCTTCCCTCCATACCAGGCAACATCCTAGTAAATCTCCTCTGCACCTTTTCCAAAGCTTCCACATCCTTCCTATAATGCGGTGACCAGAACTGCACGCAATATTCCAGGTGCGGCCGCACCAGAGTTCTGTACAGCTGCAGCATGACCTCGTGGCTCCTAAACTCGATCCCCCTGCTAATAAAAGCTAACACACCATATGACTTCTTAACAGCTCTATTAACCTGGGTGGCAACTTTCAAGGATTTATGTACCTGGACACCAAGATCTCTCTGCTCATCGACACGACCAAGAATCTTCCCATTAGCCCAGTATTCTGCAATCCTGTTACTCCTTCCGAAGTGAATCACCTCACACTTTTCCGCATTAAACTCCATTTGCCATCTCTCAGCCCAGCTCTGCAGCCTATCTATGTCCCTCTGTAACCTACAACATCCTTCGGCAGATTCCACAACTCCACCGACCTTCGTGTCATCCGCAAATTTACTAACCCACCCTTCTACACCTTCATCCAGGTCATTTATAAAAATGACAAACAGCAGTGGCCCCAAAACAGATCCTTGCGGTACACCACTATAATCTATACTCCAGGATGAAAATTTAACATCAACCACCACCCTCTGTCTTCTTTCAGCTGGCCAAATTCTGATCCAAAGCACTAATTCACCTTCTGTATTTTCTGCAATAGCCTACCGTGGGGAACTTTATCAAACGCCTTACTGAAATCAATATAGACCACATCCACGGCTTTACCCTCATCCACCTGTTTGGCCACCATGTCACAAAACTCAATAAGGTTTGTGAGGCACGACCTACCCATCACAAAACCGTGCTGACTATCTCTAATGAACTTATTCTTTTCAAGATGATTATAAGTCCTATCTCTTATAACCTTTTCCAACATTTTACCCACAACCGAAGTAAGGCTCACAGGTCTATAATTACCAGGGCTGTCTCAACTCCCCTTCTTGAACAAGGGGACAACATTTGCTATCCTCCAGTCTTCCGGCACTATTCCTGTCGACAATGACGACATAAAAATCTAGGACAAAGGCTCTGCAATGTCCTCCCTGGCTTCCCAGAGAATCCTAGGATAAATCCCATCTGGCCCAGGGGACTTATCTATTTTCACACTTTCCAAAATTGCTAACACCTCCTCCTTGTGAACCTCAATCCCATTTGGCCTAGTAGTCTGTATCTCAGTATTCTCCTCGACAACAGTTTCTTTCTCCACTGTAAAGACTGACGTAAAATATTCATTTAAAACTTCCCCTATCTCCTCCGATTCCACACACAACTTCCCATTTGTGGGACCTAGTAACAGTGAGTGAATGGCGATATAGTTTCAAGTTAGGATGGTGTGTGACTTTAGTTGTTGTGTGCGGACAGTATTTTCAGTGAGCAGTCCATTTATATTTTTAATTATTTATTTTTTGACGTGGTTAGATGTAAAGGTTCTTCTACAATCTGACTGCCTCCCCGTATCTCCTCACTCTTTCTGCCCGTCTCTCCCTCCTTCTCTAAAGCCACTGCTTTACTCTGTATCTAAACTCCCACTGTACCTGCCCTGGGAGGTCTCATTATGGTGCTTAAGCAATGAGTTATACACTTCCAGCATAATCTCCCTGCTCTCATATACTTTAACAGCCTTGTTGGGAATGGCACTGCAGTTTGAAAATATGAAACACTGATCCAACATTCACCCCGAAAACAATCACACGAACCTCCAAAAATAGGACTGGACAGAAAATGAGGATTGTTAATGATTGTTACAACTTGTCTCATCCTCTCGCTGTCTCACCCTCTCAAGTCTGTTCCTTCCCATCTTTCTCTCTCAATTTCTCTCTCTCTCTATTTCTCCCTCTGTTTGTCTCCCTCCCTCTCTCCATGTCCCTTTCTCTCTGTGCATCTGTCTCTCTCCCTCTGTATCTGTCATCCTCGCTTTATCCCTGTCTTTCCCTCCGCATCTGCCTGGCTCCCTTTCTGTCTCTCTCCCTCTGAATTTGCCTGCCGCCCCGTTCTGTCTCTCTCCCTCTGAATTTGCCTGCCTCCCTTTCTATCTCTCTCCCTCTGTCTCTGTCCCACTCTGTCTGTTTCTCACTCCATCTGTGTCTCACACCCTCCATCTCTCCATCCCTCTGTACAAGGACAGCAATGCTTTTCCATTTGTTTGGTTCATTTTGAATCTTTAACTCTTGCTTTTGTTGGAAATGTCAATGTAGTTTGAAAATATGAAACACTCATCTAACACTCATTCGTAAAACCCACACATTAAACAACAAATACTGGACTGGGCAGACAATTGTTACTGGGGTTCCGTCAAGGTCTCATTTCGCTCTATCTTCTGTCCCTCATTGTCATCCACTTTGTCCCTCTCTCTCCATTTCACCATTTGTTTTCGCTTCCGTCTCTCATCTTTCCTTCATCGCCACCAACTTTATATATAAAGAGGGAGCTCCCTCCACTTATACATAGAGAGGGTACTCATTCCACTTATACATAGAGAGGGAGCTCCTTCCACTTATACATAGAGAGGGAGCTCCTTCCACTTATACATAGAGAGGGAGCTCCTTCCACTTATACATAGAGAGGGTGCTCCTTGCACTTATACATAGAGAGGGTGCTCCCTCCACTTATACATAGAGTGGGAGTTCCTTCCACTTATACATAGAGAGGGAGCTCCTTCCACTTATACATAGAGAGGGTGCTCCTTGCACGTATACACAGAGAGGGTGCTCCCTCCACTGATACATAGAGTGGGAGTTCCTTCCACTTATACATAGAGAGGGAGCTCCTTCCACTTATACATAGAGAGGGTGCTCCTTGCACGTATACACAGAGAGGGAGCTCCTTCCACTTATACATAGAGAGGGAGCTCCTTCCAATTATACATAGTGAAGGTGCTCCTTGCACTTATGCATAGAGAGGGTGCTCCTTCCACTTGATGCATAGAGAGGGAGCTCCTTCCACTTATACATAGAGAGGGTGCTCCTTGCACGTATACATAGAGAGGGTGCTCCCTCCACTTATACATAGAGAGGGTGCTCCTTGCACTTGATACATAGAGAGGGAGCTCCTTCCACTTACACATAGAGAGGGTGCTCCTTGCACTTATACATAGAGAGGGTGCTCCTTCCACTTGATACATCGAGAGGGTGCTCCTTTCACTTATACAGATAGAGGGAACTCCTTCCACTTATACATAGAGCGCGTGCTCCTTCCACTTATCCATAGAAAGGGTGATCCTTCCACTTATACATGGAGAGGGTGCTCCTTCCACTTGATACATAGAGAGGGTGGCTCCTTCCACTTATACAAAGAGAGCGAGCTCCTTCCACTTATACATAGAGAGGGTGCTCCTTCCATTTATACATAGAGAGGGTGCTCCTTCCACTTATACATAGAGAGGGAGCTACTTGCACTTATACGCAGAGAGGGTGCTCCTTCCACTTATACATAGAGAGGGTGGTCCCTCCACTGATACATAGAGAGGGTGCCCCTTGCACTTATACATAGAGAGGGTGCTCCTTCCACTTATACATAGAGAGGGTGCTCCTTCCACTTATACATAGAGAGGGTGCTCCCTCCATTTTATACATAGAGAGGGAGCTCTCTATGTATAAGTGGAGAGAGCTCCCATCACTTTATCCACAGAGAGGGAGCTCCGTCCACTTTATACATCGAGAGGGAGCTCCGTCCACTTTAGACATAGAGAGGGAGCTCCTTCCACTTAAACATAGAGAGGGAGCTCCTTCCACTTATACATAGAGAGGGTGCTCCTTGCACTTATACATAGAGAGGGTGCTCCTTCCACCTGATACATAGAGAGGGAGCTCCGTCCACTTATACATGGAGAGGGAGCTCCTTCCATTTATACAGAGAGGGAGCTCCTTCCACTTATACACAGAAAGGGTGCTCCTTGCACTTATACGTAGAGAGGGAGCTCCTTTCAACTTTACATAGAGAGGGTGCTCCTTGCACTTATACATAGAGAGGGTGCTCCGTCCACTTGATACATGGAGAGGGAGCTCCTTCCACTTATACATAGAGAAGGAGCTCCTTCCACTTTATACATTGAGAGGTTGCTCCTTCCACTTGATACATAGAGAGGGTGCTCCTTCAACGTGATACATAGTGAGGGTGCTCCTTCAACTTATACATAGAGAGGGTGCTCCGTCCACTTGATACATAGAGAGGGTGCTCCTTCCACTTGATACACAGAGAGGGAGCTCCATCCACTTTATACATAGAGAGGGAGCTCCTTCCACTTTATACATAGAGAGGGGGCTCCCTCCACTTTATGCATAGAGAGGGTGCTCCTTCCACTTATAAATAGAGAGGGTGCTCCTTCCTCTTATACATAGTGTAGGGTGCTCCCTCCACTTTATACATAGAGACGGAGCTCCTTCCACTTATACATAGAGAGGGATCTCCCTCCACTTTATACATAGAGAGGGAGCTCCTTCCACTTATACATAGAGAGGGAGCTCCCTCCACTTATACATAGAGAGGCTGCTCCTTCCACTTAAACATAGAGAGGGAGCTCCCTCCACTTTATACATAGAGAGGGTGCTCCTTCCACGTATACATAGAGAGGGTGCTCTTTCCACTTTAGACAAAGAAAGGGAGCTCCTTCCACTTATACATAGAGAGGGTGCTCCTTCCATTTATACATAGAGAGGGTGCTCCTTCCACTTATACATAGAGAGGGAGCTACTTGCACTTATACGCAGAGAGGGTGCTCCTTCCACTTATACATAGAGAGGGTGCTCCGTCTACTTTATACAGAGAGAGGGTGCTCCTTCAACTTAGACATAGAGAGGGAGATCCCTCCACTTATGCATGGAGAGATAGCTCCTTCCACTTTATACACAGAAAGGGAGCTCCGAAAACTTTATACATCGAGACGGAGCTCCCTCCACTTTAGACATAGAGAGGGAGCTCCTTCCACTTATACATAGAGAGGGTGCTCCTTCCACTTTATACAAAGAAAGGGAGCTCCTTCCACTTATACATAGAGAGGGAGCTCCTTCCACTTATACATAGGGAGGGAGCTTCTTCCACTTATACATAGAGAGAGAGCTCCTTCCACTTATACATAGAGAGGGTGCTCCTTCCACTTATACATTGAGAGGGTGCTCCTTCCACTTGATACATAGTGAGGGTGCTCCTTCCACTTATACATAGAGAGGGTGCTCCGTCCACTTTATACATAGAGAGGGTGCTCCTTCCACTTATACATAGAGAGGGAGCTCCCTCCTCTTATACATAGAGAGGGTGCTGCTTCCACTTTATACACAGAGAGGTTGCTCCGTCCACTTTATACATCGAGAGGGAGCTCCTTCCACTTATACATAGAGAGGGAGCTCCCTCCACTTTATACATAGAGAGGGAGTTCCCTCCACTTATACATAGAGAGGGAGCTCCTTCCACTTATACATTGAGAGGGAGATCCCTCCACTTTATACATAGAGAGGGAGCTCCTTCCACTTATACATAGAGAGGGTGCTCCTTCCACTTTATACAAAGAAAGGGAGCTCCCTCCACTTTATACATAGAGAGGGTGCTCCTTGCACTTACACAGAGAGAGGGAGCTCCTTCCACTTATACACAGAGAGGTAGCTCCTTGCGCCTATACATAGAGTGGTTGCTGCTTGCACTTATACATAGAGAGGGAGCTCCTTGCACTTATACATAGAGAGGGTGCTCCTTCCACCTGATACATAGAGAGGGAGCTCCGTCCACTTATACCTGGAGAGGGAGCTCCTTCCATTTATACAGAGAGGGAGCTCCTTCCACTTATACACAGAGAGGGTGCTCCTTGCACTTATACGTAGAGAGGGAGCTCCTTTCACTTATACATAGAGAGGGTGCTCCTGGCACTTATACATAGAGAGGGTGCTCCTTGAACCTATTCATAGAGAGGGTGCTCCGTCCACCTGATACATAGAGAGGGAGCTCCTTCCACTTATACATAGAGAGGGAGCTCCCTCCACTTTATACATTGAGAGGCTGCTCCTTCCACTTGATACATAGAGAGGGTGCTCCTTTAACGTGATACATAGTGAGGGTGCTCCTTCCACTTATACATAGAGAGGGAGCTCCTTCCACTTTATACATAGAGAGGGGGCTCCCTCCACTTTATGCATAGAGAGGGTGCTCCTTCGACTTATAAATGGAGAGGGTGCTCCTTCCTCTTATACATAGTGAGGGTGCTCCCTCCACTTTATACATAGAGAGGGAGCTCCTTCCACTTATACATAGAGAGGGATCTCCCTCCACTTTATACATAGAGAGGGAGCTCCTTCCACTTATACATAGAGAGGGAGCTCCCTCCACTTATACATAGAGAGGTTGCTCCTTCCACTTAAACATAGAGAGGGAGCTCCCTCCACTTTATACATAGAGAGGGTGCTCCTTCCACGTATACATAGAGAAGGTGCTCCTTCCACTTATACATCGAGAGGGAGCTCCATAAACTTTGCACATAGAGAGGGAGCTCCCTCCACTTGATACAGAGAGAGGGTGCTCCTTCCTCTAACACATGGAGAGGGAGCTCCTTCCACTTATACATAGAGAGGGTGCTCCGTCTACTTTATACAGAGAGAGGGTGCTCCTTCAACTTAGACATAGAGAGGGAGATCCCACCACTTATGCATGGAGAGATAGCTCCTTCCACTTTATACACAGAAAGGGAGCTCCGAAAACTTTATACATCGAGAGGGAGCTCCCTCCACTTTATACATAGAGAGGGAGCTCCTTCCACTTATAGATAGAGAGGGTGCTCCTTCCACTTTATACAAAGAAAGGGAGCTCCTTCCACTTATACATAGAGAGGGAGCTCCTTCCACTTATACATAGGGAGGGAGCTTCTTCCACTTATACATAGAGAGAGAGCTCCTTCCACTTATTCATAGAGAGGGTGCTCCTTCCACTTATACATTGAGAGGGTGCTCCTTCCACTTGATACATAGTGAGGGTGCTCCTTCCACTTATACATAGAGAGGGTGCTCCGTCCACTTTATACATAGAGAGGGTGCTCCTTCCACTTATACATAGAGAGGGAGCTCCCTCCTCTTATACATAGAGAGGGAGCTCCTTCCACTTATACATTGAGAGGGAGATCCCTCCACTTTATACATCGAGAGGGAGCTCCTTCCACTTATACATAGAGAGGGAGCTCCCTCCACTTTATACATAGAGAGGGAGTTCCCTCCACTTATACATAGAGAGGGAGCTCCTTCCACTTATACATAGAGAGGGTGCTCCTTCCACTTTATACAAAGAAAGGGAGCTCCCTCCACTTTATACATAGAGAGGGTGCTCCTTGCACTTACACAGAGAGAGGGAGCTCCTTCCACTTATACACAGAGAGGTAGCTCCTTGCGCTTATACATAGAGTGGTTGCTGCTTGCACTTATACATAGAGAGGGAGCTCCTTGCACTTATACATAGAGAGGGTGCTCCTTCCACCTGATACATAGAGAGGGAGCTCCGTCCACTTATACCTGGAGAGGGAGCTCCTTCCATTTATACAGAGAGGGAGCTCCTTCCACTTATACACAGAGAGGGTGCTCCTTGCACTTATACGTAGCGAGGGAGCTCCTTTCACTTATACATAGAGAGGGTGCTCCTGGCACTTATACATAGAGAGGGTGCTCCTTGCACCTATTCATAGAGAGGGTGCTCCGTCCACCTGATACATAGAGAGGGAGCTCCTTCCACTTATACATAGAGAGGGAGCTCCCTCCACTTTATACATTGAGAGGTTGCTCCTTCCACTTGATACATAGAGAGGTTGCTCCTTTAACGTGATACATAGTGAGGGTGCTCCTTCCACTTATACATAGAGAGGGAGCTCCTTCCACTTTATACATAGAGAGGGGGCTCCCTCCACTTTATGCATAGAGAGGGTGCTCCTTCGACTTATAAATAGAGAGGGTGCTCCTTCCTCTTATACATAGTGAGGGTGCTCCCTCCACTTTATACATAGAGAGGGAGCTCCTTCCACTTATACATAGAGAGGGATCTCCCTCCACTTTATACATAGAGAGGGAGCTCCTTCCACTTATACATAGAGAGGGAGCTCCCTCCACTTATACATAGAGAGGTTGCTCCTTTCACTTAAACATAGAGAGGGAGCTCCCTCCACTTTATACATAGAGAGGGTGCTCCTTCCACGTATACATAGAGAAGGTGCTCCTTCCACTTATACATCGAGAGGGAGCTCCATAAACTTTGCACATAGAGAGGGAGCTCCCTCCACTTGATACATAGAGAGAGTGCTCCTTCCTCTAACACATGGAGAGGGAGCTCCTTCCACTTATACATAGAGAGGGTGCTCCGTCTACTTTATACAGAGAGAGGGTGCTCCTTCAACTTAGACATAGAGAGGGAGATCCCACCACTTATGCATGGAGAGATAGCTCCTTCCACTTTATACACAGAAAGGGAGCTCCGAAAACTTTATACATCGAGAGGGAGCTCCCTCCACTTTATACATAGAGAGGCAGCTCCTTCCACTTATACATAGAGAGGGTGCTCCTTCCACTTTATACAAAGAAAGGGAGCTCCTTCCACTTATACATAGAGAGGGAGCTCCTTCCACTTATACATAGGGAGGGAGCTTCTTCCACTTATACATAGAGAGAGAGCTCCTTCCACTTATACATAGAGAGGGTGCTCCTTCCACTTATACATTGAGAGGGTGCTCCTTCCACTTGATACATAGTGAGGGTGCTCCTTCCACTTATCCATAGAGAGGGTGCTCCGTCCACTTTATACATAGAGAGGGTGCTCCTTCCACTTAGACATAGAGAGGGAGCTCCCTCCTCTTATACATAGAGAGGGAGCTCCTTCCACTTATACATAGAGAGGGTGCTCCTTCCACTTTATACAATGAAAGGGAGCTCCTTCCACTTTTACATAGAGAGGGAGCTCCTTCCACTTATACATAGAGACGGAGCTCCTTCCACTTATACATAGAGAGGGAGCTCCTTCCACTTATTCAAAGAGATGGTGCTCCTTCCACTTATACACTGAGAGGGTGCACCTTCCACTTGATACATAGTGAGGGTGCTCCTTTTACTTATACATAGAGAGGGTGTTCCGTCCACTTTACACATAGAGAGGGAGCTCCTTCCACTTATACATAGAGAGGTAGCTCCCTCCTTTTATACATAGAGAGTGTGTTCCTTACACTTGAAACACAGAGAGGTTGCTCCGTCCACTATATACATCGAGAGGGAGCTCCCTCCACTTTATACATAGAGAGGGAGCTCCTTCCACTTATACATAGAGAGGGAGCTCCTTCCACTTATACATAGAGAGGGAGCTCCCTCCACTTTATACATAGAGAGGGAGCTCCCTCCACATATACATAGAGAGGGAGCTCCTTCCACTTATACATAGAGAGGGTGCTCCTTCCACTTTATACAATGAAAGGGAGCTCCTTCCACTTTTACATAGAGAGGGAGCTCCTTCCACTTATACATAGAGAGGGAGCTCCTTCCACTTATACATAGAGAGGGAGCTCCTTCCACTTATTCAAAGAGAAGATGCTCCTTCCACTTATACACTGAGAGGGTGCACCTTCCACTTGATACATAGTGAGGGTGCTCCTTCCACTTATACATAGAGAGGGTGTTCCGTCCACTTTACACATAGAGAGGGAGCTCCTTCCACTTATACATAGAGAGGTAGCTCCGTCCTTTTATACATAGAGAGTGTGTTCCTTACACTTGAAACACAGAGAGGTTGCTCCGTCCACTTTATACATCGAGAGGGAGCTCCCTCCACTTTATACATAGAGAGGGAGCTCCTTCCACTTATACATAGAGAGGGAGCTCCTTCCACTTATACATAGAGAGGGTGCTCCTTCCACTTTATACATCGAGAGGGAGCTCCTTCCACATATACAGAGAGAGGGAGCTCCTTCCACTTATACATAGAGAGGGAGCTCCTTCCACTTATACATAGAGAGGGAGCTCCTTTCACTTATACATAGAGATGGTGCACCTTCCACTTAAACATAGAGAGGGTGCTCATTCCACTTGATACATAGTGAGGGTGATCCTTCCACTTATACATAGAGTGGGAGCTCCTTCCACTTATTCATAGAGAGGGTGCTCCTGCCACTTGATAAATGGAGAGGATGTTCCTTCCACTTATACATAGAGAGGGAGCTCCTTCCACTTATACATAGAGAGGGAGCTCCTTCCACTTATACATAGAGAGGGAGCTCCTTCCAGTTATAAATAGAGAGGGTGCTCCTTCCACTTATACAGAGAGAGGGAGCTCCTTGCACTTATACATAGAGAGGGAACTCCCTCCACTTATACATAGAGAGGTTGCTCCTTGCACGTATACATAGAGAGGGTGCTCCCTCCACTTATACATAGAGAGGGTGCTCCTTGCACTTATTCATAGAGAGGGTGCTCCTTCCACTTATACATAGAGAAGGTGCTCCTTCCACTTGATACATAGAGAGGGTGCTCCCTCCACTTAAACATAGAGAGGGTGCTCCTTCCACTTATACATAGAGAGGGTGCTCCTTCCACTTATACGTAGAGAGGGTGCTCCTTCCACTTATACATAGAGACGGTGCTCCTTCCACTTATACATAGACAGGTTGCTCCCTCCACTTTATACATAGAGAGGGTGCTCCCTCAACTTAGACATCGAGAGGGAGCTCCCTCCACTTTATACATGGAGAGGGTGCTGGTTCCACTTATACATAGAGAGGGTGCTCCCTCTACTTTATACAAAGAGAGGGTTCTCCTTGCACTTAGACATAGAGAGGGTGCTCTCTCCACTTTATACATAGGGAGGGTTCTCATTCCACTTATACATAGAGAGGGTGCTCCTTCTACTTTATACATATAGAGGGTGCTCCTTCCACTTATACATCGAGAGGGTGCTCCTTCCACTTACACATAGAGATGGAGCTCCCTCCACTTTATACATGGAGAGGGATCTCCCTCCACTTTATACATAGAGAGGGTGCTCCCTCCACTTTATACATAGAGAGGGAGCTCCTTCCACTTGATACATAGAGAGGGTGGTCCTTCAACTTGAAACATAGAGAGGGAGCTCCCTCTACTTTATACATGGAGAGGGAGCTCCTTCCACTTTATACATAGAGAGGGTGCTCCCTCTACTTTATACAAAGAGAGGGTTCTCCTTGCACTTAGACATAGAGAGGGTGCTCCCTCCACTTTATACATAGGGAGGGTTCTCATTCCACTTATACATAGAGATGGTGCTCCTTCCACTTTATACATAGAGAGGGTGCTCCTTCCACTTTATACATAGAGAGGGTGCTCCTTCCACTTATACATAGAGAGGGTGCTCCTTCCACTTACACATAGAGATGGAGCTCCCTCCACTTTATACATGGAGAGGGATCTCCCTCCACTTTATACATAGAGAGGGTGCTCCCTCACTTTATACATAGAGAGGGAGCTCCTTCTACTTTATACATGGGGAGGGAGCACCTTCCACTTTATACATAGAGAGGGTGCTCCCTCCACTTTATACATAGAGAGGGTGCTCCTTCCCCTTAAACATAGAGAGGGTGCTCCTTCCACTTTATAAAAAGAAAGGGAGCTCCTTTCACTTATACATAGAGAGGGAGCTCCTTCCACTTATACATAGAGAGGGAGCTCCTTCCATTTATACATAGAGAGGGAGCTCCTTCCACTTATTCATAGAGAGGGTGCTCCTTCCACTTATACACTGAGAGGGTGCTCCTTCCACTTGATACATAGTGAGGGTGCTCCTTCCACTTATACATAGAGAGGGTGCTCCGTCCACTTTATACATAGAGAGGGTGCTCCTTCCACTTATACATCGAGAGGGAGCTCCCTCCTTTTATACATAGAGAGGGTGCTCCTTCCACTTGAAACACAGAGAGGTTGCTCCGTCCACTTTATACATCGGTGAGGGAGCTCCCTCCACTTTAGACATATAGAGGGAGCTCCTTCCACTTATACATAGAGAGGGAGCTCCTTCCACTTATACATAGAGAGGGTGCTCCTTCCACTTTCTTCATAGAGAGGGAGCTCCTTCCACTTATACAGAGAGAGGGAGCTCCTTCCACTTATACATAGAGAGGGAGCTCCTTCCACTTATAAATAGAGAGGGAGCTCCCTCCTTTTATACATAGAGAGTGTGTTCCTTACACTTGAAACACAGAGAGGTTGCTCCGTCCACTATATACATCGAGAGGGAGCTCCCTCCACTTTATACATAGAGAGGGAGCTCCTTCCACTTATACATAGAGAGGGAGCTCCTTCCACTTATACATAGAGAGGGAGCTCCCTCCACTTTATACATAGAGAGGGAGCTCCCTCCACATATACATAGAGAGGGAGCTCCTTCCACTTATACATAGAGAGGGTGCTCCTTCCACTTTATACAATGAAAGGGAGCTCCTTCCACTTTTACATAGAGAGGGAGCTCCTTCCACTTATACATAGAGAGGGAGCTCCTTCCACTTATACATAGAGAGGGAGCTCCTTCCACTTATTCAAAGAGAAGATGCTCCTTCCACTTATACACTGAGAGGGTGCACCTTCCACTTGATACATAGTGAGGGTGCTCCTTCCACTTATACATAGAGAGGGTGTTCCGTCCACTTTACACATAGAGAGGGAGCTCCTTCCACTTATACATAGAGAGGTAGCTCCGTCCTTTTATACATAGAGAGTGTGTTCCTTACACTTGAAACACAGAGAGGTTGCTCCGTCCACTTTATACATCGAGAGGGAGCTCCCTCCACTTTATACATAGAGAGGGAGCTCCTTCCACTTATACATAGAGAGGGAGCTCCTTCCACTTATACATAGAGAGGGTGCTCCTTCCACTTTATACATCGAGAGGGAGCTCCTTCCACATATACAGAGAGAGGGAGCTCCTTCCACTTATACATAGAGAGGGAGCTCCTTCCACTTATACATAGAGAGGGAGCTCCTTTCACTTATACATAGAGATGGTGCACCTTCCACTTAAACATAGAGAGGGTGCTCATTCCACTTGATACATAGTGAGGGTGATCCTTCCACTTATACATAGAGTGGGAGCTCCTTCCACTTATTCATAGAGAGGGTGCTCCTGCCACTTGATAAATGGAGAGGATGTTCCTTCCACTTATACATAGAGAGGGAGCTCCTTCCACTTATACATAGAGAGGGAGCTCCTTCCACTTATACATAGAGAGGGAGCTCCTTCCAGTTATAAATAGAGAGGGTGCTCCTTCCACTTATACAGAGAGAGGGAGCTCCTTGCACTTATACATAGAGAGGGAACTCCCTCCACTTATACATAGAGAGGTTGCTCCTTGCACGTATACATAGAGAGGGTGCTCCCTCCACTTATACATAGAGAGGGTGCTCCTTGCACTTATTCATAGAGAGGGTGCTCCTTCCACTTATACATAGAGAAGGTGCTCCTTCCACTTGATACATAGAGAGGGTGCTCCCTCCACTTAAACATAGAGAGGGTGCTCCTTCCACTTATACATAGAGAGGGTGCTCCTTCCACTTATACGTAGAGAGGGTGCTCCTTCCACTTATACATAGAGACGGTGCTCCTTCCACTTATACATAGACAGGTTGCTCCCTCCACTTTATACATAGAGAGGGTGCTCCCTCAACTTAGACATCGAGAGGGAGCTCCCTCCACTTTATACATGGAGAGGGTGCTGGTTCCACTTATACATAGAGAGGGTGCTCCCTCTACTTTATACAAAGAGAGGGTTCTCCTTGCACTTAGACATAGAGAGGGTGCTCTCTCCACTTTATACATAGGGAGGGTTCTCATTCCACTTATACATAGAGAGGGTGCTCCTTCTACTTTATACATATAGAGGGTGCTCCTTCCACTTATACATCGAGAGGGTGCTCCTTCCACTTACACATAGAGATGGAGCTCCCTCCACTTTATACATGGAGAGGGATCTCCCTCCACTTTATACATAGAGAGGGTGCTCCCTCCACTTTATACATAGAGAGGGAGCTCCTTCCACTTGATACATAGAGAGGGTGGTCCTTCAACTTGAAACATAGAGAGGGAGCTCCCTCTACTTTATACATGGAGAGGGAGCTCCTTCCACTTTATACATAGAGAGGGTGCTCCCTCTACTTTATACAAAGAGAGGGTTCTCCTTGCACTTAGACATAGAGAGGGTGCTCCCTCCACTTTATACATAGGGAGGGTTCTCATTCCACTTATACATAGAGATGGTGCTCCTTCCACTTTATACATAGAGAGGGTGCTCCTTCCACTTTATACATAGAGAGGGTGCTCCTTCCACTTATACATAGAGAGGGTGCTCCTTCCACTTACACATAGAGATGGAGCTCCCTCCACTTTATACATGGAGAGGGATCTCCCTCCACTTTATACATAGAGAGGGTGCTCCCTCACTTTATACATAGAGAGGGAGCTCCTTCTACTTTATACATGGGGAGGGAGCACCTTCCACTTTATACATAGAGAGGGTGCTCCCTCCACTTTATACATAGAGAGGGTGCTCCTTCCCCTTAAACATAGAGAGGGTGCTCCTTCCACTTTATAAAAAGAAAGGGAGCTCCTTTCACTTATACATAGAGAGGGAGCTCCTTCCACTTATACATAGAGAGGGAGCTCCTTCCATTTATACATAGAGAGGGAGCTCCTTCCACTTATTCATAGAGAGGGTGCTCCTTCCACTTATACACTGAGAGGGTGCTCCTTCCACTTGATACATAGTGAGGGTGCTCCTTCCACTTATACATAGAGAGGGTGCTCCGTCCACTTTATACATAGAGAGGGTGCTCCTTCCACTTATACATCGAGAGGGAGCTCCCTCCTTTTATACATAGAGAGGGTGCTCCTTCCACTTGAAACACAGAGAGGTTGCTCCGTCCACTTTATACATCGGTGAGGGAGCTCCCTCCACTTTAGACATATAGAGGGAGCTCCTTCCACTTATACATAGAGAGGGAGCTCCTTCCACTTATACATAGAGAGGGTGCTCCTTCCACTTTCTTCATAGAGAGGGAGCTCCTTCCACTTATACAGAGAGAGGGAGCTCCTTCCACTTATACATAGAGAGGGAGCTCCTTCCACTTATAAATAGAGAGGGAGCTCCTTCCACTTATACATAGAGATGGTGCACCTTCCACTTAAACATAGAGAGGGTGCTCCTTCCACTTGATACATAGTGAGGGTGCTCCTTCCACTTATACATAGAGTGGGAGTTCCTTCCACTTATTCATAGAGAGGGTGCTCCTGGCACTTATACATAGAGAGGGTGCTCCTTCCACTTGATAAATGGAGAGGATGTTCCTTCCACTTATACATAGAGAGGGAGCTCCTTCCACTTATACATAGAGAGGGAGCTCCTTCCAGTTATACATAGAGAGGGAGCTCCTTCCAGTTATACATAGAGAGGGTGCTCCTTCCACTTAGACAGAGAGAGGGAGCTCCTTGCACTTATTCATAGAGAGGGTGCTCCTTCCACTTACACATAGAGAAGGTGCTCCTTCCACTTGATACATAGAGTGGGTGCTCCCTCCACTTAAACATAGAGAGGGTGCTCCTTCCACTTATACATAGAGAGGGTGCTCCTTCCACTTATACATAGAGAGGGTACTCCTTCCACTTGATACATAGAGAGGGTGCTCCTTCCACTTATACATAGAGACGGTGCTCCTTCCACTTATACATAGACAGGTTGCTCCCTCCACTTTATACATAGAGAGGGTGCTCCCTCAACTTAGACATCGAGAGGGAGCTCCCTCCACTTTATACATGGAGAGGGTGCTGGTTCCACTTATACATAGAGAGGGTGCTCCCTCTACTTTATACAATGAGAGGGTTCTCTTTGCACTTAGACATGGAGAGGGTGCTCCCTCCACTTCATACATAGGGAGGGTTCTCATTCCACTTATACATAGATAGGGTGCTCCTTCCACTTGATACATAGAGAGGATGAACCCTCCACTTTATACATAGAGAGGGTGCTCCTTCCACATACACATAGAGATGGAGCTCCCTGCACTTTATACATGGAGAGGGATCTCCCTCCACTTTATACATAGAGAGGGAGCTCCCTCTACTTTATACATAGAGAGGGAGCTCCTTCCACTTGATACATAGAGTGGGTGGTCCTTCCACTTGAAACATAGAGAGGGAGCTCCCTCTACTTTATACATGGAGAGGGATCTCCTTCCACTTTATACATAGAGAGGGTGCTCCCTCCACTTGATACATAGAGAGGGTGCTCCTTCCCCTTATACATAGAGAGGGTGCTCCTTCCACTTATACATAGAGAGGGTGCCCGCTCCACTTTACACATAGAGAGGGAGCTCCTTCCACTTATACATAGAGAGGGAGCTCCCTCCACTTAATAAATAGAGAGAAAGCTCCTTCCACTTATACACAGAGAGAGAGCTCCCTATACTTATACATAGAGAGGGTTCTCCTTCCACTAACACATCGAGAGGGAGCTCCTTCCACTTATACATAGAGAGGGAGCTCCCCCCACTTTATACATAGAGAGGGTGCTCCTTCCACTAACACATGGACCGGGAGCTCCTTCCACTTATACATAGAGAGGGAGCTCCTTCCACTTCTACATAGAGAGGGTGCTCCTTCCACATCATACATAGAGAGGGTGCTCCTTCCACTTATACATAGAGAGGGAGCTCCCTCAACTTATACATAGAGAGGGAGCTCCTTCCACTGTTTACACAGAGAGGGAGCTCCGTCCTCTTTATACATCGAGAGGGAGCTCCCTCCACTTATACATAGAGAGGGTGCTCCTTGCACTTGTACATAGAGAGGGAGCTCCTTCCACTTATACATAGAGAGGGAGCTCCTTCCACTTATACATAGAGAGGGTGCTCCTTGCACATATACATAGAGAGGGTGCTCCTTCCACTTGATACATGGAGAGGGAGCTCCTTCCACTTATACATAGAGAGGGAGTTCCTTCCACTTATACATAGAGAGGGTGCTCGTTCCACTTGATACATAATGAGTGAGCTCCTTCCACTTATACATAGAGAGGGAGATCCTTCCACTAATACATGGAGAGGGTGTTCCCTCCACTAATACATAGAGAGGGAGCTCCTTCCACTTATACATAGAGAGGGAGCTTCTTCCACTTATGCACAGAGAGGGTGCTCCTTGCACTTATACATAGAGAGGGAGCTCCTTCCACTTATACATAGAGAGGGTGCTCCTTGCACTTATACATAGAGAGTGTGCTCCTTGCACCTATACATAGAGAGGGTGCTCCTTCCACTTGATACATTGAGAGGGTGCTCCTTCCACTTAGTCAAAGAGAGGGAGCTCCCTCCACTTGATACATAGAGAGGGTGCTCCTTGCACTTATACATAGAGCGGGTGCTCCTTCCACTTGATACATCGAGAGGGTGCTCCTTCCACTTTCTACATAGAGCGGGTGCTCCCTCCACTTGATACATGGAGAGGGGTCTCCGTCCATTTTATACATAGAGAGGGTGCTCCTTCCAACTGATACATAGAGAGGGAGCTCCGTCCACTTTATACATAGTGAGGGAGCTCCGTCCACTTTATACATAGACGGGGAGCTCCTTGCACTTTATACATAGAGAAGGTGCCCCTTCCACTTGATACATAGAGATGGAGCTCCTTCCACTTGATACACAGAGAGGGAGCTCCGTCAACTTTATACATAGAGAGGGAGATCTGTCAAACTTTTACATAGAGAGGGTGCTCCTTCCACTTGTACATAGAGAGTGTGCTCCTTGCACTTGATACATAGAGAGGGATCTCCCTCCACTTTATACATAGAGAGGGTGCTCCTTGCACTTATACATAGAGAGGGTGCTCCTTCCACTTGATACATATAGAGGGAGCTCCTTCCACTTATACATAGAGAGGGTGCTCCTTGCACTTATACATAGAGAGGGTGCTCCTTGCTCTTATACATTGAGAGGGTGCTCCTTCCACTTATGCATAGAGAGGGTGCTCCTTGCACCTATACATAGAGAGGATGCTCCTTGCACTTATACATAGAGAGGGTGCTCCTTGCACTTATACATAGAGAGGGTGCTCCATCCACTTGTACATAGAGAGGGAGCTCCTTTCACTTATACATTGAGAGGGTGCTCCTTCCACTTATACATAGAGAGGGCGCTCCCTCCACTTTAAACATAGAGAGGGTGCTCCTTGCACTTATACATGGAGAGGGTGCTTCCTCCACTTATACATAGAGAGGGAGCTCCTTCCACTTATACGTAGACAGGGAGCTCCATCCACTTTATACATAGAGAGGGAGCTCTCTCCACTTTATACATAGAGAGGGCGCTCCCTCCACTTTATACATAGAGAGGGTGCTCCTTGCACTTATACATAGTGACGGTTTTCCTTCCACTTATACACAGAGAGGGTACTCCTTCCACTTGATACAGAGAGAGGGTGCTCCCTCCGCTTTAAACATAGAGAGTGTGCTCCTTGCACTTATACATAGAGAGGATGCTCCTTGCACTTGATACATAGAGAGGTTGCTCCTTGCACTTATACATAGAGAGGGTGCTCCTTCCACTTATACATAGAGATGGTGCTCCTAGCACTTATACATGGAGAGGATGCTCCTTGTACTAATACATAGAGAGGGTGCTCCTTGCACTTATACATGGAGAGGGTGCTTCCTCCACTTATACATAGAGAGGGAGCTCCTTCCACTTATACGTAGAGAGGGAGCTCCATCCACTTTATACATAGAGAGGGAGCTCTCTCCACTTTATACATAGAGAGGGCGCTCCCTCCACTTTATACATATAGAGGGTGCTCCCTCCACTTATGCATAGAGAGGGTGCTCCTTGCACTTATACATAGAGAGGGTGCTCCTTGAACTTATGCTGAGAGAGGGAGCTCCTTCCACTTTATAAATAAAGAAGGAGCTCCCTCCACTTTATACATAGAAAGGGAGCTCCCTTTGTTTTATATAACTGCCGTGGTGGTATATGAACCCCTGTCCCCAGACCATCAGGTTGGGCCTCTGGATTACATGACCATTGATATTATCACGAACCAACTGCCTCCCAAATCGATGCGTCCAGTGTCTGTCCCGTAATATCACTCACAGTAGTTTCTGGAATGTAACCTCGAACATGTTCCCGAATCAGAGACTCAAAGTTCACATTTTAACTGGAAAAAGGCAGGAACAGAGTGAAACGGGATTGTTTTTCCCCTGGATTCTGTGTCCACTGCACGCAGATCAGTTACATTTACAATAGAAAAGCCAGGAGTGAACAATGTCAGTACAATAATATTGAAAATGTAAATGACGCCTCTCATAATTGTAGCATCCGTCCAGGATGAGGACAGATTTCAGGTTTATTCCGAGAGAGGTCTTACTCAGAAAATGTCATTGATATTGAAATGATTGTGTTTTATCCACCACGTTATTTACATCAGAGTCAAAACTGCTGATGTAATGTGTTTGTTCAGGAGAGTGTATCTAATAGCAATGATCAGGGGTATAACCGTGTCAGTGGAGACTTATCCCCTGTATAAATCAGGACCCATTGGAATGGATCAGCTCAGTGCCTGGTGGAGCTGTGGATTCCAGGCTAATAGAAGTCTCTGCTTCTGACAGAAATGGGATATCCAGTAATGTATCAGATAGAGGACATTTACTATCCTGTACTTGCAGCAATTGGAGTTGCTGGTAAGCCAGTATCTCAGCTGTTAATGGTGTAAATCGATGTTAACTGTGCTGCTGTCCTGGGTATTATTTCCCTCTGTGTGTGTTGCACAGCCACTTGTTCTTTTCCAGCAATTTTCTGATGGAATCTCCTCATTGTCTACTCTTTCATTCTTGCAGGAACTGTATTATGTATTTAATGGTATTGCTTTAAGTAACTGTGGCATTATTACTGGATTATTCTGTGTATTGAATGTATTGGAATGAGATGTTTCAGTTAGAATCAATCAGCAGCTTTTAACATTTTCATGATGTGGATCTAACCGGTCCTGGAATAATTTAATGATTCTTTTTATTTCATTAATAATGAGACATCTCACAGTCTCAGTGTTACAAGGGGGCAAAACAATGTCCTCCCTCCCCAATAACATGGCTCTGTTCAACTGGGATTTCAATGTATTTATTGATTATAACTGTTATCAAATATTATTTCATTGTGTGTGTGTCTGACGCTGCTTCAGAAGTCTGTCTACTGAACTGAGTTTGCTGCTGACACTTCCACTTCTCCTTCTCTGCTTCACTGTTGACCTTCACTGTCACTGGACTACATTGTAAAATAGAAAGTAGTGATGTGATGTTTTACTGGTTTTCACTCAATCAGTTGTAATCAAGAGTCTTTCCATTTATCTGTAGATTATCAGCTGCAGCGCTGATGTTGCTGTTTTATTAATTAAACAATCCCACATTCTCACAGATTACTTTATAATTCCAGGAGAAGGAATTTCAATGATTGTGAGGTTTGTCTGGAAGTAGCTTTCGATCCTGTTTATTCAATGTATTGTAGATGAAGTGAAGAGTGTAGGTGAACAGGTGGAGACTTGAGAGTTTTGTAGATGCATTAAATTATTCACAGAGGTTTCACCATTGAACAAATTGACTCTGAGAATAGAATCATTGAAACTGGGGCTGTTGAACAAAACACAGACGCAGAATGTTAGGAATAAATCATATGTGAAAATCAGCATTAAGTAACAATTTACAGGGTGTGAGTACTCCAGAGAGATGGGGAAGGAGAAATGGAGCAGGGAGAACGAAACCGATTGAAAAAGAAAAGCAGAAGTAAAGAGAAAGAGAAAGAAGCAGCAGTGTAAATAATTCTCTATCATAAAGTGCTGGAATGTCAAGAACAATTAGTGGAGAAACTGTGAGTTGAAGTTGTCTGTAGTCAGATTGTGTTCATTTTCCTGTTGGACTTGATCCTCTGTGTTGATTTCTGTCAGGTCCTCATTTTGTTTTGTAGAAAGTTCCTATCCCTTACTTAGTGACTGAATAAACAGAATATAATCAGTTCATCACTGATGGTAATTCATTATTTAAATTCTGCACTTTAAAATATCTGTGAATGCTGAATTCAATGAAGAGCGAGGCTGATATCAGAAATATATACAAATTTATATTTAATTGCCTGTGCAAACTAAATATATTGACGATATTGTAGAAACAATGAACTGTTCTCCAACACCAATAACCACAGGGATTATTGTTTGAATGTATGAATTGAGTTGTATTACTGGGATCTTTAGATTAGATTTCCTCTAACACTCTGCTGCAGTCTCTCCCTGTGAATCACAACCTCTCCTCTCACTGTGTTGAATCCTCAGTCTTCTCATCCATTGCTTCAGTTTATCCACTTTCCCAAACCATCTGCTCCAGTCTCCCCTCCTGCTCCAACATGTCACTTCCCTGGAATTTATAAGGTCATGGGGTGATTTGATGAATGTTTTCAAGAAAATAAGGGAAACTGAAAGGGTGGACAGAGAGTAACAATTCCCACTTGCTGCGGAGTCAGGAACTTGGGGGCATAGTGTAAAAATCTAAACGCAGTCTAAAAACCTTTCAGTAGTGAAATGAAGAAACACTTCAACAGAGAGTGGGGATAAATGAGTGCTAGTCTGGGTGGCAATCAGTGGTGTGCCTCAGGGATCAGTGCTGGGGTCCGCAATTATTTACAATTTATATAGATGATTTGGAGTTGTGGACCACTTGTAGGGTGTCAAATTTTGCAGATGACACTAAGATGAGTGGCAGAGCAAAGTGTGCAGATGACTGTGAAACTTTGCCGAGGAACATAGATACATTGAGTGAGTGGGCATAGGTCTGGCAGATGGAATACAATATTGAAAATTTGGAAGTCATTCATTTCGGTAGGAGTAACAGTAAAAAGGATTATTCCTTGAGTGCTGCTTTGCAGAGGGACCTGGGTGTCCTTGTGCATGAATCGCAGAAGGTTGGTCTGCAGGTACAGCAAGTAACGAGGAAGGCAAATGGAATTTTGTCCTTCATTGCTAAAGGGATTGAGTTGAAAAGCAGAGAGGTTATGTTGCAGCTGGATAAGGTACTGGTGAGGCCGCACCTGGAGCACTGTGTGCAGTTTTCGTCTCCTTACTTGAGAAAGGATGTACAGGCACTGGAGAGGGTGCAGATGAGCTTCACTTCGTTGATTCCGGAGTTGAGGGGGTTGGCTTATGAGGAGAGACTGAGTAGATTGGGATTATATTCATGAGAATTCAGAAGACTGAGGGGGAATCTTATACAAACATATAAAATTATGAAGGGAATAGATAAGATACAAAGAGAGAGGATGTTTCCACTGGCAGGTGAAGCTAGTACAAGAGGGCATAGCCTCATGATTAGAGGGAGCAGATTTAGGACTGAATTAAGAAGGAAATTCTTCAGCCAGAGGGTTGTTAATCTATGGAATTCCTTGCCCAGTGAGGTAGTTGACGCTTCTTCAGTAAACGTTCTTAAAGCTAAGGTAGATATCTTTTTGCACAATAAAGGAATTAAGGGAGACGGTGAAAATGCGGGTAAGTGGATCTGAGTCCACAAAAAGATCAGCCATGATCTTATTGAATGGCGGAGCAGGCTCGAGGGGCCGCGTGGCCTACTCCTGCTCCAAGTCTTTATATTCTTATGAACACACCTGGTGTGGTATCAAGTTGGAACTTTCTTCCACAAACGGCAATTGATGCTGAGACACTTGTCAGTTTTTAAATCTGAGTTTGATAGATTTTTGTCAACCAAAGGTATTAAGGGGCAAAGAAAGGTACATGGAGTGAGATCACACATCAGCCATGATCTCATTGAATGACAGAAGAGGGTTGAGGGGCCAAATGGTCTCCTCCTCTTCCTCTGTCAATGACAAATATCTTGCTATCACTCTCTGTGTCTTGGTCTGTGCCTCTCTCTTTGTCTCTCTTTCTGTCTGTCTGACTGTCTGTCTCTCTCTCCTCTCTCAAATATCTGTGGAAATCCACAAACATTAGTCAGCCATTTTAGGCTGGTTCTCGGTGGCCATTTTATGTTTCCACAACACTGGGACATATATTCCAAAGACCGACTCCTCACCAATGTGAGGGTAGTGCTCAAATTGTGACAGAGACACAGACATGGAGACACTGAGACACACAGAACTAGAAAGGAATTAATCAATCCCTTTTGCCCAATAATTTGCCCTCCACTGTGATTAGGCTGGGTGGCCTGTAATTACTCAGTCTGTTACTTTCTCCCTTGTTAATCAACATTACAACATACGCAGTCCTCCAGTCCTCTGGCAGCACGACTGTAACCAGAGAGGATTGGAAAATGATTGTCAGAGTCTCTGATATTTCCGCCCTTGCACCTCTAAACAGTCTGAGCCTGTTGGATTATCAGCTTTCAAAGATGCTAAACCCCTGAATATTTGCTCTCTCACTGTTTATCCCATTCGATATTTCAAACCCCTCCTCATTGACTGCAATATCAGCATCGTCCCCTCTTTTGTGAAGACAGCCAATATGTATTCATCAAGAACCATGCCCGCACCTTCTGCATCCACGGTTAGGAAAAAGGAGGAGAGACGATACAAAGTAAAGGATAGAATTCTAAAGGAGGTGCAGGTACAGACACATGTGGGGGTATTTGTGCTCCAATCACTGAAGGTGGCAGGGCAGGTTCAGAAAGTGGTTAAACGGCAGAAGTGGTCCTGAGATTGAAAATACAGATTTTGAATAGAAAAGCAAGGAAAATGGGACCTTTGTAATTCGCTGGTTTGCCTTCAACTGGAGCATTGTCCAAATCTGGACACCGTGCTTCAGGAAGAATGTGGGGGCATTAGAGAGGGTGCAGAAAAGATTCACAAGAATGGTTCCAGGGATGAGGGGCTTCAGTTCCGTGGATCGATTGGAGAAGCTGGGGTTGTTCTCTCTGTCTCTCTCTGCCTTCCTCTCTCTATCTCTCCCTCCTGCTATCTCTGACACTAAGAGGGAGACAGAGGGATAGAGGCTTAGATATGCAGGCAGAGAGAGGGCTGTTGAGAGGGACAAGTTTGGAGACAGACAGATTGTTGGCGTGGATTGAAAGGGAGAATGTAAGGTATATTCATTTGATGTAATCCTTCACTGCTGTGCACGCAAACAGAGAAAGATAGGTATGTAGAGTGAAATATCGGTAGAGTGGGGGAAATGTGGATGAAGTTGGGGCCCAGGCGGCCAGTTTTGATGACCAGGAAGGAAAACGTTCCATTGTAAACATCCAGCAAGGTATTCCACCATGGAATCCACCACACCCTCATGATATTGGTGTGGAAATCGTGTAATCTATGCCCATGGTTATTGACACTTCTGTTATGGTAAATGTGTCCCTCCTATCCACTCTATCCAGGCCCGTCATTAGTTTGTACACCTCAATTAAATCTTCCCTTCAACCTTCAGTGTTCCAAAGAAAACAATTCCAGCCTATCCAACCTTTCCTCATAGTTAAAATTCTCCATTCCTTACAACATCCTCTGTCAATCTCCTCTGTACCCTCCCTAGTGTGATCACCTCCTTCCTGTAATGTGGTGACCAGAACTGTACACAGTACTCTATCTGTGGTCTAACTAGTGTTTTATACAGTTCTAGCATAACCTCCCTGCTCTTATATTCTCTACATCGGCCAATAAAGGAAAGTATTCCGAAAGCCTTCTTAACCACCTTATCCACCTGTCCTGTTACCCTCAGGAATCAGTGGACATTCACTCCAAGGCCCCTCTGTTCCCAGACAGAGCGATTGTTCAGTTAGATTGAAAGAGCAAATGTAAAACATTGTAATTTGATGTAATCCTTCACTGCAGTATACACAGACATACGAGTAAGAGGCATGGAGTGTGAAACATCGGGGTAGAGGGAGAAAAATAGATGGAGATGGTAACAAATTGGAAAGGAGTGATAGGGACTGAGAGAGAGGTCATCACTGGTAAACTCTCTTGCTGGTAACTCTCTCCATCTCTATCTCTCTCTACCCCACTCCTCTACTCTCTGAAACACTATTCACTCTGTTACTCACTTTCCAAGTCTATCTCTCTACTTTTCTCCCTCTGTCTCTATCTCCCTCTGTACATTATCTCAATATCTCAGTCTTGCTCTCAGGATGGGAAGAGAGAGAAAGAGAGGCAGAGAAAGGGTGTTGCAGGCAGTGAGAGATGAGGAGAAAGAGACAGAGGAACAGTGAGTCTGGCATTCATAGATGGATCTTTATTCTGTATCTAACCCCGTGCGTACCTGCCCTGTGAGTATTCGATGGGGACAGTCTCGGACCGGGGGAGCTGTCACAAAATCAAAAATTAGTCAAAAGCCCTTCAAAGATGAAATTTAGAAACACATCTACATACAAAGAGGGGGAGAAGTTGGGAACTGTCTTCCACAAATGACCCCTCCCTATCTCTGCAATCTCCTCCAGCTCCACAATCCACCAATATCTGTGAACCTCTAATTCTGGCCTCTTGACCATCCCCAATTTGAATTGTTCCAACATTGGTGTCTGTGCCTTCAAACTGCCAAGACACTAATTCTGGAATTCCTTTCTTAAACCTCTCCATCTCACCAGCTCTCTTTCCTCTTTGAAGACATTCCCTCAAACCAACCTGTTTGACCATATCTTTGTTCGTCTCGTGCAATATCCCCTTAAGTGACTCGGTGTCAACTTTTTATTTGCCTTATTTATTTGTTGGATATGTACATTACAGGCCAGTCCAGCATTTACTACCCATTCCTAATTGCCCTTGAGAAGGTGGTGTTGAGCCTCGTTATTGAACCGCTGCAGTCCATGTGGTGTAGGGATACCCACAGTGCTGTTAGGAATTGAGTTCCAGGATTTTGACCCAGTAACAGTGAAGGAATGGTGATATAGTTTCAAGTTAGGATGGTGTGTGACTTCAGTTGTTGTGTGCGGACAGTATTTTCAGTGCGCAGTCCATTTATATTTTTAATTATTTATTTTTTCATGTGGTTAGATGTAAAGTTTCTCCTACAATCTGCCTGTCTCCCCGTATCTCCTCACTCTTTCTGCCCGTCTCTCCCTCCTTCTCTAAATCCACTGCTTTACTCTGTTTCTAAACTCACACTGTACCTGCCCTGGGAGGTCTCATTATGGTGCTTAAGCAATGAGTTATAAAGTTACAGCATAACCTCCCTGCTCTAAAATACATTAACAGCCTTGTTGGGAATCTCACTGCAGCTTGAAAATATGAAACACTGATCCAACATTCACCCCTAAAACACTCACACTAACCTCCAAAAACAGGACTGGGCAGATAATGAGGATTGTTAATGATTGTTACAACTTGTCTCATCCTCTCTCTGTCTCTCCCTCTAATGTCTATTTCTTCCCATCTCTCTCTCTCTCTCTATCTCTCTCTCACCATCGTCCTCTCCCTCTTTCTCTGCCTCTTTCCATGACTCTGACTCTAACACCATCTCTCTCTCCTTGGAAAAAATGATTTATCCATTTCTTGGTTAATTTTGAACCAGTAAATCTTGCCCTTGCTGGGAACGTCACTGCCGTTTGAAAATATCAAACACTGATCAACACTCGCCCCCTAAACTCTCACTCTAAACCCCCAATACAGGACTGTGCAGATAATGGGGATTGTTACTGAGATTCTGTCAAAGTTCCCTCACACACTGTATCCCATTTCCCCTGCTTCTAAAGATTGTCAGTGTTTAATAAATTTGTTTCAATAATATTAAATGTCTCTTCAGTTTGAAAATATCAATCACTGATCCAACACTTGCCCCCAAAACACTCACACTAAACCCCTGATCTTTCCTTTCAGGATTAGTTCTTGCACACAGCCAGTTTTACTTTTTAATTCTATCTTTTTTCATCATTATTAGATGTAAAGTTTTTCCAGTAACCTCGCCCTCCCTCTCTCTATCTGTGAGTCTCTCCCTCTGTCTCTGTTTCTCCGTCTGTTTGTCTCTCTTCCTCTCTCTCTCTCTCTCCCTTTCTCCCTCTGCATCTGCTTGCCTCCCTTTCTGTCTGTCCCACTCTGCATTTGCCTGCCTCCCTTTCTGTCTCTCTCCCTCTGTCTCTGTTTCTCCTTTTATCTCTATCATTTTAGCGTGCAGGAGATACATGTTCCTGTGAAAATGAGGGGTAGAAATGGCAAGATTAGGGAACCATGGATGTCAGGTGAAATTGTGAGACTCGCTCAGAGGCAAAAGGAAGCACACATAAGGTCTCGGTGGCTGAAGAAAGACGAAGCTTTGAAAGAATATCGGGATTGTTGGCGCAATCTGAAACGAGGAATTAAGAGGGCTAAAAGGGGTCATGAAATTTCTTTAGCAAACAGGGTTAAGGAAAATCGCAAAGCCTTTTATTCATATATTAGGAGCAAGAGGGTAACTAGAGAAAGGATTGGCCCACTCAAGGACAAAGGAGGAAAGTTATGCGTGGAGTCAGAGAAAATGGGTGAGATTCTAAATGAGTACTTTGCATCGGTATTCACCGAGGAGAGGGACATGACGGATGTTGAGGTTAGGGACAGATGTTTGATTACTCTAGGTCAAGTCGGCATAAGGAGGGAGGAAGTGTTGTGTATTCTAAAAGGCATTAAGGTGGACAAGTCCACAGGTCCGGATGGTATCAATCCCAGGTTACTGTGGGTAGCGAGAGAGGAAATAGTTGGGGCCTTAACAGGTATCTTAGAAACATCCCTGAACACGGGTGAAGTCCCGGAGGACTGGAGAATTGCTAATGTTGTCCCCTTGCTTAAGAAGGGGAGCAGGGAAAATCGAGGTAATTATAGACCGGTGAGCCTGACGTCAGTGGTAGGGAAGCTGCTGGAGAAGATACTGAGGGATAGGATCTATTCCCATCTGGAAGAAAATGGGCTTATCAGTGATAGGCAACATGGTTTTGTGCAGGGAAGGTCATGTCTTACCAACTTAATAGAATTCTTTGAGGAAGTGACAAAGTTGATTGATGAGGGAAGGGCTGTAGATGTCATATACATGGACTTCAGTAAGGCGTTTGATAAGGTTCCCCATGGAAGGCTGATGGAGAAAGTGAAGGCGCATGGGATCCAAGGTGTACCAGCTAGATGGATAAAGAACTGGCTGGGCAACAGGAGACAGAGAGTAGCAGTGGAAGGGAGTTTCTCAAAATGGAGACGTGTGACCAGTGGTGTTCCACAGGGATCCGTGCTGGGACCACTGTTGTTTGTGATATACATAAATGATTTGGAGGAGAGTATAGGTGGTCTGATTAGCAAGTTTGCAGACGACACTAAGATTGGTGGAGTAGCAGATAGTGAAGGGGACTGTCAGAGAATACAGCAGAATATAGATAGACTGGAGAGTTGGGCAGAGAAATGGCAGATGGAGTTCAATCAGGGCGAATGCGAGGTGATGCATCTTGGAAGATCCAATTCAAGAGTGAACTATACAGTAAATGGAAAAGTCCTGGGGAAAATTGATGTACAGAGAGATTTGGGTGTTCAGGTCCATTGTTCCCTGAAGGTGGCAACGCAGGTCAATAGAGTGGTCAGGAAGGCATACGGCATGCTATCCTTCATCGGACGGGGTATTGAGTGCAAGAGTTGGCAGGTCATATTACAGTTGTACAGGACTTTGGTTCGGCCACATTTGGAATACTGTGTGCAGTTCTGGTCGCCACATTACCAAAAGGATGTGGATGCTTTGGAGAGGGTGCACAGGAGGTTCACCAGGATGTTGCCTGGTATGGAGGGCGCTAGCTATGACGAGAGGTTGAGTAGATTAGGATTATTTTCATTAGAAAGACGGAGGTTGAGGGGGGACCTGATTGAGGTGTACAAAATCATGAGAGGTAAAGACAGGGTGGATGGCAAGAAGCTTTTTCCCAGAGTGGGGGATTCAATTACAAGGGGACACGAGTTCAAAGTGAAAGGGGAAAAGTTTAGGGGGGATATGCATGGAAAGTTCTTTACGCAGAGGGTGGTGGGTGCATGGAACGCATTACCAGCGTAGGTGGTAGACGCGGGCACGATAGCGTCTTTTAAGATGTATCTAGACAGATACATGAATGGGCAGGAAGTAAAGAGATACAGACCCTTAGAAAATAGGTGACATGTTTAGATAGAGGATTTGTATTGGTGTAGGCTTGGAGGGCCGAATGGCCTGTTCCTGTGCTGTAATTTTCTTTGTTCTTTGTTCTTTGTTCTCTGTCTCTCTCTCTCTCCCTCTGTCTCTGTCCCAGTCTGTCAGTGTCTCTCTCCGTCTGTGTCTCACTCCCTCCATCTCTCCGTCCCTCTGTGCATGGACAGCAATGCTTTGAGCCATTTGTTTGGTTAATTTTGAATCTTTAACTCTTGCCTTTGTTGGGAATGTCAATGCAAAATATCAAACACTCATCTAACACTTATCCTTAAAGCACTCACATCAAACAACAAATCCCGACTGGGCAGACAATGGTGATTGTTACTGGGGTTCCGTCAAGGTCTCATTTCGATTTATCTTCTGTCTCTCACTGCCTTCCACTCTATCTCTGTCTCTGCCATTCACTCTGTCTCTCTCTTTGTCCCTCCATCAGTCTTTCCCTCTCTGTCTCTCCGTCTTTCTCCTTCTATCTCTGTCTATCTCCGTCGACCCCTCCATCTGTCCTTCCCTCCCTGTTTCTCCATCTCTCTGCTTCTGTCTCTGTCGCCCTCTCTGTCCATCCATCCGTCTTTCCCTCCCTGTCACTCCATCTCTCTCCTTCACTCTCTGTCTCTCACTTAGTCCCTCCATCAGTCTTTCCATCCCCCCATCACTCCATCTCTCTCCTTCTATCTCTGTCTATCTCTCTCTGTCTTTCCATCTGTCTTTCCCTCCCTGTCACTCCCTCTCTCCCCTTCCATCGCTGCCTCTCTCTCTCTCTCTGTCTCCCCAACTGCCTTTCCCTCTCTGTCTCTCCCAATCTCTCCTTCTCTCGCTGTCTCTGCCTGTCTCTCTGTCTCTCTCTCCGTCCCTCCATCTGTCTTTCCCACTCTGTCACTCCCTCTCTCTCCTTCTATCTCTGTCTCTCTCTTTCTATCCCTCCATCTGTCCTTCCCTCCCTGTCACTCCATCTCTCTCCTTCCATCGATGCCACTCTCTCTGTCTCTCCATCTGTCTTTCCCCCTCTGTCACTCCCTCTCTCTCCTATCTTTGTCTCTCTCTCTGTCCCTCCATCTGTCTTTCCCTCCCTGACCCTCCCTTTCTCTCCTTCTATCTCTGTTTCTCTCTCTCTCTGTCCCTCCATCTCTTTCCCTCCCTGTCACTCCCTGTCTCTCCTTCAATCTCTGTCTGTCTCTCTCTGTGCCTCCATTTGTCTTTCCCTCTCTGTCTCTCCCACTCTCTCCATCTCTCTCTCTCTCCATCTGTCTTTCCCCCTCTGTCACTCCCTCTCTCTCCTATCTTTGTCTCTCTCTCTGTCCTTCCATCTGTCTTTCCCTCCCTGACCCTCCCTTTCTCTCCTTCTATCTCTGTTTCTCTCTCTCTCTGTCCCTCCATCTCTTTCCGTCCCTGTCACTCCCTGTCTCTTCTTCGATCTCTCTCTGTCTCTCTCTCTGTCCCTCCATCTGTCTTTCCCTCCCAGTCTCTCCCTCTCTCTCATTCCATCACAGTCTCTCTCTCTCTCTCTCTGTCTTTCCATCTGTCTTTCCCTCTCTGTCACTCCCTCTCTGTCCTTCTATCTGTGCCTCTCTCTCTGTCTCTCCATCTTTCCTTCCCTCACTGTCACTCCATCTGTCTTTCCCTCTCTGTCTCTTCCTCTCTCTCCTATCTTTGTCTCTCTCTCTGTCTTTCCATCTGTCTTTCCCTCACTGTCACTCCCTTTCTCTCCTTCTATCTCTGTTTCTCTCTCTCTCTGTCCCTCTATCTCTTTCCCTCCCTGTCACTCCCTGTCTCTCCTTCCATCTCTGTCTCTATCTCTCTCTGTGCCTCCATTTGTCTTTCCCTCTCTGTCTCTCCCACTCTCACCATTTCTCTCTGTCTCTCTCTCTGTCCCTCCATCTGTCTTTCCCTCTCTGTCTCTCCCACTCTCTGCTTCTCTCTCTGTCTCTCTCTCTGTCTCTCCATCTGTCTTTCCCTCTCTGTCTCTTCCTCTCTGTCCTATCTTTCTCTCTCTCTCTGTCTTTCCATCTGTCTTTCCTTCTCTGTCACTCCCTCTCTGTCCTTCTATCTGTGCCTCTCTCTCTGTCTCTCCATCTGTCTTTCCCTCTCTGTCTCTCCCACTCTCTCCATCTCTCTCTCTCTCTCTCTCCATTTGTCTTTCCCTCTCTGTCTCTCTCACTCTCACCATCTCTCTCTGTCTCTCTCTCTGTCCCTCCATCTGTCTTTCCCTCTCTGTCTCTCCCACTCTCTGCTTCTCTCTCTGTCTCTCTCTCTGTCTCTCCATCTGTCTTTCCCTCTCTGTCTCTTCCTCTCTGTCCTATCTTTCTCTCTCTCTCTGTCTTTCCATCTGTCTTTCCTTCTCTGTCACTCCCTCTCTGTCCTTCTATCTGTGCCTCTCTCTCTGTCTCTCCATCTGTCTTTCCCTCTCTGTCTCTCCCACTCTCTCCATCTCTCTCTGTCTCTCTCTCTCTCTCCATTTGTCTTTCCCTAACTGTGTCTGCCACTCTCTGCTTCTCTCTCTGTCTCTCTCTCTGTCCCTCCATCTGTCTTTCCCTCTCTGTCACTCCCTCCCTCTCCTTCTATCTCTGCCTCTCTCTCTGATATCACTGACACGAGGAGAGAGACAGAGGGACGGAGGGTGAAATATGAAGGCATAGAGAGGGCTGTAGAGAGGGACAAACTTGGAGAGAGGAAGAGATTGTTGAGTTGGTTGAAGAGGATAATGTAAGATATATTAACTTGATTTAATCCTTCACTGCTGTGCACAAACATATCAGAGTTAGATATGGAGAGAAGAAAAACATCGGGAGAGGGAGGAATGCAGATGAAGTTGGGATCCAGGTAGACACATTTGTTGATCCAGAAGGAATAGCCTCCATTTTAAATATTCAGCCAGCTATTCCACTGTGGGAACCATCACACCCTCATGATATTGTTTGTGGAAATTTCATGCTGGCTTATTGGTTAATTTTTAAACCTGTGATTGATAGGTTCTTGTTAACCAAAGGTAATAAGAGATAAAGGGCAAAGGCAGGATATATGGTGTAAGTTACGTCACAGATCAGCCATGATCTCATTGAATGCAGGAACAGAGCTGTGGGGTTAAATTGCATCCTCCTCTTCCAATATCCCCTGTTAAATATCCTTCTTTCTCTGTCAGTCACCCTGTCAGTCTATGTCTCTCTGTTTCTCTCCTTCTGTCTCTCTATCTGTCTCTATCGGACACTGTAGAGTGAGATTCACTCTGTGTCCAACCCATGATGTGCCTGCCCTCGGAGTGTGTGACGGGACAGTGTAGACGGAAATTTACTCTGTGTCAAACCCAACATTGTGCTTAGCTTGAGAATATTTAATGGGACAGTGTAGCTGGAGATTTACTCTGTATCCCTGGAATTTAGAAGGTTATGGGTTGATTCGATGAATGTTTTTAAGATAATAAGGGAAACTGATAGAGTGGGCAGAGAGTAACAATTCCCACTGGCTGCGGAGTCAGGAACTTGGGGCATAGTCTAAAAGAATAAAGAGTGGCCACTTTGACTTCATCCCATTGTGTCGTGTGTACATTCTCACATAAAGCAGGTATAGCAGCACATATGTAACAGGATAGCAGGTATAACTGTAGTCATAGCATTCAGCTGAAAATTGATCAGTTATATTGTTATTTCAGTCATTCAGTCCATATTTACAATACACATGGCACCTTACTGTTGTAATAATGTCATATAGTGTCTATTCATCCCAAAGGGGCAACATTTCACTGCCTCAACATTCTCACCAAATACTAAAACATTCCACAATGCAAGACTCACAAATTCAACACAAGTTTCCTTTTCTGAATTTCGCTGGTCTGTTCTGATTCTCTGAGGGATTACTGATGCTTATCTTCCACATGAGCAGTCGTCCTAATCCCGTGTGCCTGTCCCTCTCCCAAACCCGGCATCCACTTACATTAAGGCAAGTGATACAGGAGCATCTCAGTGACTGAGGCACGTGAGTCTTGAGGCTGAGCCGGGCACAGTGAGTGACCCGGGTTAATCCGACACTCCAGGGACAGTTTAAATGGAGCTTTACTCTGGATCTAACACGTGCTGTACCTTCTCTGAGATTGCTCGATGGGGCAGTGCAGACAAGGAGATTCTGATTGGGTAGACAGAGAGTAACTATTCCCACTGGCTGTGGAGGATGGAACTTGTGGGCATAGTCTAAAAATCTAAATTTCGTCTCAAAACCTTTCAGGAGTGAAATGAAGAAGCAATTCAACACACCAGGTGTGGTATCAGTTTGGAAGTCTCTTCCACAAACAGCAATTGATGCTGAGCCACTTGTAAATTTTTAAATCTGAGATTGATAGATTTTTGTTCATCAAAAGTGTTAAGAGATAAGGGGCAAAGGTGGGATATATGGTGTTCGTGAGATCACAGATCAGCCCTGATCTCACTGAATGCTGGAACAGGGTCGAGGGGTTAAATTGCCTCCTCATCTTCCTATGTCTGATGTTAAACATCCTTCTTTCTCTCTCAGTCACTCTGTCAGTCTGCTTCTCTCTTTCTATCTCTCAATGTGTCTGCTTCAGACAGTGTAGAGTGAGATTCACTCTGTATCCACCCCATGCTGTTCCTGTCCTGGGACTGTTGGATGGGACAGTGTAGAAGGAGCATTACTCTGTCTCTAATCCATGCTGTACCTGTCTGGGGACTGCTGATGGGAGAGTGGAAACAGAGAGGTCTGGGACCAGGGTCCTCATGGGGAGGACTTAATGGTGCCTCCTAATTGGCCAGTTAGCAATATTGGTGCTCCAGGGATGAAAGGGACATTGGCTGAGGGGATACGACATTGGCTGAGAGAGTGGACAATGGTTGTTTCAGACTGGAGGGAGGTATACAGTGGAGGTTTATATTAGGACCACTGCTCTTTTTGATATATACTAATGACTTGGACTTGTGTTTACAGGGCATAACTTCAATGTTTGCCAATGTTTGTGTCATCTGCAATGTAATAAACAGGGAAGAGACTAGTAGCAGACTTCAGGAGGATAGAGGCAGTCTGGTGAAATGGAACACACAGGAACTAACGAATTAGGAGCAGGAGTAGGCCATTCGGCCCCTCGAGACTGCTCTGCCATTCAATGGGTGATCCGATTGTGAACTCAACTCAACTTTCCTGTCTGCGTCCCATAACCCTTTCCTCACTAACTGATAAAAATCTATCTAACTCAGCCTTGAATATATTCAATGATCCAGCCTCCACTGGTCTCTGGGGAAGGGAATTCCACAGACTGACCCCCCTCTGAGAGAAAAACATGTCTCCTCATCCCGGTTTTAAATGGGACGTCTCTAATTTTTAAACTGTGTCCCCTAGTTCTATTCTCCCCAACAAGGGGAAACATCCTCTCAGCATTCACCCTGTCCAGTCCACTCGGGACCTGAGATGTTTCAGTCAGATCACCTCTCATTCTTCTTATCTCTAGTGGGGACAGACCCAACCTGTTCAAACTTTCCTCATAAGATAACCCCTTCATCCCAGGAATCAGCCCTGTGCACCTTCTCTGAACAACTTCGAATGCAGTTATATAATTTCTTCAGGAAGGAGACCAAAAGTGTCCACAATCCTGCATACGTCGTCCAACTTATGCCTTGTACAGATGTAACAACACTTCCCTACTTTGATATTCTATTCACCTTGCAATAAACAACAACATTCCATTTGCCTTCCTAATCACTCGCTGTCGCTCCACGGTAACATTTTGTGATTCATGTACCAGGACACCCAGAGGGGGTGGTAGAGGCAGGAACCCTCAACATTTAAGAAGTATTCAGATGAGCACTTGAAATTCCATAGCATACAAGGCTACGGGCCAAGTGCTGGAAAATGGGACTAGAATAGGTAGGTGCTTGATGGTGGACACAGACACGATGGGCCGAACGGCCTGTTTCTGTGCTGTCTAACTCGATGACTCTAACTGTCGTCATAGAATTCAGCTGAAAATTGATCAGTTACATTGTTATTTCAGTCATTTCAGTCCATATTTACAGTGCACATGGTACCTTACTGTTGTAATAAAGTCATATTGTGTCTATTCATCCCACTGGGGCAAAATTTCACTGGCTCAACATTCTCACCAAATATTAAAGCATTCCACAATGCAAGACTCACAAATTCAACACAAGTTTCCTTTTCTGAGTCTCGATGGTCTGTTCTGATTCTCTGAGGGATTACTGATGCTTATCCTCCACAGGAGCAGTCGTCCTAATCCCGTCTGCCTGTCCTGCTCCCAAACCCGGCATCCACTTAAATTAAGGCAAGTGATACTGGAGCGTCTCAGTGACTGAGGCAGGTGAGTCTTGAGGCTGAGCCGGGCACAGTGAGTGACCCGGGTTAATCCGACACTCGAGGGACAGTTTAAAGTGAACTGTACTCTGTATCTAACCTTTGCTGTACCTTCTCTGAAATTGTTTGATCGGTCAGTGCAGACGAGGAGAGTTATTCCCTCCACTGTGATTAGGCTGGATGGCCTGTTATTACTCAGTCTATTACTTTCACCCTTGTTAATCAAGAGTACAACATGTGCAGTCCTCCAGTCCTCTGGCAGCACGACTATAACCAGAGAGGATTGGAAACTGATGGTCAGAGCCTCTGCTATTTCCACCCTTGCACCTCTAAACAGTCTGAGCCTGGTGAATTTTCAGCTTTCAAAGATGCTGAATCCCTGAATATTTCCTCTCTCACTGTTTATTCCGTTCAATATTTCAAACCCCTCCTCATTGACGACAATGTCTGTGTTGTCCCCTATTTTGTGAAGACAGTTGCGATGTATTCATTAAGAACCATGCCCGCATCTTCCGCCTCCACAGTTAGGAAAAAGTGGGAGAGACGATATCAAGTAAAGGATAGAATTCTGAAGGAGGTGCAGGAACAGACACATGTGGGGTGTATTTGTGCACCAATCACTGAAGGTGCCAGGGCCGGTTCAGAAAGTGGTTAAACGGCAGAAGGGATCGTGAGATTATAAATAGAGACTTTGAATAGAAAAGCAAGGAAAATATGACCTTTCTAAAACGCTGGTTTGCCTTCAACTGGAGCATTGTCGAATTCTGGACACCGTACTTTAGGAAGAATGTGGGGGCAGTAGAGAGGGTGCAGAAAAGGTTCACAAGAATGGTTCCAAAGATGAGGGGCTTCAGTTCCGTGGAGAGATTGGAGAAGGCGAGGTTGTTCTCCGGGTCTCTCTCTGTCTTCCTCTCTCTATCTCTCCCTCCTGCTATCTCTGACACTAAGAGGGAGACAAAGGGAGAGAGGCTTAGATATGCAGGCAGAGAGAGGGCTGACGAGAGGGACAAGGTTGGAGAGAGAGAGATTGTTGGGGTGAGAAAGAGAGGCAGAGAAAGGGTGTTGCAGGCAGTGAGAGATGAGGAGAAAGAGACAGAGGAACAGCGAGTCTGGCATTGGGAGATGGATCTTTACTTTGTATCTAATCCCGTGCATACCTGCCCTGTGAGTATTCGATGGGGACAGTTTCGGACGGGGCGGACTGTCTAAAAATCAAACATTAGTCGAAAGCCCTTTCAAAGATGAAATTTAGAAACACTTCTGCATACAAAGGGTGGTAGAAGTTTGGAAATGCCTTCCACAAATCACCCCTCCCTATCTCTGCAATCTCCTCCAGCTGCACAATCCACCAATATCTGCAATCCTCTAATTCTGGCCTCTTGAGCATCCCCAATTTGAAGTGTTCCAACATTGGTGGCCATACCTTCAAGCTGCCAAGGCCCTAACTCTGGAATTCCTTTCCTAAACCTCTCCGTCTCGCTAACTCTCTTTCCTCTTTGAAGACGCTTCCTCATACCAACCTCTTTGACCAGGTTTTTGTTCGTCTCTTGTAATATCTCCTTAAGTGACTCGGTGTCAACTTTTTATTTGCCTTACTTATTTGTTGGATGTGTGCGTTACTGGCCAGGCCAGCATTTATTGCCCATCCGTAATGGCCCTTGAGAAGGTGGTGTTGAGCCTCCTTCTTGAACCGCTGCAGTCCATGTGGGGTAGGTGCACCCACAGTGCTGTTGGGAAGGGAGTTTCAGGATTTTGACCCAGTAACAGTGAAGGAATGGCGATATAATTTCAAATTAGGATGGTGTGTGACTTTAGTTGTTGTGTGCGGACAGTATTTTCAGTGCGCAGTCCATTTATGTTTTTAATTATTTATTTTTTTCACGTATTTAGATGCAAAGTTTCTCCTATAATCTGCCTGCCTCCTCGTATTTCCTCACTCTTTCGGCCCGTCTCTCCCTCCTTCTCTAAATCCACTGCTTTACTCTGTATCTAAACTCCCACTGTACCTGCCCTGGGAGGTCTCATTATGGTGCTCAAGTAATGAGTTACATTTCCAGCATAACCTCTCTGCTCTTATGTACATTAACAGCCTTGTTGGGAACGGCACTGCAGTTTGAAAATATGAAACAATGATCCAACATTCACCCCTAAAACACTCACACTAACCTCCAAAACAGGACTGGGCAAATAATAAGGATTGTTAATGATTCTATCCATTTATTGGTTAATTGTGAACCTGTAAATCTTGCCCTTGCTGAGAACGTCACTGCAGTTTGAAAATATCAAACACTTTTCAACACTCGCCCCCTAAACTCTCACACTAAACCCCCAATACAGGACTGTGCAGATAAACGGGATTGTTACTGAGGTTCTGTCAAGGCCCAATCATACACTGTATCCGATTTCCCCTGCTTCTAAAGTTTGTCAGTGTTTAATAATATTTTTTAAAATAATATTAAATGTCACTTCAGTTTGAAAATATGATCCAACAGTCACCCCCAAAACACTCACACTAAACCTCTGATCTTTCCTTTCAAAATTAGGTCTTGCACACAGCCAGTTTTACTTTTTAATTCTATCTTTTGTCAACGTTATTAGATCTAAAGTTTTTCCGATAATCTCGCCCTCCCTCTCCCTCTCTGTCTGTCTCTCCCTCTGCATCTGTCTCTCTCCCTCTGCATTTGCCTGCCTCCCTTTCTGTCTAATCCCCTCTGTCTCTGTTTCTCCTTTTTTTCTCTATCATTCTACCTCTGTCTCTCTCTCTCCCTTTGTCTCTGTCCCACTCTGTCTGTGTTTCTCTCCATCTGTGTCTCACTCCCTCCATCTCTCCGTCCCTCTGTCCATGGACAGCAATGCTTTGAGCCATTTGTTTGGTTAATTTTGAATCTTTAACTCTTGCTTTTGTTGGGAATATCAATGCAGTTTGAAAATATCAAACACTCATCCAACACTCATCCCTAAAACACTCACACTAAACTCCAAATACCGGACTGGGCAGACAATGGGGATTGTTACTGGGGTATCGTCAAATTCTCATTTCACTATCTCTTCTGTCTCTCACTGTCTTCCACTTTGTCCTCTCTCTCCATTTCCCCATTTCTTTTCGTTTCCCTCTTCTCCTCTTTCCTTCATCGCCCCAAACTTTACAAATAAAGAGGGAGCTCCCTCCACTTTATACATAGAGAGGGAGTTCCCTCTACGTTATACATAGAGAGGGAGCTCCCTCTGTTTTCTATCGCTGCCGTGGTGGGATTTGAACCCCTGTCCCCAGGCCATCAGGTTGGGCCTCTTGATTACGTGACCATTGATATTATCACTACACAACTGCCTCCCAAATGGATGCGTACAGTGTCTGTCCCGTAATATCATTCACAGTAGTTTCTGGGCTGTCAACCTGAACATAGTCCTGAATCAGACACTCAAAGTTCACATTTTAACTGGGAACAGGCAGGAACAGAGTGAAACGGGATTGCTTTATTGCCTGGATTCAGTGTCCACTGCAGACAGTTCAGTTACATTTACAATAGAAAAGGAAGGAGTGAACAAGGTCAATGCAATAATATGGAAAATGTAAATGATGCCTCTCATAATTGCCATCCATCCAGTACGGGTACAGATTGCAAGTTTATTCCCGAGAGACGTCTTACACAGAAAATGTCATTGACATTGAAATGATTATGTTTTATCCACCATATTATATACATCAGAGTCAAAGCTGATGATGTAATGTGTTTGTTCAGGTGACTGTAACTAATAGCAATGATCATCGGTATAACCGTGTCAGTGGAGACTTATCCCCTGTATAAATCAGGACCCATTGGAATGGATCAGCTCAGAGTGCTTGCTGGAGCTGTGGATTCCAGGCTACTAGAAGTCTCTGCTTCTCACAGAAATGGGATATTCAGTAATCTATCAGATAGAAGACATCTATTATCCTGTACTTGCAGCAATTGGAGTTACTGGGAAGCCAGTATCTCAGCTGTTAATGGTGTAAATCGATGTTACCTGAGCTGCTGTACTTGGTATATTTTCCCTCTGTGTTTGTTAGACAGCCGCCTGTTCTTTTCCAGCAATTTACTGATGGAATCTCCTCATTGTCTACAATTTCATTCTTGTAGGAACTGCATTATGTATTTAATGGTATTGTTTTAAGTAACTGTGACATTGTTACTGGATTATTCTGTGTATGGAATGTATTGGAATGAGATGTTTCAGTTAGGATCAATAATCAGACCATTAGGAGTTATTAACAGTTTCATGATGTGGATCTAACCGGTCCTGGAATATTTTTATGATATTTTTTCAGTGATTGATAATGAGACATCTCACGGTCTCAGTGTTACAAGGGGACAGAACAATGTCCTGCCTCCCCGATAACATGGCTCAGTTTAACTGGGATTTCAATGTATTTATTGATTATCACTGTTATCAAATATTGTTTCACTCTGTGTGTGCCTGAAGCTGCTTCAGAAGTCTGGCTACTGAACTGAATTTGCTGCTGACACTTTCACATCTCCTTCTCTGCTTCACTGTGGACCTTCACTGTCACTGGACTACATTGTAAAATAGAAAGTATTGATGTGATGTTTTATTGGTTTTCACTCTATCAGTTGGAATCTAGAGTCTTTCCATTTATCTGCAGATTATCAGCTGCAGCGCTGATGTTGGTATTTTATTAATTAAACAATCCCACATTCTAACAGATTACTTTATAATTCCAGGAGAAGGAATTTCAATGATTGTGAGATTTGTCTGGAAGTAGCTTTCGAAACTGTTTATTCCATGTATTGTAGATGAAGTGAAGAGTGTCGGTGAAAAGGTGGAGACTTGAGTGTCCTGTAGATACATTAAATTATTCACAGAGGTTTCACCATTGAACAAACTGACTCTTGGAATAGAATCATTGAACCTGGGGCCGGCGAACAGAACACAGGTGCAGAATGTTAGGAATAAATCAAATGTGAAAATCAGCATGAAGTAACAATTTACAGGGTGTGAGTGGTCCAGAGAGATAGTGAACGAGAAAAGGAGCAGGGAGAACGAAACCGACGGGAAAAGAAAAGCAGAAGTAAAGAGAAAAAGAAAGAAGCAGCAGTGTAAATAATTCACTATCATAAAGTGCTGGAATGTCCAGAACAATTAGTGAGAGAAACTGTGAGTTGAAGTTGTCTGTTGTCAGATTGTGCTCATTTTCCTGTTGGACTTGATCCTCTGTGTTGATTTCTGTCAGATCCTCATTTTGTTTTGTAGAAAGTTCCTATTCCTTCCTTAGTGACTGAATAAAAAGAATAAAATCAGTTCTTCACTGATGGTAATTCATTATTTAAATACTGCACTTTAAAATCTCTGTGACTGCTGAATTCAATAAAGAGCGAGGCTGATATCAGAAATATATTTAAATTTATATTTAATTGCCTGTAGAAACTAAATATATTGACTATATTGTAGAAACAATGAACTGTTCTCCAACACCAATAACCAGAGGGATTATTGTTTGAATGTATGAATTGAGTTGTATCACTGGGATCGATAGATTAGATTTCCTCTAACACTCTGCTTCAGTCTCTCCCTGTGTATCTCAGCCTCTCCTCACACTGTATTGAATACTCAGTCTCCTCATCCATTGCTTCAGTTTATCCACTTTCCCAAACCATCTGCTCCAGTCTCCCCTCCTGCTTCAACATGTCGTTTTGCTTCTTTCCCTCTCAATCTCACTCACTGGCTCCACGTCCAGCTGTCTTGTCCAACCTGATAGGAATACAGAAACATTGGAGCAGGAGGTGGCCATTCAGCCCTTCTAGCCTGCTCCGCTATTCCAGATCATGCCTGATAATCAGACGCAACGCTGCAGGTTTCTGCCGTTTCCCATGTGGGAACAGTCCCTGTCTGTTCACTGAACCCAGAGCAACAAACCAGCTACACATCCCGCTCTCCCCAACCCTACCCAACCAACAGTCTGGAGACACATTCCCAATTAACCCATTGGATTCCATCTCTGCAAATCTCCTTCTCATTCCCCCACTGGCACTGCATCCTCACTCAGTGCTTCCAGTCGATCCGGTGCTGACTTTATTCAATTTCTGCATCAATTTCCCAATTCATTATTTATAATTGTGCATTCAAACATTTCACTGTGACAAAGCACTGCCCGGGTCAATGAATCAGTTTTCACTGCTCGATGCAGCAACAAAGCTGCAAATTTCAGCCCAGATCCTGTCAAACTGTTGCTTTGTCTCCAGGTCTGATCAGTAATTTCTCTGCTTCCTTTTCTCTCTCTCTTCCAGTTAACTTGGTGGCGATTGTGATCCTGTCCCGAGGAAAGTGCGGTCTCTCCAAATGTATCAGTGTCTACCTGGTGGGAATGGCAGTTTCTGATCTCCTGGTCGTTATCACTGATCCCATATTGAGATGGATTGTTTTAATTTATTTCCCAGATTCATTCCTGAGAATTACTCCTGTGTGTTCTCTCATTATCGTTCTGCTTTCTGCATCCACAGTTGTTTCTGTCTGGCTCACAGTCACTTTCACATTTGATCGATTTGTGGCCATTTGTTGTGAGAAGCTGAAAACAAAATATTGCAGCGAGAAAACGGCGGCTGTGGTTGTGGGAACAGTGAGTGTGCTGGGCTGTTTAGAGTCTCTCCCCTGGTACTTTACACTGAAACAGCAATACATTATTGATAATGTTCCCATGAGTTGTGTTACTAAACTGAGCTTCTATACCTCCCCCATATGGGGGGCATTTGAATTGTTTAACCTCATTTTAACCCCTTGTGTCCCGGTCTTTCTGATTTTGCTGTTCAATGTTCTGACTGTCAGGCGGATTTTATTCTCCAGTAAAGTCCGCAGGGAATTCCGGCGCCACAGCAATGCAGAGAATCACAAGGACCCAGAGATGGAGAATCGCAGGAAATCAATTATTTTACTCTTCAGTATATCCGGCAGTTTTATCCTGTTATGGGTGACCCGGGTTGTGTATAACATTTCTAGTCGAATTACAGATATTTATTATTATTTCTCCTCCACTGACCCTCTCTATATCACAGATCAAACATCAAAGATGCTGCAGCTTCTCAGCTCCTGCACCAACACGTGTATTTACATTGTGATCCAGACTAAATTCAGACAGGAGCTGAAGAAGGGGGTGAAATACCCTCTCAATCTCATTGTTAAATTAGTGAAATCATAGAAAGAGCTGAAGGGTTTCAAACACTGGAATTAAATCCCATTCCCCCTCCTCCCCCAGACCACCAGCTCCACCTCCCACCCTCCACCCGCCTCTCTGATTATTAGACCGGCGCCATCTTTCGTCGTGGCAGCTGCCTGAGCGTGGGCAGACCCTGACGTTTAACTGGAATAGTGAACGTTTGCGCATGTGCCAGTACAGCGCCACATATTGTTTGCTCTGTCAACAAACGCCGCCAGTGGACAAAGCTGCAAAACGCAGTGATTGTGAGGTGGTGATCAGGGGCAGAAACTGCAGTGAGGCAGGGACACCAGCAGATGGAGACGGTGAGAGTGGTACAGATGCTGCAGTAAGACAGGGGCACCAGCAGATGGAGATGGTGAGAGGGCACAGTAAGTGCAATGAAACATGGACACCAGCAGATGGAGATGGTGAGAGGCGACAGGAACAGCAGTGAGGCAGGGGCACCAGCAGATGGAGATGGTGAGAGGGGGCACTAACTGCAGTGAGACAGGGACACCAGCAGATAGAGATGGTGAGAGGGGGACTGTAACTGCAATGAGATAAGGACAACAGCAGATGGTGATGGTGAGAGCGGCGCATTAGCTGCACTGAGACAGGGACACCAGCAGATGGAGATGCTGAGCCATTGCTGATGTGAGATTCTCTGTTTCTGAGAGTTTGAAAGTTTCCACAAGTTTGATTAATTTCCTTTATGAAAACTTGAGATGCTGAATAAAATAATTTCAATACAATTTGTGTTAAATGGTTATTTTCCGACTATGTAAGCATTTGTAACATTGAAATGGTTCCTGTTTGGTAAATTATTTTGAGTGATTAAAGGTAATGCATAAAGAAAGCAACAGCAGCAAATTGAACTCAGGCAATCATTTGCAAAGAAAGTCTCTCTAAATAAGCTGTGTTGAGTTCTTCATCACTAACTTTATGACATATCTCTCTCTCTCACACACTTCTCTTTCTATGCTGGTATCTTCTCCACTATAACTCAGAGTAATTGAAGTTTTGATCCAATTGTCTTTTGATAATGAATATTAAATCTGCTTTCAGAATTTACTGTCAGACAGTGAATTCCAGACCATAATAACTCCCTGCCTATTTGTTTCACCCCTCTGCTAGTGTAAACAGTCTCTCCTCAAGACTCCAAACTGAGGGAAAGATTTTATCTGCAATTAATTTATCCCAGACAGCTGCTGCAGAGGAGCTGGAACCTTCTTAATTTGGACAAGCGATGAACAAAAATCCATCTGAATCCCCCAGGAGAGCAGAGGATAGAAACAGTCAGGAAGCAAAGGGAAACCAGTGACACTTTATTGCAGCAGTAAAAACTCTTTGTCAGAATGTGGAGGTCTTTATCACTGTGCGTTATATAAACTGGAGTTGAAAAGTGGAAGATCTTTCATACAATTTGTGTTAAATGGCCATTTCCCAGTTTGTAAACCTTTGTAACATTAAAGTGGTAAATGTCAAGAACGATTTGTTTTCCAATGAGTAAAGGGTAATACATAAATACAGCAGCATTAAATAAAGTACAAAGAATTATTGACAAATATAGCTGTAAATATGGGTCACAACTGTTGTGTGAAATGTCACCAGTTGTAAAAGTTCCTTTGGCTGCATCATTAACTTGGCTGCAATTTCTGGCTTTGTCACACAGTGGAATTGACAATCCGAATAAAAACTGCCTGCTTATACTGCAGTCAAACAGGCCTCTCCAGCAAAAACTCTTTGCCAGAATTTCAAGGTAACTGCAGTCAGACATTTTCAGTAATTTTCTGAGCTTTCTGTGAACTGGAGGTGAATAGTGAAATACATTTAATACAATTAGTGTTAAATGGTCATTATCCAAACCGGCCTCTCCATGTTTTAAATTACAGCAGCTTTTCTGCTCTGTTAATGAGGGTTTGGGGGAAGGAGAGAGAGAGAGAGAGTCAGACAGACAGGTTTCTGTCTGGAATGGTCCATTTGGGATATGGCTGGAATATCCCTCTCTCCCCCATTCCCTGTTTACAGAGAGACTCACCTTGGACTGTCCCATACCTGGGAGGGAGTGTCCAGATGGAGGAAGCTGAGAGCTGGTTGGATGAGCTGTATTTTGGGTGGAATGGATGTTTTGAGTGACAGGTTCTGGGATATATTAGGACAACATCAGCCTCCATTCTTTCTTTCCATGCAGCTGGTTTGTGAAGGTGAGTTTCTGTGTCTCTGTCTCTGTGCCCAGGTGAATTGGAACTGATTACTGTGTGTGTGAGTGAGAGAGGCCAGTCTGAATTTCTCTCTCTGTCCCAGTCCTGACTCATTTCCCCAATTCCCACCCCAATGCTTCTGTCCAGGATCTTTTCTCCATGGACGAGCAGATGGAGGGAATGTGTTAGAGTCCAACGATGGAGCACGGACGTTGTGGGATGATGAGTACCACATCTTTATTATTTCTCTCCCTCAATCGCAGTCTCTTCCCCTCAGTCTCTGTCTCTCTGAATGTGTTTCTTTCTCTCTTGCTCTCCCTCTCTTCCTTTGCCTCTTTCTGACTTTCTCTCCCTCTCTCTTTCCCTGCTTTCTCTCCCTCTTTCTCTGCTTTCTCTCTCTTGCTTTGCCCCTTTCCGACTTTCTCTCTCTCTTTCTTTCACTTTCTCCATTTTCTCTCTCTTTCTCTCTCTCTCTCTGCTTTCTCACTTTTTCTTTGCCGCTTTCCAAGTTTCTCCCACTCTCTCCCTTTCCCGACTTTCTCTCTCTCTTTTGCCACTTTCCGTCTTTCTCCCTCTCTTTCACTTTCTCTGCTTTCTCTCTCTTTCTCCCTCTCTTTGTCGCTTTCCAACTTTCTCCCTCTCTCTCTCTCTCTCTCCCTTCTTTCTCTCTCTCTTCTGCCCCTTTCCGACTTTCTCTCTCTCCCTCTCTCTCTCTTTCGCTGCTTTCTTTCTTTCTCTCTCTCTCTCTTTGTCTGCTTTCTTTCTCTTTTTTGCCGCTTTGCAACTTTGTCCCTCTCTTTCTCTTTCCCTCTTACCTCTCTCTTTTCTGCCCCTTTCCGACTTTCTCTGTCTCTCTCCTTCACTTTCTCTGTTTTCACGGTCTCTCTCTCTCTTTCACTTTCCCTCTTTCTTTGTCTGCCCCCCCCACACCACACGGCAAATATTTCTCTTCCCTCCGCAAAATATCCCCCGCCCCCGCTAAACCACCCCCACCAATTATTTCCCTTTGCAAATTCCACTCCCACCCCCCTGAAAAGATACCCCACAATATTTTTCCACTGCAATATTGCCCCCACCGTGTAAATTCGTCCCTGCAAACAGACCCCTCCCCATCTAATACCCCTCATGTGTACTGATTCCCATCTAATAACCCTCCTGCGAACAGACTCCCATCTAATACCCCTCCTGTGAACAGACCCCCATCTAATACCCCTCCTGCGAACAGACCCCCATCTAATAGCCCTCCTGCGAACTGACCCCCTTCTAATACCCCTCCTGTGAACAGACCCCCATCTCATACCCCTCCTGTGAACAGACCCCCATCGAATACCCCTCCTGTGAACAGACCCCCATCTATTAACCCTCCTGCGAACAGACCCCCATCTAATAACCCTCCTGAGAACAGACTCCCATCAAAGAACCCTCCTGCGAACAGACCCCCATCTAATACCCCTCCTGAGAACAGACCCCCATCTAATACCCCTCGTACGAACGGACACCCATCTAATACCCCTCCTGCGAATGGACACCCATCTAATACCCCTCCTGCGAACAGATCCCCATCAAATACCCCTCCTGCGAGCAGACCCCCATCTAATACCCCTCCTGCGTGCAGAACCCCATCTAATACCCCTCCTGTGAACGGACACCCATCTAATACCCATCCTGTGAACTGACTCCCATTTAATACCCCTCATGTGAAAGGACCCCCATCTAACACCCCTCCTGTGAACGGACATCCATCTAATACCCATCCTGTGAACTGACTCCCATTTAATACCCCTCATGAGAATGGACCCCCATCTAATACCAATCCTGTGAACTGACTCCCATTTAATACCCCTCATGTGAACAGAGTCCCCTCTAATACACCTCCTGTGAACAGACTCCCTTCTAATAGCCCTCCTGTGAACTGACCCCCATCGAACACCCCTCCTGCGAACAGACCCCCATCTAATACCCATCCTGTGAACAGACTCCCATCTTATACCCCGCCTGTGAACTGAGTCCCCTCTAATACCCCTCCTGTGAACTGACCCCCAGCTAATAGCCCTCCAGCGAATTGACAACCTCTAATACCCCTCCTGAGAAGAGACCCCCAGCTACTAGCCCTCCAGCGAACTGACAACCTCTAATAACCCTCCTGTGAAGAGACCCCCAGCTAACAGCCCTCCAGCAAACTGACAACCTCTAATACCCCTCATGTGACAAGACCCCCAGCTAAGAGCCCTCCAGCGAAATGACAACCTCCAATACCCCTCCTGTGAAGATACCCCCATCTAATAGCCCTCCTATGAACAGACTACCCTGTAATACCCCTCCTGTGAACAGAATATCATCTAATATACCTCCTGTGAACAGAATATCATCTAATAGCCCTCCTGTGAACAGACCCCCCTGTAATACCCCTCCTGTGAACAGAATATCATCTGACAGCCCTCCTGTGAACAGACTTCCCTGTAATACCCCTCCTGTGAACAGAATATCATCTAATAGCCCTCCTGTGAACAGAATATCATCCAGTAGCCCTCCTGTGAACAGACTCCCCTCTAATAAGCCTCCTGTGAACAGAATATCATCTAATAGCGCTCCTGTGAACAGACTCCCCTCTAATACCCCTCCTGTGAACAGACTTCCCTCAAATACCCTCCTGTGAACAGAATATCATCTAATACCCCTCCTGTGAACAGCCTCCCCTCTAATACCCCTCCTGTGAACAGACTTCCCTCTAATACCCTCCTGTGAACCGAATATCATCTAATAGCCCTCCTGTGAACAGACCTCCCTGTAATACCCCTACTGTGAACAGAATATCATCTAATATACCTCCTGTGAACAGAATATCATCTAATAGCCCTCCTGTGAACAGAGTCCCCTCTAATACCCCTCCTGTGAACAGCATATCATCTAATTGCCCTCCTGTGAACAGACACCCCTCTAAAAGCCCTCCTGTGAACAGAATATCATCTAATAGCCTTCCTGTGAACAGACTCCCATCTAACACCCCTCCTCGGAACAGACTTCCCTCTAATACCCCTCCTGTGAACAGAATATAATCTAATATACCTCCTGTGAACAGAATATCATCTAATAGCCCTCCTGTGAACAGACTCCCCTCTAATACCCCTCCTGTGAACAGACTTCCCTCTAATACCCCTCCTGTGAACAGAATATCATCTAATATACCTCCTGTGAACAGAATATCATCTAATAGCCCTCCTGTGAACAGACCCCCCTCTAATAACCCTCCTGTGAACAGACTTCCCTCTAATATACCTCCTGTGAACAGAATATCATCTAATATACCTCCTGTGAACAGAATATCATCTAATAGCCCTCATGTGAACAGACTCCCCTCTAATACCCCTCCTGTGAACAGAATATCATCTAATAGACCTCTTGTGAACAGACTCCCCTCTAATACCCCTCCTGTGAACAGACTTCCCTCGAATACCCTCCTGTGCACAGAATATCATCTAATCCCCCTGCTGTGAACAGACTCCCCTCTCATACCCCTGCTGTGAACAAACTCCCCTCTAATAACCCTCCTGTGAACAGAATATCATCTAATACCCCTCCTGTGAACAGACCTCACTCTAATACCCCTCCTGTGAACAGACCTCACTCTAATACCACTCCTGTGAACAGACATCACTCCAATACCTCTCCTGTGAACCGACCTCCCTCCAATACCCTCCTGTGAATGGACTTTCCTCTACTACCCCTCCTGTGAACAGACTTCCCTCTGATACCCCTCCAGAGAACAGAATATCATCTAATACCCCTCCTGTTAACAGACCTCCCTCTAATGCACCTCCTGTGAACAGACTTCCCTCTAATACCCCTCCTGTGAACAGAACCCCATCTAATACCCCTGCTGCGAACAGACTGCCATCTAATACTCCTCCTGTGAACAGAACCCCATCTAATACTCCTCCTGTGAACAGAACCCCATCTAATATCCCTCCTGTGAACAGACTCCCATCTAATACCCCTCCTGTGAACAGACTGCCATCTAATAACCCTCCTGTGAACAGACTCCCCTCTAATACCCCTCCTGTGAACAGAATATCATCTAATAGCCCTCCTGTGAACAGACACCCCTCTGATGCCCCTCCTGTGAACGGACGTCCCTCTAATACCCTCCTGTGAACAGAATATCATCTAATACCCCTCCTGTGAACAGACTCCTCTCTAATACCCCTCCTGTGAACAGACTCCTCTCTAATACCCTTCCTGTGATCTGACTCCCATCTAATACCCCTCCTGTGAACTGACTCCCATTTAATACCCCTCCTGTGAACAGACCCCCATCTAATACCCCTCCTGCGAACAGATCTCCATCTATTAACCTTTCTGTGAACGGACCCCCGTCTAATACCCCTCCTGCGAATGGACCCCCATCTAATACCCCTCCTGTGAACAGACTCCCCTCTAATATCCCTCCTGTGAACAGACTCCCCTCTAATATCCCTCCTGTGAACAGACTCCCATCTAAAACCCCTCCTGTGAACAGACCCCCATCTATTACCCCTCCTGTAAACAGACTTACCTCTAATGCCCCTCCTGTGAACTGAATACCCTTTTAATACGCCTCCTGAGAACAGACTCCCATCTAAAAACCCTCGTGTGAATAGACTGCCATCGAGTACACTCTCCTGTGAACAGACTCCCATCTAATACCCATCCTGCTAACAGACTCCCATCTAAACTGGAAGGGCACTAATATCCTGGCTGCAAGGTTTGCTAGCGTCACTCGGGAGGGTTTAAACTAGTGTGGCAGGGCCGTGGGAACCAGAGCAGTAGGACAGCCAGTGAAATAAATGAGGAAGACATCGTATATAAGGCCAGTAGGACTAAGAGGAAGAGCAGGCAGGGAGATGTTGCTGAGCACAGCGGGACTGGTGGTCTGAAGTGCATTTGTTTCAATGCGAGAAGTATAACAGGTAAGGCAGATGAACTTAGAGCTTGGATTAGTACTTGGAAATATGATGCTGCTGCAATTACAGAGACTTGGTTCAGGGAAGGGCAGGATTATCAGCTAAATGTTCCAGAATTTAGAAGCTTCAGGCGGGATAGAGGGGGATGTAAAAGGGGTGGGGGAGTTGCATTACTGGTTAAGGAGAATATCACAGCTGTAATGCGGGAGTACACCTCAGAGGGGTTATGCAGCGAGGCAATATGGGTGGAGCTCAGGAATAGGAAGGGTGCAGTCACGATGTTGGGGTTTACTACAGGGCTCCCAACAGCCAGTGGGAGGTAGAGGAGCAGATATGTAGACAGATTTTGGAAAGATGTAAAGGTAACAGGGTTGTAGTGGTGGGTGATTTTAACTTCCCCAATATTGACTGGGGCTTGGATGGGGCAGAATTTGTGAGGAGCATCTAGGAGGGCTTCTTGAAACAGTATGTAGATAGTCCAACTAGGGATGGGGCCATTCTGGGCCTGGTATTAGGGAATGAGCCCGGCCAGGTGGTCGAAGATTCAGTGGGGCAGCATTTCAGGAGCAGTGACCATAATTCCATAAATTTTAAGGTACTTGTGGATGAGGATAAGAGTAGTCCTCGGGTGAAGGTGCTAAATTGGGGGAAGGCTAATTATCACAATATTAGGCAGGAACTGAAGAATTTAGATTGGGGGCAGCTGTTTGAGGATAAATCAACATCTGACATGTGGGAGTCTTTCAAACGTCAGCTGATTAGAATCCAGGACCAGCATGTTCCTGTGAGAAAGAAAGAGAACCAAAACAAGAAATGCTGGATTCACTCAGCAGGTCTGGCAGCATCTGTGGAAAGAGAAGCAGAGTTAACGTTTCGGGTCAGTGACCCTTCTTCGGAAAGAAGAAGAAAGAAAGACAAGTTTGGCAAGTTTCGGGAAGCTTGGATAACACGGGATATTGTGAGCCGAGTCAAAAAGAAAAAGAAAGCATTTGTGAGGGCTGGAAGGCTAGGAACAGATTAAGCACTTGAGGAATTTAAAGACAGTAGGAAGGAACTTAAGCAAGGAGTTAGGAGGGCTAAAAGGGGTCATGAAAAGTCATTGGCAAACAGGATTAAGGAAAATCCCAAGGCTTTTTATACATATACAAAGAGCAAGAGGGTAACCAGGGAAAGGGTTGGCCCACTCAAGGACAGAGATGGGAATCTATGTGTGGAGCCAGAGGAAATGGGCGAGGTGCTAAATGGGTACTTTGCATCAGTATTCACCAAAGAGAAGGACTTGGTGGATGATGAGCCGAGGGAAGGGAGTGCAGATCGTCTCAGTCATCTCATTATCAAAAAGGAGGAGGTGTTAGGTGTCTTGCAAAGCATTAAGGTAGATAAGTCCTCAGGGCCTGATGGGATCTACCCTAGAATACTGAGGGAGGAATGGGAAGAAATTGCTGGGGCCTTGAGAGAAAGCTTTGCATCGGCTTTGGCTACAGGTGAGATCCCAGAGGACTGGAGAATAGCCAATGATGTTCCTTTGTTTAAGACGGGTGGTAAGGATAATCCAGGAAATTATAGGTCGGTGAGCCTTACGTCAGTGGCAGGGAATATATTAGAGAGGATTCTTCGGGATAGGATTTACTCCCATTTGAAAACAAACAAACTTATTAGCGAGAGACAGCATGGTTTTGTGAAGGGGACGTCGTGTCTTACTAATTTGATTGAGTTTTTTGAGGAAGTGACGAAGAGGATTGATGAGGGAAGAGCGGTAGACGTTGTCTATAGGGACTTTAGTAAAGCCTTTGACAAGGTCCCGCATGGCAGACTGGTGCAAAAGGTGAAGTCACATGGGATCAGAGGTGAGCTGGCAAGATGGATACAGAACTGGCTCAGTCACAGAAGACAGAGGGTATCAGTGGATGGGTAATTTTTCTGAATGGAGGGATGTGACTAGTGGTGGTCTGCAGGGATCAGTGCTGGGACCGTTGCTGTTTGTCGTATAAATAAATGATTTGGAGGAAAATGTAGCTGGTCTGATTAGTAAGTTTGTGGACGACACAAAGGTTGGTGGAGTTGCGGATAATGATGAGGACTGTCAGTGGATACAGCAGGATATAGATCGATTGGAGACTTGGGTGGAGAAATGGCAGATGGAGTGAAATTCGGACAAATGTGAGGTAATACATTTCTGAAGGTCTAATGCAGGTGGGTGGTATACAGTAAATGGCAGAACCCTTAGGAGTATTGACAGGCAGAGAGATCTGGGGGTACAGGTCCACAGGTCACTGAAAGTGGCAACGCAGGTGGATAAGGTAGTCAAAAAGGCATACGGCATGCTGACCTTCATCGGTCGGGGCATCGAGTATAAACATTGGCAAGTCATGTTGCAGCTGTACAGAGCCTTAGTTAGGCCACACTTAGAATATTGCATGAAATTCTGGTCGCCACACTACCAGAAGGACGTGGAGGCTTTGGAGAGGGTACAGAGGAGTTTGACGAGGATGTTGCCTGGTCTGGAGGGCATTAGCTATGAGGGGAGGTTGGATAAACTCGGATTGTTTTCACTGGAACGACGGAGGTGGAGGGGCGACATGATAGAGGTTTACAAAGTTAATAGCAGCATGGACAGAGTGGCTAGTCAGAAGCTTTTTCCCAGGTGGAAGAGTCAGTTACTGGGGGACATAGGTTTAAGGTGCGAGGGGCAAAGTTTAGAGGGGATGTGCGAGGCAGGTTTTTTACACAAAGGGTGGTGAGGGCCTGGAACTTCCTGCCAGAGGAGGTGGTGGAAGCAGACACGATAGCGACGTTGAAGAGACATCTTGACAAATACATGAATAGGAAGGGAATAGAGGGATATGGGCCCCGGAAGTATAGAAGGTGTTAGTTTCGGCAGGCATCAAGATCGGCGCAGACTTGTAGGGCTGAATGGCCTGTTCCTGTGCTGTACTGTTCTTTGTTCTTTGATGAGACGTATTTACGTGGATAGATTGGAGAAGCTGGGGTTGTTATCTATCTCTCCATCTCTGTCTTCCTCTCTCTGTCTCTCCCTCCTGCTATCTCTGACACTCGGACTGAGACAGACGGAGAGAGGGTTAGATATGAAGCCAGGAGAAAAAGACCAACAAATTCAGCAGCCATTTCAGCAGCATCAAAGCCACTAACAAATTCTATAACATCAGAAGGGGGGAGAAAAACACCGATAAATAGGGCAATGGCACAAGCTGTTGGAGGGACAGGAAATCGTTTACGAAGGGACAGAGTATCTGATAACACCCTGGATGGTGTTGTTGCCAACAAAGCCTATTTCAGCCTGCAGTATGAAAAGGAGTGAGCGGGAGCTGAGACGGAATGAGTTGATTTTGACTGAGTTAATGAGGGGGCAATGGTGTCCTGCGGCTCCCACAAGGCCGCGCGGCTGGAAAAAGCCCCTTCCTGTGGTACGGGCCGCACTGCACCCTGGGAGGAAGCTCTGCACATGCGCATTTCGACAAGCCCGTTAACTGCCGCTTTTTACATTCTCCCGCGGCTCAGACTTTCAAGTTTCCTCCATTGAGATCGACAACTGAAGCCACTTGTCCTTTTCCTTGCAGCTGCTTTCTGATGAAAATAAACAGCCGGCGGGAGGTCACGCAAACATGGCGGCTGATGACGCCGCTGTCCCTCCACGCGCCTCACTGAGCCCTGATTGGCTGCGTCACTCCACGTGTTTGGAGGTCGCAGGGGTGAAAAGCTGCCTGCAGCCTCCGCGCAGTCGCCGTTTGGGCGGCATGTGACCACCCGGGGTGGGGGAGGGGCCAGCACTCGACTCCAAAGGGACCCTGCACCGGCAGAACTGTCCCAAACTCTTAAAGGGACCCAACATGAGAGTTTGATGTAAACCTGAGTACACAGAGGTACAAGACATAGGCATAGAGTGTGAAACATGAGGAGAGAGGGATAAATATAGATGGAGAGAGTGTAACAATGGGAAAGGGAGAGATAGGCATGGAGAGAGAAGTGGAGAGCTACTCTTACTGGTAATCTGTCTCCATCTCCGTCTTCCCCTCTCCCTAACTGATTCAGTCAGTAGTTGCCCTCACTGCAACACTCCCCATGAATGGAGCTGTTATTATAGTATCTCCACAGGGAGAGTCTCTGAGTGGGTCTGTTATTATAGTATCGCCACAGGGAGAGTCACTGAGTGGGTCTGTTATTATAGTATCTCCACAGGGAGAGTCTCTGAGTGGGTCTGTTATTATAGTATCTCCACAGGGAGAGTCACTGACCGGGTCTGTTTTTATAGTACCTACAAAGGGAGAGGCACTGAGTGGGTCTGTTATTATAGTATCTCCACAGGGAGAGTCACTGAGTGGGTCTGGTATTATAGTATCTCCACAGTGAGAGACACTGAGTGGGTCTGTTCTTATCGTATCTCCACAGGGAGAGACACAGAGTGGGTCTGTTATTATAGAATCTCCACAGGGAGAGTCACTGCGTGGGTCTGTTATTATAGAATCTCCCCAGGGAGAGTCACTGAGTGGGTCTGTTATTATAGACTCTCCCCAGGGAGAGTCATTGAGTGGGTCTGGTAATATCCTATCACGACAGGGAGAGTCACTGAGTGGGTCTGGTATTATCGTATCTCCACAGGGAGAGTCACTGAGTGGCTCTGTTAGTATAGTATCTCCACAGGGAGAGTCACTGAGTGGGTCTGTTACTATAGTATTTCTACAGGGAGCGTCACTGAGTGGGTCTGTTATTATAGTATCTCCACAGGGAGAGTCACTGAGTGGGTCTGTTATCATAGTATCTCCACAGGGAGAGTCACTGAGTGGGTCTGTTACTATAGTATTTCTATAGGGAGCGTCACTGTGTGGGTCTGTATTATAGTATCTCCACAGGTAGAGTCACTGAGTGGGTCTGTTATTATAGTAGCTCCACAGGAAGATCACTGAGTGGGTCTGTTATTATATTATCTCCACAGGGAGTGTCACTGAGTCGGTCTGTTATTATAGTATCTCCACAGGGAGAGTCACTCAGTTTGTCGGTTATGATAGTATCTCCACAGGGAGAGTCTCTGAGTGGGTCTGTTATTATAGTATCTCCACAGGGAGAGTCATTGAGTGTGTCTGTTATTACAGTATCACCACAGGGAGAGTCACTGAGTGTGTCTGTTATTATATTATCACCACAGCGAGAGTCACTGAGTGGTTCTGTTATTATAGTATCTCCACAGGGAGAGTCACTGAGTTGGTCTGTTATTATAGTATCTCCACAGGGAGTGTCACTGAGTGGGTCTGTTATGAGATCATCTCCACAGGGAGAGTCACTGAGTGGGTCTGTTTTATAGTATCTCCACAGGGAGAGTCACTGAGAGGGTCTGTTATTATAGTATCTCCACAGGGAGAGTCACTGAGTGGGTCTGTTATTATAGTATCTAATGAGGAAGAGTCACTGAGTGGATCTGTTATTATAGTATCTCCACAGGGTGAGTCACTGAGTGGGTATGGTATTATAGTATCTCCACAGGGAGAATCTCTGAGTGGGTCAGTTATTATAGTATCTCCACAGGGAGAGTCACTGAGTGGGTCTGTTATTATAGTATCTCCACAGGGAGAGTCACTGAGTGAGTCTGTTATTATAGTATCTCCACAGGGAGAGTCACTGAGTGGGTCTGTTATTATAGTATCTCCACATGGAGAGTCACTGAGTGGGTCTGTTATTATAGTATCTCCACAGGGAGAGTCACTGAGTGGGTCTGTATTTATAGTATCTCCACAGGGAGAGTCACTGTGTGGGTCTGTAATTATAGTATCTCCACAGGGAGAGTCACTGAGTGGGTCTGTTATTATAGTATCTCCACAGTGAGTGTCACTGAGTGGGTCTGTTATTATAGTATCTCCACAGGGAGAGTCACTGATTGGTCTGTTATTAGAGTATCTCCACAGGGAGAGTCACTGAGTGGGTCTGTTAACACAGTATCTCCACAGGGAGACTCTCTGAGTGGGTCTGATATTATAGTATCTCCAAAGGGAGAGTGACTGAGTGGGTCTGATATTAAAGTATCTCCACAGGGAGTGTCACTGAGTGGGTCTGTTATTATGGAATCTCCACAGGTAGAGTCACTGAGTGGGCCTGTTATTGTAGTATCTCCACAGGTAGAGTAACTGAGAGGGTCTATTAATCTAATATCTCCACAGGGAGAGTGACTGAGTGGGTCTGTTGTTGTAGTATCTCAACAGGGAGATTCACTGAGTGGATCTGTTATTATAGTATTTCTATAGGGAGAGTCACTGAGTCGGTCTGTTATTATAGCATCTCCACAGGGAGAGTCACTGAGTGGGTCTGTTATTGTAGTTTCTTCACAGAGAGAGTCACTGAGTGGGTCGGTTATCACAGTATCTCCACAGGGAGAGTCTCTGAGTGGGTCTGTTATTATAGTATTTCTACAGTGAGAGTGACTGAGTGATTCTGTTATCAGAGTATCTCCACAGGGAGAGTCACTGAGTGGGTCTGTTATTATAGTATCTCCACAGGGAGAGTCACTGAGTGGGTCTGTTATTACAGTATCTCCACAGTGAGTGTCACTGAGTGGGTCTGTTATTATAGTATCTTGACAGGGAGAGTCACTGAGTGGGTCTGTTATTATAATATCTCCACAGGGAGAGTCACTGAGTGGGTCTGTTATTATAGTATCTCCACATGAAGAGTCACTGAGTGGGTCAGTTAGTATATTATCTCCACACGGAGTGTCACTCAGTTAGTCTGTTATTATAGTATCTCCACAGGGAGAGTCAGTGAGTGGGTCTGTTATTATAGTATCTCCACAGGGAGAGTCACTGAGTGGGTCTGTATTTATAGTATCTCCACAGGGAGAGTCACTGAGTGGGTCTGTTATTACAGTATCTCCACAGGGAGAGTCACAGAGTGGGTCTGTTATTAGAGTATCTCCACAGGGAGAGTCACTGAGTGGTCTGTTATTATAGTATCTCCACAGGGAGAGTCACTGAGAGGGTCTGTTATTATAATATCTCCACAGGGAGAGTCACTGAGTGGGTCTGTTATTATAGTATCTAATGAGGAAGAGACACTGAGTGTGTCTTTTATTATTATATCTCCACAGGGAGAGTCACTGAGTGGGTCTGTTATTATAGTATCTCCACAGGGAGAGTCACTGAGTGGGTCTGTTATTATAGTATCTCCACAGGGAGAGTCATTGAGTGGGTCTGTTATAATAGTATCTCCACAGGGAGAGTCACTGAGTGGGTCTGGTATTATTGTATCTCCACAGGGAGAGTCACTGAGTGGGTCTGTTATTATAGTATCTCCACAGGGAGAGTCACTGAGTGGGTCTGTTATTACAGTATCTCCACAGGGAGAGTCACTGAGTGGGTCTGGTATTATAGTATCTCCACAGGCAGAGTCTCTGAGTGGGTCTGTTATTATAGTATTTCCACAGGGAGTGCCACTGAGTGGGTCTGTTATTATAGTATCTCCAAAGGGAGAGTCACTGAGTGGGTCTGTTATTATAGTATCTCCACAGGGAGAGTCAGTGAGTGGGTCTGTTATTATAGTATCTCCACAGGGAGAATCACTGAGTTGGTCTGTTACTATGGTATCTCCACTGGGAGAGTCACTGAGTGGGTCTGTTATTATAGTATCTCCACAGGGAGAGTCAATGAGTGGGTCTGTTATTATAGTATCTCCACAGGGAGACTATAGCGAATAGCATTGATCAGGGGTATAACCGTGTATAAATCAGGACCCATTGGAATGGATCAGCTCAGAGTGCCTGGTGGTGCTCTGGATTCCAGTCTAACAGAAGTCTCTGCTTCTGACAGAAATGGGACATTCAGTATTGGTTCAGTTCATAATCATTTATTATCCTGTACTTGCGCGATTGGAGTCCCTGGTAAGCAAAACCTCAGCTGTTAATGGTGTAAATCGATTTTAACTGTGCTGCTGCACTCCGTATTATTTCTCAATTTGTGTGTTACACAGCCGCCTGTTCTTTTCCCGCAATTTACTGATGGAATCTCCTCATTGTCTACTCTTTCATCTTGCAGGAGTTGTGTCATGTCTTTTATTCTATTGGTTTCAGTAACCGTGGCATTCTTACAAGATTATTCTGTGTATTGACTGCATTCAAATCAAGTATCTCCATTAGGATCAATAATCAGACCCTCAGGAGTTTTTTACAGTTTGATGATGCGGATCTAACCGGTCCTGGAATATCTTTATGATTTTCTTTTTTTTGGTTATTCATAATGAGACATCTCACGGTCTCAGTCTTACAAGGGGACAGAACAATGTCCTCCCTCCCCAATAACATGGCTCAGTTTAACTGGGATTTCAATGTATTTATTGGTTATCACTGTTTTCAAATATTATTTCACTCTGTGTGTGTCTGACACTGCTTCAGAGGTCTGGCTACTGAACTGAGTTTGCTGCTGACATTTTCACTTCTCCTTCTCTGCTTCACTGTGGACCTTCACTGTCACTGGACTACACTGTAAAATAAAAAGTATCGATGTGATGATTTATTGGTTTCAACTCTGTCAGTTGGAATAAAGATTCTTTCCATTTATCTGCAGATTATCAGCTGCAGCGCTGATGTTGCTGCTTTATTAATTAAACAATCCCACATTCTAACAGATTACTTTATAATTCCAGGAGAAGGAATTTCAATGATTGTGAGGTTTGTCTGGAAGTAGCTTTCGATCCTGTTTATTCCATTTATTGTAGATGAAGTGAAGAGTGCAGGTGAAAAGGTGGAGACTTGAGTGTTCTGTAGATACATGAAATTATTCACAGAGGTTTCACCATTGAACTAATTGACTCTGAGAATAGAATCATTGAACCTGGGGCTGGTGAACAAAACACAGACGCAGAATGTTCGCAATAAAGCATATGTGAAAAGTAGCATGAAGTAACAGTTTGCAGGTGTGAGTACTCCAGAGAGATAGGGAAGGAGAAAAGGAGCAGGGAGAACGAAACCGATGGAAAGAGATAAGCAGAAGTAAAGAGAAAGAGAAAGAAGCAGCAGTGTAAATAATTCACGATCATGAAGTTTTGGAATGTCCAGAACAATTGGTGAGAGAAACTGTGAGTTGAAGCTGTCTGTTGTCAGATTGTGTTCATTTTCCTGTTGGACTTGATCCTCTGTGTTGATTTCTGTCAGGTCCTCATTTTGTTTTGTAGAAAGTTCCTATTCCTTACTGAGTGACTGAATAAACAGAATAGAATCAGTTCATCACTGATGGTAATTCATTATTTAAATAATGCACATTAAAATCACTGTGACTACTGAATTCAATAAAGAGCGAGGCTGATATCAGAAATATATTTAAATTTATATTTAATTGCCTGTACAAACTAAATATATTGACTATATTGTATAAACAATGAACTGTTCTCCAACACCAATAACCACAGGGATTATTGTTTGAATGTATGAATTGAGTTGTATCACTGGGATCTATAGATTAGATTTCCTCTAACACTCTGCTGCAGTCTCTCCCTGTGAATCTCAGCCTCTCCTCTCAATGTATTAAATCCTCAATCTCCTCATCCATTGCTTCAATTTATCCACTTTCCCAAACCATCTGCTCCAGTCTCCCGTCCTGCTCCAACATGTACTTTTCCTTCTCTCCCTCCCAATCTCACTCACTGTCTCCACCTCCAGCTGCCTTGTCCAACCTGATAGGAATACAGTAACATGGGAACTGGAGGAGGCCATTCAGCCCTTCGAGCTTTCTCCACCATTGTAGATCATGGCTGATACTCAAACTTAGCGCTGCAGTGTTCTGCCTTTTCCCATTTGATAACATTTCCTGTCGGTTCCTTGAACCCAGAGCAACAAACCAGCTACACATCCCGCTCTCCCCAAACCTTCCCAACCAACAATCTGGAGACACATTCCCAATTAACACATTGGATTCCATCTCTGTAAAACAGCTTCTCATTCCCCCACTGACACTGCATCCTCACTCAGTACTTCCAGTAGACCCGGTGCTGACTTTATTCACTTCCTGCATCAATTTCCCAATTCATTATTAATAACTGTGTTTTCAAACATTTCACTGTGGCAAAGCACTGCCCGGGTCAATGAATCAGTTTTCACTGCTCGATGCAGCAACAAAGCTGGAAATTTCAGCCCAGATCCTGTCAAACTGCTGCTTTGTCTCCAGGTCTGATCAGTATTGTCTCTGATTCCTTTTCTCTCTCTCTTCCAGTTAACTTGGTGGCGATTGTGATCCTGTCCCGAGGAAAGTGCGGTCTCTCCAAATGTATCAGTGTCTACCTGGTGGGAATGGCAGTGTCTGATCTCCTGGTCGTTATCACTGAACCCATATTGAGCTGGATTGTTGGAATTTATTTCCCATATTCATTCCTGAGAATTATTCCTGTGTGTTTTCTCATTACCGTTCTGCTTTCTGCATCCACAGTTGTTTCTGTCTGGCTCACAGTCACTTTCACCTTTGATCGATTTGTGGCCATTTGTTGTGAGAAGCTGAAAACAAAATATTGCAGCGAGAAAAGGGCGGCTGTGGTTGTGGGAACAGTGAGTGTACTGGGCTGTTTACAGTCTCTCCCCTGGTACTTTACACTGGAACAAGATTACATTATTGATAATGTTCCCATGGATTGTGTTTATAAACTGAGCTTCTATTCTTCCCCCATATGGGGGGCATTTGAATTGTTTGACCTCATTTTAATCCCTTGTGTCCCGGTCTTTCTGATTTTGCTGCTCAATGTTCTGACTGTCAGACGGATTTTATTCTCCAGTAAAGTCCGCAGGGGATTCCGGCACCACAGCAATGCAGGGAATCACAAGGACCCAGAGATGGAGAATGGCAGGAAATCAATTATTTTACTCTTCAGTATATCCGGCAGTTTTATCCTGTTATGGGTGACCCGGGTTGTGTTTATCATTTATAGGCGAATTACAGATCTTTATTATTATTCCTCCTTCACTGACCCTCTCTTTATCACAAATCACACATTCTCAGTTACTGCACCAACACATGTATTTACATTGTGACCCAGACTATTTTCAGACAGGAGCTGAAGAAGGGGGTGAAATACCCTCTCAATCTCATTGTTAAATTAGTGAAATCATAGAAAGAGCTGAAGAGTTTCAAACACTGGAACGAAATCCCATTCCCCCTCCTCCCCCAGACCCCCAGCCCCACCCCCCACCCTCCACCCGCCTCTGTGATTATTTGACCGGCGCCATCTTTAGTCCTGGCAGCGAGTGAACGTGGCAGAACATGACGTTAAACTGGAATAGTGTACTTTTGCGCATGTGCCAGTACAGCGCCACCTTGTGGTTGCTTTGTCAACAACCGCAGCCAGTGGACAAAGCTGCAAATCGCAGTGAATGTGAGGCAGTGAGATGGGCAGTAACAGCAGTGAGACAGGGGCACCAGTAGATGGAGATGGTGGGGCGGGACAGTAACTGCTGTGAGTTAGGGACACCAGCAGATGGAGATGGAGAGAGGGGATCAGTAACTGCAGTGAGGCAGTGACACCAGCAGATGGAGATGGTGAGTGGGGGCAGTATCCGCAGTCAGACAGGGACACCAGCAGATGGAGATGGTGAGAGAGGGACAGTAACTGAAGTGACACAGGGACACCAGCAGATGGAGATGGTGAGAGGGACATTAACTGCAGTGAGGCAGAGACACCAGCATCTCGAGATGGTGAGAGTGGGACAGTAACTGCAGTAAGACAGGGACACCAGCAGATGGAGATGGTGAGAGAGGGACATTAACTGCAGCGAGACAGGGACACCAGCAGATGGAGATGCTGAGCCATTACTGATGGGAGATTCCCTTGCTGAGTTTGAAAGTTCCCACAAGTCTGAGGAATTTACTTTATTGTAAACTTGAGATGCTGAATAAAATAATTTCAATGCAACTTTTGTAAAATGGTAATTTTTCTACTATGTGAACACTTGTAACATGAAACTCGTTCCTGTTTGGAAAGTTATATTGAATGATTAAAGGTAATGTATAAATAAAACAACAGGATCAAATAAAACTCAGTCATTAAAAAATAAAAACTCTCAATATAAGTTGTGTTGAGTTCTTGATCACCTATGTTATGACATCTCTCTCTCTGACACTTCTCTTTCTATGCTGGTATCTTCTCTACGATACTAAGAGTAATTGAAATTTTGATCCAATTGTCTTTTGAAAGTTAATATTTAATCTACTTTCAGAAACCTGCCAGACAGTGAATTCCAGACCATAATAACTCCCTGCCTATTTGTTTCACCCCTCTACTATTGTAAACAGTCTCTCCTCATGTCTCAAAATGAGGGAAAGATTTCGAATGCAATTAATTTCTGCAGGACAGCTGCTGCAGATGATCTGGAACCTCCTGAATTTGGACAAACAATGAACAAAAATCCCTCTGAATCCCCTGGGAGAGCAGAGGATAGAAACAGTCAGGAAGCAAAGGGAAACAAGTGACACTTTATTGCAGCAGTAAAAACTCTTTGTCAGAATGTGGAGATCTTTATCACGGAGCTTTATTTAAACTGGAGGTGAAAGTAGAAGATCTTTAATACAAGTTTGTGTTAAATAGCCATTTCCCAGCTTTGTAAACCCTTGTAACATTAAAGCGGTAAATGTCAAGAAAGATTTGTTTTCCAATGAGTACAGGGTAATGCATAAATACAGCAGCATTAAATAAAGTACAAAGAATTATTGACAAATATAACTGTAAATATGTTTTAGAATTGTTGTGTGAAATGTCACCAGTTGTACAAGTTCCTTTGGCTGCTTCATTAACCTGGCTCTCGATTCTGGCTTTGTCACATAGTGGAATTGACAATCCGAATAAAAACTGCCTGTTTTTTCTGCAGTCAAACAGGCCTCTCCAGCAAAAACTCTTTGCCGGAATTTCAAGGTAACTGCAGTGATTTTCAGTAATTTTCTGAACTTTCTGTAAACTGGAGGTGAATAGTGAAAAACATTCAGTGCAATGAGTGTTAAATGGACATTATCCAAACCGGTCCCTCCATGTTTTAATTTACAGCAGCTTTTCTGCTCTGTTAATGAGGGTTTGGGGGAGGGAGAGAGAGAGACAGACAGACATGTTTCTGTCTGGAATAGTCCATTTGGGATATGGCTGGAATATCCCTCCCTCCACAAGTCCCTGTTTACTCAAAGACTCACATTGGACTGTCCCATACCTGGGAGGCAGTGTCCGGGTAGAGGAAGCTGATAGCTGGTTGGATGAGCTGTATTTTGGGTGGACTGTCTGTTTTGAGTGACAGCTTCCGGGATATATTTGGACATCAGCCTCCATTCTTTCTTTCCATGCAGCTGTTTTGTGAAGGTAAGTTTCTGTGTCTCAGTCTCTGTGCCCAGGTGAATTGCAAGCTGATTGCAGTGTGTGTGTGAGAGTCCAGTCTGAATCCCCCGCTCTCTCTGTCCCAGTCCTGACGCTTTTCTCCAAATCCCACCCCAATGCCCCTCTCCAGGATCTTTTCCCCATGACGAGCAGATGGAGCGAAGGTGTTAGAGTCAAACGATGGAGCGCAGACCGTGTGGGATGGTGAGTATCACATCTTTATTTTCTCGCTCTCCCTTATTCGCAGTCTCTTCCCCTCAGTCTCTTTCTCTCTGAGTATTTTTGTTTCTCTCATTCTTGCTCTGCCCTCTCTTCCTTTGCCTCTTTCTGACTTTCTCTCTTTCTTTCTCTGCTTTCTCTCTCTCTTTCTCTTTCCCTGCTTTCTCTCGCTTGTTTTGCCCCTTCCTGACTTTCTCTCTCTCTCTATCTTTCACTTCCTCTGTTTTCTCTCCCTCTTTCCCTTTCTTTGCTTTCTCTCTCTTTCTCTCTCTCTCTCTCCCTTTCTCTGCTTTCTCTCCCTTTCTTTGCTGCTTTCCAACTTTCTCCCTCTCTTTCTCTGCTTTCTCTCTCTTTCTCTGCTTTCTCTCTCTCTATCTCTCCCTTTCTCTGATTTCTCTCCCTCTCTCTCTTTCTCTGCTTTCTCTGTCTTGCTTTGCCCTTTCTGAATTTCTCTCTCTCTCTGTCTTTCACTTTCCCTGCTTTCTCTCTCTCCCTCTCTCTCTTTCTCTGCTTTCTCTTTCCCTCCCTTTCTCTGCTTTCTCTCTCCCTCCCTTTCTCTGCTTTCTCTCCCTCTCTCTCTTTCTTTGCTTTCTCCCTCCTGCTTTGCCCTTTCCGACTTTCTCTCTCTCTCTCTTCCTTTCACTTACTCTGCTTTCTCTCACTCTCTCTCTTTCACTGCTTTCTCTCTCTTTCTTTCCCCCTTTCTGACATTATCTCTCTCTCTCTCTTTCTTTCTCTCTCTATCTTTTCCGAATTCCGACTTGCTCTCTCTCTCTTTCGCTTTCTCTCTCTTTCTCTCTCCCTTGCTTTGCTTTCTCTCCCTCTCTCTCTTTCTTTGCCGCTTTCCAACTTTCTCCCTCTTTGCATCTATCCCTCCTTTCTCTCTCTTTTTTGCCACTTTCCGACTTTCTCTCTCTCTCTCTTTCACTTTCTCTCTCTCTCCCTTTCTCTGCTTTCTCTCACTCTGTCCCTTTCACTGCTTTATCTCTCTCCCTCTCTCTTTCCCTGCCTTCTCTCTCTTTCTTTGCCGCTTTCCAACTTTCTCCCTCTTTCCATCTATCACTCCTTTCTCTCTCTTTTTTGCCACTTTCCGACTTTCTCTCTCTCTCTCTTTCACTTTCTCTCTCTCTCCCTTTCTCTGCTTTCTCTCACTCTGTCCCTTTCACTGCTTTATCTCTCTCTCTCTCACTTTCTCTCATGTCTCTCCCTCTCTCTTTCCCTGCCTTCTCTCTCTTTCTTTACCGCTTTCCAACTTTCTCCCTATCTCCATCTTTCCCTCCTTTCTCTCTCTTTTTTCCCACTTTCCGACTTTCTCTCTCTCTCTCTTTCACTTTCTCTGCTTTTTCTCTCTCTCTCCATTTCTCTGCTTTCTCTCCCTTTCTCTGCTTTCTCTCTCCGTCTCTCTCTCTCTCTCTAGCTTTCTCTGCTTTCTCTCTCTTTCTTTACCGCTTTCCAACTTTCTCTCTTTCTTTGTCTCCACCCCCCCACTCGGCAAATTTTTCTCTCCCCTCCGCAAAATATCCCACCACCTCCCCCCGCTAAACTTTCCCCGACAATTATTTTCCCTTGCAAATTCCACTCCTACCCCACTGAAAATTTACCCCCGCAATTTTTGTCCACTGCAATACTTGCCCCGCTGGAAAATTCGGGCCCTGAAAATTCCCCACTGCAAACAGACCCCCCCCCCATCTGAATACCCCTCATCTGCAGATGCCAATCTGAAATCCAACTGCTAACTGACACATATCCCCATGTAATACCATCCTGTGAACAGACCCCCTCTAAAACCCTTCAAACAACAAAGAACAAAGAACAGTACAGCACAGGAACAGGCTATTCGGCCCTCCAAGCCTGCGCCGATCTTGATGCCTGCCAAAACTAACACCTTCTGCACTTCCGGGGCCCATATCCCTCTATTCCCTTCCTATTCATATATTTGTCAAGATGTCTCTTAAACGTCTCTCTGGTACCTGCTTCCACCACCTCCCCAGGCAGCAAGTTCCAGTCACTCACCACACTCTGTGTAAAAAACTTGCCTCGCACATCCCCTCTAAACTTTGCCGCTCGCACCTTAGACCTATGTCCCCAAGTAACAGACTTTTCCACCCTGGGAAAAAGCTTCTGACTATCCACTCTGTCCATGCCACTCACAACTTTGTAAACCTCTATCATGTCACCCCTCCACCTCCGTCGTTCCAGTGAAAACAATCCGAGTTTTTCAAACCTCTCCTCATAGCCAATGCCCTCCAGACCAGGCAACACCCTGGTAAACCTTCTCTGTACCCTCTCCAAAGCCTCCACGTCCTTCTGGTAGTGTGGCGACCAGAATTGCATGCACTATTATAAGTGTGGCCAAACTAAGGTTCTGTATACCTGCAACATGACTTATCAATTTGTATACTCTATGCCCCGACCGATGAAGGCAAGCATGCCGTATGCCTTCTTGACTACCTTATCCACCTGCGTTGCCACTTTCAGTGACCTGTGGACCTGTACGCCCAGATCTCTCTGCCTGTCAATACTCCTAAGGGTTCTGCCATTTACTGTAGACCTTCCACCTGCATTCGACCTTCCAATATGCATTGCCTCACATTTGTCCGGATCAAATTCCATCTGCCATTTCTCCACCCAAGTCTCCAACCGATCTATATCCTGCTGCATCCTCTGACAATCCTCATCATTATCCGCAACTCCACCAACCTTTGTGACGTCCGCAAACTTACTAATCAGATCAGCTACATTTTCCTCCAAATCATTTATATATACTACAAACAGCAAAGGTCCCAGCACTGATCCCTGAGGAACACCACTAGTCACATCCCTCCATTCAGAAAAACACCCATCCAATGTTACCCTCTGTCTTCTGTGACTGAGCCAGTTCTGTATCCATCTTGCCAGCTCACCTGTGAACCCGTGTGACTTCACTTTTTGCACCAGTCTGCCATGCAGGACCTTGTCAAAGGCTTTACTAAAGGCCATGAAGACAACATCCACCGCCCTTCCCTCATCAATCATCTTCCTGTGAACAGACTCACATCTAATGTCCCTCCTGTGATCAGTCTCCCCTCCAATATCCCTCCTGCGAACAGACTCCCATCTAAACCCCCCATGAACAGACTGGAGAATCCTCACTCCCACCCCTCAATTTTTAACATAACTAATTCCCTCTGTGAATATCACCCTCTAATTCTCCCCGTGCCGCCACTGTAAACACTACCCCAAACTAAATACCGTCCTGTCGTCCTGTAAACCCGCCCCCCCCACCGCTAATAAATCTCACTCTGTAACATCTCCCCTGTGAACAGTACCCCACTGTGTAACTCCCGTCCCAGTTAACACGCGCCCGCTGTGTAATTTCAACCTCTATCACGTTCTGAGCCTTTAATGCACAGGAAGATCCCTGGACCAGACACATCCCTCTCTGCAAAATGCCTTTCACCTGTCCTCCTCATCGGCTTCAGGGAATGGAATCAAACAGAGGGAGACACACACACACACTGACTGGCACAGGGACAGGAGGAGGCCATTCAGTCTTTTGAGCCTGTCCCACCAATGTTAGATTATGGCTGATTTGTCCCTTCCCCCTTTGAGACACAGGAAGACAGGCAGAGACAGTCGGGGAGCAGATACACAGAGAGATAAAGAAACACTGGGCTGGACTTTGACTGGGTGGGTGTCAATAGTACAAAACAGGGTGGAGAGGGGGGTGAGGAGTTGGAGGTGCAGAGAGAGAGAAAGCAGTAGCGAATGTAGATATTAAGAAAGATCCCAGACAAAGAGAGAGACGCAGAGACTGAAAGACGTGGTGGGGCAGAGATACAAAGTAAGAAGTAGATTCAGAATAGAGAGGGGTGTCCCAGGGCGGGGGGAAATGCAGAGATAATCTTGCAGGAAAGGAGAAACAGAGATGGAAAGATTCAGGGATTGGGAAGTGAGTGAGAGAAGAAGTGGACTGAGAGAGAGAGGGAGATAAACATGCAGAGAGTCGCAGAAAGAGAATGAAAATGGAAACTTGTGAGACTGTAGAGAGAGGCAGAGATATAAAGGATGTTGAGAGATACAGAGATAGGGATTGAAAGACGTGAAGAAACAGAGCTAGGAACAAGGAGGAAGGTGCAGGGAACAGTAAGCAGCCAGAGATGGAGAGAGGGAAATCTACGGGATTACACTGACTGTTCTGGAGCTTCCCAAACTATTAGCTTCGTAGCCCTCTCCCTTGTGGCAAAAAAATCCACAGACCCTCGAAAACACACAATCAAAATACTGTGAATGCTGGAAATCTGAAATAAAAATATTGAGCATTTCCACCACTTTGTTCTTCTATCAGCCCCGAAAACACAGTCTCCTTTTCTGTATCGAGAATTGAATTTGACAATGACACATATATATTTATTATTATTTTCCTCTCTGGTTAAAGCTCTTGTCTGAGAATTCCACGTTCCAGTAAAATTCTCCCTCTGCATCATCACAGCTGCAACTTCCGAAAAGATTCTCCTTGGGAATAAAAGAAATATCATTGATTCAAACAAAGAAAAGCATTTTTGAACAGAAATAAAACACAGCAAGATCCCAGGGCTCTTTCTCTCACTCACTGACATAAAACAATCTCTCAGTGACTCCGCATCTTACAAACACATCCCCCGACACAGAGCCAGAGAATGGGAAGTGATTGGAATGTGAGACAGGGTTTTAGGAGCTGAGTACCTGCACATTGTCCTGTTAATCCAGGCAACAGAGACAGCTCTGAGCAGAGACATGACAAGGAGCTGCTTTCTGATGATCTGCAAACTTTTCACTCCAAGCCCCATTGTGGACAACATTGCTGCAATTTACAGACAGACATTTGCAGCAATCAGCTCCATTCTGTTCCCAGACACTGTGAAATTCTCACTTTAAACAGAGATGAATGTTCCAACACTTGTTCACTGACCCAGCATTTAATTCCGGCTGTGTTTGATGACAACGCAGTCACGAGGTGGCGTTGCACTGTCACATGTAGCCTATTTAACTAAATCCTCACAGTCAGGGGCGTTCAAGCAGCTGCCAGGAAAAAAATGGTGCTGCTCAAATAATCACACAAAGGCAACGTAAACACATGGCAGCTCACAAAGGCCGGAGAGATCGGCTGACTGGGGAATGGCCGGAGTGCGGTGGGGGTGGGGGTGGAGAATGCCCAGTGAGAGCGGGTGGTGCGAGCAGGAAGAGATCGCACCCGGAGTCACAAAGGTCATTGGCCGCTCCCTTTTCCGGCCACGCCCCCACTCTCTCCCGGGCACCCCGCTCTCTCACACACACCCCGCTCTCTCCCTGCTCACTCCATCACACCCCGCTCTCTCCCTGCTCCTTCCCTCACACCCCGATCTCTCCCTGCGCACTCCATCACACGATGCTCTCTCCCTGCTCCCTCCCTCACACCCCGATCTCTCCCCAATCTCTCCCGCACACATCGCTCTCTCCCCAACACCCTGCTCTCGCCCTGCTGTCTCCCTCACACCCCGATCTCTCCGCCACACCCTGCTCTCTCCCCCACAGGCCGCTCCCTCCCCACTCTCTCCCCAACACCCCGTTATCTCCCTGCTGTCTCCCTCACACCCCACTCTCTCCATCACACCCTGCTCCCTCCCCCACACCCTGCTCTCTCCCCAACACCCCGCTCTCTCCCCCACACCCTGCTCTCTCCCCAACACCCCGCTGTGTCCCTCACACCCCACTCTCTCCCTCACACCCTGCTCCATCCCCCACTTCCTGCTCTCTCCCCCACACCCTGCTCTCTCCCCCACACACCGCTCTCTCCCCCACACCCCGCTCTCTCCCCAACAACCCGCTCCTTTCCAACTCTCTCCCCACACCCCGCTCTCTGCCCAACACCCCGCTCTCTCCCTGCTGTCTCCCTCACACCCCACTCTCTCCCTCACACCCCGCTGTCTGCCTCACACCCCACTCTCTCCCTCACACCCTGCTCCCTCCCCCACACCCTCCTCTCTCCCCCACACCCTGCTCTCTCCCCCACACCCCGCTCTCTCCCCACACCCCGCTCTCTGCCCAACACCCCGCTCTCTCCCTGCTGTCTCCCTCACACCCCACTCTCCCTCACACCCCGCTCTCTCCCTCACACCCTGCTCTCTCCCCCACAACCCACTCTCTCCCTCACACCCTGCTCCCTCCCCCACGCCCCGCTCTCTCCCTCACACCCTGCTCTCTCCCCAACACCGCGCTCTCTCTCTCACACCCCACTCTCTCCCTCACACCCCGCTCCCTCCCCCGCAACCCGCTCTCGCCCCCACACCCAGCTCTCTCCTCACTCTCTCCCTCACACCCCGCTCTCTCCCCCACACCCTGCTCTCTCCCCACACTCTCCCTCACACCCTGCTCTTTCCCCTGCACCCTGCTCCCTCCCTCACACCCTGCTCTCTCCACGCTCACTCTCCCCCACCCCGCTCTCTCCCCCACGCCCCGCTCTCTCCCCCATACCAAGCTCTCTCCCCACTCTCTCCCCCACACCCTGCTCTCTCCCCATACCCCGCTCTCTCCCTGCTCCCTGCCTCACACCCCGCTCTCTCCCCACTCTCTTCTGCCGCTCCTCTCTCTCCCTGCTTCCTCCCTCACAACCCGATCTCTCCCCACTCTCTCCCTCACACCCCGCTCTCTCCACGCTCTCTCCCTCACACCCGGCTCTCTCCCCACTCTTTCCTTCACACAACACTCTTACCCCGAACACAGCTCTCTCCCCATACTCTCGTTCACACCCCACTCTCTCCCCACTGTCTCCCTCACACCCCAGTCTCTCCCCCACCCCCGCTCTTTCCCTGCGCCCTCCCTCACACCCTGCTCTCCCCCCCACACCCCGCTGCCTCCCCCACACCCTGCTATCTCCTCGCTCTCTCCCCCACACCTTACTATCTCCACCACACCCTGCCCTCTCCCTGCTCCCTCCCTCAAACCACGATCTCTCCCTCACACCCCGCTCACTCCCCACTCTCTCCCTCATGCCCAGCTCTCACCCCACTCTCTCCCCAACACCCAGCTCTCTCCCCACTCACCCCCTCACACACTGCTCGCTCCCCCACTCCCGCTCTCTCCCCACTCAATCACCCACATCCCGCTCTCGCCCTGCTCTCTCCCCCACAGCCCGCTCTCTCCCCACTCTCTCCCTCACATCCCGCTCTCTCCCTGACACTCTGCTCTTTCCACAATCTCTCCCTCACAGCCCGCTCTCTCCCCACTCAATCCCCCACACCTCGCTCTCTCCCTGCTCTCTCTCCCACACCCGGCTCTCTCCCCACTCCCTCCCTCACACCCCGCTCTCTCCCCACTCTCTCCCTCACACCCCGCTTTCTCCGCCGCTCTCTTCCTCACACCCCGCTATCTCCCCCACTCTCTTCCCCACTCCCCGCACTCTTCCTGCTCTCTCCCTCACACCCCACTCTATCCCCAATCTCTGCATCACACCCCGCTCTCTCCCCACTCTCTCCCTCACAACCCGCTAGCTCCCTGACACTCTGCTATTTCCCCACTCACGCCCCCACATCCCTATCTCTCCCAGCACTCCACCTCACACCCCGCTCTCTCCCTGACACTCTGCTCTTTCCCACGCTCTCCCCCACACCCCGCTCTCTCCCCGCTCTCTCCCTCACACCCCACTCTCTCCCCAATCTCTCACTCACATCCTGCTCTCTCCCCGACACTGCGCTCTCTCTCTCACACCTCACTCTCTCCCTCACACCCCGCTCAATCCCCCACAAACCACTCTCGCCCCCACACCCAGCTCTCTCCTCACTCTCTCCCCCACACCCTGTGCTCTCCCTGCTCTCTGCCTCACACCCCGCTCTCTCCCCCACACCCTGCTTTCTCCCCACACTCTCCCTCACACCCTGCTCTTTCCCCCGCACCTTGCTCCCTCCCTCACACCCTGCTCTCTCCCCGCTCACTCTCCCCCACCCCGCTCTCTCCCCCACGCCCCACTCTCTCCCCCACACCCTGCTCTCTCCCCATACCCCGCTCTCTCCCTGCTCCCTGCCTCACACCCCGCTCTCTCCCCACTCTCTTCTCCCGCTCCTCTCTCTCCCTGCTCCCTCCCTCACAGCCCGATCTCTCCCCACTCTCATTCTCACACTCCGCTCTCTCCCTCACACCCGGCTCTCTCCCCACTCTTTCCTTCACACCACACTCTCACCCCAAACACAGCTCTCTCCCCATACTCTCGTTCACACCCCACTCTCTCCCCACTGTATCCCTCACACCCCACTCTCTCCCCCACTCCCCGCTCTTTCCCTGCGCCCTCCCTCACACCCTGCTCTCTCCCCCACACCCCGCTGCCTCCCCCACACCCTGCTATCTCCTCGCTCTCTCCCCCACACCTTACTATCTCCACCACACCCTGCCCTCTCCCTGCTCCCTCCCTCAAACCACGATCTCTCCCTCACACCCCGCTCACTCCCCACTCTCTCCCTCATGCCCAGCTCTCACCCCACTCTCTCCCCAACACCCAGCTCTCTCCCCACTCACCCCCTCACACACTGCTCGCTCCCCCACTCCCGCTCTCTCCCCACTCAATCACCCACATCCCGCTCTCGCCCTGCTCTCTCCCCCACAGCCCGCTCTCTCCCCACTCTCTCCCTCACATCCCGCTCTCTCCCTGACACTCTGCTCTTTCCACAATCTCTCCCTCACAGCCCGCTCTCTCCCCACTCAATCCCCCACACCTCGCTCTCTCCCTGCTCTCTCTCCCACACGCGGCTCTCTCCCCACTCCCTCCCTCACACCCCGCTCTCTCCCCACTCTCTCCCTCACACCCCGCTTTCTCCGCCGCTCTCTTCCTCACACCCCGCTCTCTCCCCCACTCTCTTCCCCACTCCCCGCACTCTTCCTGCTCTCTCCCTCACACCCCACTCTATCCCCAATCTCTGCATCACACCCCGCTCTCTCCCCACTCTCTCCCTCACAACCCGCTAGCTCCCTGACACTCTGCTATTTCCCCACTCACGCCCCCACATCCCTATCTCTCCCAGCACTCCACCTCACACCCCGCTCTCTCCCTGACACTCTGCTCTTTCCCACGCTCTCCCCCACACCCCGCTCTCTCCCCGCTCTCTCCCTCACACCCCACTCTCTCCCCAATCTCTCACTCACATCCTGCTCTCTCCCCGACACTGCGCTCTCTCTCTCACACCTCACTCTCTCCCTCACACCCCGCTCAATCCCCCACAAAACGCTCTAGCCCCCACACCCAGCTCTCTCCTCACTCTCTCCCCCACACCCTGTGCTCTCCCTGCTCTCTGCCTCACACCCCGCTCTCTCCCCCACACCCTGCTTTCTCCCCACACTCTCCCTCACACCCTGCTCTTTCCCCCGCACCTTGCTCCCTCCCTCACACCCTGCTCTCTCCCCGCTCACTCTCCCCCACCCCGCTCTCTCCCCCACGCCCCACTCTCTCCCCCACACCCTGCTCTCTCCCCATACCCCGCTCTCTCCCTGCTCCCTGCCTCACACCCCGCTCTCTCCCCACTCTCTTCTCCCGCTCCTCTCTCTCCCTGCTCCCTCCCTCACAGCCCGATCTCTCCCCACTCTCATTCTCACACTCCGCTCTCTCCCTCACACCCGGCTCTCTCCCCACTCTTTCCTTCACACCACACTCTCACCCCAAACACAGCTCTCTCCCCATACTCTCGTTCACACCCCACTCTCTCCCCACTGTATCCCTCACACCCCACTCTCTCCCCCACTCCCCGCTCTTTCCCTGCGCCCTCCCTCACACCCTGCTCTCTCCCCCACACCCCGCTGCCACCCCCACACCCAGCTATCTCCTCGCTCTCTCCCCCACACCCTACTATCTCCCCCACACCCTGCTCTCTCCCTGCTCCCTCCCTCAAACCACGCTCTCTCCCCCACACCCCGCTCACTCCCCACTCTCTCCCTCATGCCCAGCTCTCTCCCCACTCTCTCCCCAACACCCAGCTCTCTCCCCACTCTCTCCCTCACACCCTGCTCGCTCCCCCACTCCCGCTCTCTCCCCACTCAATCCCCCGCATCCCGCTCTCGCCCTGCTCTCTCCCCCACACCCCGCTCTCTCCCCACTCTTTCCCTCACATCCCGCTCCCACCCTGACACTCTGCTCTTTCCCCAATCTCTCCCTCACACCCCGCTGTCTCCCCACTCAATCCCCCACACCTCGCTCTCTCCCTGCTCTCTCTCCCACACCCCGCTCTCTCCCCACTCCCTCCCTCACACCCCGCTCTCTCCCCACTCTCTCCCTCACACCCCGCTTTCTCCGCCGCTCTCTTCCTCACACCCCGCTCTCTCCTCCACTCTCTTCCTCACACCCCGCTCTCTTCCTGCTCTCTCCCTCACATCCCACTCTATCCCCAATCTCTCCATCACACCCCGCACTCTCCCCACTCTCTCCCTCACAACCCGCTATCTCCCTGACACTCTGCTATTTCCCCACTCACTCCCCCACATCCCTATCTCTCCCAGCACTGCACCTCACACCCCGCTCTCTCCCTGACACTCTGCTCTTTCCCCACGCTCTCCCCCACACCCCGCTCTCTCCCCGCTCTCTCCCTCACACCCCACTCACTCCCCAATCTCTCCCTCACATCCTGCTCTCTCCCTGGCACTGCGCTCTTTCCCCACTCTCTCCCCCAGACACTGCTCTCTCCCCGCTCTCTCCCTCACATCCCGGTCTCTCCCTGACACTCCGCTATTTCCTCACTCTCCACCCAAACCTCGCTCTCTCCACCCTCTGTCCATCACACACCACTCGCTCCCCAATCTCTCCCCCACACCCCGCTCTCTCCCCGCTCTCTCCCTCACACCCCACTCTCTCCCCAATCTCTGCCTCACATCCCACTCTCTCCCTGACACTCCGCTATTTCCTCACTCTCCCCCCAAACCTCGCGCTCTCCACCCTCTGTCCGTCACACACCACTCGCTCCCCAATCTCTCCCTCACACCCCGCTCTTTCCCCGCTCTCTCCCTCACATCCCGCTCTCTCCCTGACACTCTGCTCTCTCCCGACTGTCTCCCTCACATCCCGCTCTCTGCCTGACAGTCCGCCCTTGCCGCACTCTCGCCCCCACACCCCGCTCTCTCCCTCACACCCCACTCTCTCCCCAATCTCTCCCTCACATCCCGCTCTCTCCCTGACACTCCGCTCTCTCCCGACTGTCTCCCTCACATCCCGCTCTCTCCCTGACACTCCACCCTTGCCCCACTCTCTCCCTCACACACCACTCGCTCCCCAATCTCTCCCTGACACTCCGCTCTCTCCCGACTGTGTCCCTCACTTCCCGCTCTCTCCCTGACACTCCGCTCTCTCCCGACTGTCTCCCTCACACCCCGCCCTTGCCCCACTCTGTCCCCCATACCCCGCTCTCTCCCTCACATCCCGCTGTTTCCCTGACACTCCGCTCTATCCCCAATCTCTCCCTCACATCCCGCTCTCTGCCTGACATTCCACCCTTGCCCCACTCTCTCCCCCACACCCCGCTCTTTCCCCGCTCTCTCCCTCACATCCCGCTCTCTGCCTGACACTCCACCCTTGCCCCACTCTCTCCCCGACACCCCGCTCTCTCCGCGCTTCTCTGCTTGCTCTCTCTGCTGGGTTATGAGATGGCATCAACTGGCATCCACGCATGCTCCAACTGCTTCTGGCAAATTGGAACGCAGCGCACGGACAGAGTGCAGGAGCCCGTTTGTGCATGTGTGTAGATTGGTGCAGTCGGATGACGTCTCCCACCGGCTGCGTTGTCAAGAATCACTTTGTTTAATTTAACAAAAAATCAAGACACACTCAAGGGTTGGACATGCGCTTGGGCGTGGTGTGGTGGGGAGCTTCTCTACAGAGGGTGAGAGTTAGGCAGTGACGAGGCACTGCACACCCCTCCAGAGCCTATGTGTCTCCCTCTGTGTCTACCCTGTCATTTCCCTCTCTCTCTCTCGCTCTCCCTCTGTTTCTCTGTGTGTCTCCACATCTGTTTCTGCCTCATTGTAAAAACACACAAACACTGGGAGCAGACCGGAGCGGCAGCTCGCGAACCTGCGTGGAACCTGATCCGGATCACACTGAGACTCGAAAAAGAGGGAAAAAATTACAGTGACATCATGGGAATTCTGCAACGTGATTGCTTGTGTAAGTAACAGCTGTTAATGCATTTAAATTGCTGAAAACGGGGAAGATTTAAAAAAACTCAGCTGATAAGGTGAGTAGTACTGCTTAAATTAGAGTAATTTATTAAGGACTTTAGATTGCACTGGTTAGTGTTTGGAGTAGAACAAGACGCCTAGTCTAATTAGTATTATTTAAAGGGAGTAACTAAATTAATTTAGAGGTAAGTCATGGCAGGAAAGCTTGCACCCGTGGTCTGCTCCTCCTGCAGTATGTGGGAAATCAGGGATGCTTCCAGTGTCCCGGAAAACCATGTGTGCAGGAAGTGTATCCATCTGCAGCTACTGACTACCCACATTATGGAGCTAGAGCTGCGGGTGGCTTCACTGTGGAGCATCTGTAATGATGAGGACATCGTTAATAGCACGTTTACAGACGTGGTCACACCGCAAGTAATGGCAGCACAGGCAGGAAATGGATGGGTGACCACTAGGTGGAATAGTAGGTGCAGGCAGGTAGTACAGGAATCCCCTGTGGCCATCCTCCTCTCAAACAGATAGACCACTTTGGATACTACTGGGGGGGTGGGGATGGGGGTGGAATGACCTCCCAGGGGAAAGCAGCAACAGCCAGGTCTATGGCACCAAGGATGGTTCTGCTGCACAGCAGGGGGCATAAATGAGTGGAAGAGCTATAGTGATAAGGCTTTCTATCGTAAGGGGTACAGATAGGCGTTTCTGTGGCCACAAACGCGACACCAGGATGGTATGTTGCCTCCTTGGTGCTAGGCTCAAGGATGTCATGGAGCGACTGCAGGACACTCTGAAGTGGGAGGGTGAGCATCAAGAGGTCGTGGTACACATTGGTACCAACGACATAAGTAGAAAAATAGATGAGGTTCTATAACAAGAATTTAGGGAGCTAGGTAGCAGATTAAAAAGCAGGACCTCTAAGGTTGTAATCTTTGTATTACTCCCGGTGCCACGTGTTAGTGAGTTTAGAAATATGAGGATAGAGCAGATGAATGCGTGGCTGAGGAGATAGTGCAGGAGGGGGGAGGGGTTGTGTGGGGGAGGGGGGTTTAAACTAATTTGTCAGTGGGATGAAATACGGAGTGGAGGTACAGTAGGGGGCAAAGTAGAGCAGAAAGTGAGTCTGCCTGGAAGGCACATCAAGTATAGACCTGGTAAGGCACAAAGGGGAAATGCAAGATTGTATTGCATCTATTTCGATGCAAGAAGTCTTGCTAGTAAGGCAGATGGACTGAGGGCGTTGATTAGCACATGGCATTATGATATTATTGCTATCAGAGAGACATGTTTGAGGGAGGGACCGGACTGGCAGCTCAATATTCCAGGGTATAGAATTTTCAGGCGCGACAGGGGAGGGGATAAAAGAGGAGGTGGCATTGTACTGTTGATCAAGGAGTCAATTACTGCAGAAGGTTCCTCAAATGAGGCCACATGGGTGGAACTTAAAAAAAAAGGGGGCAGTCACTTGGCTGGGAGTGTACTACAGGCCTCCAAACAGGCAGGAAGAGATAGAGGAGCAGATATGTAGGCAAATCTCTAAGAGGTATAATAATAATAGGGTAATAATAGTAGGGGATTTCAACTTCTCCAATATTAACTGGGATAGTTTTAGTGCAAAAGGCTTAAAAGGGGCAGAATTACTAAAATGCATAGAGGAGAGCTTTTTGAGCCAGTATGTAGGAAGTCCAACAGGGGAAGGGGCAGTCCCGGACCTAATCCTAGGGAATGAAGCCGGACAAGTGGTAGAAGTGTCAGTGGGGGACCATTTCGGGAATAGTGACCACAACTCTGTAAGGTTTAAGGTAATTATGGAAAAGGACAAGGATGGACCAGAAATAAAGGTACTGAATTAGGAGAAGGCCGATTTCAATATGATAAAACAGGATCTTTCCGAAGTGGACTGGGAGCAGCTTCTTGTTGGAAAGTGTACATCACATCAGTGGGAGTCATTAAAAGAGGAAATAGAGAGAGTCCAGTGCTAACATGTACCCGTTAAAGTAAAGGGTAGGACTAACAGACCCAGGGAACCCTGAATGTCAAGGAATATAGAGCATTGGATCAGGATAAAAAGAAGGGTTACGCAGATCCCAAGTACTGAAAACAGAGGAGGCACTAAAGGAATATAGAAGTGTAGGGTGGCACAGAAAAAAGGTAATTAGGAGAGTGAAGAGAGGGCATGAAAAACACTTGCGGTCAAGATAAAGGAAAATCCCAAGGCGTTTTCTAAGACTATTAAGGGTAATATGATAACCAGGGAAAGAGTAGGGTCCATTAAGGACCAACGTGGAAATCTTTGTGTGGAGCCAGAGGACATAGGTGAGGTTTAAATGATTACTATTTGTTGGTGTTCACGAAGGAGAAGGACGATGTAGATGTTGAGATCAGGCAGGGGGTTTGTGATATACTTTAATATATTAACATTGAAAGGGAGGCAATATTAGCTGTTTTAGCGGTCTTAAAAGTGGATAAATCCTCAGGCCCAGATGGGATGAAGCCCAGGCTGTTATGTGAGGCTTCGGAGGAGATAGCAGCGGCTTTGACACAGAGTTTCAAATCATCTCTGGCCACAGGACAGATGCCAGAGGACTGGAAGACAGAGAATGTGGTACCATTATTCAAGAAGGGTAGCAGGGATTTTTTTTTAATTTATTCATGGGATGTGGGCGACACTGGCCAGGCCAGCAATTATTGCCCATCCCTAATTGCCCTTGAGAAGGTGGTGGTGAGCTGTCTTCTTGAACCGGTGCAGTCCATTTGGGGTAGGTAAACCCACCGTGCTGTTAAGAAGGGGGTTCCAGGATTTTGACCCAGTGACAGTGAAGGAACGGCGATATAGTTTCAAGTCAGGATGGTGTGTGACTTAGAGGGCAACTTACAGGTGGTGGTGTTCCCAAATATTTGCTGCTACTGTCCTTCTAGTTGGGAGAGGTCGCAGGTTTGGAAGGTGCTGTCTAAGGAGCCTTGGTGCATTGCTGCAGTGCATCTTGTAGATGGTACATGCTGCTGCCACTGTGCGTTGGTGGTGGAGGGACTCAATGTTTGTAGATGGGGTGCCAATCAAGCGGGCTGCTTTGTCCTAAACGGTGTCGAGCTTCTTGAGTGTTGTTGGAGCTGCACCCATCCAGGCAAGTGGAGAGTATTCCACCACACTCCTGACTTGTGCCTTGTAGATGGTGGACAGGCTTTGGGAGTCGGATGGTGAGTTACTCGCCTCAGGATTCCTAGCCTCTGACCTGCTCTTGTAGTCACGGTATTTATTTGGCTACTCCAGTTCAGTTTCTGGTCAATGGTAGCCCTTAGGATGTTGATAGTGGGGGATTCAGCGATGGTAATGCCGTTGAATGTCAAGGAGAGATGGTTAGATTCACTCTTGTTGGAGATGGTCATTGCCTGGCACTTGTGTGGCGCCAATGTTACTTGCCAATTATTAACCCAAGCCTAGATATTGTCCAGGTCTTGCTGCATTTCTACACGGATTGCTTCAGTATCTGAGGAGTCACAAATGGTGCTGAACATTGTGCAATCATCAGCGAACATCCCTACTTCTGACCTTATGATTGAAGGAAGCAACTGAAGATGGTTGGACCTCGGACACTGCCCTGAGGAACTCCTGCAGTGATGCCCTGGAGCTCAGATTATTGACCTCCAACAGCCACAACCATCTTCCTTTGCGCTAGGTATGACTCCAGCCAGTGAATGGTTTCTGGCTGATTCCCATTGACCTCAGTTTTGCGAGGGCTCCTTAATGCCATACTCGGTCAAATGCTGCCTTGATGTCAAGGGCAGTCACTCTCAACTCACCTCTTGAGTTCAGCTCTTTTGTCCATTTTTGAACCAAGGCTGAAATTAGGTCAGGAGCTGAGTGGCCCTGGCGGAACCCAAACTGAGCGTCACTGAGCAGGTTATTGCTAAGCAAGTGCCAGTTGATGACAATGTTGATGACACCTTCCATCACTTTACTGATGATTGAGAGTCGGCTGATGGGGCGGTAATTGGCCGTGTTGGACTTGTCCTGTTTTTTTGTGTACAGGACATACCTGGGCAATTTTCCACATTGCAGGGGAGATGACAGTGTTGTCGCTGCACTGGAACAGCTTGGCTAGGGGCGCGGCAAGTTCTGGAGCACAGGTCTTCTGTACTATTACCGGAATATTGTCAGGGCCCATAGTCTTAGCAGTATCCAGTGCCTTCAGTCGTTTCTTGATATCACGCGGAGTGAATCGGTTTGGCTGAAGTCTGGCATCTATGATGCTGGGGACTTCAGGAGGAGGCCGAGATGGATCATCAACTCGGCACGCCTGGCTGAAGATTGTTGCAAATGCTTCAGCCTTATCTTTCACACTGATGTGCTGGGCTCCCACATCATTGAGGTTGGGGATATTTGTGGAGCCACCTCCTCCAGTTAGTTGATTAATTGTCCACCACCATTCACGGCTGGATGTGGCAGGACTGTAGAGCTTAGATCTGATCCGTTGGTTATGGGATCGCTTAGCTCTGTCTATCGCATGCTGCTTACGCAGTTTGGCACGCAGATAGTCCTGGGTTGTAGCTTCACCAGGTTGACACCTCATTTTGAGGTATGCCTGGTGCTACTCCTGGCATGCCCTCCTGCACTCTTCATTGAACCAGGGTTGGTCTCCTGGCTTGATGGTAATGGTAGAGTGGGGGATATGCCGGGCCATGAAGTTACAGATTGTGGTTGAGTACAATTCTGCTGCTGCTCATGGCCCACAGCGCCTCATGGATGTCCAGTTTTGCATTGCTGGATCTGTTCAAAATCTATCCCATTCAGCACGGTGAGAGTGCCACACAACACGATGGACGGTATTCTCAATATGAAGGTGGGACTTCGTCTTCACAAGGACTGTGCGGTGGTCACTCCTACCAATACTGTCATGGACAGATGCATTATCCGCAGGCAGATTGTTGAGGACGAGGTCAAATATGTTTTTCCCTCGTGTTGGTTTCCCCCACCACCTGCCGCAGACCCAGTCTAGCAGCTATGTAATTTAGGACTCGGTCAGCTCGGTCAGTAGTGGTGCTACCGAGCCACTCTTGGTGATGGACATTGAAGTCCCCCACCCAGAGTACATTTTGTGCCCTAACCACCCTCAGTGCTTCCTCCAAGTGGTGTTCAACATGGAGGAGTACTGAGTCATCAGCTGAGGGAGGGGGGTAGTTAGTAATCAGTCGGAGGTTACCTTGCCCATGTTTGACCTGATGCCATGAGACTTCATGGGGTTCGGAGTCGATGATGAGGATTCCAAGGGCAACTCCCTCCTTACAGTATACCACGGTCCTGCCGCTTCTGGTGGGTCTGTCCTACCCGTGGGACAGGACATACCCGGGGATGGTGATGGCAGTCTCTGGGACATTGTCTGTAAGGTATGATTCCGTGAGTATGACTATGTCAGCCTGTTGTTTGACTAGTCTGTGGGACAGCTCGCCCAACTTTGGCACAAGCCCCCAGATGTTAGTAAGGAGGACTTTGCAGGGTCGACAGGGCTGGGTTTTCCGTTGTCGTTTCCAGTGCCAAGGTCGATGGCGGGTGGTCCGTCCGGTTTCATTCCTTTTTATTGACTTCGTAGCAGTTAGGCACAACTGAGTGGCTTGCTAGGCCATTTCAGCAGGCATGTAAGAGATAAGCACATTGCTGTGGGTCTGGAGTCACATGTAGACCAGACCAGGTAAGGAGACCAGATTTCCTTCCCTAAAGGTCATGAGTGAACCAGATGGGTTTTTACAACAATCGACAATGGTTTCATGGCCATCATTAGACTAGCTTTTAATTCCAGATTTATTAATTAAATTCAGATTCCACCTAATGCTGTGATAGGATTCGAACCCATGTCCCCAGAGAAATCCCCTGTATCTCTGGGTTACTAGTCCAGTGATAATACCACTACGCCACTGCCTACCCAATAATCCCAATAATCCCAGGACAATGCCTGTTTTCTGGGCGATGCAATGAGTTCCATGGTTAAGTGAAATGCACAGCAGCCATTTTAAAATTCGTTCGATCCACCGTGCCATTTTAAGTGATTTATGACCGCAGCTGTGATTTTATGTGATATGCCGATTGGTTCTTTGAAATGATAAGCACAGTCGTCATTTATGTTATATGTATGGCTGCCATTTTATGTGATATGCATTGCAGCCATTTTAAGTGGCATGCAAGGTACATATATTAAGTGATAAGCACTGTGGCCATTTTAAGTGATATCACCTGTCGCCATTTCAACTGACAGGCATAGTGGTCATTTTAAGTGAAATATGGTGATGCCATTTTAAGTGATATTTTCTGTGACTGTTTTAATTAAAGATAGTTCAATGAAATGACAAGATATTTGCTGTGGCAATTTTCAATGATGTACCATAGTCCATTTTATGTGGTATGCCTATTGGTCATTTAGAATCATATTTTGAAACTTGCTGTGGCCATTTTAAGAGATATTTGCGGTGGTCAGTTGAAGTGATTAATGCTGCAGTTATTTTTAGTGGCATGAAGGAAAGAAAAGAAGGAAAGGCTTGCACTTGCATTGTGTTGTTTAGAACCACGGGACGTCTCTAAGTGACTTACTGCCATGTAAATGTTTCTGATGTGGAGTCACTGTTGGAATGTTGAAAACAGAGCAGTTAATTGACACACAGTAATATATCACAAACAGCAAGGTGATAATAAACAGATCATCACAGATCATCATCGAGGGCAAAATATTGGCCAGGGCACCACAGATAAGCCCCTGCTCTCCTTGCACATAGTACTTTGGGATCTTGTATCTCCAGAGAGAGGGCAGAGGGGGCTCGGTTTAACGTCTCATCCTGAAAAATGCACCTTCAACAGTGCTGCACTTCATCAGTACCGGCCCTTTGACTGTGCAGCGCTCCCGCAGTATTGAACATCGGATAATGCAGCCCTCCACGAATATTGCCCCGCTGACAGTGCAGGGCCCCAAAAGTACTGCCCCTCTGACAGTGCAGCATTCCTCCAGTACTGTCTCTGCTGACAGGGCCGAGTTCCACCAGTAATATCTCACCGACAGTCCGGTACCTCTTCAATACTGACCTTCCCACAGTACAGTACTGTCTCTGTACTTACCCTACACCTGTGTAGCATGCTATTAGTAATTCACCTCAAAACGGGCATCGCTCCCACATTGCTGCCTCTCCAACAGTGTGGTTTCCCATCCTATGGCGACACTGGCTATGCAGAGATTCCTCAATACCGCCCCTTCAACAGTGAATCGCTCTCTCAGGACTGCCCCTTCAACAGTGCAGCACTCCTTCAGTACTGCTCCCTCCAACAGTACAGTAGTCCCTCTGCACTGCTCCCTCCAGCAGAAGGAGTAGGCCATTCGGCCCTTCCAACCTGCTCCTCCAGTCAATAAGATCATGCATGATCCAATCTCGACCTTGAGTCCACTTGCTCCTTGCAACCCCCACCCGCACTTTCCCCACAACATGACCATTGTCTCTCATGTTAATCGATAATTGTCGATCACAGCCTTGAATGCATTCGATGACTCAGCTCCACTGCTCGCTCGGGTGGAGAATTTCAAATATTAACAACAGTCTGAGAGAGGAAATTCCTCCTCACGTCCGACTTAAATTGGTGACCCATTAATATGAAATTGTGCTCCGTAGTTCTGGATTCCCCCACGAGAAGAAGCTTCCTCTCAACTTCTCCCCTGTCAGGTCTCCTCAGAATCCTTTACTTCGCAGAAAGATCAACTCTCAATCTTCAAACTCCGTTGAGTATGGACACAGCTGGTCTAAAATTTCCTCATAAGAGAAACCTATCATCCCAGGATTCAACCCAGTGAACGTTCTCTGATCTGCTTCCATTGCAAGTATATCGTTCCTTAAATAAGGTGACGAAAACTGCAGACAATGCTCCAGCTGCCTTCTCACAAATGGCCTGTACAATTTGAGCAATGCTTCACTACTTTTATACTTCATCCCCTTTGCATAGAACACCAACAATCCATTTACCATCCGAATTACTTGCTGTACTTGCATGCTGACATTTTCTGATTCCTGTACATGGACACCCAGGTTCCTCATACCGCAGCATTCTGCCGTCTCCCACCACATAAATAATATTCCTCTCTTCTGTGATTCCCACCGAAGTGGTAACCTCACATCGTACTCCACGTTATACTCCATCTGCCACATTTCCCCCACTCACTTAACTTATCTATTTCCCTTTGCAGACTATGTTTACCCTCATCACAACTTGCTTTCCTACCAATCTTCGCCTCCGCAACAAATTTGGCTACAGGACTTCATCCAAGTCATTATTATTGATTGTAAAACTTTGAGGCTCCAGCACTGATCCCTGTTGTACTCCACTAGTTACAGCTTTTCACCCTGAAAATAATCCATTCATCCCGACTCTCTCCTTCCTATTATTTCGCTAATCCTCTTTTCATGCTGATATATCGACTGTTAGGCTGTTTCCAGTGACGTTCCACAGGGCTCGCTAATAGATCCATTGCTTTTTGTGCGATATATTTAGGATTTTGGACGTAAATGTAGGGGAAATGATCAAAACGATTTCAGGCGATACAAAAAAAATGGCACATTGGTTGATGGACAGAAGAATACCTGTGGACTGCAGGAAGATGTTAATGGACTAGCCAGGTGGGCAGACAAGTGGCAAATGGTATTCAACGCAGAGACGTGTGAGGTGATGAATTTGGGGAGGTCGAGCTCGGCAAAGTAATACACAATTAATGGGAGAATCCTTCCAGGTGTAGAAGAAGTGTGGGATCTTGGAGTGAATGTTCACAGATCCATGATGATAGCAGGACAGCTCGCTAAGAGAGTTAAGAAGTATAGGGAATGCGTTCCCTTTATTACCCGAGGTGCAGAATAGGAGAGAGGTTATGCTGTTAGTATATAAGTCATTGGTTGGGCCACACCGTGAGTACTTTGTGCAGTTCCGGTCACCACATTACAGAAAGGATTTAATTGCACTAGAGAGGGTACAGAGCAAATTTACGAGGATGTTGCCAGGTCTGGAAAAATGCTGCTATGCGGAAATATTGGATAGGCTGGGACTGATATGCTGGAACAGAGAAGTCTGAGGTGAGTTTTGATTGAAATTTACAAAGTTTTGAGGGGGCCGGCTGGAGTTTACATGATGGGCCTATTTACCTTCGCAGAGAGGTCAGTGACAAGGGGTCATAGATGTAAAGTGAAACAAAAACAGGAAATGCAGGAAGTACTCAGCAGGTCTGGCAGTATCTGTGGAGAGAGAAGCAGAGTTAACCTTGCATGACGGTGAACTCTCATCAGAACCTTCATCATTGACCTGAATCATGAGACAGGGAAGGTTGTAGGGGTGGAGGAGGTTATAGAGATCATGAGGGTTGTAGGGCTTAGGACGTAACAGAGAGAGGGAGGGTTGTAGAGCCTGGAGTAGGTGACAGATTTGGGGGAAGGTTGTCGGGCCTGGAGGAGGTGACAGAGATAGGACAAGTTATAGGGGCTGGAGGAGGCAGCAGAGATAGGGAGGGCTGTAGGGGTGGAGGTGGTTACAGAGATGGGGAAGGTTGTGGTCCTGGAGGAGGTGACAGAGATAGGGAGGATTGTAGGGCCCGGAGGAGGTTACCGAGAAAGGTTGTGCTGTCACAGCTGGAGGAGATTACAGAGATAGGGAGTGTTGTCGGGGCTGGAGGGGCTTAGAGAAATTGGGAGGGTTGTAGGGGATGAGGAAGTTACAGAGATATGGAGGGTTGTAGGGGATGGAAGAGGTTACAAAGATTTGGAGGGTTGTCGGGGCTGGCGGTGTTGAGACATAGGGAGAGCTGCAGAGGCGGGAGAAGGTGATAGCCCTGGGGAGGGCTGTTGGGCTGGAAGATGCGACAGAGTTAGGGAGGGTTGCAGGAGCTGAAGAGGTTACAGAGATACGGAGGATTGCCGAGGCTGGAGTAGGTGACAGAGCTCGGGAGGGTTGTGAGGTTGGAAGAGGTTGCAGAGATGGGGAGGTTTGGAGGGCCTGCAGGAGGTCACAAAGATTCAAAGGGATGTATGGGCTGGAGGGGGTTGCAGAAGTAGGGAGAGTTGTAGGGGCTGGGGAATGTGACAGAGCCCGGGAGGGTTCTAGGGGATGGACGATGTTACAGGGATGGGGAGTATTGATGGGGTGGAGGAGGTTACTGACCAAGGGAGGGTTGTATGGGCTGGAGGGGGTTGCAGACGTAGGGAGAGTTGTAGGGGCTGGGGAATGTGACAGAGCTGGGAAATGTGACAGAGCCCGGGAGGGTTCTAGGGGATGGACGTTGTTACAGGGATGGAGAGTGTTGATGGGGTGGAGGAGATTACAGAGATAAGGAGGGTTGTAGGGGCTGGAGGAGATTACAGAGATAAGGAGGGTTGTAGGGGCTGGAGGAGATTACAGAGATAAGGAGGGTTGTAGCGGGCAGAGGGGTTTACAGAGATATTGAGGGTTGTTGGGGCAGGAGAAGTTTGGAGAGATAGGAAGGGATGTAGAGGCTGGATCGAGTTTACAGAGATAGGAATAGTTTTAGATGCTGGAGGATGTTTCAGATTTGCGAGTAGTTTTAGGGGCTGGAGGAGGTTAGAGTGTGAGGCAGAGTTGTTGCTCTGGAGGAGGTTACAGCGATAGGGAGCGTTGTTGGGGCTGGAGTAGGGGCCAGAGATGGGGAGAGTTGTAGCGTTTGGAAGAGGTTACAGAGCTAGGGAGGGATGGAGGAGGGTGTAGGATGTGACAGAGGTAGGTAGGGTTGTAGGACCTGGAGGATATGACAGAGCTAGGGAGGGTTGCAGGGGCTGGAAGATGTAACAGGGTTAGGGAGGTTTGTTGAGGATGAGAAGGTTACAGAGTTAGAGAGGGTTGCCAGGGTTTGAGAAGGTGACAGAGCTGGAGAGGGCTGTAGGGGCTGGAGGAGGTTACAGGGGTAGGGAGGTTTGTAGGTGCAGGAAGAGGTCATAGAGATAGGGAGGGTTGTCGGGGCTGGAGGATGTGACAAGATAGGGATAGTTGTAGGGACCAGAGGAAGTGATAAAGATAAGGAGGGTTAGAGGGGAGGTTTGCAGACGTATGGAAGGTTGTAGCTGCTGAGGAGGTTACAAAGATGGCGAGTGTTGGGGGGCTAAGGCGGTAACAGAGCAAGGGAATGGTTGTAGCGTCTGGAGCAGGTTGCAGAGATAAGGGAGTGCTGTCCGGGCTGGAGGAGGTGACAGAGGTAGTGAGTGTTGAGGTGCTGAGAAGGTAACAGAGATGGGGAGGGTTGTAGCGACTGGAGGAGGTGACAGAGATAGGGAAGTTAGTAGGAGCTGGAGGAGGTCATAGACATAGGGAGTGTTGTAGGGGCTGAGGAGGTAAAAGACGTAGGGAGAGTTGGGGTGCCGAGGAGGTAACAGAGCGAGGAGGGTTGCAGGGTATGGAGGAGGTTACAGGAATAGGGAGGGTTTTATGGGTTGGCGAAGGTGACAGAGATGGGGAGATTGGGTGCTCACTGGACACAGGTGTGGTGCTGCAGGATTGGAGAACAGCTGACATTGTAGCTCTGTTTAAAAAGGGAGCGAAGGAGTCAGTGTAACCTCAGTAGTGGGCAAATGATTGGAATATATTCTGAGAGACAGGAAAAACTGTCACTCAGAAAGAATATAGAACATCGAGCAGTGCAGGCAGTTTGGCCCATGATGTTGTGCCGAACCTTTAACCTACTCTAAGATCAAACTAACTACCTACTCTTCATTCTACTATCATCCATGTACCTATTCAAGAGTCGCTTAAATGCCCCTAATGTATCTGCTTCGACAACCACCGCAGTAGGCGCATTCCACGCACCCACCACTCTTTGTGTAAAGAACCTACCTCTGACATCTCCCCGAAACATTCCTCCAATCACCTTAAAATTATGCCCCCTGGTGATAGCCCTTTCCACCCTGGGAAAAAGTCTCTCACTATCTATCTATGCCTCTCATCATCTTGTACCCCTCTATCAAGTCACCTCTCATCCTTCTTCGCTCCAATGAGAAAAGCCCGAGCTCCCTCAATCTTTCTTCGGAGGACATGCCCTCCAGTCCAGGCAGCATCCTGGTAAATCGCCTCTGCACTCTCTCTAAAGCTTCCACATCCTTCCTATAATGAGGCGACGAGAACTGAACACAATATTCCAAGTGTGGTCTAACCAGGTCTTTATAGAGCTGCAGCATAACCTCGCGGCTCTTAAACTCAATCCCCCTGTTAATGAAAGCCAACACACAATACGCCTTCTTAACAAACCTATCAACTTGGGTGGCAACTTTGAGCGATCTATGGACATGGACTCCAAGATCCCTCTGTTCCTCCACACGACCAAGAATCCTATCTTTAAGCCTGTATTCCGCATTCAAATTCAACCTTCCAAAATGAATCACTTCACACTTTTCCAGGTTCAACTCCATCTGTCACTTCTCAGCCCAGCTCTGCATCCTGTCAATGTCCCGTTGCAACCTACAAACGCCTTCCACACTATCCACAACTCCAGCAACCTTCGTGCCATCGGCAAACCTGCTAACCCAGCCTTCCACTTCCTCATCCAAGTCATTTATAAAAATCACAAAGAGCAGAGGTCCCAGAACAGATCCTTGTGGAACACCACTGGTCACCGAGCTCCATGCTGAATACTTTCCATTCACTACCACACTCTGACTTCGATGGGCCAGCCAATTTTTATCCAGACAGCCAACTTTCCATGAATCCCATGCCTCCTTACTTTCTGAATGAGCCGACCATGGGGAACCTTATCAAACGCCTTGCTAAAATCCATATACACCACATCCACTGCTCTTCCTTCATCAATGTGTTTTGTCACATCTTCAAAGAATTCAATAAGGCTTGTGAGGCATAACCTGCCCCTCACAAAGCCATGCTGACTGCTTCTAATCAAACCATGCTTTTCCAAGTAATCATAAATCCTGTCTCTCAGAATCCTCTCCAATAATTTGCCCACTACCGACGTAAGACTAACTGGTATATAATTCCCAGAGTTATCCCTATTCCCTTTCTTGAAGAAGGGAACAACATTTGCCACCCTGCAATCATCCGGTACTAGTCCAGTGGACAGTGAAGACGCAGAGATCATTGCCAAATGCGCAGCAATCTCTTCCGTCAATACCCATAATATCCTTGGGTATATCCCGTCTGGCCCCGGGACTTATCTGTCCTCATATCATTCAAAATTTCCAGCACATCCTCCCTCTAAACCTCAACCTGTTCCAGCGTATCAGCCTGTTCCACGCTGTCCCCACAAACGACCAGGTTCCTCTCACTAGTTAATACTGAAGCAAAGTATTCATTTAGGACCTCCCCTACCTTCTCTGACTCCAGGCACATGTTCCCTCTACTATCGCTGATCGGCCCTACCCTCACTCTGGCCATCCTCTTGTTCCTCACATAAGTGTAGAACGCCTTGGGATTTTCCTTAATCCTACCCGCCAAGACTTTTTCATGTCCCCTTCTAGCTCTCCTAAGTCCATTCTTCAGTTCCTTCCTGGCTACCTTGTAACCCTCTAGAGCCCTGTCTGACCCTTGCTTCCTCAACCTTAAGTAAGCTTCCATCTTCCTCTTGACTAGCTGTTCCACATCTCTTGTCATCCAATGTTCCTTTACCCTACCAACCCTTCCCTGCCTCATCGGGACAAACCTATCCAGCAGTCGCAGCAAGTGCTCCCTAAACAACCTCCACATTTCTGTTGTGCATTTCCCTGAGAACATCTGTTCCCAATTTATGCTCCCCAGTTCCTGCCTAATAGCATTGTAATTCCCCCTCCCCCAGTTAAATATTTTCCCATCCCATCTGCTCCTGTCCCTCTCCATGACTATCGTAAAGGTCAGGGAGTCATGATCACGATCACCGAAATGCTCTCCCATCGAGAGATCTGCCACCTGGCCTGGTTCGTTGCCAAGCACCAAGTCCAAAATAGTCTCCCCTCTCGTCGGCCTATCCACATATTGAGTCAGGAAACCTTCCTGGACACACCTGACAAAATCTGCTCCATCCAAACTATTTGCACTGAGGAGGTTCCAATCAAAAGAAGGAAAGTTGAAGTCACCCATGACAACAACCCTGTTACTTCTGCACCTTTCCAAAATCTGCCTCCCAATCTGTTCCTCCATGTCTCTGCTGCTATTGGGGGGTCTATAGAAAACTCCCAACAAAGTGACTGCTCCTTTCCTGTTTCTGACTTCGACCCATAATGACTCAGTAGACAAAACCTCCTCGACGACCTCCCTTTCTGCAGCTGTGATACTATCCCTGATTAGCAATGCCTCTAGCTCACCTCTTTTACCTCCCTCCCTATTCCTTTTGAAACATCTAAACCCTGGAACATCCAACATCCATTCCTGCCCCTGAGATATCCATGTCTCCGTAATGGCCACAACATCGTAGCTCCAAGTACTGATCCATGCTCTAAGTTCATCACCCTTATTCCTGACACTTTTGCATTAAAATAGACACATTTCAACCCATCATACTGGCTGCAACTTTGCCCTGTCAGCTGTCTAACCTTCCTCACAGACTCTCTGCACTCTGTATCTGCCTGTTCAACAGCTACCCATCCACTGATCCGTAGCTCCGGTTCCCATCCCCCTGCCAAACGAGAAAGGGAGCTCCCTTTGTTTTATATAGCTGCCGTGGTGGGATTTGAACCCCTGTCCCCAGGCCATCAGGCTGGGCCTCTGGATTACATGAACAATGATATTATCACGACCCAACTGCCTCCCAAATGGATGCGTACGGTGTCTGTCCCGTAATATGACTCATAGTAGTTTCTGGACTGTAACCCTGAACATGGTCCGGAATCAGAGACTCAAAGTTCACATTTTAACTGGGAAAAGGCAGGAACAGACTGAAACGGGATTGCTTTTGTCCCTGGATTGAGTGACCACTGCAGACAGATCAGTTACATTTACAATAGAAAAGCCAGGAGTGAACAAGGTCAATGCAATAATATGGAAAATGTAAATGACGCCTCTCAGAATTGCCATCCGTCCAGTATGGGTACAGATTTCAGGCTTATTCCCGAGAGAGGTCTTACTCAGAAAATGTCATTGACATTGAAATCTCTTTGGCCTCTTTATCCCGAGAGACAATGGGTAAGCGCCTGGAGGTGGTCAGTGGTTTGTGGAGCAGCGCCTGGAGTAGCTATAAAGGCCAATTCTAGAGTGACAGGCTCTTCCACAGGTATTGCAGAAAAATTTGTCTGTCGGGGCTGTTACACAGTTGGCTCTACCCTTGCACCTCTGTCTTTTTTCCTGCCAACTGCTTAGTCTCTTCGACTCGCCACACTTTAGCCCCGCCTTAATGGCTGCCCGCCAGCTCTGGCGAACGCTGGCAACTGACTCCCACGACTTGTGATCAATGTCACAGGACTTCATGTCGCTTTTGCAGAGGTCTTTAAAGCGGGGACATGGACGGCCAGTGGGTCTGATACGAGTGGCGAGCTCGCTGCACAATGTGTTTTTGGGGATCCTGCCATCTTCCATGCGGCTCACATGGCCAAGCCATCTCAAGCGCCGCTGACTCAGTAGTGTGTATAAGCTGGGGATGTTGGCTGCCTCGAGGACTTCTGTGTTGGAGATACGGTCCTGCCACCTGATGCCAAGTATTCCCCGGAGGCAGCGAAGATGGAATGAATTGAAACGTCACTCTTGGCTGACATACATTGTCCAGGCCTCACTGCCATAGAGCAAGGTACTGAGGACACAGGCGTGATACACTCGGACTTTTGTGTTCTGTGTCAGTGCGCCATTTTCCCACACTCTCTTGGCCAGTCTGGACATCGCAGTGGAAGCCTTTCCCGTGCGCTTGTTGATTTATGCATCAAGAGACAGGTTACTGGTGATAGCTGAGCCTAGGTAGGTGAACTCTTGAACCACTTCCAGAGCGTGGTCGCCAATATTGATGGATGGAGCATTTCTGACGTCCTGCCCCTTGATGTTCGTTTTCTTGAGGCTGATGGTTAGGCCAAATTCATTGCAGGCAGACGCAATCCTGTCATGGGACTCTACAGGCACTCTTTAGTGTGAGAAGTTAAAGCAGCATCGTCAGCAAAGAGGAGTTCCCTGATGAGGACTTTCCATACTTTGGAATTCGCTCTTAGACGGGCAAGGTTGAACAACCAGCCCCCTGATCTTGTGTGGAGGAAAATTCCGTCTTCAGAGGACTTGAACGCATGTGAAAGCCGCAGAGAGAAGAAAATCCCAAAAAGTGTGGGTGCGATAACACAGCCCTGTTTCACTCCACTCAGGATAGGAAAGGGGTCTGATGAGGTGCCGCCATGTTGAATTGTGCCTTTCATATTGTCATGGAATGAGGTGATGAAACTTAGTAGCTTTGGTGGACATCCAATCTTTTCTAGTCGTCTGAAGAGACCACGTCTGCTGACGAGGTCAAAGGCTTTGGTGAGATCAATGAAAGCAATGTAGAGGGGCACCTGTTTTTCACGGCATTTCTCCTGTATCTGACGAAGGGAGAACAGCATGTCAACGGTCGATCACTCTGCAAGAACGCCACACTGTGCCTCAGGGTAGACACGCTCGGCCATCTTCTGGAGCCTGTTTAGAGCAACTCGAGCAATGATTGTGCGTTATCCACCACATTTCTACTTCAGAGTTAAAGCTGCTGATGTAATGTGTTTGTTCAGGTGAGTGTAACTAATAGCAATGATCAGGGGTGTAACCATGTCAGTGGAGACTTATCCCTTGTATAAATCAGGACCCATTGGAATGGATCAGGTCAGAGTGCCTGGTGGAGCTGTGGGTTCCAGGCTAATAGAAGACTCTTCTTCTCACAGAAATGGGATATCCAGTAATCTATCAGATAGAAGACATTTATTATCCTGTGCTTGCAGCAATTGGAGTTCCTGGTGAGCAGTATCTCAGCTCTTAATGGTGTAAATCGATGTTAACTGTGCTACTGTACTCGGTATTAATTCTCACTGTGTGTGTTACACAGCCACCTGTTCTTTTTCAGCAATTGACTGATGGAATCTCCTCATTGTCTACTCGTTCATTCCTGCAGGAGCTGCATTATGTATTTAATGGTATTGTTTTAAGTAACTGTGGCATTGTTACTGGATTATTCTGTGCATTGAATGTATTGGAAGTAGATGTTTCAGTGAGGATCAATAACCAGACCATCAGGAGTTTTCAACAATTTCATGATGTGGATCTAACCGGTCCTGGAATATTTTAATGAATTTTTTTTCAGCGATTGACAATGAGACATCTCACGGTCTCAGTGTAGCAAGGGGACAGAACAAAGTACTGCCTACCCAATAACATGGCTCAGATTAACTGGGATTTCAATGTATTTGTTGATTATTACTGTTATCAAATATTATTTCTCTGTGTGTGTCTGACACTGCTTCAGAGGTCTGGGTACTGAACTGAGTTTGCTGCTGACACTTTCCCTTCTCCTTCTCTGCTTCACTGTGGACCTTCACTGTCACTGGACTACATTGTAAAATAGAAAGTATTGATGTGATGTTTTACTGGTTTTCACTCTATCAGTTGGAATCAAGAGTCTTTCCATTATCTGCAGATTATCAGCTGCAGCGCTGATGTTGGTGTTTTATTAATTAAACAATCCCACATTCTAACAGATTACTTTATAATTCCAGGAGAAGAAATTTCAATGATTGTGAGGTTTTTTCTGGAAGTCGCTTTCGATCCTGTTTATTCCATGTATTGTAGATGAAGTGAAGAGTGTAGGTGAACAGGTGGTCTGTAGATACATTAAATTATTCACAGAGGTTTCACCATTGAATAAACTGACTCTGAGAATAGAATCATTGAACCTGGGGCTGGTGAACAGAACACAGACGCAGAATGTTAGGAATAAATCATTAGTGAAAAGTAGCATTAGCTAACAGTTTGCAGGGTGTGAGTACTCCGGAGAGAGCGGGAAGGAGAATTTGTGTTGATTTCTGTCAGGTCCTCATTTTGTTTTGGAGAAAGTTCCTATTCCTTACTTAGTGACTGAATGAACTGAATGCAATCAGTTCTACACTGATGGTAATTTTTTTATTAGAAATACTGCACTTTACAATCTCTGTGACTGCTGAATTCAATGAAGAGCGAGGCTGATATCAGAAATATATTTAAATTTATATTTAATAGCCTGTACAAACGAAATATATTGACGATATTGTAGAAACAATGAACTGTTCTCCAACACCAATAACCACAGGGATTATTGTTTGAATGTATGAATTGAGTTGTATTACTGGGATCTATAGATTACATTTCCTCTAACACTCTGCTGCAGTCTCTCCCTGTGAATCTCAGCCTATCCTCTCACTGTATTGAATCATCAGTCTCCTCATCCATTGCTTCAGTTTATCCACTTTCCCAAACCATCTGCTCCACTCTCCCCTCCAGCTCCAACATGTCCTTTCCCTGGAATTTAGAATGTTATCGGGTGATTTGATGAATGTTTTCAAGATAATAAGGGAAACTGAACGGGTGGACAGAGAGTAACAATTCCCACTGGCTGCGGAGACAGGAACTTGGGGGCATATTCTAAAAATCTAAACGTAGTCTAAAAACCTTTCAGGAGTGAAATGAAGAAACACTTCAAAACACCAGGTGTGGTATCAGTTTGGAACTCTCTTCCACAAACGGCAATTGATGCTGAGACACTTGTTTGTTTTTAAATCTGAGTTTGATATATTGTTGTGAACCAATGGTATTAAGGGGCAAAGATAGGTACATTTAGTTAGATCACACATCAGCCATGAGCTCATTGAATGAAAGAAGAGGGTTGAGGGGCCAAATGGCCTACTCCTCTTCCTCTGTCCAATGACAAATATCTTGCTATCACTCTCTGTGTCTTGGTCTGTGTCTCTCTCTTTATCTCTCTTTCTGTCTGTCTGTCTCTCTCTCCTCTCTCAAACATCTGTGGAAAGCCACAAACATTAGTCAGCCATTTTAGGCTGGTTCTCGGTGGCCATTTTATGTTACCACAACATTGGGACATTTATTCCAGAGACCGATTCCTCACCAATGTAAGGGTAGTGCTTAAAATGTGACAGAGACATAGACACGGAAAGACTGAGACACCCAGTACTAGAAAGGAATTAATCATTCCCTTCTGCCCAATAATTTGCCCTCCACTGTGATTAGGCTGAGTGGCCTGTAATTACTCAGTCTATTAATTTTTCCCCTTATAAATCAATAGCACAACATGTGCAGTCCTCCAGTCCTCTGGCAGCACGACTATAACCAGAGAGGATTGGAAAATGATGGTCAGAACCTCTGCTATTTCCTCCCTCGCACCTCTAAACAGTCTGAGCCTGTTGAATTATGAGATTTTGAAGATGCCAAACCCCTGAATATTTCCTCTCTCACTGTTTATCCAATTCAATATTTCAAACCCCTCCTCATTGACTACAATATCTGTGTCGTACCCTCTTTTGTGAAGATAGTCGCAATGTATTCATTAAGAACCATGCCCGCATCTTCTGCCACCACGGTTCGGAAAAAGGAGAGACGATATAAAGTAAATGATGCAATTCTAAAGGAGGTGCAGGAACAGACACATTTTGGGGGTATTTGTGCACCAATCACTGAAGGTGGCAGGGCAGGTTCAGAAAGTGGTTAAACGGCATAAGGGGTCCTGAGATTATAAATAGACACATTGAATACAAAAGCAATGAAAATGTGACCTTTGTAAAACGCTCGTTTGCCTTTAACTGGAGCATTGTCCAATTCTGGACACCGTACTTGATGAAGAATGTAGGGGCATTAGAGAGGGTGCAGAAATAATTCACCAGAATGGTTCCAGGGATGAAGGGCTTCAATTATGTGGATAGATTGGAGATGCCATGGTTGTCCTCTGTGTCTTTCTCTATCTCTCCCTCCTGCTATCTCTGATACAAAGAGGGAGAGAGGCTGAGATATGCAGGCAGATAGAGGGCAGTGGAGAGGGACATGGTTGGAGTGGATTGAAAGGGAGAATGTAAGATATTTTGATTTGATTTGATTTTTAGATTTTGATTTAGAGATACAGCACTGAAACAGTCCCTTCGGCCCGCTGAGTCTGTGCCGACCATTAACCACCTATTTAGAATAATCCTACACCAATCCCATATTCCTACCACATCCTCACCTGTTCCTAAATTCCCCTACCACCGACCTACATGAGGGGCAATTTATAATGGCCAATTTACCTGTCAACCTGCAAGTCTTTGGCTGCAGGCAGAAACCGGAGCACCCAGAGGAAACCCACACAGACACGGGGAGAACTTGCAAAGTCCACACAGTACCCAGAATTGAACCCGGGTCGCTGGAGCTGTGAGGCTGCGGTGCGAACCACTGCATCACTGTGCCGCCGATGCAATCCTTCACTGCTGTGCACACAAACAGAGAAAGATGGGTATGTAGAGTGAACTATTGGTAGAGTGGGAGAAATGTGGATGATGTTGGGGCCCAGGCGGCCCGTTTTGATGATCAGGAAGGAAAACTCTCCATTGTTAACATCCAGCAAGGTATTCCACCATGAAAGCCATCACACCCTCATGATATTGGTGTGGAAATCTGGAAATCTATGTCCCTGGTTATTGACCCTCTGTTAAGGGAAATGGGCCCATCCTATCCACTCTATCTCGGCCCGTCATTATTTTATACACCTCAATTAAATCTTCCCTTCAACCTTCTCTGTTCCAAAGAAAACAATTCCAACCTATCCAATCTTTACTCATAATTAAAATTCTCCATTCCTGACAACATCCTCTGTAAATCCCCTCTGTACCCTCTCTAGTATGATCACATCCTTCCTGTAATGTGGTGACCAGAACTGTACACAGTACTCCAGCTGTGGTCTAACTAGTGTTTTATACAGTTCTAGCATAACCTCCCTGCTCTTATATTCTCTACATCGGCCAATTAAAGGAAAGTATTCCGTAAGCCTTCTTAACCACCTTATCCACCTGTCCTGTTACACTCAGGAATCAGTGGACATTCACTCCAAGGCCCCTCTGTTCACAGTCTGACAGATTGTTCAGTTAGATTGAAAGAGCAAATGTAAACCATAATAATTTGATGTAACCCTTCACTGCAGTATACACAGACATACGAGCGAGATGCATGGAGTTAGAAACATCGGGGTAGAGGGAGAAAAATAGATGGAGATGGTAACAAATTGGAAAGGAGTGATAGGGACTGAGAGAGAGGTAATCTCTGGTAAACTCTCTTGCTGGTAATCTCTCTCCATCTCTATCTCTCTCTTTCCCTCTCTTCTACTCTCTGAAACCCTATTTCTTCTCTTTGTTACTCACTTTCCAAGTCTATCTCTCAACTTTTCTCCCTCTATCTCTGTCTCCGTCTGTACACTATCTCAATCTCACCCTTTTGCTTTCAGGATAGGAAGAGGGAGAAAGAGAGGCAGAGAAAGGGTGTTGCAGGCAGTGGGAGATGAGGAGAAAGAGACAGAGGAACAGTGAGTCTGGCATTGGTAGATGGATCTTTACTCTGTATCTGACCCCATGCGTACTGCCCTGTGAGTATTCGATGGGGACAGTCTCAGACGGGGGGGACTGTCTAAAAATCAAAAATTAGTCGAAAGCCCTTGCAAAGATGAAATTCAGAAACACTTCTACATACAAAGGGTGGTAGAAGTTTGGAACTGTCTTCCACAAATGACCCCTCCCTATCTCTGCAATCACCTCCAGCTCCGCAATCCACCAATATCTGTGATCCTCGAATTCTGGCCTCTTGAGCATCCTCAATTTGAATTGTTCCACCATTGGTGTCTGTGCCTTCAAGCTGCCAGGACCCTAACTCTGGGATTCCTTTCCTAAACCTCTCCCTCTCTCGAACTCTCTTTCCTCTTTGAAGACGCTCCCTAAACCAACCTCTTTGACCAGGTTTGTGTTCGTCTCGTGTAGTGAAGTGACTCAGTGTCAACTTTTTATTTTCTTTATTTTTTTGATGAATGTGTGCGTTACTGACCAGGCCAGCATTTATTGCCCATTCCTAATGGCCCTTGAGAAGGTGGTTTTGAGCTTCCTTCTTGAACCGCTGCAGTCCATGTGGGGTAGGTACACCCACAGTGCTGTTAGGAAGGGAGTTCCAGGATTTTGATCCAGTAACAGTGAAGGAATGGCGATATAGTTTCAAGTTAGGATGGTGTGTGACTTTAGTTTTTGTGTGCGGACAGTATTTTCAGTGCGCAGTCCATTTAAATTTTTAATTGTTTATTTTGTTCACGTGGTTAGATGTAAAGTTTCTCCTACAATCTGACTGCCTCCCCGTATCTCCTCACTCTTTCTGCCCGTCTCTCGCTCCTTCTCCAAATCCACTGCTTTACTCTGTATTTAAACTCACACTGTACCTGCCCTGGGAGGTCTCATTATGGTGCTTAAGCAATGAGTTATACACTTCCAGCATAACCTCCCTGCTCTTATATACTTTAACAGCCTTGTTGGGAATGTCACTGCAGTTTGAAAATATGAAACACTGATCCAACATTCACCCCTAAAACACTCACATTAACCTCCAAAAACAGGACTGGGCAGATAATGAGGATTGTTAATGATTGTTACAACTTGCCTCATCCTCTCTCTGTCTCTCCCTCTCATGTCTGTTTCCTCCTATCTTTCTCTCTCTCTCTCCCTCACCCTCTCCCTCTTTCTCTGCCCCTTTCCATGACTCCATCTCTAACACCATCTCTTTCTCCTTGGACAGAAATATTTTTATCCATTTCTTGGTTAATTTTGAAAATGTAAATCTTGCCCTTGCTGGGAACGTCACTGCAGTTTGAAAATATCAAACACTGTTCAACAATCGCCCCCAAAACTCTCTCACTAAATCCCCAATACAGGACTGTGCAGATAATGGGGATTGTTTACTGAGATTCTGTCAAAGTCCCCTCACACACTATCCCACTTTCCCTGTTTCTAAAGTTTGTAAATGTTTAATAATATCTTTTTCAATAATATTAAATGTCACTTCAGTTTGAAAATATCAATCATTGATCCAACACTCACCCCCAAAACTCTCACACGAAACCCCTGATCTTTCCTTTCAAAATTAGTTCTTGCACACAGCCAGTTTTACTTTTTTATTCTATCTTTTGTCAACATTATTAGATATAAAGTTTTTCCTATAATCTCGCCGTCCTCCTCTCTCCCTGTCTGTCTCTCTCTGTCTCTGTTTCTCCCTCTGTTTGTCTCTCTCCCTCTCTCTCTGACTGTCCCTTTCTCCCTCTGCATCTGTCTCTCTCCCTCTGTATCTGTCTCACTCGCTTTCTCCCTGTCTCTCTCCCTCTGCATCTGCCTGCCTCCCTTTCTGTCTGTCTCATTCTGCATTTGCCTGACACCCTTTCTCAGTGTCCCCGTCTGTCTCTGTTTCTCCTTTTTCATCTATCATTCTAGCTCCGTCTCTCTCTCTACCTCTGTCTCTGTCCCACTCTTCCTGTGTCTCTCTCCGTCTGTGTCTCACTCCCTCCATCTCTCCATCCCTCTGTACATGAACAGCAATGCTTTGAGCCATTTGTTTGGTTAATTTTGAATCTTTAACTCTTGCTTTTGTTGGGAATGTCAAAACAGTTTGAAAATACCAAACACTCATCGAACACTCATCCTGAAAACCCTGACATTAAAGCCCAAATATCGGACTGGGCAGACAATAGTGATTGTTACTGGGGTTCAATCAAGGTCTCATTTCACTTTCTCTTCTGTCTCTCACTGTCTTCCACTTTGTCCCTATCTCTCCATTTCCCCATTTGTTTTCGTTTCCCTCTCTCCTCTTTCCTTCATCGTGCCCAACTTTATAAATGGAGAGTGTGCTCCTTCCACTTTATAAATGGAGAGGAAGCTCCCTCCACTTTAGAGGTAGAGGCGGAGCTCCCTCTACTTTATACATAGAAAGGGAGTTCCCTCTGTTTTATATAGCTGCCGTAGTGGGATTTGAACCCCTGTCCCCAGGCCATCAGGTTGGGTCTCTGGATTACATGACCAGTGATATTATCACTAACCAACTGCCGCCCAATTGGAGCGTACAGTGTCTGTCCCATAATATCACTCACAGTAGGTTCTGGGCTGTAACACTGAACATGGTCCCATATCAGAGACTCAAACTTCACATTTTAACTGGGAAAAGGCAGGAACAGAGTGAAACGGGAATGTTTTTGTCCCTGGATTCAGTGACCACTGCAGACATATCAGTTACATTTACAATAGAAATGCCAGGAGTGAACAAGATCAATACAATAATATGGAAAATGTAAATGACGCCTTTCATAATTGTAGCATCCGTCCAGTATGAGTACAGATTTCAGGTTTCTTCCCGAGAGAGGTCTTACTCAGAAAATGTCATTGATATTGAAATGATTGTGTTTTATCCACCAGATTATTTACATCAGAGTCAAAGCTGCTGATGTAATGTGTTTGTTCAAGAGAGTGTAACTAATAGCAATGATCAGGGGTATAACCGTATCAGTGGAGACTTATCCCCTGTATAAATCAGGACCCATTGGAATGGATCAGCTCAGAGTGCCTGCTGGAGCTGTGGAATCCAGGCTAATAGATGTCTCTGCTTCTCACAGAAATGGGATATCCACTATTCGTTCAGTTCATATTCATTTACTATCCTGTACCTGCAGCTATTGGAGTTCCTGGTGAGCCAGTATCTCAGCTGTTAATGGTGTAAATCGATGTTAACTGTGCTGCTGTACTCAGTATTATTTCCCTCTGTGTGTGTTACACAGTAGTCTGTTCTTTTCCAGCAATTTACTGATGGAATCTCATCATTGTTAACTCTTATATTTTTAGAATTAGAATTAGAACATTACAGCGCAGTACAGGCCCTTCGGCCCTCGATGTTGCGCCGACCTGTGAAACCATCTGACCTACACTATTCCATTTTCATCCATATGTCTATCCAATGACCACTTAAATGCCCTTAAAGTTGGCGAATCTACTACTGCTGCAGGCAGGGCGTTCCACGCCCTTACTACTCTCTGAGTAAAGAAACTACCTCTCACATCTGTCCTATATCTATCACCCCTCAACTTGAAGCTATGTCCCCTCGTGTTTGCCATCACCATCCAAGGAAAAAGACGCTCACTATCCACCCTATCTAACCCTCTGATTATCTTATATGTCTCTATTAAGTCACCTCTCCTCCTCCTTCTCTCCAACGAAAACAACCTCAAGTCCCTCAGTCTTTCCTCGTAAGACCTTCCCTCCATACCAGGCAACATCCCAGTAAATCTCCTCTGCACCCTTTCCATAGCTTCCACATCCTTCCTATAATGCGGTGACCAGAACTGCACGCAATACTCCCGGTGCGGTCTCACCAGAGTTTTGTACAGCTGCAGCATGACCTCGTGGCTCCGATGCTCGATCCCCCTCCTAATAAAAGCTAACACACCATATGCCTTCTTAACAGCCCTATTAACCTGGGTAGCAACCTTCAGGGATTTATGCACCTGGACACCAAGATCTCTCTGTTTATCTACACTACCAAGAATCTTCCCATTAGCCCTGTACTCTGCATTCCTGTTACTCCTTCCAAAGTGAATCACCTCACACTTTTCCGCATTAAACTCCATTTGCCATCTCTCAGCCCAGCTCTGCAGCCTATCTATGTCCCTCTGTACCCTACAACATCCTTCGGCACTATCCACAACTCCACCGACCTTAGTGTCATCTGCAAATTTACTAACTCACCCTTCTACACCCTCTTCCAGGTCATTTATAAAAATGACAAACAGCAGTGGCCCCAAAACAGATCCTTGCGGTACACCACTAGTAACTAAACTCCAGGATGAACATTTGCCATCAACCATCAATCAGCTAGCCAATTTCTGATCCAAAGCTCTAAATCACCTTCAACCCCATACTTCCGTATTTTCTGCAATAGCCTACCGTGGGGAACCTTATCAAACGCCTTACTGAAATCCATATACACCACATCCACTGCTTTACCCTCATCCACCTGTTTGGTCACCTTCACGAAAAACTCAATGAGGTTTGTGAGGCACGACCTACCCGTCACTAAACCGTGCTGACTATCTCTAATGAACTTATTCTTTTCAAGATGATTATAAATCCTGTCTCTTATAACCTTTTCCAACATTTTACCCACAACCGAAGTAAGGCTCACAGGTCTATAATTACCAGGGCTGTCTCTACACCCCTTCTTGAACAAGGGGACAACAATTGCTATCCTCCAGTCTTCCGGCACTATTCCTGTCGACAATGATGACATAAAGATCAAGGACAAAGGCTCTGCAATCTCCTCCCTAGCTTCCCAGAGAATCCTAGGATAAATCCCATCTGGCCCAGGGGATTTATCTATTTTCACACTTTCCAAAATTGCTAACACCTCCTCCTTGTGAACCTCAATCCCATCTAGCCTAGTAGCCTGAATCTCAGTATTCTCAACAACATTTTCTTTCTCTACTGTAAATACTGACGCAAAATATTCATTTAACACTTCCCCTATCTCCTCTGATTCCACACACAACTTCCCACTACTATCCTTGATTGGCCCTAATCTAACGCTCGTCATTCTTTTATTCCTGATATATCTATAGAAAGCCTTAGGGTTTTCCCTGATCCTATCCACCAATGACTTCTCGTGTCCTCTCCTTGCTCTTCTTAGCTCTCCCTTTAGATCCTTCCTGGCTAGCTTGTAGCTCTCAAGCGCCCTAACTGAGCCTTCACGTCTCATCCTAACATAAGCCGCCGCCTTCCTCTTGACAAGCGCTTCAACTTCTTTAGTAAACCACGGCTCCCTCGCTCGACAACTTCCTCCCTGCCTGACAGGCACATACTTATCAAGGGCACACAGTCGCTGCTCCTTGAATAGGCTCCACATTTCGATTGTTCCCATCCCCTGCAGTTTCCTTCCCCATCCTACGCATCCTAAATCTTGCCTAATCGCATCATAATTTCCTTTCCCCCAGCTTTAATTCTTGCCCTGCTGTATATACCTGTCCCTGCCCATCGCTAAGGTAAACCTAACCGAATTGTGATCACTATCACCAAAGTGCTCACCTACATCTAAAGCTAACACCTGGCCGGGTTCATTTCCCAGTACCAAATCCAATGTGGCATCGCCCCTGGTTGGCCTGTCTACATACTGTGTCAGAAAACCCTCCTGCACACACTGGACAAAAACTGACCCATCTAAAGTACTCGAACTATAGTATTTCCTGTCGAAATTTGGAATGTTAAAGTCCCCCATCACAACTACCCTGTTACTCTCGCCCCTGTCGAGAATCATCTTCGCTATCCTTTCCTCTACATCTCTGGAACTATTCGGAGGTCTATAAAAGACTCCCAACAGGGTAACCTCACCTCTCCTGTTTCTAACCTCGGCCCATACTACCTCAGGAGACGAGTCCTCAAACGTCCTTTCTGTCGCTGTAATACTCTCCTTGATTAACAATGCCACACTCCCCCCTCTTTTACCATCTTCTCTGTTCTTACTGAAACATCTAAATCCCGGAATCTGCAACATCCATTCCTGCCCCTGCTCTACCCATGTCTCCGAAATGGCCACTACATCGAGAGCCCAGGTACCAACCCATGCTGCAAGCTCACCCACCTTATTCCGGATGCTCCTGGCGTTGAAGTAGACACACTTTAAACCAGGTTCTTTCTTGCCAGTGCCCTCTTGCGTCCTTGTAACCATATCCCTGACCTCACTCCGCTCAACATCCTGTACACTGGCACTACAATTTAGGTTCCCATTCCCCTGCTGAATTAGTTTAAACTCCCCCCCGAAGAGCACAAGCAAATCTCCCCCCCAGGATATTGGTACCCCTCTGGTTCAGGTGAAGACCATCCTGTTTGTAGAGGTCCCACCTACCCCAGAAAGAGCCCCAATTACCCAGGAAACCAAAACCCTCCCTCCTGCACCATCCCTGCAGCCACGTGTTCAACTCATCTCTCTCCCTATTCCTCGCTTCGCTATCACGTGGCACGGGCAACAACCCAGAGATAACAACTCTGTTTGTTCTCGCTCTAAGCTTCCACCCTAGCTCCCTGAATTTCTGTCTTAAATCCCCATCTCTCTTCCTACCTATGTCGTTGGTGCCTATGTGGACCACGACTTGGGGCTGCTCCCCCTCCCCCTGAAGGATCCCAAAAACACGATCCGAGACATCACGAACCCTGGCACCTGGGAGGCAACATACCAACCGTGAGTCTCTCTCGTTCCCACAGAACCTCCTATCTGTTCCCCTAACTATGGAGTCCCCAATGACTAATGTTCTGCTCCTCTTCCCCCTTCCCTTTAGAGCAACAGGGACAGACTCTGTGCCAGATACCTGTACCCCATTGCTTACCCCTGGTAAGTCGTCCCCCGCAACAGTATCCAAAACGGTATACCTGTTGTTGAGGGAAACGGCCACAGGGGATCCCTGCACTGCCTGCTGGTTCCCTCTCCTTCCCCTGACGGTAACCCATCTACCTACTTGTTTTACCTGAGGTGTGACTACCTCCCCATAACTCCTCTCAATAACCTCCTTCGCCTCCCGAATGATCCGAAGTTCATCCAGCTCCAGCTCCAGTTCCCTAACGCGGTTCCCGAGGATCTGGAGTTGGGTGCACTTCCCACAGATGCAGTCAGCAGGGACACTCTTGGCGACCCTTACCTCCCACATTCTGCAGGAGGAACATACAACAGCCTTAACCTCCATTCCCACTATTCCAAATTCCCAACAAATCTACTGAAAAACCAAAAACAGGAACTGTTTAATGGTATTGATTTAAGTAACCCTGGCATTATTACTGGATTATTCTGTGTATTGAATGTATTGGAATGAGATGTTTCAGTGAGTATCAATAATCAGACCATTAGGAGTTTTTAAGATTTTCATCATGTGGATCTAACCGGTCATGGAATATTTTTATGATTTTTTTTCAGTGATTGATAATGAGACATCTCACGGTTTCAGTGTTACAAAGGGACAGAACAATGTTATCCTTCCCCAGTAACATGGCTCAGTTTAACTGGGATTTCAATGCATTTATTGATTATCACTGTAATCAAATATTATTTTATTCTGTGTGTGTCTGATGCTGCTTCAGAAGTCTGGCTACTGAACTGAGTTTGCTGCTGACACTTTCACATCTCCTTCTCTGCTTCACTGTGGACCTTCACTGTCACTGGACTACATTGGAAAATTGAAAGTATTGATGTGATATTTTACTGGTTTTTAATCTATCATTTGGAATCAAGAGTCTTTCCATTGATCTGTAGATTATCAGCTGCAGCGCTGATGTTGGTGTTTTATTAATTAAACAATCCCACATTCTAACAGATTACTTTATAATTCCAGGAGAAGGAATTTCAATGATTGTGAGGTTTGGCTGGAAGTAGCTTTCGATCCTGTTTATTCCATGTATTGTAGATGAAGTGAAGAGTGCAGGTAAACAGGTGGAGATTTGAGTGTTCTGTAGATACATTAAATTATTCACAGAGGTTTCACCATTGAACTAACTGACTCTGAGAATAGAATCATTGAAGCTGGGGCTGGTGAACAGAACACAGACGCAACATGTTAGGAATAAATCATATGTAAAAAGTAGCATTAGCTAACAGTTTGCAGGGTGTGAGTACTCCGGAGAGATAGGGAAGGAGAAAAGGAGCAGGGAGAACGAAACAGAGGGAAAGAGATAGGCAGAAGTAAAAAGAAAGAGAAAGAAGCAGCAGTGTAAATAATTCACTATCATAAAGTGCTGGAATGTCCAGAACAATTAGTGAGAGAAACTGTGAGTTGAAGTTGTCTGTTGTCAGATTGTGTTCATTTTCCTGTTGGACTTGATCCTCCGTGTTGATTTCTGTCAGGCCTTCATTTTCTTTTGTAGAGAGTTCCTATTCCTTACTGAGTGACTGAATAAACAGAATAGAATCAGTTCTTCACTGATGGTAATTCATTATTTAAATACTGCACTTTAAAATCTCTGTGACTGTTGCATTCAATAAAGAGTGAGGCTGATATCAGAAATAGATTTAAATTTATATTTAATAGCCTGTACAAACTAAATATATTGACTATATTGTAGAAACAATGAACTGTTCTCCAACACCAATAACCACAAGGATTATTGTTTGAATGTATTAATTGAGTTGTATTACTGGGATCTACAGATTAGATTTCCTCTAACACTCTGCTGTAGTCTCTCCCTGTGAATCTCAGCCTCTCCTCTCACTTATTCAATCCTCAGTCTCCTCATCCATTGCTTCTGTTTATCCACTTTCCCAAACCATCTGCTCCAGTCTCCCCTCCTGCTTCAACATGTCCTTTTACTTCTCTCCCTCTCAATCTCACTCACTGGCTCCACCTCCAGCTCCTTTGTCCAACCTGATAGGAATACAGTAACATGGGAGCTGGAGGTGGCCATTCAGCCCTTGGAGCCTGCTCTGCCATTCTAGATCTTTGCTGATAATCTAACTCAGCGCTGCAGTTTTCCCCTTTGAAAACAGTCTATGTCGGTTCCCTGAACCCAGAGCAACAAACCATCTGCACGTCCCGCACGCCCCAAACATTCCCAACCAACAGTCTGGAGACAAACTCCCAATTAACCCATTGGATTCCATCTCTGCAAATCTCCTTCTCATTCCCCCACTGGCACTGCATCCTCACTCAGTGCTTCCAGTCGATCCGGTGCTGACTTTATTCAATTTCTGCATCAATTTCCCAATTCATTATTAATAATTGTGTTTTCAAACATTTCACTGTGACAAATCACTGCCCGGGTCAATGAATCAGTTTTCACTGCTCGATGCAGCAACAAAGCTGGAAATTTCAGCCCAGATCCTGTCAAACTGCTGCTTTGTCTCCAGGTCTGATCAGTAATTTCTCTACTTCCTTTTCTCTCTCTCTTCCAGTTAACTTGGTGGCGATTGTGATCCTGTCCCGAGGAAAGTGCGGTCTCTCCAAATGTATCAGTGTCTACCTGGTGGGAATGGCAGTGTCTGATCTCCTGGTCGTTATCACTGATCCCATATTGAGATGGATTGTTGGAATTTATTCCCCATATTCATTCCTGAGAATTACTCCTGTGTGTTCTCTCATTGCCGTTCTGCTTTCTGCATCCACAGTTGTTTCTGTCTGGCTCACAATCACTTTCACCTTTGATCGATTTGTGGCCATTTGTTGTGAGAAGCTGAAAACAAAATATTGCAGCGAGAAAAGGGTGGCTGTGGTTGTGCGAACAGTGAGTGTGCTTGGCTGATTAGAGTCTCTCCCTTGGTACTTTACACTGAAACAACAGTACATTATTGATAATGTTCCCATGGGTTGTGTTACTAAACCGAGCTTCGCTACTTCCCCCATATGGAGGGGGGGAGGCATTTAAATTGTTTAAACTTATTTTAATCCCTTGTGTCCCGGTCTTTCTGATTTTGCTACTCAATGTTCTGACTGTCAGACGAATTTTATTCTCCAGTAAAGTCCGCAGGGGATTCCGGCGCCACAGCAATGCAGAGAATCACAAGGACCCAGAGATGGAGAATCGCAGGAAATCAATTATTTTACTCTTCAGCATATCGGGCAGTTTGATCCTGTTATGGGTGACCCGGGTTTGGTCTATCATTTACAGTCGGAATACAGATATTTATTATTATTCCTCCTACACTGACCCTCTCTTTACCACAGATCACACATCAAAGATGCTGCAGATTCTCATGCACCAACACATGTATTTACATTGTGACCCAGACTAAATTCAGACAGGAGCTGAAGAAGGGGGTGAAATACCCTCTCAATCTCATTGTTAAATTAGTGAAATCATAGAAAGAGCTGAAGGGTTTCAAACCCTGGAACTAAATCTCATTCCCCCTCCTCCCCCCCCAGACCCCCGCTCCACCTCCCACCCTCCACCCGCCTCTGTGATTATTTGACCGGCGCCATCTTTAGTTCTGGCAGTTGCCTGAACGTGCAGACGCTGACGTTCAGGTGGAACAGGATACGTTTGCGCATGTGCCAGTGCAGCGCCACCTAGTGGTGGCTATGTCAACAAACGCGGCCAGTGGACAAAGCTGCAAATCGCAGTGATTGTGAGGTGGTGGGAGGGACATTAATTGCAGTGAGACAGTGACACCAGCAGATGGAGATGGTGAGAGTGGGCCAGCAGCTGCAGTGAGGCAGGGACACCAGCAGATGGAGATGGTGAGAGAGGGGCAGTAACTGCAGCGAGAGAGGGACACCAGCAGATGGAGTTGGTGAGAGAGGGACAGTAACTGCAGTGAGAGAGGGGTACCAGCAGATGGAGATGGTGAGAGGGGAACAGTCGCTGCAGTGAGGCAGGGGCACCAGCATATGGAAATGGTCAGAGGGGGACAGTAGCTGCAGTATGATAGGGACACCAGCAGATGGAGATGGTGAGTGGGGGACAGTAACTGCAGTGAGACAGGGACACCAGCAGATGGAGATGGTGAGTGGGCACAGTAACTACAGTGAGGCAGGGACACCAGCAGATGGCAATGGTGAGAGGAGACAGTAACTGCACTGAGACTGGGACAGCAGCAGATGGGGATACTGAGCCATTGCTGATGGGAGATTCTGTGTTCCTGAGAGTTTGAAAGTTTCCACAAGTTTGATTAATTTACTTTATGAAAATTTGAGATGCTGAATAAAATAATTTCAATACAATTTGTGTTAAATGGCTATTTTCCTACTATGTAAGCATTTGTAACATTAAAATGGTTCGTGTTTGGAAAATTATTTTGTGTGATTAAAGATAATGCATAAATAAAGCAACAGCATCATATTGAACTCAGACAGTCTCTCTAAATAAGCTGTGTTGAGTTCTTCATCACTAACTTTATGACATATCTCTCTCTCTCTCACACTTCTCTTTCTATGCTGGTATATTCTCTACTGTAACTCAGAGTATTTGAAATTTTGATCCAATTGTCTTTTGAAAATGAATATTAAATCTGCTTTCAGAATTCACTGTCAGACAGTTTACTAGTAGAGGGGTGAAACAAATAGGCAGGGAGTTATTATGGTCTGTCAGACGGTGAATTCCAGACCATAATAATCCCCTGCCTATTTGTTTCACCCCTCTGCTCGTTTAAACGGTCTCTCCTCAAGACTCCAAACTGAGGGAAAGATTTTGAATGCAATCAATTTCTCCAGGACAGAAGCTGCAGAGGAGCTGGAACCTTCTTAATTTGGACAAGCGATGAACAAAAATCCCTCTGAATCCCCCAGGAGAGCATCGGAAAGAAACAGTCAGGAAGCAAAGGGAAACAAGTGACACTTTATTGCAGCAGCAAAAACTCTTTGTCAGAATGTGGAGGTCTTTATCGCTGAGATTTATGTAAACTGGAGTTGAAAGATAGTTCATAAAGTTTGTGTTAAATGGCCATTTCCCAGCTTTGTAAACCCTTGTAACATAGAAGTGGTTAATGTCAAGAAAGATTTGTTTTCCAATGAGTACAGGGTAATAAATAAATACAGCAGCATTAAATAAAGTACAAAGAATCATTGACAAAAAAAAGCTGTAAATATGTGTCACTACTGTGGTGTGAAATGTCGCCAGCTGTAAAAGTTCACTTGGCTGCATCATTAACTTGGCTGTAGTTTCAGGTTTTGGCACACAGTGGAATTGACAATAGGAATAAAAACTGCCTGTTCATACTGCAGTCAAACAGGCCTCTCCAGCAAAAACTCTTTGCCAGAATTTCAAGGTGCATTGAGACATTTTCAGTAATTTTCTGAACCTTCTGTAAACTGGAGGTGAATAGTGAAAGACATTTAACACAATTATTGTTAAATGGCCGTTATCCAAACCGGCTGCTGCAGGTTTTAAATTACAGCAGCTTTTCTGCTCTGTTAATGAGGTTTTTGGGGGAGGGAGCAAGAGAGAGACAGACCGATAGGTTTCTGTCTGGAATGGTACATTTTGTATATGGCTGGAATATCCCTCTCTCCCCATTTCCTGCTTACACAGTGACTCACCTTGGACTGTCCCATACCTGGGAGGGAGTGTCCAGATGGAGGAAGCTGAGAGCTGGTTGGATGAGCTGTATTTTGGGTGGACTGTCTGTTTTGAGTGACAGGTTCTGGAATATATTAGGACAACATCAGCCTCCATTCTTTCTTTCCATGCAGCTGGTTTGTGAAGGTGAGTTTCTTTGTCTCAGTCTATGTGCCTCGGTGAATTGGAACTGATTGCAGTGTGTGTGTGAGACAGAGTCCAGACTGAATTCCTTTCTCTGTCCCAGCTCTGACCCTTTTCTCCAATTCCCACCCCAATGCTTCTTTACAGGATATTTTCCCCATGGACAAGCTGATGGAGGGAAGGTGGTAGAGTCCAAGGATAGATCGCAGACCATGTGGGATGGTGAGTATCACATCGTTATTGTCGCTCTCTCCCTCAATCGCAGTCTCTTCCCCTCAGTCTCTATCTCTCTGAGTGTTTGTGTTTCTCTCTCTCTTGCTTTCCCTCTCTCTTCCTTTGCCTCTTTCTGACTTTCTCTCTCTCTTTCTCTGCTTTCTCGCTCTCTATCACTTTCTCTGCTTTCTCAGCCTTTCTCTCTCTCTCTCTTTCTCTGCTTTCTCTCTCTTGCTTTTCCTCTTTCCGACTTTCTCTCTTTCACTTTCTCTGTTTTCTCTCTCTTTCTCTCTCTCTCTGCTTTCTCACTCTTTCTTTGCACTTTCCAAGTTTCTCCCTCACTCTCTCCCTTTCCCGACTTTCTCTCTCTCTTTTGCCATTTTCTGACTTTCTCTCTCTCTCTTTCACTTTCTCTGCTTTATCTCTCTTTCTCTCTCTCGCTCGCTCCCTTTCTCTGCTTTTTCTCCCTCTCCCTCTTTCTCTGCTTTCTCTCTCTTTCTTTCCCTCTCTCTTTGTCTGCTTCTCTCTCTTTTTTGCCGCTTTGCACCTTTCTGCCTCTCTTTCTCTTTCCCTCTTATCTCTCTCTTTTCTGCCCCTTTTTGACTTTCTCTGTCTCTCTCTTTCACTTTCTCTGCTTTCTCCCTCTCTTGCCCTCCTTTCTCTCTCTTTGTTGCCCCTTTCCGAATTTCTCTGTCTCTCTCTTTCACTTTCTCTGCTTTCTCTCTCTCTCTTCCCGACTTTCTATCTTTCTTTGTCTCCCCACCCCAACACACGGAAAATATTTCTCTTACCTTCACAAAATATCCTCCCCCACCCCGCTAAACCTCCCCCACCAATTATTTCCCTTTGCAAATTCCACTCGCAACCCCCTGAAAAGTTACCCTCGCAATTTTTCCACTGCAATATTTCCACCACTGGCAAAATCCTCCCTGTGAACAGACCCCTCCCCATCTACTACCCCTCCTCTGAACTGACTCCCATCTAATAACCCTTCTGTGAACAGACTCCCATCTAATACCCCTCCTGTGTACAGACTCCTATCTATTAACCCTCCTGTGAACTGACTCCCATATAATAACCCTCCTTTGAACAGACTCCCATCTAATACCCCTTCTGTGAAGAGACCCGCATCTAATAACCCTCCTGTGTACAGACTTCTATCTATTAACCCTCCTGTGAACTGACTCCCATATAATAACCCTCCTTTGAACAGACTCCCATCTAATACCCCTTCTGTGAACAGACCCGCATCTAATAACCCTCCTGTGAACAGACTCCCATGTAAAACCACGCCTGTGAACAGACTCCCATTTAATAACACACCTGTGAACATACTCCCATTTAATGTCCCTGCTGCAAACAGACGCCCATCGAATAACCTTCCTGTGAACTGAACCCCATCTACTGCACCTCCAGTGAATGGACTCCTATCTAATACACCTCTTGTGAACGGACTCCTCTCTCTAATACCCTTCCTGTGAACGGACTCCGATCTAATACACCTCTTGTGAACGGACTCCTCTCTCTAATACCCATCCTGTGAACATACCCCCATCTAATACCCCTCCTGTGAACAGACTTCTCTATAATATCCCTCCTGTTTTGAGAATACCATCTAATACCCCTCCTGTGAGCAGACCTCCCTCTAAAACCCCTCCTGTGAACAGACTCCCATCTAAAACTCTCTTGTGAACAGTGTCCCATCTAATACCCCGCTGTGAACAGGCTCCCCTCTAATATCCCTCCTGTGAAGAGAATCCCATCTAATACCCCTCCTGTGAGCAGACTTCCCTCTAATAACCCTCATGTGAGCATAATTCCCTCCAATACCACTCCTGTGTGCAGACTTCCCTCTAATACCCCTCCTGTGTGCAGACATCCCTTCAATACCCCTCCTGTGAACAGACCCCCATCTAATAACCCTCCTGTGAACAAACATACCTCTAATATTCCTCCTGTGAAGAGAATCCCATCTAAAACCCTCCTGTGAGCCGTATTCCCTCTAATACCCCTCCTGTGAGCAGACTTTCCTCTAATATCCCCCTGTGAGCAGACTTCCCTCTAATACCCCTCCTGTGAACAGACTTCCCTCTAATACCCCTCTTGTGAACAGTGTCCCATCTAATACCCCGTCTGTGAACAGGCTCCCATCTAATATCCCTCCTGTGAAGAGAATCCCATCTAATACCCCTCCTGTGAGCAGACTTCCCCCTAATACCCCTCCTGTGAGCAGAGTTCCCTCTAATACCTCTCCTGCGAACAGACTTCCCTCGAATACCCCTCCTGTGAACAGACATCCCTCTAATACCCCTCCTGAGAGCAGACTTCAATCTAATACCCCTCCTGTGAACAGACCTCCCTCTAATACCCCTCCTGTGAACAGACTTCCCATCTAATACCCTGCCTGTGAACAGGTTCCCCTCTAATAAACCACCTGTGAACAGACTCCCACCTAATACCCCTCCTGCGAACTGCCTCCCATCTAAATGACCTCTGGCGAAGAGACCACCTCTGATACACCTCATGTGAACAGACCCACATCTAATACCCCGCCTGTGAACAGACCCCCATCTACAGCCCCACCTGTGAACTGACTCCCATCTAATACCCCTGCTGCGAGCAGGCTCCCATCAAATACCCCTCGTGCGAACTGACCCCCATCTACTGAACCTCCTGTGAACAAACTCGCATCTAATAACCTTACTGTGAATAGACCCCCATCTGATACCCCTCCTGTCAACAGACCCCCAACGCTACCCCTCCCGTGAACAACTACCCTCTAATACCCCTCCTGTGAGCAGACTTCCCTTCAATACCCCTCCTGTGAACAGACCCCCATCTAATAACCCTCCTGTGAACAGACTCCCATCTAATACCCCTACTGTGAATTGACTCCCCTCTAACACCCCTCCTGTGAACAGACTCCCATCTAAAAACTATCTTGTGAACAGCCCCATCTAATACCCCTCCTGCAAACATACCCCCATCTAATAACACTCCAGCGAACAGTCCCACATCTAATACACCTCCTGCGAACAGACCCCCATCTAATACATCTCCTGTGAACAGACCCCCATCTAATACACCTCCTGTGAACAGCCCAATCTAATACCACTCCTGTGAACAGACTCCCATCTAATACACCTGCTGTGAACAGACTCCCATCTATTACACCTCCTGTGAACAGACTCAAATCTAATACCCCTCCAGCGAACAGTCCGACATCTAATAACACTCCTGTGAACAGACTCCCATCTAATATCCCTTCTGCAAACAGTCCCACATCTGACACACCTCCTGTGAACAGACTCCCCTCTAATAATCCTCCTGTGAACAGACTCCCCTCTAATACCCCACCTGTGAACAGACGGCCATCGAATACCCCTCCTGTGCACTGAATCCCATTTAATACACATTTTGTGAACCGACTCCCATCTAATGCACCTCCTTTGAACTGATCCCCCTCGAATAATCCTGCTGTCAACAGACTCCCATCCAATACAACTCCTGTGAACACACACACATCTAATACCCCTCCTGCGAACAGACCCCCATCTAATACACCTCCTCAGAACAGAATCCCCTTTAATAAACCTACTGTGAAATTACTCCCATCCAATTCTCCTCCTGTGAACAGACTCCCAACTAATACACCTCATGTGAACAGAATCCCATCGATTACCCCTCTTGTGAATTGACTTTCATCTAATACCCCTCCTGTGAACTGACTCCCATCTAATAACACTCCTTTGAACAGACTCACATCCAATACCCCTCCTGTGAACAGACTCCCATCTAATACATCTCCTGCGAACAGACTTCCCTCTAATACCCCACCTGTGAACAGACTGCCATCTAATACCCCTCCTGTGAAAAGACGCACATCTGATACCCCTCCTGTGACCGGACACCTCCCTAATACCCTTCCTGCAAACAGTTTCCCATCTAATACCCTTCCTGTGAACAGAGTCCCCGCTAAAACCCAGCGGCACAGTGGCGCAGTGGTTAGCACCGCAGCCTCACAGCTCCAGCGGCACGGGTTCAATTCCGGGTACTGCCTGTGTGGAGTTTTCAAGTTCTGTGTGGAGTATCCCAGTTCTCCCTGTGTCTGCATGGGTTTTCTCCGGGTGCTGCTGTTTACTCCCACATGCCAAAGACTTGTAGGTTTATTGGTAAATTGGCCATTATAAATTGCCCCTAGTATAGGTAGGTGGTAGGGAAATATAGGGACAGGTGGGGATGTGGTAGGAATACTGCCCCTCCTGTGAACAGACACCCTTCTAATAACCCTGCTGTGAACACACTCCCATCTAATACACCTCCTGTGAACAGACTCCTCTCTAATACCCCTCCTGTGAACAGACCCCCATCAAATACCCCTCCTGTGAACAGACTCGCATCTAATACCCCGCCTGTGAACAGAATCACTTCTAATAACACTCCTGTGAACAGACTCCCATCTAATACCCCTCCTGTGAACAGACTCCCTCTAATACCCCTCCTGTGAACAGTCTGCCATCTAATTCCCCTCCTGTGAACAGACTCCCTGTAATACCCCTCCTGTGAACAGTCTGCCATCTAATACCCCTCTTGTGCACTGAATCCCATCTAATATCACACTTGTGAACAGACTCCCCTCTAATACATCGCCTTTGAACAGACTCCCTTCTAATACCCCTTCCTGTGAACAGACTTCCCTCTAATACCCCACCTGTGAACAGACTGCCATCTAAGACACCTCCTGTGCACTGAATCCCATCTAACGCACCTTTTGTGAACAGACTCCCCTCTAATACCCCGCATGTGAACCGACTCCCATCTAATACCCCTTCTGCGAACAGAGCCCCATCTAATAGCCCTCCTGTGAACAGACTCCCCGTTAATAAACCTCCTGTGAACAGACTCCCATCCAATTCTCCTCCTGTGAACAGACACCCATCTAATACCACTCCTGTGAACAGAATTCCATCGATTACCCCTCATGTGAATTGACTTTCATCTAATAACCCTCCTGTGAACTGACTGACATCTAATAACCCTCCATTCAACAGACTCCCATCTAATAACCCTCCTGTGAACAGACTCCCATCTAATACACATCCTGCGAACAGACCCCCATCTAATAACCCTCCTGTGAACTGACTCCCATCTAATAACCCTCCTTTGAACAGACTCCCATCGAATACCCTTCCTGTGAACAGACTCCCATCTAATACCACTCCTGTGAAGAGACCCCCATCTAATAACCCTCCTGTGATCAGACTCCCATCTAATACACCTCCTGCGAACAGACCCCCATCTAATAACCTTCATGTGAACTGACTCCCATCTAATAATCCTGCTGTCAACAGACCCCCATCCACTAGCCGTCCTGTGAACAGACTCCCTTCTAATAACTCTCCTGTGAACAGACTCCCCTCTAATACCCCGCATGTGAACAGACTCCCATCTAATACCCCTTCTGCGAACAGTCCCCCATCTCATACCCCTGCTGTGAACAGACTCCCCTCTAATACCCCTCCTGTGAACAGACACCCCTCTAATACCCCGACTCTGAACAGACCACCTCTACAACCCCTCCTGTGAACTGACTCGCATCTAATACCCCTGCTGTGAACAGGCCCCCATCAAATACCCCTCCTGTGAACAGACCCCCATCAGCTGCACCTCCTGTGAACAGACACGCATCTAATACTCCTGCTGTAAACAGACACCTATCCACAACACGTCCTGTGAAAAGACTCCCATCTAATACCCCGCCTGTGAACAGACTCCCATCTAATAATCCTCCTGTGAAGAGACTCCACTCCAATAATCCTCCTGTGAAGAGACTCCACTCTAATAATCCTCCTGTGAAGAGACTCCACTCTAATAATCCTCCTGTGAACAGAATCCCCTCTAATACCCCTTCCTGCGAACAGACTCCCCTCTAATAAACCGCCTGTGAACAGAATGCCATCGAATACCCCTCCTGTGCACTGAATCCCATCTAATACACCTTTTGTGAACAGACTCCCCTCTAATACCCCGATTGTGAACCGGCACAAATCTAATGCGCCTCCTTTGAACTGATCCCCCTCGAATAACCCTCCTGTGAACAGACTCCCATCTAATATAACTCCTATGATCCCACTCCCATCTAATACCCCTCCTGCGAACAGAGCCCCATCTCATAACCCTCCTGTGAACAGACTCCGCTTTAATAAACCTCCTGTGAACAGACTCATATCCAATTCTCCTCCTGTGAACAGACACCCATCTAATACCCCTCCTGCGAAAAGAGCCCTATCTAATAACCCTCCTGTGAACAGACTCCGCTTTAATAAACCTCCTGTGAACAGTCTCCCATCCAATTCTCCTCCTTTGAACAGACACCAATCTAATAACACTCCTGTGAACAGAATCCCATCGATTACCCCTCTTGTGAATTGACTTTCATCTAATACCCCTCCTGTGAACTGACTCCCATCTAATAACACTCCTTTGAACAGACTCCCACCTAATACCCCTCCTGTGAACAGTCTCCCATCTAATACACCTCCTGCGAACAGACCCCCATCTAATAACCCTCCTGTGGATTGACTCCCATCGAATACCCCTCCTGTGAACAGACAACCATCTAAAAACTATCTTGTGAACAGCCCCATCTAATACCCCTCCTGCGAACAGACCCCCATCTAATACACCTCCTGCGAACAGACCCCCATCTAATACACCTCCTGTGAACAGACAACCATCTAATACCCCTCCAGCGAACAGTCCCCCATCTAATAACCCTCCTGTGAACAGACTCCCATCTAATATCCCTCCAGTGGACTGACTCCCATCTAATACCCCTCCTCTGAACAGACCACCTCTAATACCCCTCCTGTGAACAGACTCCCATCTAATACCCCTCCAGTGGACTGACTCCCATCCAATACCCGTCCTGCGAACAGATTCCCCTCCAATATCCCGCCTGTGAACAGACTCCCATCTAATACAACTCCTGTGAACAGACTCCCATCTAATACCCCTCCTGCGAACAGAGCCCCATCTAGTAACCCTCCTGTGAACAGACTCCACTCTAATACCCCGCCTGTGAACAGACTCCCATCTAATACCCCTTCTGCAAACAGTCCCACAACTGATACACCTCCTGTGAACAGACTCCCCTCTAATAATCCTCCTGTGAACAGACTCCACTCTAATAATCCTCCTGTGAACAGAATCCCCTCGAATACCCCTTCCTGTGAACAGACTCCCCTCTAATACACCGCCTGTGAACAGAATGCCATTGAATAACCCTCCTGTGCACTGAATCCCATCTAAGACACCTTTTGTGAACAGACTCCCCTCTAATACCCCGATTGTGAACCGGCTCCAATCTAATGCACCTCCTTTGAACTGATCCCCCTCGAATAACCCTCCTGTGAACAGACTCCCATCGAATACAACTCCTGTGAACAGACTCCCATCTAATACCCCTCCTGCGAACAGAGCCGCATCTAATAACCCTCCTGTGAACAGACTCCGCTTTAATAAACCTCCTGTGAACAGACCCCCATCCAATTCTCCTCCTGTGAACAGACACCCATCTAATACCCCTCCTGCGAACAGAGCCCCATCTAATAACCCTCCTGTGAGCAGACTCCGCTTTAATAAACCTCCTGTGAACAGACTCCCATCCAATTCTCCTCCTGTGAACAGACACCCATCTAATACCACTCCTGTGAACAGAATCCCATCGATTACCCCTCTTGTGAATTGACTTTCATCTAATACCCCTCCTGTGAACTGACTCCCATCTAATAACACTCCTTTGAACAGACTCCCTTCTAATACCCCTCCTGTGAACAAACTCCCATCTAATACATCTCCGGCGAACAGACCCCCATCTAATACCCCTCCTGTGCACTGACTCCCATCTAATACCCTCCTGTGAACAGACCCCCGTCTAATACACCTCCTGTGAACAGACGCGCATCTAATAGCCCTCCTGTGAACAGACTCCACTCTAATACCCCGCCTGTGAACAGACTCCCATCTAATACCCCTTCTGCAAACAGTCGAACATCTGATACACCTCCTGTGAACAGACTCCCCTCTAATAATCCTCCTGTGAGCAGACTCCCCTCTAATAACCCTCCTGTGAACAGACTTCCCTCTAATACCCCACCTGTGAACAGACTGCCATCGAATACCCCTTCTGTGCACTGAATCCCTTCTAATACCCGGCTTGTGAACCGGCTCCCATCTAATACCCCGAATGTGAACCGGCTCCCATCTAATGCACCTCCTTTGAACTGATCCCCCTCGAATAATCCTCCTGTGAACAGACTCCCATCTAATACAACTCCTGTGAACACACACCCATCTAATACCCCTCCTGCGAACAGAGCCCCATCAAATAATCCTCCTGTGAACAGACTCACCTTTAATAAACCTCCTGTGAACAGACCCCCATCTAATAACCCTCCTGTCAACAGACTCCCATCTAATACCCCTCCTGTGAACTGACTCCCATCTAATACCCTCCTGTGAACAGACCCCCATCTAATACACCTCCTGCGAACAGACCCCCATCTAATAACCCTCCTGTCAACAGACTCCCATCTAATAACCCTCCTGTGAAATGACTCCCATCTAATACCCTCCTGTGAACAGACGCACATCTAATACCCCACCTGTGACGAGACGCACATCTAATACCCCTCCTGTGACCGGAATCCTCCCGAATACCCTTCCTGTAAACAGTTTCCCATCTAATACCCCTCCTGTGAACAGAGTCCCCGCTGAAACCCAGCGACACAGTGGCACAGTGGTTAGCACCGCAGCCTCACAGCTCCGGCGGCATGGGTTCAATTCTGGGGACTGCCTGTGTGGAGTTTTCAAGTTCTGTGTGGAGTTTGCAAGTTCTCCCTGTGTCTGCATGGGATTTCTCCGGGTGCTGCTGTTTGCTCCCACATGCCAAAGGCTTGTAGTTTTATAGGTAAATTGGCCATTATAAATTGCCCCGAGTCTAGGTAGGTGGTAGGGAAATATAAGGACAGGTGGGGATGTGGTAGGAATACTGCCCCTCCTGTGAACAGACACCCTTCTAATAACCCTACTGTGCACTGAATCCCATCTAAAACTATCTTGGTAACAGACTCCCCTCCAATAACCCGCCTGTGAACAGACTCCCCTCTAATACCCCACCTGTGAACAGACTCCCTTCTAATACCCCTTCTGTCAGCAGACACCCCTCTAATACCCCGACTCTGAACGGAGCACCTCTACAACCCCTCCGGTGAACTGCCTCCCATCTAATACCCCTGCTGTGAAAAGGCCCCCATCAAATACCCCTCCTGTGAACAGACCCCCATCTGCTACACCTCCTGTGAACAGACTCGCATCTATTACTCCTGCTGTCAACAGACCCCTATCCACAACCCGTCCTGTGAAAAGACTCCCATCTAATGCACCGCCTGTGAACAGAATCACTTCTAATAACCCTCCTGTGAACAGACTCCCACCTAATACCCCACTTGTGAACAGACTCCACTCTAATAACCCGCCTGTGAACAGACTCCCATCTAATAACCCTTCTGCAAACAGTCCCACATCTGATACCCCTTCCTGTGAACAGACTCCCCTCTAATAATCCGCTTGTGATCCGACTCCCATCTAATGCACCTCCTTTGAACAGAGCCCCCTCGAATAACCCTCCTGTGAACAGACTCCCATCTAATACAACACCTGTGAACACACACCCATCTAATACCCCTCCTGCGAACAGAGCCCCATCAAGTAACCCTCCTGTGAACAGACTCCCCTTTAATAAACCTCCTGCGAACAGACTCCCATCCAATTCTCCTCCTGTGAACAGACTCCCATCTAATACCACTCCTGTGAACAGAATTCCTTCGATTAACCCTCCTTTGAACAGACTCCTATCTAATAACCCTCCTTTGAACGGACTCCCATCTAATAACCCTCCTGTGAACAGACTCCCATCTAATGCACCTCCTGCGAACAGACCCCCATCGAATAGCCCTCCTGTGAACAGACCCCCATTTAATACCCCGCCTGTGGAATGACTCCCATCTAATACCTCTCCAGTGAACAGACTCCCATCTAAAAACTATCTTGTGAACAGCCCAATCTAATACCCCTCCTGCGAACAGAGCCCCATCTAGTAACCCTCCTGTGAACAGACTCCACTCTAATAACCCGCCTGTGAACAGACTCCCATCTAATACCCCTTCTGCAAACAGTCCCACATCTCATACACCTCCTGTGAACAGACTCCCCTCGAATAATTCTCCTGTGAACAGACTACCCTCTAATATCCCTCCTGTGAACAGACTCCCCTCTAAAACCCCTTCCTGTGAACAAACTACCCTCTAATACCCCACCTGTGAACAGACTGCATTCGAAAAACCCTCCTATGCACTGAATCCCATCTAATACACCTTTTGTGAACAGACTCCCCTCTAATACCCCGCTTGTGATCCGAGTCCCATGTAATGCACCTCCTTTGAACTGATCCCCCTCGAATAACCCTCCTGTGAACACACACCCATCTAATACCCCTTCTGCGAACAGAGCCACATCCAGGAACCCTCCTGTGAACAGACTGACCTTTAATAAACTCCTGTGAACAGACTCCCATCCAATTCTCCTCCTCTGAACTGACTCCCATCTAATACACCTCCTGTGAACAGACGCGCATTTTATACCCCTCCTGTGAACAGACACCCCTCTAATACCCTGACTCTGAACAGACCACCTCTACCACCCCTCATGTGGACTGACTCCCATCTAATACCCCTGCTGTGAACAGGCCACCATCAAATACCCCTCCTGTGAACAGACCCCCATCTGTGACACCACCAGTGAACAGGCTCGCATCTAATACCCCTGTTGTCAGCAGACCCCTATCCACAACCCGTCCTGTGAAACGACTCGCATCCAATACTCCTGCTGTCAACAGACCCCTATCCACAACCCGTCCTGTGAAAAGACTCCCATCTAATACCCCGCCTGTGAACAGAATCACTTCTAATAACGCTCCTGTGAACAGACCTCCATCTAATACCCCTCTTGTGCACTGAATCCCACCTAATACCCCACTTGTGAAAAGACTCCACTCTAATAACCCGCCTGTGAACAGACTCCCCTCTAAAACCCCTTCCTGTGAACAGACTCCCCTATAATACCCCACCTGTGAACAGACATGCATTCGAAAAACCCTCCTGTGCACTGAATCCCATCTAATACACCTTTTGTGAACAGACTCCCCTCTAATACCCTCCTGAGAACAGACCCCATCCAATACACCTCCTGTGAACAGACGCGCATTTAATATCCCTCGTGTGAACAGACACCCCTCTAATACCCCTCCTGCGAACAGAGCCCCATCTAGCAATCCTCCTGTGAACAGACTCCCCTTTAATAAACCTCCTGTGAACAGATTCCCCTCCAATACCACTCCTGTGAACAGAATCCCATCGATTACCCCACTTGTGAATTGACTATCATCTAATACCCCACCTGTGAACTGACTCCCATCTAATAACCCTCCTTTGAACAGAGTCCCATCTAATAACCCTCCTTTGAACAGACTCCCATCTAATAAACCTCCTGTGAACAGACTCCCATCCAATACCCCTCCTGCGAACAGAGCCCCATCTAGTAACCCTCCTGTGAACAGACTCCCATCCAATCTCCTCCTGTGAACAGACTCCCATCCAATTCTCCTCCTGTGAAAAGACTCCCATCTAATACCCCTCCTGTGAACTGACTCCAATCTAATACCCTCCTGAGAACAGACCCCCATCTAATACACCTCCTGTGAACAGACGCGCATTTAATATCCCTCGTGTGAACAGACACCCCTCTAATACCCCTCCTGCGAACAGAGCCCCATCTAGCAAGCCTCCTGTGAACAGACTCCCCTTTAATAAACCTCCTGTGAACAGATTCCCCTCCAATACCACTCCTGTGAACAGAATCCCATCGATTACCCCACTTGTGAATTGACTATCATCTAATAGCCCACCTGTGAACTGACTCCCATCTAATAACCCTCCTTTGAACAGAGTCCCATCTAATAACCCTCCTTTGTACAGACTCCTATCTAATAAACCTCCTGTGAACAGACTCCCATCCAATACCCCTCCTGCGAACAGAGCCCCATCTAGTAACCCTCCTGTGAACAGACTCCCATTTAATAAACTCCTGTGAACAGACTCCCATCCAATCTCCTCCTGTGAACAGACTCCCATCTAATACCACTCCTGTTAAAAGAATCCCATCGATTACCCCTCTTGTGAATTGACTTTCATCTAATACCCCGCCTGTGAACTGACTCCTATCTAATGACCCTCCTTTGAACAGACTCCCATGTAATTACCCTCCTTTGAACAGACTCCCATCTAATAACCCTCCTTTGAACAGACTCCCATGTAATTACCCTCCTGTGAACAGACTCCCATCGAATGCACCTCCTGCGAACAGACCCCCATCTAATAACCCTCCTGTGAACAGACCCCCATTTAATACCCCTCCTGTGGACTGACTCCCATCTAATACCCCTCCAGTGAACAGACTCCCATCTAAAAACTATCTTGTGAACAGCCCCATCTAATACCCCTTGTGCGAACAGTCCACCATCTGATACCCCTCCTGTGAACAGTCTCCCCTCTAAAACCCCTCCTGTCAACAGACACCCATCTAATACCCCTCCTGTGAACTGACGCCCATCCAATGCCCTCCTGTGAACAGACCCCCATCTAATACTCCTCCTGTGAACAGATGCGCATCTAATACCTCTCCTGTGAACAGACGCACATCTAATACCCCTCCTGTGACCGGACTCGTCCCTAATACCCTTCCTGTCAACAGTTTCCCATCTAATACCCCTCCTGTGAACAGAGTCCCCGCTGAAACCCAGCGACACAGTGGCACAGTGGTTAGCACCGCAGCCTCACAGCTCCGGCGGCACGGGTTCAATTCCGGGTACTGCCTGTGTGGAGTTTTCAAGTTCTGTGTGGAGTTTGCAAGTTCTCCCTGTGTCTGCATGGGTGTTCTACGGGTGCTGCTGTTTACTCCCACATGCCAAAGGCTTGTAGGTTTATAGGTAAATTGGCCATTATAAATTGCCCCTAGTATAGGTACGTGGTAGGGAAATAAAGGGACAGTTGGGGATGTGGTTGGAATGCTGCCACTCCTGTGAACAGACACCCTTCTAATAACCCTGCTGTGAACAAACTCCCATCTAATACCCCTCCTGTGAACAGACTCCTCTCTAATACCCCTCCTGATCACTGAATTCCATCTAATACCCCTCTTGGGACCAGACTCCCCTCCAATACCCCGCCTGTGAACAGGCTCCCTTTTAATACACCTTCTGCGAACAGTCCCCCATCTAATACCACTCCAGCGAGCAGACTCCTCTCTAATACCCCTCCTGTGAACAGACTGCCATCTAATACCCCTCCTGTACACTGAATCCCATCTAATACCCCTCTTGGGAGCAGACTCCCCTCCAATACCCCGCCTGTGAACAGGTTCCCTTTTAATACACCTTCTGCGAACAGTCCCCCATCTAATACCACTCCAGCAAGCAGACTTCTATCTAATACACCTCCTCTGAACAGACCACCTCTAAAACCCCTCCTGTGAACAGACCCCCATCTCCTAACCCTCCTGTGAACTGACTCCCATCTAACACGCCTGCTGTCAACAGAACCCCATCCACTAGCCATCCGGTGAACAGATTCCCCTCCAATATCCCGCCTGTGAACAGACTCCCTTCTAATAACTCTCCTGTGAACAGACACCCCTCTAATACCCCGCCTGTGAACAGACTCTCTTCTAATACCCCTCCTGCGAACAGTCCACCATCTGATACCCCTCCTGTGAACAGACCCCCCTCTAATACCCCTCATGTCAACAGACAACCCTCTAATACCCCGACTCTGAACAGACCACCTCTACAACCCCTCCTGTGAACAGGCCCCCATCAAATACCCCTCCTGTGAACAGACCCCCATCTGCTACACCTCCTGTGAACAGACTCGCATGTAATACTCATGCTGTCAACAGACCCCTATCCACGACCCGTCCTGTGAAAAGACTCCCATCTAATACCCCGCCTGTGAACAGAATCACTTCTAATAACCATCTTTTGAACAGACTCCCATCTAATACCCCTTTTGTGCACTGAATCCCACCTAATACCCCACTTGTGAACAGACTCCACTCTAATAACCCGCCTGTGAACAGACTCCCATCTAATACCCCTTCTGCAAACAGTCCCACATCTGATGCACCTCCTGTGAACAGACTCCCCTCTAATAATCCTCCTGTGAACAGACAGCCCTCTAATAACCCTCCTGTGAACAGACTCCCCTCTAATACCCCTTCCTGTGAACTGACTCCCCTCTAATAATCCTCCTGTGAACAGACACCCCTCTAATAACCCTCCTGTGAACAGACTCCCCTCTAATACCCCTCCTGTGAACAGACACCCCTCTAATAACCCTCCTGTGAACAGACTCCCGTCTAATACCCCTTCCTGTGAACAGACTCCCCTCTAATACTCCACCTGTGAACAGACTGCATTCGAAAAACCCTCCTGTGCACTGAATCCCATCTAATACACCTTTTGTGAACAGACTCCCCTCTAATACCCCGCATGTGAACTGACTCCCATCTAATAACCCTCCTTTGAACAGACTCCCATCTAATAACCCTCCTTTGAACTGACTCCCATCTAATAACCCTCCTTTGAACAGACTCCCATGTAATAACCCTCCTGTGAACAGACTCCAATCTAATGCACCTCCTACGATCAGACCCCTATCTAATACCCCTCCTGTGACCGGACTCGTCCCTAATACCCTTCCTGTCAACAGTTTCCCATCTAATACCCCTCCTGTGAGCAGAGTCCCCGCTGAAACCCAGCGACACAGTGGCACAGTGGTTAGCACCGCAGCCTCACAGCTCCAGCGGCACGGGTTCAATTCCGGGTACTGCCTGTGTGGAGTTTTCAAGTTCTGTGTGGAGTTTGCAAGTTCTCCCTGTGTCTGCATGGGTGTTCTCCGGGTGCTGCTGTTTACTCCCACATGCCAAAGGCTTGTAGGTTTATAGGTAAATTGGCCATTATAAATTGCCCCTAGCATAGGTAGGTGGAGGGAAATATAGGGACAGGTGGGGATGTGGTAGGAATACTGCCACTTCTGTGAACAGACACCCTTCTAATAACCCTACTGTGAACAAACTCCCATCTAATACCCCTCCTGTACACTGAATCCCCTCCAATACCCCGCCTGTGAACAGGCTCCCTTTTAATACACCTTCTTCGAACAGTCCCGCATCTAATACCACTCCAGCGAGCAGACTTCTATCTAATACCCCTCCTGTGATCAGACTGCCATCTAATACCCCTCCTGTACACTGAATCCCATCTAATACCCCTCTTGGGAGCAGACTCCCCTCCAATACCCCGCCTGTGAACAGGCTCCCTTTTAATACACCTTCTGCGAACAGTCCCCCATCTAATACCACTCCAGCAAGCAGACTTGTATCTAATACACCTCCTCTGAACAGACCACCTCTAAAACCCCTCCTGTGAACAGACCCCCATCTCCTAACCCTCCTGTGAACTGACTCCCATCGAATACTCCTGCTGTCAACAGAACCCCATCCACTAGCCATCCGGTGAACAAATTCCCCTCCAATATCCCGCCTGTGAACAGACTCCCTTCTAATAACTCTCCTGTGAACAGACACCCCTCTAATACCCCGCCTGTGAACAGACTCTCTTCTAATACCCCTTCTGCGAACAGTCCACCATCTGATACCCCTCCTGTGAACAGACTCCCCTCTAATACCCCTCCTGTCAACAGACAACCCTCTAATACCCCGACTCTGAACAGACCCCCATCTGCAACACCTCCTGTGAACAGACTCGCATGTAATACTCATGCTGTCAACAGACCCCTATCCACGACCCGTCCTGTGAAAAGACTCCCATCTAATACCCCGCCTGTGAACAGAATCACTTTTAATAACCCTCTTTTGAACAGACTCCCATCTAATACCCCTTTTGTGCACTGAATCCCACCTAATACCCCACTTGTGAACAGACTCCACTCTAATAACCGGCCATGAACAGACTCCCATCTAATACACCTTCTGCAAACAGTCCCACATCTGATAAACCTCCTGTGAACAGACTCCCCTCTAATAATCCTCCTGTGAACTGACTCCCCTCTAATAATCCTCCTGTGAACAGACACCCCTCTAATAACCCTCCTGTGAACAGACTCCCCTCTAATACCCCTCCTGTGAACAGAGACCCCTCTAATAACCCTCCTGTGAACAGACTCCCGTCTAATACCCGTTCCTGTGAACAGACTCCCCTCTAATACTCCACCTGTGAACAGACTGCATTCGAAAAACCCTCCTGTGCACTGAATCCCATCTAATACACCTTTTGTGAACAGACTCCCCTCTAATACCGCGCTTGAGATCCGACTCCCATCTAATGCACCTCCTTTGAACTGATCCCCCTCGAATAACCCTCCTGTGAACAGACTGCCATCTAATACAACTCCTGTGAACAAACACCCATCTAATACCCCTCCTGCGAACAGAGCCCCATCTAGTAACCCTCCTGTGAACAGACTCCCCTTTAATAAACCTCCTGTGAACAGATTCCCCTCCAATACCACTCCTGTGAACAGAATCCCATCGATTACCCCACTTGTGAATTGACTATCATCTAATACCCCACCTTTGAACTGACTCCCATCTAATAACCCTCCTTTGAACAGACTCCCATCTAATAACCCTCCTTTGAACCAGCTCCCATCTAATAAACCTCCTGTGAAAAGATTCCCATCCAATACCCCTCCTGCGAACAGAGCCCCATCTAGTAACCCTCCTGTAAACAGACTCCCCTTTAATAAACTCCTGTGAACAGACTCCCATCCAATTCTCCTCATGTGAACAGACTCCCATCTAATAACACTCCTGTGAACAGAATCCCATCGATTACCCCTCTTGTGATTTGACTTTCATCTAATACCCCGCCTGTGAACTGACTCCCATCTAATAACCCTCCTTTGAACAGACTCCGATGTAATAACACTCTTTTGAACTGACTCCCATCTAATAACCCTGCTGTGAACAGACTCCCATCTAAAAACTATCTTGTGAACAGCCCCACCTGATACTCCTCCTGTGAACAGACTCCCATCTAATACCCCTCCTGTGAACTGACTCCCATCTAATACCCTCCTGAGAACAGACCCCTATCTAATACACCTCCTGTGAACAGACGCGCATTTAATACCCCTTCTGCGAACAGTCCACCATCTGATACCCCTCCTGTGAACAGACTCCCCTCTAATACCCCTCCTGTCAACAGACACTACTCTAATACCCCGACTCTGAACAGATCACCTCTACAACCCCTCCTGTGCACTGACTCCCATCCAATACCCCTGCTGTGAACAGGCCCCCATCAAATAACCCTCCTGTGAATAGACCCCCATCTGCTACACCTCCTGTGAACAGACTCGCATCCAATACCCCTGCTGTCAACAGACCCCTATCCACAACCCGTCCTGTGAAAAGACTCCCATCTAATACCGCGCCTGTGAACAGAATCACTTCTAATAACCCTCCTGTGAACAGACTCCCATCTAATACCCCTCCTGTGAACAGACTCCCCTCTAATACCCCTCCTGTGAACAGGCTGCCATCTAATACCCCTCTTGTGCACTGAATCCCATCTAATACCCCTCCTGTGAATAGACACCCATCTAATACCCCTTCTGCAAACAGTCCCACATCTGATACACCTCCTGTGAACAGACTCCCATCTAATAACCCTCCGTTGAACAGACTGCCATCTAATAAAACTCCTGTGAACAGACTCCCATCCAATGCACCTCCTGCGAACAGACCCCCATCTAGTAACCCTCCTGTGAACAGACCCCCATTTAATACCCCTCCTGTGGACTTACTCCCATCTAAAAACTATCTTGTGAACAGCCCCATCTAATACCCGTCCTGCGAGCAGACCCCCATCTAATACCCCTCCTGTGAACAGACGCGCATTTAATACCCCTCCTGTGAACAGACGCACATCTAATACCCCTCCTGTGACCGGACTCCTCCCTAATACCCTTCCTGTAAACAGTTTCCCATCTAATACCCCTCCTGTGAACTGACTCCCATCTAATAAACCTCCATTGAACAGACTCCCATCCAATACACCTCCTGTGAACAGACTCCCATCTAATACCACTCCAGTGAAGAGATCCCCATCTAATAACACTCCTGTGAACAGACTCCCTTCTAATACCCCTCCTGTGAACAGACTCCCATCCAATGCCACTTCTGTGAACAGACTCCAATCTAACACACCTCCTGCGAACAGACCCAAATCTAATAACCTTCCTGTGAACAGACTCCCATCTAATAACACTGCGGTGGATTGACTCCCATCTACTACCCCTCCTGTGAACAGACTCCCATCTAAAAACTATCTTGTGAGCAGCCCCATCTAATACCCCTCCTGCGAACAGACCCCCATATAATACACCTCCTGTGAACAGACCCCCATCTAATACATCTCCTGTGAACAGACTCCCATCTAATACACCTCCTGTGAACAGACTCCCATCTAATGCACCTCCTGCGAACAGACCCCCATCTAGTAACCCTCCTGTGAACAGACCCCCTCCTGTGGACTTACTCCCAACTAAAAACTATCTTGTGAACAGCCCCATCTAATACCCGTCCTGCGAACAGACTCCCATCTAGTAACCCGCCTGTGAACTGACTCCCATCTAATACCCCTCCTGTGAACAGACGCGCATTTAATACCCGTCCTGTGAACAGACGCACATCTAATACCCCTCCTGTGACCGGACTCCTCCCTAATACCCTTCCTGTAAACAGTTTCCCATCTAATACCCCTCCTGTGAACTGACTCCCATCTAATAACCCTCCTTTGAACAGACTCCCATCTAATACACCTCCTGTGAACAGACTCCCATCTAATACCACTCCAGTGAAGAGACCCCCATCTAATAACACTCCTGTGAACAGACTCCCTTCCAATACCCCTCCTGTGAACAGACTCCCATCCAATGCCACTTATGTGAACAGACTCCCATCTAATAAACCTCCTGCGAACAGACCCAAATCTAATAACCTTCCTGTGAACAGACTCCCATCTAATAACCCTCCTGTGGATTGACTCCCATCTAATACCCCTCCTGTGAACAGACTCCCATCTATAAACTATCTTGTGAACAGCCCCATCTAATACCCCTCCTGCGAACAGACCCCCATATAATACACCTCCTGTGAACAGACCCCCATCTAATACATCTCCTGTGAACAGACTCCCATCTAATACACCTCCTGTGAACAGACTCCCATCTAATACACCTCCTGTGAACAGACTCCCATCTAATATCCCTGCTGTGAAAAGACGCCCATCGAATAGGCTTTCTGTGCACAGACCCTCCTCTAATAATTCTCCTGTGAACAGATCCCCATCGAATACCCCTCCTGTGAGCAGACGCACATCTAATACCCATCCTGTGAACAGACCCCCATCTAATACCCCTCCTGTAAACAGACTTCCCTCTAATATCCCTCCTGTTTAGAGAATCCCATCTAATACACCTGCTGTGAGCAGACTTCCCTCTAATACCCCTGCTGTGAGCAGACTTCCCTCCAATACCCCTCCTGTGAACAGACTTCCAACCAATACCCCTCTTCTGAACTGTCTCCCATCTAAAACCCCTCCTGTGAACAGACCCCAATCTAATACCCCGCCTGTGAACAGGTTCCCCTCTAATAAACCACCTGTGAACAGACTCCCACCTAATACCCCTCCTGCGAACAGGCTCCCATCAAATACCCGTCCTGCGAAGTGACCCCCATCTGATAACCTTACTGTGAATAGAACCCCATCTGATACCCCACCTGTCAACAGACCCCCAACACTACCCGTACCGTGAACAACTACTCATCTAATACCCCGCCTGTGAACAGACTCCCATCTAATACCCCTCCTGTAAACAGATTCCCATCTAATACACATTCTGTGAACAGTTCCCACATCTGATGCCCCTCCTTTGAACAGAATCCCCTCTAATACCCCTCCTGTGAACAGAATCCCATCGATTACCCCTCCTGTGAATTGACTTTCATCTAATACCCCTCCTGTGAACTGACTCCCATCTAACAACCCTCCTTTGAACAGATTCCCCTCTAATACCCCTCCTGTGAACAGACTCCCATCTCATAACCCTCCTGTGGACTGACTCCCGTCTAATACCCTCCTGTGAACAGACCCCCATCTAATACCCCTCCTGTGAAAAGACGCACATCTAATACCCCTCCTGTGACCGGACACCTCCCTAATACCCTTCCTGTAAACACTTTCCCATCTAATACCCTTCCTGTGAACAGAGTCCCCGCTAAAACCCAGCGGCACAGTGGCGCAGTGGTTAGCACCGCAGCCTCACAGCTCCAGCGGCACGGGTTCAATTCCGGGTACTGCCTGTGTGGAGTTTTCAAGTTCTGTGTGGAGTTTGCAAGTTCTCCCTGTGTCTGCATGGGTGTTCTCCGGGTGCTGCTGTTTACTCCCACATGCCAAATGCTTGTAGGTTTATTGGTAAATTGGCCATTATAAATTGCCCCTAGTATAGGTAGGTGGTAGGGAAATATGGGGACAGGTGGGGATGTGGTAGGAATACTGCCCCTCCTGTGAACAGACACCCTTCTAATAACCCTGCTGTGAACACACTCCCATCTAATACACCTCCTGTGAACAGACTCCTCTCTAATACCCCTCCTGTGAACAGAATCCCATCTAATACCCCTCTTGGGAACACACTCCCATCTAATACACCTCCTGTGAACAGACTCCTCTCTAAAACCCCTCCTGTGCACTGAATCCCACCTAATACCCCTCTTGGGAACAGACTCCCCTCCAATACCCCACCTGTGAACAGACTCCCATCTAATACACCTTCTGCGAACAGTCCCCCATCTAATAGCCCTCCAGCGAGCAGACCTCTATCGAATACCCCTCCTCTGAACGGGCCGCCTCTAAGACTCCTCCTGTGAACTGACTCCCATCTAATACCCCTGCTGTGAACAGGCCCCCATCAAATACCCTCCTGTGAACAGACCCCCATCAAATACCCCTCCTGTGAACAGAATCGCATCTAATACTCCTGCTGTCAACAGACCCCTATCCAATACCCGTCCTACGAAAAGACTCCCATCTAATACCCCGCCTGTGAACAGAATCACTTCTAATAACACTCCTGTGAACAGACTCCCATCTAATACCCCTCCTGTGAACAGACTCCCTCTAATACCCCTCCTGTGAACAGTCTGCCATCTAATTCCCCTCCTGTGAACAGACTCCCTGTAATACCCCTCCTGTGAACAGTCTGCCATCTAATACCCCTCTTGTGCACTGAATCCCATCTAATATCCCACTTGTGAACAGACTCCCCTCTAATACACCGCCTGTGAACAGACTCCCTTCTAATACCTCTCCTGTGAACAGACTTCCCTCTAATACCCCACCTGTGAACAGACTGCCATCTAAGAAACCTCATGTGCACTGAATCCCATCTAACGCACCTTTTGGGAACAGACTCCCTTCTAATACCCCGCTTGTGAACCGACTCCCATCTAACACCCCTCCTGCGAACAGAGCCCCATCTAATAACCCTCCTGTGAACAGACTCCCCTTTAATAAACCTCCTGTGAACAGACTCCCATCCAATTCTCCTCCTGTGAACAGACACCCATCTAATACCACTCCTGTGAACAGAATTCCATCGATTACCCCTCTTGTGAATTGTCTTTCATCTAATAACCCTCCTGTGAACTGACTGACATCTAATAACCCTCCATTGAACAGACTCCCATCGAATAACCCTCCTGTGAACAGACTCCCATCTAATACACATCCTGCGAACAGACCCCCACCTAATAACCCTCCTGTGAACTGACTCCCATCTAATAACCCTCCTTTGAACAGACTCCCATCGAATACCCCTCCTGTGAACAGACTCCCATCTAATACCACTCCTGTGAAGAGACCCCCATCTAATAACTCTCCTGTGATCAGACTCCCATCGAATACACCTCCTGCGAACAGACCCCCATCTAATAACCTTCCTGTGAACTGACTCCCATCTAATAATCCTGATGTCAACAGACCACCATCCACTAGCCGTCCTGCGAACAGATTCCCCTCCAATATCCCGCCTGTGAACAGACTCCCTTCTAATAACTCTCCTGTGAACAGACTCTCATCTAATACCCCTTCTGCGAACAGTCCCCCATCTCATACCCCTCCTGTGAACAGACACCCCACTAATACCCCTCCTGTGAACAGACAGCCCTCTAATACCCCGACTCTGAACAGACCACCTCTACAACCCCTCCTGTGAACTGACTCCCATCTAATACCCCTGCTGTGAACAGGCCCCCATCAAATACCCCTTCTGTGAACAGACCCCCATCAGCTACACCTCCTGTGAACAGACTCGCATCTAATACTCCTGCTGTAAACAGACCCCGATCCACAACACGTCCTGTGAAAAGACTCCCATCTAATACCCCGCCTGTGAACAGACTCCACTCTAATACCCCGCCTGTGAACAGACTCCCATCTAATAATCCTCCTGTGAAGAGACTCCACTCTAATAATCCTCCTGTGAAGAGACTCCACTCTAATAATCCTCCTGTGAACAGAATCCCCTCTAATACCCCTCCTGTGAACAGACACCTCTCTAATACCCCGACTCTGAACAGACCACCTCTACAACCCCTCCTGTGAACTGCCTCCCATCTAATACCCCTGCTGTGAAAAGGCCCCCATCAAATACCCCTCCTGTGAACAGACCCCCATGTGCTACACCTCCTGTGAACAGACTCGCATCTAATACTCCTGCTGTCAACAGACCCCTATCCACAGCCCGTCCTGTGAAAAGACTCCCATCTAATACCGCCTGTGAACAGAATCACTTCTAATAACCCTCCTGTGAACAGACTCCCATCTAATACTCCTCTTGTGCACTGAATCCCACCTAATACCCCACTTGTGAACAGACTCCCCTCTAATAATTCTCCTGTGAACAGACTACCCTCTAATAACTCTCCTGTGAACAGACTACCCTCTAATACCCCTTCCTGTGAACAGACCCCCCTCTAATAAACCGCTTGTGATCCGACTCCCATCGAATGCACCTCCTTTGAACAGAGCCCCCTCGAATAACAATCCTGTGAACAGACTCCCATCTAATACAACTCCTTTGAACACACACCCATCTAATACCCCTCCTGTGAACAGAATCCCATCGATTACCCCACTTGTGAATTGACTATCATCGAATACCCCACCTGTGCACTGACTCCCATCTAATAACCCTCCTTTGAACAGAGTCCCATCTAATAACCCTCCTTTGAACAAACCCCCATCTAATACTCCTCCTGTGAACAGACGCGCATCTAATACCCCTCCTGTGACCGGACTCGTCCCTAATACCCTTCCTGTCAACAGTTTCCCATCTAATACCCCTCCTGTGAACAGAGTCCCCGCTGAAACCCAGCGACACAGTGGCACAGTGGTTAGCACCGCAGCCTCACAGCTCCAGCGGCACGGGTTCAATTCCGGGTACTGCCTGTGTGGAGTTTTCAAGTTCTGTGTGGAGTTTGCAAGTTCTCCCTGTGTCTGCATGGGTGTTTTCCGGGTGCTGCTGTTTACTCCCACATGCCAAATGCTTGTAGGTTTATTGGTAAATTGGCCATTATAAATTGCCCCGAGTATAGGTAGGTGGAGGGAAATATAGGGACAGGTGGGGATGTGGTTGGAATACTGCCCCTCCTGTGAGCAGACACCCTTCTAATAACCCTGCTGTGAACAGACTCCCATCTAATACCCCTCCTGTGAACAGACTCCTCTCTAATACCCCTCCTGTGAACAGACTGCCATCTAATACCCCTCCTGTACACTGAATCCCATCTAATACCCCTCTTGGTAACAGACTCCCCTCCAATACCCCGCCTGTGAACAGGCTCCCTTTTAATAAACCTTCTGCAAACAGTCCCGCATCTAATACCACTCCAGCGAGCAGACACCTCTCTAATACCCCTCCTGTGAACAGACTGCCATCTAATACCCCTCCTGTACACTGAATCCCATCTAATACCCCTCTTGGGAGGAGACTCCCATCCAATACCCCGCCTGTGAACAGGCTCCCTTTTAATACACCTTCTGCGAACAGTCCCCCATCTAATACCACTCCAGCGAGCAGACACCTCTCTAATACCCCTCCTGTGAACGGACTGCCATCTAATACCCCTCCTGTACACTGAATCCCATCTATTACCCCTCTTGGGAGCAGACTCCCCTCCAATACCCCGCCTGTGAACAGGCTCCCTTTTAATACACCTTCTGCGAACAGTCCCCCATCTAATACCACTCCAGCGAGCAGACTTGTATCTAATACACCTCCTCTGAACAGACCACCTCTAAAACCCCTCCTGTGAACAGACCTCCATCTCCTAACCCTCCTGTGAACTGACTCCCATCTAACACTCCTGCTGTCAACAGAACCCCATCCACTAGCCATCCGGTGAACAGATTCCCCTCCAATATCCCGCCTGTGAACAGACTCCCTTCTAATAACTCTCCTGTGAACAGACACCCCTCTAATACCCCGCCTGTGAACAGACTCTCTTCTAATACCCCTTCTGCGAACAGTCCACAGAGGAACCGGAAGCTGGTCGGCAGCGAGGACTCCTGGGTAGGTATTTTCCTTAAAGGTGCGGAGCTGAGTAAACCCGAGCCACTACACATGTAGTGTCTCCCGCCCATCCTCCTCCTCTAACCTAATAATAAGACCCTTTTTACCCTCCTCCTCTAGCCAAAAAGGACTGAACAGGTAAGCTATTTACTGTTTTTGTTAATATCTATAGTTGTACTTAACTAAGGGGTAATTGAATAAAAGAAATGGCAGCCAGTGTAGTGTCTTGCTCCTCCTGCAGAATGTTCGAGGTGAGGGAAACCTCCGGTGGCCCTGCCGACTTCACCTGCTGGAAGTGCATCCGTCTCCAGCTCCTATCAGACCGTGTTAGGGAATTGGAGCTGGAGCTGGATGAACTGAGGATCATTCGGGAAGCTGAGGGGTTGATAGATAGAAGCTACACGGAGGTCGTTACTCCACAAATCAAAGGCAGCTGGGTAACAGTTAGAGGTGGGAAGAGGTCAGTGCAGGGATCTCCTGTGGTCGTTCCCCTCAACAACAAGTATACAGTTTTAGATACTGTTGGGGGGGACGGCCTATCGGGGGCAGGCTGCAGTGACCGGGCCTCTGGCACGGGGTCCTGCACTGTGGCTCAGAAGGGAAGGAGGGAGAATGGGAGAGCACTAGTCATCGGGGACTCGATGGTGAGGAGTACGGACAGGCGGTTCTGTGGGCGCAGGCGAGACGCACGGATGGTTTGTTGCCTCCCTGGTGCCAGGGTCCGTGATGTTTGTGATCGCATCTTCAGGATCCTTAAAGGGGAGGGGGAGCAGCCAGAGGTCGTGGTGCACATTGGCACCAACGACGTAGGAAGGAAGGGTGGCACAGATGTTAGAAGTGAGTTTAGGGAGTTAGGCTGGAAGCTGAAAGCTCGGACGGACAGAGTTGTTATCTCTGGTTTGTTGCCGGCGCCACGTGATAGTGAGGCTAGGAATAGGGAGAGAGCACAGCTGAACACGTGGCTGCAGGAATGGTGTAGGAGGGAGGGCTTCCAGTTCTTGGATAATTGGACTGCATTCTGGGGAAGATGGGACCTGTTCAAACAGGACGGGCTGCATCTGAACCAGAGGGGCACCAATATCCTGGGAGGGAGGTTTGCTAGTACTGTTCGGGAGGGTTTAAACTAGTTTGGGAGGGGGATGGGAACCGGACTTGTAATCCAGGGACCAGTGGGTCCACTCAGAAAGACAAAGAGTGTAGTGAGGTATTGGGGAAGGTAGCACTGTCACAGAGGACAGATGGGCACGGAGAAGGGTTAAAGTGCGTATACTTCAACGCAAGAAGCATCAGGAATAAGGTGAGTGAATTGAAGGCGTGGATGGGCACTTGGGACTACGATGTTGTGGCCATCACTGAAACGTGGATAGGTGAGGGGGAGGAATGGTTTTTGGAGGTACCTGGTTATAGATGTTTTCATAAGATTAGGAATGGTGGTAAAAGAGGTGGGGGGGGGTGGCATTGTTAGTTAGAAATAGTGTAACAACTGCTGAAAGAATTTTCGAGGAGGATCTGCCGACTGAGGCACTGTGGGTTGAGGTCAGGAACAGGAAAGGAGCAGTCACCTTGATGGGAGTTTTCTATAGGCCCCCCAATAGCAGCAGGGAGGTGGAAGAGCAGATTGGGAAACAGATTTTGGAAAGGAGCAGAAGTCACAGGGTAGTAATTATGGGGGATTTCAACTTCCCAAATATTGATTGGCAACTCTTTAGATCGAATAGTTTGGATGGGGTAGTGTTTGTGCAGTATGTCCAGGAAGCTTTTCTGACTCAGTATGTAGACTGCCCGACCAGAGGGGAGGCAATATTGGATTTGGTACTAGGTAATGAACCAGGGCAAGTGATAGAGCTGTTGGTGGGCGAGCACTTTGGAGATAGTGATCACAATTCTGTAGCATTCACTGTGGTAATGGAGAGGGATAGGTATGTGCAACAGGGCAAGGTTTACAATTGGGGGAAGGGTAGATATGATGCTGTCAGGCAGGAACTGAGGAGCATAAGTTGGGAGCATATGCTGGCAGGGAAGGGCACGGTCGAAATGTGGAACTTTTTCAAGGAGCAGATAGTAGGGGCCATTGATAAGCATGTCCCTGTCAGACAGGGAAGGGATGGTCATGTGAGGGAACCGTGGTTGACAAGAGAGGTTGAGAGTCTTGTTAGGAAGAAGAAGGATGCGTATATAAAGTTGAGGAAAAAGGGCACAGGCATAGCTCTGGAGGGATACAAGTTGGCCAGGAAGGATCTGAAGAAAGGGATTAGGAGAGCTAAGAGAGGGCATGAAAAATGCTTGGCGGGTAGGATAAAAGAAAACCCCAAGGCCTTTTACGCGTATGTCAGAAATATGAGGATGACTAGGGGGACCATAGGTCCGGTCAAGGACAATAGCGGGAGACTGTGTGTTGAGCCGGAAGAGATAAGTGAGGTTTTGAATGAGTACTTCTCTTCGGTATTTACGAATGAGAAGGGGTGTATTACTGAAGAGGACGGTGGGAAGCAGACTGGTAAGCTCGAGGAAGTGCTCGTTAGGAGGGAAGATGTGTTGGGGTTTTTGAATAACTTGAAGATAGACAAGTCTCCCGGGCCTGACGGGGTATATCCAAGGATGTTATGGGAAGCAAGGGATGAAATTGCAGAGCCGCTGGCAATGATCTTTTCATCTTCTCTGCTGACGGGGGTGGTACCAGGTGATTGGAGGGTGGCAAATGTTGTGCCCCTGTTCAAGAAAGGGAATAGGAACAACCCTGGGAATTACAGGCCAGTTAGTCTTACTTCGGTGGTAGGCAAGTTGATGGAAAAGGTGCTGAGGGATAGGATTTCTGAGCATCTGGAAAGACACTGCTTGATTCGGGACAGTCAGCACGGTTTTGTGAGGGGTAGGTCTTGCCTCACAAGCCTGATTGAATTCTTTGAGCAGGTGACCAAGCAAGTGGATGAGGGTAAACCAGTGGATGTGGTGTACATGGATTTTAGTAAGGCATTTGATAAGGTCCCCCATGGTAGACTTATGGAGAAAGTCAGGAGGCATGGGATAGTGGGGAATGTGGCCAGTTGGATTAAGAATTGGCTAACTGATAGAAGGCAGAGAGTGGTCTTAGATGGTAAATACTCAGCCTGGAGCCCAGTTACCAGTGGCGTGCCGCAGGGATCAGTTCTGGGTCCTCTCCTGTTTGTGATTTTTATTAACGACTTGGATGAGGAAGTCGAAGGGTGGGTCAGTAAATTTGCAGATGATACAAAGGTTGGTGGAGTTGTGGATACCGAGGAGGGCTATTGTCGTCTGCAAAGGGACTTGGATAGGTTGCAGTGCTGGGCTGAAAAGTGGCAGATGGAGTTTAACCCTGAAAAGTGTGAGGTCGTCCATTTTGGAAGGACAAACATGAATGCAAAATACTGGGTTAACGGTAGGGTTCTTGGGCATGTGGAGGAGCAGAGAGACCTTGGGGTCTATGTGCATAGATCATTGAAAGTTGCAACTCAAGTGGATAGGGCTGTGAAGAAGGCATATGGGGTGTTAGCGTTCATTAGCAGAGGGATTGAATTTAAGAGCCGTGAGGTGATGATGCAGCTGTACAGGACCTTGGTAAGGCCTCATTTGGAGTACTGTGTGCAGTTCTGGTCGCCTCATTTTAGGAAGGATGTGGAAGCCTTGGAGAGGGTGCAGAGGAGATTTACCAGGATGTTGCCTGGAATGGAGAATAAGTCTTACGAGGAAAGGCTGAACATTCTAGGCCTCTTCTCATTAGAAAGGAGAAGGATGAGGGGTGACATGATAGAGGTTTATAAGATGATCAGGGGAATAGATAGGGTAGACAGTCAGAAACTTTTTCCCCGGGTGGAGCAAAGCGTTACAAGGGGTCATAAATTTAAGGTGAAGGGTGGGAGATATAAGGGGGATGTCAGGGGAAGGTTCTTTACCCAGAGAGTGGTCGAGGCATGGAATGCCTTGCCCGGGGAAGTTGTTGAGTCAGAAACTTTAGGGACTTTCAAAAGGCTTTTGGATAGGTATATGGATAAAGGAGAATGATGGGGTATAGATTAAATTGTCCTTGACAGAGGACAAAGGATCGGCACAACATTGTGGGCCGAAGGGCCTGTTCTGTGCTGTATGTTCTATGTTCTATGTTCTATGTTCTATCTGATACCCCTCCTGTGAACAGACTCCCCTCTAATACCCCTCCTATCAACAGACAACCCTCTAATACCCCGACTCTGAACAGACCACCATCTGCTACACCTCCTGTGAACAGACTCGCATGTAATACTCATGCTGTCAACAGACCCCTATCCACGACCCGTCCTGTGAAAAGACTCCCATCTAATACCCCGCCTGTGAACAGAATCACTTCCAGTAACCCTCTTTTGAACATACCCCCATCTAATACCCCTTTTGCGCACTGAATCCCACCTAATACCCCACTTGTGAACAGACCCCACTCTAATAACCCGCCTGTGAACAGATTCCCATCTAATACCCCTTCTGCAAACAGTCCCACATCTGATACACCTCCTGTGAACAGACTCCCCTCTAAAAATCCTCCTGTGAACAGACACCCCTCTAATAACCCTCCTGTGAACAGACTCCCCTCTAATACCCCTTCCTGTGAACTGACTCCCCTCTAATAATCCTCCTGTGAACAGACGCCCCTCGAATAACCCTCCTGTGGACAGACTCCCCTCTAATAACCCTCCTGTGAACAGACACCCCTCTAATAACCCTCCTGTGAACAGACTCCCGTCTAATATCCCTTCCTGTGAACAGACTCCCCTCTAATACTCCACCTGTGAACAGACTGCATTCGAAAAACCCTCCTGTGCAATGAATCCCATCTAATACACCTTTTGTGAACAGACTCCCCTCTAATACCCCGCTTGAGATCCGACTCCCATCTAATGCACCTCCTTTGAACTGATCCCCCTCGAATAACCCTCCTGTGAACAGACTGCCATCTAATACAACTCCTGTGAACACACACCCATCTAATACCCCTCCTGCGAACAGAGCCCCATCTAGTAACCCTCCTGTGAACAGACCTCCCTTTAATAAACCTCCTGTGAACAGATTCCCCTCCAATACCACTCCTGTGAACAGAATCCCATCGATTACCCCACTTGTGAATTGACTATCATCTAATACCCCACCTTTGAACTGACTCCCATCTAATAACCCTCCTTTGAACAGACTCCCATCTAATAACCCTCCTTTGAACAAACTCCCATCTAATAAACCTCCTGTGAACAGACTCCCATCCAATACCCCTCCTGCGAACAGAGCCCCATCTAGTAACCCTCCTGTAAACAGACTCCCCTTTCATAACCTCCTGTGAACAGACTCCCATCCAATTCTCCTCCTGTGAACAGACTCCCATCTAATAACACTCCTGTGAACAGAAGCCCATCGATTACCCCTCTTGTGAATTGACTTTCATCTAATACCCCGCCTGTGAACTGACTCCCATCTAATAACCCTCCTTTGAACAGAGTCCCATGTAATAACACTCTTTTGAACTGACTCCCATCTAATAACCCTCCTGTGAACAGACTCCCATTTAATACCCCTCCTGTGGACTGACTCCAATCTAATACCCCTCCAGTGAACAGACTCCCATCTAAAAACTATCTTGTGAACAGCCCCATCTAATACTCCTCCTGTGAACAGACTCCCATCTAATACCCCTCCTGTGAACTGACTCCCATCTAATACCCTCATGAGAACAGACCCCCATCTAATACACCTCCTGTGAACAGACGCGCATTTAATACCCCTTCTGCGAACAGTCCACCATCAGATACCCCTCCTGTGAACAGACTCGCATCCAATACTCCTGCTGTCAACAGACCCCTATCCACAACCCGTCCTGTGAAAAGACTCCCATCTAATACCCCGCCTGTGAACAGAATCACTTCTAATAACCCTCCTGTGAACAGACTCCCATCTAATACCCTCCTGTGAAAAGACTCCCCTCTAATACCCCTCCTGTGAATAGACACCCATCTAATACCCCTTCTGCAAACAGTCCCACATCTGATACACCTCCTGTGAACAGACTCCCATCTAATAACCCTCCGTTGAACAGACTGCCATCTAATAAAACTCCTGTGAACAGACTCCCATCCAATGCACCTCCTGCGAACAGACCCCCATCTAGTAACCCTCCTGTGAACAGACCCCCATTTAATACCCCTCCTGTGGAAATACTCCCATCTAAAAACTATCTTGTGAACAGCCCCATCTAATACCCGTCCTGCGAGCAGACCCCCATCTAATACCCCTCCTGTGAACAGACGCGCATTTAATACCCCTCCTGTGAACAGACGCACATCTAATACCCCTCCTGTGACCGCACTCCTCCCTAATACCCGTCCTGTAAACAGTTTCGAATCTAATACCCCTCCTATGAACTGACTCCCATCTAATAACCCTCCTTTGAACAGACTCCCATCTAATACACCTCCTGTGAACAGACTCCCATCTAATACCACTCCAGTGAAGAGACCCCCATCTAATAACCCTCCTGTGAACAGACTCCCGTCTAATACCCCTTCCTGTGAACAGACTCCCCTCTAATACTCCACCTGTGAACAGACTGCATTCGAAAAACCCTCCTGTGCAATGAATCCCATCTAATACACCTTTTGTGAACAGACTCCCCTCTAATACCCCGCTTGAGATCCGACTCCCATCTAATGCACCTCCTTTGAACTGATCCCCCTCGAATAACCCTCCTGTGAACAGACTGCCATCTAATACAACTCCTGTGAACACACACCCATCTAATACCCCTCCTGCGAACAGAGCCCCATCTAGTAACCCTCCTGTGAACAGACCTCCCTTTAATAAACCTCCTGTGAACAGATTCCCCTCCAATACCACTCCTGTGAACAGAATCCCATCGATTACCCCACTTGTGAATTGACTATCATCTAATACCCCACCTTTGATCTGACTCCCATCTAATAACCCTCCTTTGAACAGACTCCCATCTAATAACCCTCCTTTGAACAAACTCCCATCTAATAAACCTCCTGTGAACAGATTCCCATCCAATACCCCTCCTGCGAACAGAGCCCCATCTAGTAACCCTCCTGTAAACAGACTCCCCTTTAATAAACTCCTGTGAACAGACTCCCATCCAATTCTCCTCCTGTGAACAGACTCCCATCTAACAACACTCCTGTGAACAGAAGCCCATCGATTACCCCTCTTGTGAATTGACTTTCATCTAATACCCCGCCTGTGAACTGACTCCCATCTAATAACCCTCCTTTGAACTGACTCCCATGTAATAACACTCTTTTGAACTGACTCCCATCTAATAACCCTCCTGTGAACAGACTCCCATTTAATACCCCTCCTGTGGACTGACTCCAATCTAATACCCCTCCAGTGAACAGACTCCCATCTAAAAACTATCTTGTGAACAGCCCCATCTGATACTCCTCCTGTGAACAGACTCACATCTAATACCCCTCCTGTGAACTGACTCCCATCTAATACCCTCCTGAGAACAGACCCCCATCTAATACTCCTCCTGTGAACAGACTCCCATCTAATACCCCTCCTGTGAACTGACTCCCATCTAATACCCTCCTGAGAACAGACCCCCATCTAATACACCTCCTGTGAACAGACTCCCCTCTAATACCCTTCCTGTGAACAGGCTGCCATCTAATACCCCTCTTGTGCACTGAATCCCATCTAATACCCCTCCTGTGAATAGACACCCATCTAATACCCCTTCTGCAAACAGTCCCACATCTGATACACCTCCTGTGAACTGACTCCCATCTAATAACCCTCCGTTGAACAGTCTGCCATCTGATAAAACTCCTGTGAACAGACTCCCATCCAATGCACCTCCTGCGAACAGACCCCCATCTAGTAACCCTCCTGTGAACAGACCCCCATTTAATACCCCTCCTGTGGAAATACTCCCATCTAAAAACTACCTTCTGAACAGCCCCATCTAATACCCGTCCTGTGAACAGACTCCCATCTAATACCACTCCAGTGAAGAGACCCCCATCTAATAACACTCCTGTGAACAGACTCCCTTCTAATACCCCTCCTGTGAACAGACTCCCATCCAATGCCACTTCTGTGAACAGACTCCCATCGAATGCACCTCCTGCGAACAGACCCAAATCTAATAACCTTCCTGTGAACAGACTCCCATCTAATAACCCTGCGGTGGATTGACTCCCATCTACTACCCCTCCTGTGAACAGACTCCCATCTAAAAACCATCTTGTGAACAGCCCCATCTAATACCCCTCCTGCGAACAGATACCCATATAATACACCTCCTGTGAACAGACCCCCATCTAATACATCTCCTGTGAACAGACTCCCATCTAATACACCTCCTGTGAACAGACTCCCATCTAATGCACCTCCTGCGAACAGATCCCCATCTAGTAACCCTCCTGTGAACAGACCACCATTTAATACCCCTCCTGTGGACTTACTCCCAACTAAAAACAATCTTGTGAACAGCCCCATCTAATACCCGTCCTGCGAACAGACTCCCATCTAGTACCCCGCCTGTGAACTGACTCCCATCTAATACCCTCCTGTGAACAGACCCCCATCTAATACCCCTCCTGTAAACAGACGCGCATTTAATACCCGTCCTGTGAACAGACGTACATCTAATACCCCTCCAGCGAACAGTCCCCCATCTAATGACCCTCCTGTGAACAGACTCCCATCTAATGCACCTCCTGTGAACAGACTCCCATCTAATACCCCTCCAGCGAACAGTCCCCCATCTAATGCCCCTCCTGTGAAAAGACTCCCATCTAATATCCCTGCTGTGAAAAGACGCCCATCGAATAGGCTTTCTGTGCACAGACCCTCCTCTAATAATTATCCTGTGAACAGATCCCCATCGAATACCCCTCCTGTGAACAGACACACATCTAATACCTATCCTGTGAACAGACCCCCATCTAATACCCCTCCTGTAAACAGACTTCCCTCTAATATCCCTCCTGTTTAGAGAATCCCATCTAATACACCTGCTGTGAGCAGACTTCCCTCTAATACCCCTGCTGTGAGCAGACTTCCCTCTAATACCCCTGCTGTGAGCAGACATCCCTCTAATACCCCTCCTGTGAACAGACTTCCAACCAATACCCCTCTTCTGAACAGTCTCCCATCTAAAACCCCTCCTGTGAACAGACCCCCATCTAATACCCCGCCTGTGAACAGGTTCCCCTCTAATAAACCACCTGTGAACAGACTCCCACCTAATACCCCTCCTGCGAACAGGCTCCCATCAAATACCCGTCCTGCGAAGTGACCCCCATCTAATAACCTTACTGTGAATAGGACCCCAACTGATACCCCTCCTGTCAACAGACCCCCAACACTACCCCTCCCGTGAACAACTACTCATCTAATACCCCGCCTGTGAACAGACTCCCTTCTAATACCCCTCCTGTAAACAGATTCCCATCTAATACACATTCTGTGAACAGTTCCCACATCTGATGCCCCTCCTGTGAACAGACTCCCCTCTAATACCCCTCCTGTGAACAGACACCTCTCTAATACCCCGCCTGTGAACAGACTCTCTTCTAATACCCCTCCTGCGAACAGTCCACCATCTGATACCCCTCCTGTGAACAGACCCCCCTCTAATACCCCTCCTGTCAACAGACAACCCTCTAATACCCCGACTCTGAACAGACCACCTCTACAACCCCTCCTGTGAACTGACTCCCATCTAATACCCCGACTCTGAACAGACCACCTCTACAACCCCTCCTGTGAACTGACTCCCATCTAAAACCGTTGCTGTGAACAGGCCCACATCAAATACCCCTCCTGTGAACAGATCCCCATCTGCTACAGCTCCTGCGAACCGACACGCATCTAATACTCCTGCTGTCAACAGACCCCTATCCACTACCCGCCCTGTGAAAAGACTCCCATTTAATACCCCGCCTGTGAACACAATCACTTCTAATAACCCTCCTGTGAACAAACTCCCATCTAATACCCCTCCTGTGAACAGACCCCCATCTAATACCCCTCCTATGAATAGAACCCCATCTCCTAACCCTCCTGTGAACTGACGCCCATCTAATACTCCTGCTGTCAACAGACCCCCATCCACTAGCCGTCCTGTGAACGGATTCCCCTCCAATATCCCGCCTGTGAACAGACTCCCTTCTAATAACTCTCCTGTGAACAGACTCCCCTCTCATACCCCTCCTGTGAACAGACTCCTTTCTAAAACCCCTTCCGCGAACTGTTCCCCATCTGATACCCCTCCTGTGAACAGACTCCCCTCTAATACCCCTCCTGTGAGCAGACACCCCTCTAATACCCCGACTCTGAACAGACCACCTCTACAACCCCTCCTGTGAACTGACTCCCATCGAATACCCCTCCTGTGAACAGACCCCCATCTGCTGCACCTCCTGTGAACACACTCGCATCTAATACTCCTGTGTCAACAGAACCCTATCCACAACCCGACTCTGAACAGACCACCTCCACAACCCCTACTTTGAAGCGACTCCCATCTAATACCCCTGCTGTGAACAGGCCCCCATCGAATACCCCTCCTGTGAACAGACCCCGATCTGCTGCACCTCCTGTGAACACACCCCCATCGAATACCCCTCCTGTGGAAAGACTCCCATCTAATACACCGCCTGTGAACAGAATCACTTCTAATAACCTTCATGTGAACAGACTCCCATGTAATACCTCTCTTGTGAACAGACACCGCTCTAATACCCCTCCTCTGAACAGACTCCCATCTAAAAACTATCTTGTGAACAGCCCCATCTAATACCCCTCCTGCGAACAGACCCCCATCTAATACCCCTCCTGTGAACTGACTCCCATCCAATAACCCTTCTTTGAACAGTTTCCCATCTAATGCCCCTCCTGTGAACAGACTCCCATCTAATACCACTCCTGTGAAGAGACCCCCATCTAATAACCCTGCTGTGAACAGACTCCCATCTAATACACCTCCTGCGAACAGACCTGCATCTAATAACCTTCCTGTGAACAGACTCCCATCTAATACCCCTCCTGTGGATTGAATCCCATCTAATACCCCTCCTGTGAACAGACTCCCATCTAAAAACTATCTTGTGAACAGCCCCATCTAATACCCCTGCTGCGAACAGACGCCCATATAATACACCTCCTGTGAACAGACTCCCATCTAATACATCTCCTGTGAAAAGACTCCCATCTAATACACCTCCTGTGAACAGACTCCCATCTAATACACCTCCTGTGAACAGACTCCCATCTAATACCCCTCCAGTGAACAGTCCTCCATCTAATGCCCCTCCTGTGAACAGACTCCCATCTAATATCCCTGCTGTGAAAAGACGCCCATCGAATAGGCTTTCTGTGGACAGACCCTCCTCTAATAATTCTCCTGTGAACAGATCCCCATCGAATCCCCCTCCTGTGAACAGACGCACATCTAATACGCTTCCTGTGAATGGATTCCTATCTAATACACCTCATGTGAACGGACTCCTCTCTAATATCCATCCTGTGAACAGACCCCCATCTAATACCCCTCCTGTAAACAGACTTCCCTCTAATATCCCTCCTGTTTAGAGAATCCCATCTAATACCCCTGCTGTGAGCAGACCTCCTTCTAATACCCCTCCTGTGAACAGACTTCCATCCAATACCCCTCTTCTGAACAGTCGCCCATCTAATACCCCTCCTGTGAACAGACACCCATCTAATACCCCGCCTGTGAACAGGTTCCCCTCTAATAAACCACCTGTGAACAGACTCCCACCTAATACCCCTCCTGCGAACTGCCTCCCATCCAAAAGCCCTCTTGCAAACAGACCACCTCTGATACACCTCATGTGAACAGACGCACATCTAATACCCCTCCTATGAACAGACCCCCATCTACTTCCCCAACTGTGAACTGACTCCCATCTAATAACACTTCTGCGAACAGGCTCCCATCAAATACCCGCCCTGCGAAGTGACCCACATCTAATAACCTTGCTGTGAATAGAACCCCATCTGATACCCCTCCTGTCAACAGACCTCCTACACTACCCCTCCCGTGAACAACTACCCATCTAATATCACGCCTGTGAACAGACTCCCATCTAATACCCTCCTGTGAACAGACCCCCATCTAATATCCCTCCTGTGAACAGACTCCCATCTAATACCCCTTCTGCGAACAGTCCCCCATCTGATGCCCCTCTTGTGAACTGACTCCCCTCTAATACCCCTCCTGTCAACAGACACCCCTCTAATACCCCGACTCTGAACAGAGCACCTCTACAACCCCTCCTGTGAACTGACTCCCATCTAATACCCCTGCTGTGAACTGGACTCAATCAAATAACCCTCCTGTGAACAGACCCCCATCTGCTACACCTCCTGTGAACAGACTCGCATCTAATACTCCTGCTGTCAACAGACCCCTATCCACAACACCTCCTGTGAAAAGACTCCCATCTAATACCACGCCTGTGAACAGAATCACTTCTAATAACCCTCCTGTGAACAAACTCCCATCTAATACCCCACCTGTGAACAGACCCCCATCTGTTACCCCTCCTGTGAACAGACTCCCCTCTAATACCACTCCTGTGAACAGACTCCCCTCTAATACCACTCCTGTGCACAGACACCCCTCTAATACCCCGACTCTTAACAGACCACCGCTGCGAACCCTCCTGTGAACTGACTCCCATCTAATGCCCCTGCTGTGAACAGGCCCCCATCAAATACCCCTCCTGTGAACAGACCCCCATCTGCTACACCTCTGGTGACCAGACTCGCATCTAATACTCCTGCTGTCAACAGACCCCTATCCACAACCCGTCCTGTGAAAAGACTCCCATCTAATACCCCTCCTGTGAACAGACTCCACTCTAATACCCCTCCTGTGAACAGGCTGCCATCTAATACCCCTCTTGTGCACTGAATCCCATCTAATACCACACTAATACCCCGCCTGTGAACAAACTCCCATCTGATACACCTTCTGCAAACAGTCCCACATCTGATCCAAAAACAAGAAATGCTGGAATCACTCAGCAGGTCTGGCAGCATCTGTGGAAAGAGAAGCAGAGTTAACGTTTCGGGTCAATGACCCTTCTTCGGAATCTGACCCTTCTTCACATCTGATCCACCTCCTGTGAACAGCCTCCCCTCTAATAATCCTCCTGTGAACAGACTCCCCTCTAATAACCCTCCTGTCAACAGAGTCCCCTCTCATACCCCTTTCTGTGAACAGACTCCCCTCTAATACCCCGCTTGTGAACTGGCTCCCATCTAATACCCCTCTTGTGCACTGAATCCCATCTAATACCCCACTTGTGAACAGTCTCTACTCGAATACCCCTCCTGTTAACAGACTCCCATCTAATACCCGGCCTGTGAACAGAATCACTTCCAGTAACCCTCTTTTGAACATACTCCCATCTAATACCCCTTTTGCGCACTGAATCCCACCTAATACCCCACTTGTGAACAGACCCCACTCTAATACCCCTCCTGTTAACAGACTCCCATCTAATACCCCTTCTGCAAACAGTCCCACATCTGATCCACCTCCTGTGAATAGACTCCCCTCTATTAATCCTCCTTTGAACGGATCCCCCTCGAATAACCCTCCTGTGAACAGACTCCCATCTAATACTCCTGCTGTCAACAGACCCCTATCCACTAGCCGTCCTGTGAACAGATTCCCCTCCAATATCCCGCCTGTGAACAGACTCCCTTCTAATAACTCTCCTGTGAACAGACTCCCCTCTATTAATCCTCCTTTGAACTGATAACCCTCGAATAACCCTCCTGTGAACAGACTCCCATCTAATACTCCTGCTGTCAACAGACCCCTATCCACAAGCCGCCCTGTGAAAAGACTACCATCTAATACCCCGCCTGTGAACTGAATCACTTCTAATAACCCTCCTGTGAACAAACTTCCATCTAATACCCCTCCTGTGAACAGACCCCCATCTAATACCCCTCCTATGAATAGAACCGCATCTCTTATCCCTCCTGTGAACTGACTCCGATCTAATACTCCTGCTGTCAACAGACCCCCATCCACTAGCCGTCCTGTGAACAGATTCCCCTCCAATATCCCGCCTGTGAACAGACTCCCTTCTAATAACTCTCCTGTGAACAGACTCCCCTCTAATAACCCTCCAGCGAACAGTCCCCCATCTAATGCCCCTCCTGTGAACAGGCTCCCATCTAATATCCCTGCTGTGAAAAGACGCCCATCGAATAGGCTTTCTGTGGACAGACCCTCCTCTGATACCCCTCCTGTGAACAGATCCCCATCGAATACTCCTCCTGTGTACAGACGCACATCTAATACCCTTCCTGTGAATGGATTCCTATCTAATACACCTCCTGTGAACGGACTCCTCTCTAATACCCATCCTGTGAACAGACCCCCATCTAATACCCCTCCTGTAAACAGACTTCCCTCTAATATCCCTCCTGTTTAGAGAATCCCATCTAATACCCCTGCTGTGAGCAGACTTCCCTCGAATACCCCTGCTGTGAGCAGACTTCCCTCTAATACCCCTGCTGTGAGCAGACTTCCCTCTAATACCCCTCTTGTGAACAGACTTCCCTCTAATACCCCACCTGTGAACAGACCCCCCATCTAATATCCCACCTGTGAACAGGTTCCCCTCAAATTAACCACCGGTGAACAGACTCCCACCTAATACCCCTCCTGCGAACTGCCTCCCATCTAAAAGCCCTCTGCGAACAGACCACCTCTGATACCCCTCATGTGAACAGACCCACATCTAATAACCCTCCTGTGAACAGACTCCCTTCTAATACCCCTCCTGTGAACATATTCCCATCTAATACCCCTCCTGTGAAGAGACCCCCATCTAATAATCCTCCTGTGAACAGATTCCCATCTAATACCCCTCCTGTGGACAGACTCCCATCTAATACCCCTCCTGTGAACAGACTCCCATCTGAAAACTATCTTGTGAACTGCCCCATCTAATACCCCTCCTGCGAACAGACCCCCATCTAATACCCCTCCTGTGAACAGACTCCCATCTAATACCCCTCCTGTGAACAGATGCGCATCTAATATCCTTCCTGTGAACGGATTCCTATCTAATACACCTCCTGTGAACGGACTCCTCTCTAATACCCATCCTGTGAACAGACCCCCATCTAATACCCCTCTTGTCAACAGACTTCCCTCTAATATCCCTCCTGTTTAGAGAATCCCATCTAATATCCCTCCTGTGAGCAGACTTCCCTCTAAAATCAATCTTGTGAGCAGATCTCCCTAGAATACCATTGCTGTGAGCAGACTTCCCTCTAATGCCCCCCTGTGAACAGACTTCCCTCTAATACCCCTCTTGTGAACAGTCTCCTATCTAATACCCTCCTGTGAACAGACCCCATCTAATAAACCACCTGTGAACAGACTCCCACCTAATACCCCTCCTGCGAACTGCCTCCCATCTGCTGAACCTCCTGTGAACAGACTCCTTACAGTCTCTAATAACCTTACTGTGAATAGACCCACATCTGATACCCCTCTTGTCAACAGACCCCCAACACTACCCCTCCCGTGAACAACTACCCTCTAATACCCCGCCTGTGAACAGACTCCCATCTAATACCCTCCTGTGAACAGACCCCCATCTAATACCCGTCTTGTGAACGGGCCCCCGTTTAAAAGCCCTCCTGTGAACTGAATCCCATTGAATACCCCTCCTGTGTACAGACCCCTATCGAATACCCCTTCTGCAAACAAACACCCATCGAATACCCCTCCTGTGAGCTGACTCCCATCGAATAAACCTCTTGTGTACGGACTCCCATCTAATACCCCTCATGTGCACTGAATCCCATCTAATACCCCACTTGTGAGCAGACTCCACTCTAATACCCCGCCTGTGGACAGACTCCCATCTAATGCCCCTTCTGCAAACAGTCACCCATCTGAGACACCTCCTGTGAACTGACTCCCCTCTAATAATTCTCCTGTGAACAGACTCCCCTCTAATAACCCTCCTGTGAACAGACTCCCCTCTAATACCCCTTCCTGTGAACGGACTCCCCTCTAATACCCCACCTGTGAACAAACTGCTATCGAATAACCCTCCTGTGCACTGAATCCCATCTAATACACCTTTTGTGAACAGACTCCCCTCTAATACCCCGCCTGTGAACAAAGTGCCATCGAATACCCCTCCTGTGCACTGAATCCCATCTAATACACCTTTTGTGAACAGACTCCCCTCTAATACCCCGCCTGTGAACCGACTCCCATCTAAGACAACTCCTGTGAACAGACTCCCCTTTAATAATCCTCCTGTGAACAGACTCCCATCTAATAACCCTCCTGCGAACAGAGCCCCATCTAATACCCCTCCTGTGCACAGACTCCCATCTAATAACCCTCCTGCGAACAGAGCCCCATCTAATACCCCTCCTGTGAACAGATCCCCCTTTAATAATCCTCCTGTGAACAGACTCCCATCTAATACAACTCCTGTCAACACACACCCATCTAATAACCCTCCTGTGAACAGATCCCCCTTTAATAAACCTCCTGTGAACAGACTCCCATCTAATACCACTCCTGTGAGCAGAATCCCATCGATTACCTCTCTTGTGAATTGACTTTCATCTAATACCTTCCTGTGAACTGACTCCCATCAAATAACCTTCCTTTGAACAGATTCCCATCTAATACCCCTCCTGTGAACAGACTCCCATCTAACACCCCTTCTGCGAACAGACCCCCATCTAATACCCCTCCAGCCAACAGTCAACCATCTAATACCCCTCCTGTGAACAGACTCCCATCTAATATCCCTGCTGTGAACAGATGCCCATCGAATAACCTTTCTGTGAACAGACCCTCCTCTAATACCCCTCCCGTGAATAGACGCGCATCTAATACCCTTCCTGTGAATGGACTACTATCTAATACACCTCCTGTGAACGGACTCCTCTGTAATACCCATCCTGTGAACATACCCCCCATCTAATACCTCTCCTGTGAACAGACCTCCCTCTAATATCCCTCCTGTTTTGAGAATCCCATCTAATACACCTCCTGTGAGCAGACTTCCCTCTAATACCCCTGCTGTGAGCAGACTTCCCTCTAATACCCCTCCTGTGAACAGACATCCCTCTAATACCCCTCTTGTGAACAGTCTCCCATCTAATACCCCTCCTGTGAACATACCCCTAGCTAATACCCCTCCTGTGTACAGGCTCCCACATAATACCCCTCCTGCGAACTGCCTCCCATCTAAAAGCCCTCTGGTGAACAGACCAGCTCTTATACCCCTCCTATGAACAGACCCCCATCTACTGCCCCACCTGTGAACTAACTCCCACCTAATACCCCTCCTGTGAACTGCCTCCCATCTAAAAGCCCTCTGGTGAACAGACCACCTCTAATACCCCTCCTATGAACAGTCCCCCATCCACTGCCCCAGCTGTAAACAGACTTCCCTCTCATAACCCTGCTGCGAACAGGCTCCCATCAAATACCCCTCCTGCGAAGTGACCCCATCTACTGAACCTCCAGTGAACAGACTCGCATCTAATAACCTTACTGTGAGTAAACTCCCCTCTAATACCCCTCCTGTGAACAGACCCCTCTCTAATACCCCTCCTGTGAGCAGACTGCCATCGAATAACGCTCCTGTGCACTGAATCCCATCTAATACCCATCTTGGGAACAGACTCCCCTCTAATACCCCGCCTGTGGACCGACTCCCATCTAATACCCCTTCTGCGAACAGTCCCCCATCTAATACACCTCCTGTGAACACACACCCACCTAATACCCCTCCTGCAAGCAGAACTCAATCTAATACCCCTCCTCTGAACAGACCACCTCTAATACCCCTCCTATGAATAGACCCCCATCTCCAACCCCTCCTGTGAACTGACTCCCATCTCCAACCCCTCCTTTAAACTGACTCACTTCAAATACCCCTCCTGTAAACTGACTCCCATCTAATACTCCTGCTGTCAACAGACCCCCATCCTCTAACCGTCCTGTGAACAGACTCCCCTCTAATACATCGCCTGTGAACAAACTCCCTTCTAATAACCCTCCTGTCAACAGACTCCCATCTAACACCCCTTCTGCAAACAGTCTCCAATCTGATACACCTCCTGTGAACAGACTCCTCTCTAATAACCCTCCTGTGAACAGACCCCCATCTAATACCCCTCCTATGAGTAGACCCCCATCTCCAACCCCTCCTGTGAACTGACTCCCATCTCCAACCCCTCCTGTAAACTGACTCCCATCAAATACCCCTCCTGTAAACTGACGCCCATCTAATACTCCTGCTGTCAACAGACCCCCATCCTCTACCCGTCCTGTGAACAGACTCCCCTCTAATACACCGCCTGTGAACAAACTCCCTTCTAATAACCCTCCTGTCAACAGACTCCCATCTAATACCCCTTCTGCGAACAGTCTCCAATCTGATATACCTCCTGTGAACAGACTGCTCTCTAATAACCCTCCTGTGAACAGAAAGCCCTCTAAAACGCTCCTCTGAACAGTCCACCTCTAATAACCCTCCTGTGAAGAGACCCCCATCTAATACCCCTCCTGTGAAGAGACCCCCATCTAATACCCCTCCTATGAATAGACCCGCATCTAAAAACCATCCTGTGAAGAGACCCCCATCTAATACCCCTCCTATGAATAGACCCTCATCTAATAACCCACCTGTGAAGAGACCCCCATCTAATACACCTCCTATGAATAGACCCTCATCTAATAACCCTCCTGTCAACAGACTGCCATCTAATCCTCCTCGTGTGCACTGAATCCCATCAAATACCCCACTTGTGAACAGATTCCCCTCTAATAACCCTCATGTGAACAGAACCCCATCTAATACTCCTGCTGTCAACAGACCCCCATCCACTACCCGTCCTGTGAAAAGACTCCCATCTAATATCCCGCCTGTGTACAGAATCTCTTCCAAAAACCCTCCTGTGAACAGACTCCCCTCTAATAACCCTCCTGTGAACAGACCCCCCTCTAATAAACCTCCCGTGAACAGACTCCCCACTAATGCCCCTTCCTGTGAACACATTCCCCTCTAATACCCCAACTGTGAACAGACTGCCATCGAATACCCCTCGTGTGCACTGAATTCTATCTAATTCCCCTCTTGAGAACAGACTCCCCTCTAATACCCCGCCTGTGAACTGACTCACATCGAATACCCCTTCTCCGAACAGTCCCCCATCTAATACCCCTCCTTTGAACTGACTCCCCTCTAATAACCCTCCTGTGAACGGACTCCTCTCTAATACCCCTCCTGTGAACACACACACATCTAATACCCCTTCTGCGAACAGACCCCCATCTAATACCCCTCCTGTGAACAGACACCCCTCTAATAGCCCTCCTGTGAACAGACATCCCTCTAATACCCTTCCTGTGAACAGCCTCCCCTCTAATACCCCTCCTGTGAACAGATTCCCATCTAAAAACTTTCTGTGAATAGATTGCCATCTCATACCCCTCCTCTGAACTGAATCCCGTCGAATAACCCTCCTGTGAACAGACTCCCATCTAATACCCCTCCTGCGAACAAACCCCCATCTAATACCCCTCTTAGAATATTCTTTTCTTTTTTCTTTCTTTAAAACATATAGAACATAGAATATTACAGCACAGTACAGGCCCTTCGGCCCTCGATGTTGCGCCGACCTGTGAAACCATCTGACCTAAACTATTCTATTTTCATCCATATGGCTAGCCATTGACCACTTAAATGCCCTTAAAGTTGGCGAGTCTACTACTGATGCTGGCAGGGCGTTTCACGCCCCTACTACTCTCTGAGTAAAGAAACTACCTCTGACATCTGTCCTATATCTATCACCCCTCAACTTAAAGCAATGTCCCCTCGTGTTTTCCATCACCATCCGAGGAAAAAGACTCTCACTATCCACCCTATCTAACCCTCTGTTTATCTTACATGTCTCTATTAAGTCACCTCTCCTCCTCCTTCTCTCAAACAAAAACAACCTCAAGTCCCTCAGCCTTTCCTCGTAAGACCTTCCCTCCATACCAGGCAACATCCTAGTAAATCTCCTCTGCACCCTTTCCAAAGCTTCCACATCCTTCCTATAATGCGGTGACCAGAACTGCACGCAATACTCCAGGTGCGGCCGCACCAGAGTTTTGTACAGCTGCAGCATGACCTCGTGGCTCCGAAACTCGATCCCCCTACTAATAAAAGCTAACACACCATATGCCTTCTTAACAGCCCTATTAAGCTGGGTGGCAACTTTCAGGGATTTATGTACCTGGACACCAAGATCTCTCTGCTCATCTGCACGACCAAGAATCTTCCCATTAGCCCAGTACTCTGCATTCCTGTTACCCCTTCCAAAATGAATCACCTCACACTTTTCCGCATTAAACTCCATTTGCCATCTCTCAGCCCAGCTCTGCAGCCTATCTATGTCCCTCTGTAACCTACAACATCCTTCGGCACTATCCACAACTCCACCGACCTTCGTGTCATCCGCAAATTTACTAACCCACCCTTCTACAGCCTCATCCAAGTCATGTATAAAAATGACAAACAGCAGTGGCCCCAAAACAGATCCTTGCGGTACACCACTAGTAACTAAACTCCAGGATGAAGATTTTCCATCAACCACCACCCTCTGTCTTCATTCAGCTAGCCAATTTCTGATCCAAAGCACTAAATCACCTTCAATCCCATACTTCAGTATTTTCTGCAATAGCCTACCGCGGGGAACCTTATCAAACGCCTTACTGAAATCCATATACACCACATGCACGGCTTTACCCTCATCCACCTGTTTGATCACCTTCTCGAAAAACTCAATAAGGTTTGTGAGGCACGACCGATCCTTCACAAAACCGTGCAGACTATCTCTAATGAACTTATTCTTTTCAAGATGATTTTAAATCCTATCTCTTATAACCTTTTCCAACATTTTACCCACAACAGAAGTAAGGCTCACAGGTCTATAATTACTAGGGCTGTCTCTACTCCCCTTCTTGAACAAGGGGACAACATTTGCTATCCTCCAGTCTTCCGGCACTATTCCTGTCGACAACGACGACATAAATATCAAGGACAAAGGCTCTGCAATCTCCTCCCTAGCTTCCCAGAGAATCCTAGGATAAATCCCATCTGGCCCAGGGGACTTATCTATTTTCACACTTTCCAAAATTGCTAACACCTCCTCCTTGTGAACCTCAATCCCATCTAGCCTAGTAGTCTGTACCTCAGTATTCTCCTCGACAACATTTTCTTTCTCTACTGTACATAGTGACGAAAAATATTCATTTAACGCTTCCCCTATCTCCTCTGATACCACTCACAACTTCCCACTACTATCCTTGATTGGCCCTAATCTAACTCTTGTCATTCATTTATTCCTGATATACCTATAGAAAGCCTTAGGGTTTTCCTTGATCCTATCCGCCAATGACTTCTCGTGTCCTCTCCTTGCTCTTCTTAGCTCTCCCTTTAGATCCTTCCTGGCTAGCTTGTAACTCTCAAGTGCCCTAACTGAGCCTTCACGTCTCATCCTAACATAAGCCGCCTTCTTCCTCTTGACAAGCGCTTCAACTTCTTTAGTAAACCATGGCTCCCTCGCTCGACAACTTCCTCCCTGCCTGACAGGTACATACTTATCAAGGACAAGCAGTAGCTGCTCCCTGAATAAGCTCCACATTTCGATTGTGCCCATCCCCTGCAGTTTCCTTCCCCATCCTACGCATCTTGCCTAATCGCATCATAATTTCCTTTCCCCCAGCTATAATTCTTGCCCTGCCCATCGCTAAGGTAAACCTAACCGAATTGTGATCACTATCACCAAAGTGCTCACCTACATCTAAAGCTAACACCTGGCCGGGTTCATTACCCAGTACCAAATCCAATGTGGCATCGCCCCTGGTTGGCCTGTCTGCATACTGTGTCAGAAAACCCTCCTGCACACACTGGACAAAAACTGACCCATCTAAAGTACTCGAACTATAGTATTTCCAGTCAATATTTGGAAAGTTAAAGTCCCCCATAACAACTACCCTGTTACTCTCGCTTCTGTCGAGAATCATCTTCGCTATCTTTTCCTCTACATCTCTGGAACTATTCGGAGGTCTATAGAAAACTCCCAACAGGGTGACCTCTCCTCTCCTGTTTCTAACCTCGGCCCATACTACCTCAGTAGACGAGTCCTCAAACGTCCTTTCTGCTGCCGTAATACTCTCCTTGATTCACAATGCCACACACCCCACTCCTTTACCATCTTCTCTGTTCTTACTGAAACACCTAAATCCCGGAACCTGTAACATCCATTCCTGTCCCTGCTCTACCCATGTCTCCGAAATGGCCACAACATCGCGATCCCAGGTACCAACCCATGCTGCAAGCTCACCCACCTTATTCCGGATGCTCCTGGTGTTGAAGTAGACACACTTAAACCAAGTTCTTGCTTGCCAGTGCCCTCCTGCGTCCTTGTAACCTTATCCCTGACCTCACTACTCTCAACATCCTGTACACTGGAACTACAATTTAGGTTCCCATCCCCCTGCTGAATTAGTTTAAACCACCCCCCCCCCGAAGAGCACTAGCAAATCTTGTGAACAGTCCCCCATCTAATAGCCCTCCTGTGAACTGAATCCCATCGAATACCCCTCCTGTGTACAGAACCCCATCGAATACCCCTTCTGCAAACAAACCCACATCGAATACCCCTCCTGTGAGCGGACTCCCATCGAATACGCCTCCTGTGAGCAGACTCCCATCTAATACCCCTCCTGTGAAAAGACCCCCATCGAATACCCCTCTTGTGTACAGACTCCCATCTAATACCCCTCCTGCGAACAGAACCCCATCGAATACCCCTCCTGTGAATGGACTCCCATCGAATAGCCCTCCTGTGAGCAGACTCCCATCAAATCCCCTCCTGTGAACTGACTCCCACCGAATGCCCCTCCTGCGAACTGACCCCCACCTAATACCCCTCCTTTGATGACTCCCATCTAATCCCCTCCAGTGAACAGACTCCCATCTAATATACATCCTGTGAACAGATCTCCTTATAATTTGCCCCGCACCCTCCTCGTGAACAGTCCCACATCTGAACCCCCCATGAACAGATTGGAGAATCCTCCTCCCCATTTTTAACATAACTAATTCCCTCTGTGAATATCATCCTCTAATACTCCCCCGTGCCGCCACTGTAAACACGACCCCTTACTAAATGCCCTCCCTGTCCTGTAAACCCCAGCCCCTACGAAATCCCACTCTGTAACATCTCCCCTGTGAACAGCAACTCCCATTGTAACTCCCGTCCCAGTTAAAACCCCCACTGTGTTAGTTCAACCTCTATCACCTTCCTGGGTGTGGCTCCATCTCCCACAGTCTTTCATTCACTTCCATTCCATTTGGGATAAGCCACTGGAATTCTATCAAATGGCTCCCATACCCCGGCACCTTTAACTCATGCCCAGTCAACGGCAGGGCCCGGCAAAGAGCAAAGACCATCAGAGGCTCACTGGCATTCTGAGCCTTTAATGCCCAGGAAGATCCCTGCACCAGACACATCCCTCTCTGCAAAAAGGCGTTTCACCTGTTCTCCTCATCGGCTTCAGGGACAAACAGAGGGAGACACACACACACACTGACTGGCACAGGGATGGGAGGAGGCCATTCAGCCTTTTGTGCCTGTCCCACCCATGTTTGTTCATTTCTGATCTGTCCCTTCCCCCATTGAGACACAAGAAGACAGGCAGAGACAGTCGGGGAGCAGATACACAGAGAGACAAAGAAACACTGGACTGGACTTTGACTGGGTGGGTGTCAATTGTGCAAACCAGGGTGGAGAGGGGGCAGGGAGTTGGAGGTGTAGAGAGAGAGAATGCAGTAACGATGTAGAGATTGAGAAAGATCCCAGACAAAGAGAGAAACGCAGAGACTGAAAGATGTGGAGGGGCAGAGATACAAAGTAAGATGTAGATTCAGAACAGAAAGGGCCATACCAGGGCAGGGGGGAAATGCAGAGATAATCTTGCACGAAAGGAGAAGCAGAGATGGTAAAATTCAGGGATTTGGAAGTGTGAGAGAGAGTCCAGTTTGAATCCCCCTCTCTGTCCCAGTCCTGACCCTTTACTCAATTCCTACCCCAATCTCCCTCTCCAGGATCTTTTCCCCATGGACGAGCTGGCGGAGGGAAGGTGTTCGAGTCCAACGATGGAGCACAGACCGTGTGGGATGGTGAGTATCACATATTTATTGTCTCTCTCTCCCTCAATCGCAGTCTCTCCCCCTCAGTCTCTTTCTCTCTGAGTCTTTATGTTTCTCTCTCTCTCTTGCTCTCCCGCTCTCTTCCTTTGCCTCTTTCTGACTTTCCCTCTCTCTTTCTCTGCTTTCCATCTCTCTTTCACTTTCTCTGTTTTCTCTCCCTCTCTCTCTTTCTCTGTTTCCTCTCACTTGCTTTACCCCTTTCCAACATTCTCTTTCTCTTTCTTTCACTTTCTCTGCTTTCTCTCTCTTTCTTTGCCTCTTTCCGACTTTCTCTCTTTCTTTGTCTCGTCCCCCTCCGAAGGCAAATATTCACACCCCCTGCTAAACTTCCCCCGCCAATTATTTCCTCCAGCATATTCCACTCCCACACCCCTGAAAATTTGCACCCGCAATTTTTTTCCACTGCAGTATCACCCCCATTGGAAAATTCCTCCATGCAAACAGACCCCACCCCATCGAAAAAGCTCTCGTCTGCAGACGCATATCTGAAATCCAACTGCAAACTGACACACATCCCCCATGGAATACAATCCTGTGAAGAGACCCACTCAAAAAACACATCCTGTGAACAGGCTCCCCTCCAAAACACCTGTGAACTGAATCACATCTAAAATCCTCCTGTGAACAGACTCCCATCTAATGCCCCTCCTGTGAACTGTCTCCCCTCTAATACCCCTCCTGTGAACAGACTCCAATCTAATGCCCCTCCTGTGAACGGTCTCCCCTCTAATATCCATCCTGTGAACAGAATCCCCTCTAATACACCTCCTGGGAACAGACTCCCAACTAAAAGCCCTCCAGTGAACAGAATCCCATCAAATACACCTGCTGGGAACAGACTCCCATCTAATATCCCTCCTTTGAACACACCCCCATCTAATAACCTTCCTGCGAACAGAGCCCCATCTAATACCCCTCCTTTGAACAGACCCCCATCTCATAACCTTCCTGTGAACAGACCCCCAACTAATACCCTTCCTGTGAACAACTCTCTTCCCCGACAGCGCGCTCTATCCCCCTCACCCTGCTCTCTCCCTCACATGCCGCTGTCTTCCAACACTCCCTCACACCGCGCTCTCGCCCCAAAACCTTCCCCCACATGCCGCTCTCTCCCCTGCACCCCGCTCTCTCCCCCACACGGCACTCTCTCCCCCACACCCTGCTCTCTCCCCATTCTTTACCCCCACAGCGCGCTCTATCCCCCAATCCCTCACATGCCGCTGTCTTCCAACACTCCCTCACACCGTGCTCTCGCCACCAAAACCTTCTCCCACATGCCGCTCTCTCCCCTGCACCCCAATCTCTCCCCCACAACCCGCTCTCTCCCCTACACCCCGCTCTCTCCCCCACACCCCGCTCTCTCCCTTGCACTCCACCCTCTCCCCCACACCCCACTCATTCCCCCACTCCCCGCTCTCTCCCTGCTCTCGCCCTCTCATCCCGCCCTCTCCTCACTCTCTCCCTCACACGCCGCTCTCTCCCCACTCTCTCACACCAAGCTGTCTACCCACTGTCTCTCCCCATACCACATTCTCTCCCCCACATTCCGCTCTCTCACCGCACACCCCACTCTCTCTCCCGCTTCCTTCCCACACCCCAATCTCTGCCCCACAACCTGCTCTCTCCCTGCTCTCTCCCTCACACCCCGCGCTCTCCCCACTCTCTCCCCCGAGCATGGATCAGTACTTGGGGCTACGATGTTGTGGCCATTACGGAGACGTGGATATCACAGGGGCAGGAATGGATGTTGGATGTTCCAGGGTTTGGATGTTTCAAAAGGAATAGGGAGGGAGGTAAAAGAGGTGGGGGAGTGGCATTGCTATTCAGGGAGAGTATAACAGCTGCAGAAAGGGACGTCGTTGAGGTGGGTTTGTCTACTGAGTCATTATGGGTGGAAGTCAGAAACAGGAAAGGAGCAGTCACTTTGTTGGGAGTTTTCTATAGACCCCTCAATAGCAACAGAGACACGGAGGAGCAGATTGGGAGGCAGATTTTGGAAAGGTACAGAAGTAGCAGGGTTGTTGTCATGGGTGACTTCAACTTCCCTGATATTGATTGGAACCTCCTTTGTGCAAATAGTTTGGATCGAGCAGTTGTTGTCAGATGTGTCCAGGAAGGTTTCCTGACTCAATATGTAGATAGGCCAACTGGATGGGAGACTATGTTGGACTTGGTGCTTGGCAACGAACCAGGCCAGGTGGCAGATCTATCGCTGGGAGAGCATTTCGGTGATAGTGATCACAACTCCCTGACCTTTACTATAGTCATGGAGAGGGATAGATTCAGACGGGATGGGAAAATATTTAATTGGGGGAGGGGGAATTACAATGCTATTAGGCAGGAACTGGGGAGAATAAATTGGGAACCGATGTTCTCAGGGAAATGCACGACAGAAATGTGGAGGTTGTTTAGGGAGCACTTGCTGCAACTGCTGGACAGGTTTGTCCCGATGAGGCAAGGAAGGGATGGTAGGGTGAAGGAACCTTGGATGACAAGAGATGTGGAACAGCTAGTCAAGAGGAAGAAGGAAGCTTACTTAAGGTTGAGGAAGAAAGGATCAGACAGGGCTCTAGAGGGTTACAAGGTAGCCAGGAAGGAACTGAAGAATGGACTTAGGAGAGCTAGAAGGGGACATGAAAAAGTCTTGGTGGGGAGGATTAAGGAAAATCCGAAGGCGTTCAACACTTATGTGAGGAACAAGAGTTTGGCCAGAGTGAGGGCAGGGCCGATCAGGGATAGTGGAGGGAACTTGTGCCTGGAGTCGGAGAAGGTAGGGGAGGTACTAAATGAATACTTTGCTTCAGTATTCACTAGAGAGAGGGACCTGGTCGTTTGTGAGGACAGCGTGGAACAGGCTGATATGCTAGAACAGGTTGAGGTTAAGAGGGAGGATGTGCTGGAGATTTTGAGTGATATGAGGACAGATAAGTCCCTGGGGCCAGACGGGATATACCCAAGGATATTACGGGAAGCGAGGGAAGAGATTGCTGCGCATTTGGCGATGATCTTTGCGTCTTCACTATCCACTGGAGTAGTGCGGATGATTGGAGGGTGGCAAATGTTGTTCCCTTGTTCAAGAAAGGGAATAGGGATAACCCTGGGAATTATGGAGCAGTCAGTCTTACGTCGGTAGTGGGCAAATTATTGGAGAGGATTCTGGGAGACAGGATTTATGATTATTTGGAAAAGCATGGTTTGATTAGAGACCGTCAGCATGGCTTTGTGAGGGGCAGGTCATGCCTCACAAGCCTTATTGAATTCTTTGAAGATGTGACAAAACACATTGATGAAGGAAGAGCAGTGGATGTGGTGTATATGGATTTCAGCAAGGCGTTTGACAAGGTTCCCCATGGTCGGCTCATTCAGAAAGTAAGGAGGCATGGGATTCAGGGAAAGTTGTATGTTTGGATACAAAATTGGCTGGCCCACAGAAGTCAGAGGGTGCTAGTGGATGGAAAGTATTCAGCATGGAGCTCGGTGACCAGTGGTGTTCCACAAGGATCTGTTCTGGGACGTCCGCTCTTTGTGATTTTATAAATGACTTGGAAGAGGAAGTGGGAGGCTGGGTTAGCCAGTTTGACGATGACACGAAGGTTGCTGGAGTTGTGGATAGTGTGGAAGGCTGTTGTAGGTTGCAACGGGACATTGACAGGATGCAGAGCTGGGCTGAGAAGTGGCTGATGCAGTTCAACCTGGAAAAGTGTGAAGTGATTCATTTTGGAAGGTCGAATTTGAATGCGGAATACAGGCTTAAAGACAGGATTCTTGGTAGTGTGGAGGAACAGAGGGGTCTTGGGGTCCATGTCCATGGATCGCTCAAAGTTGCCACCCAAGTTGATAGGGCTGTTTAGAAGGCGTATGGTGTGTTGGCTTTCATTAACAGGGGGATTGAGTTTAAGAGCTGCGAGGTTATGCTGCAGCTCTATAAGGCCCTGGTTCGACCACACTTGGAAAATTGTGTTCACTTCTGGTCGTCTCATTATAGGAAGGATGAGGAAGCTTTAGCGAGGGTGCAGAGGAGATTTACCAGGATGCTGCCTGGACTGGAGGGCATGTCTTATGAATAAGGTTGAGGGAGCTAGGACTTTTCTCATTGGAGCGAAGAAGGATGAGAGGTGACTTGATAGAGGGGTACAAGATGATGAGAGGCATAGATAGAGTGGATAGCCAGAGACCTTTTCCCATGGCGGAAAGGGCTATCACCAGGCGGCAGAATTTTAAGGTGATTGGAGGAATGTTTCGGGGAGATGTCAGAGGTAGGTTCTTTACACAGAGAGTAGTGGGTGCGTGGAATGCACGGCCAGCAGTGGTAGTAGAAGCAGATACATTAGGGACATTTAAGCGACTCTTGGATAGGTACATGGATGATAGTAGAATGAAGGGTAGATAGTTAGTTTGATCTTAGAGTAGGTCAAAGGTTCGGCACAACATCGTGGGCCGAAGGTCCTGCACTGTGCTGTACTGTTCTATGTTCTATCTATGTTCTACAGCTGCTGATGGAATGTGGTTGTTCAGGTGAGTGTAACTAATAGCAATGATCAGGGGTATAACCATGTCAGTGGAGACTTATCCCCTGTATAAATCAGAACCCATTGGAATGGATCACCTCAGAGTGCCTGCTGGAGCTGTGGATTCCAGGCTAACAGAAGTCTCTGCTTCTCACAGAAATGGGATATCCAGTAAACTTTCAGAAAGAAGACATTTACTATCCTGTACTTGCAGCAATTGTAGTTGCTGGTAAGCAGTATCTCAGCTGTTAATGGTGTAGATCGATGATAACTGTGCTGCTGTACTGGGTATTATTTCCCTCTACGTGTGTTACACAGCCACCTGCTCTTTTCCAGCAATTTACTGATGGAATCTCCTCATTATCTACTCTTTCATTCTTGCAGGAACTGCATTATGTATTTAATGGTATTGTTTTAAGTAACTGTGGCATTATTACTGGATTATTCTGTGTATCGAATGTGTTGGAATGAGATGTTTCAGTTAGGATCAATAATCAGACCATTAGGACTTTTTAGCATTTTCATGATATGGATCTAACCAGTCCTGGAATATTTTTATGATTTTTTTTTCAATGATTGATAATGGGACATCTCCCAGTCTCAGTGTTACAAGCGGACAGAACACTATCCTCCCTCCCCAATAACATGGCTCAGTTTAACTGGGATTTCAATGTATTTATTGATTATCACAGTTTTCTAATATTATTTCACTCTGTGTGTGTCTGACGCTGCTTCAGAGGTCTGGCTACTGAACTGACTTTGCTGCTGACACTTTCACTTCTCCTTCTCTGCTTCACTGTGGACCTTCACTGTCACTGGAATACATTGTGAAACAGAAATTATTGATGTGATGATTTATTGGTTTTAACTCTATCAGTTGGAATCAAGATTCTTTCCATTTATCTGTAGATTATCAGATGCAGCGAGACTTGAGTGTTCTGTAGATACATTAAATTATTCAAAGAGGTTTCACCATTGAACAAACTGACTCTGAGAATAGAATCATTGAACCTGGGGCTGGTGAACAGAACACAGACACAGAATGTTAGGAATAAATCATTTGTGAAAAGTAGCATGAGCTAACAGTTTGCAGGGTGTGAGTACTCCGGAGAGATCGGGAAGGAAAAAAGGAGCAGGGAGAACGAAACAGAGGGAAAGAGATAAGCAGAAGTAAAGAGAAAGAGAAAGAAGCAGCAGTGTAAATAATTCACTATCATAAAGTGCTGGAATGTCCAGAACAATTAGTGAGAGAAACTGTGAGTTGAAGTTGTCTGTTGTCAGATTGTGTTCATTTTCCTGTTGGACTTGATCCTCTGTGTTGATTTCTGTCAGGTCCTCATTTTGTTTTGTAGAAAGTTCCTATTCCTTACTTAGTGACTGAATAAACACAACAGAATCAGTTCTTCACTGACGGTAATTCATTATTTAAATACTGCACTTTAAAATCTCTGTGACTGCTGTATTCAATGAAGAGTGAGGTTGATATCAGAAATATATTTAAATATATTTTTAATAGCCTATACAAACTAAATATATTGACTATATTCTAGAAACAATGAACTGTTCTCCAACACCAATAACCACAGGGATTATTGTTTGAATGTATGAATTGAGTTGTATTACTGGGATCTATAGATTAGATTTCCTCTAACACTCTGCTGCAGTCTCTCCCTGTGAATCTCAGCCTCTCCTCTCACTGTATTGAATCCTCAGTCTCCTCATCCATTGCTTCTGTTTATCCACTTTCCCAAACCATCTGCTCCAGTCTCCCTTCCTTCTCCAACATGTCCTTTTCCTTCTTTCCCTCCCAATCTCACTCACTGCCTCCACCTCCAGCTGCCTCGTCCAACCTGATAGGAATACAGTAACATGGGAGTAGGAGGAGGCCATTCAGCACTTCTCAGCAGCTCCACCATTCTAGATCATGGCTGATAATCAAACTCAGCGCTGCGGTTTTTAGCCTTTTCCCATGTGGGAACACTCCCTGTCTGTTCCCTAAACCCAGAGCAACAAACTAGCTACACATCCCGCTCTCCCCAAAACTTCCCAACCAACAGTCTGGAGACAAATTCCCAATTAACCCACTGGATTCCATCTCTGTAAAAGCCCTTCTCATTTCCCCACTGACACTGCATCCTCACTCAGTACTTTCAGTAGATCCGGTGCTGACTTTATTCACTTTCTGCATCAATTTCCCAATTCATTATTAATAATTGTGTTTTCAAACATTTCACTGTGACAAAGCACTGCCCGGGTCAATGAATCAGTTTTCACTGCTCGATGCAGCAACAAAGCTGGAAATATCAGCCCAGATCCTATCAAACTGCTGCTTTGTCTCCAGGTCTGATCAGTAATTTCTCTGCTTCCTTTTCTCTCTCTCTTCCAGTTAACTTGGTGGCGATTGTGATCCTGCCCCGAGGAAAGTGCGGTCTCTCCAAATGTATCAGTGTCTACCTGGTGGGAATGGCAGTGTCTGATCTCCTGGTCGTTATCACTGAACCCATTTGAACTGGATTGTTTTAATTTATTTCCCATATTCATTCCTGAGAATTACTCCTGTGTGTTCGCTCATTATCTTTCTGCTTTGTGCATCCACAGTTGTTTCTGTCTGGCTCACAGTCACTTTCACCTTTGATCGATTTGTGGTCATTTGTTGTGAGAAGCTGAAAACAAAATATTGCAGCGAGAAAACGGCGGCTGTGGTTGTGGGAACAGTGAGTGTGCTGGGCTGTTTAGAGTCTCTCCCCTGGTACTTTACACTGGAACAAGATTACATTATTGATAATGTTCCCATGGGTTGTGTTAATAAACTGAGCTTCTTTAATTCCCCCATATGGGGGGCATTTGAATTGTTTAACCTCATTTTAACCCCTTGTGTCCCGGTCTTTCTGATTTTGCTGCTCAATGTTCTGACTGTCAGACGGATTTTATTCTCCAGTAAAGTCCGCAGGGGATTCCGGCGCCACAGCAATGCAGAGAATCACAAGGACCCAGAGATGGAGAATCGCAGGAAATCAATTATTTTACTCTTCAGTACATCCAGCAGTTTTATCCTGTTATGGGTGACCCGGGTTGTGTTTACTGTTTATAGGCGAATTACAGATATTTATTATTATTCCTCCTGCACTGACCCTCTCTTTATCACAGAACAAACATCAAAGATGCTGCAGATTCTCAGTTCCTGCTCCAACACATGTATTTACATTGTGACCCAGACTAAATTCAGACAGGAACTGAAGAAGGGGGTGAAATACCCTCTCACTCACATTGTTAAATTAGTGAAATCCTGGAAAGAGCTGAAGGGTTTCAAACACTGGAAATAAATCCCATTCCCCCTCCTCCTCCCCCAGACCCCCAGCTCCACCTCCCACCCTCCACCCGCCTCTGTGATTATTTGACCGGCGCCATCTTTAGTCCTGGCAGCGAATGAACGTGCAGACCCTGATGGTTAACGGGAATAGGATACGTTTGCGCATGTGCCAGTACAGCGCCACCTAGTGGTTGCTATGCCAAAATACGCCGCCAGTGGACAAAGCTGCAAATCGCAGTGATTGTGTGGTGTGAGAGGGGGGCAGTAACTGCAGTGAGACAGGGACACCAGCAGATGGAGATGGTAAGAGTGGGCCAGTAGCTGCAGTAAGAAAGGGACACCAGCAGATGGAGATGGTGAGGGAGGGGCAGTAACTGCAGTGAGGCAGGGACACCAGCAGATGGAGATGGTGAGGGAGGGACAGTAACTGCAGTGAGGTAGGGACATCAGCAGATGGAGATGGTGAGCGGGGGACAGTAACTGCAGTGAGACAGGGACACCAGCAGATGGAGGTGGTGAGAGAGGGCAGTAACGGCAGTGAGGCAGGGAGACCAGCAGATGGAGGTGGTGAGAGGGGGACAGTAATTGAAGTGAGACAGGGACATCACAGATGGAGATGGTGAGCGGGGGACAGTAACTGCAGTGAGACAGGGACACCAGCAGATGGAGATGGTGAGAGGGGGACAGTAACTGCAGTGAGAGAGGGATACCAGCAGATGGAGATGGTGTGAGAGGGCAGTAACTGCAGTGAGACAGGGAGACCAGCAGATGGAGGTGGTGAGAGGGGAACAGTAACTACAGTGAGACAGGGACACCAGCAGATGGAGGTGGTGAGAGGGGGACAGTAACTGCAGTGAGACAGGGACACCAGCAGATGGAGGTGGTGAGAGGGGGACATTAACTGCAGTGAGAGAGGGATACCAGCAGATGGAGATGCTGTGCCATTGCTGATGGGAGATTATGTGTTACTGAGTTTGAAAGTTTCCAAAAGTTTGAGGAGGTTACTTTCTGTAAACTTGAGATGCTGAATGAAATAATTTCAATACAATTTGTGTTAAATGGCTATCTTCCTACTATGTAAACACTTGTAACATTAAACTGTTTGGAAACGTATTTTTAGTGATTAAAGATAATTTATGAATAAAACAAATGCATCAATTGAAACTCAAACAATCATTTACAAATAAAAACTCTCTGAACAAGTTGTGTTGAGTTCTTCATCACTAACGTTATGACATCTCTCTCTCTCTCTCTCACTTCTCTTTCTATGCTGGTATCTTCTGTCGCAATAACTCAGAGTAATTGAAGTTTTGATTCGATTGTCTTTTGAAAGTTAATTTTGAATCTGCTTTCAGAAACCTGTCAGTGAATTTCAGACCAGAATAACTCCCTGCATAATTGTTTCTCCCCTCTGCTAGTGTAAACAGTCTCTTCTCACGTCTCCAAACTGAGGGAAAGATTTTGAATACAATTAATTTCTCCAGGACAGCAACCGCAGAGGAGCTGAAACCTCCTGAATGTGGACAAACAATGAACATTAATCCCTCTGAATCCCCCAAGAGAGCAGAGGAAAGAAACAGTCAGGAAGCAAATGGAAACAAGTGTCACTTTATTACAGCAGCAAAAAACTTTTTGTCAGAATGTGGAGGTCGTTCTCACTGAGCTTTATATAAACTGGAGGTGACAAGTGGAAGATCTTTAATACAATTTGTGTTAAATGTCCATTTCCCAGCTTTGCAAACCCTTGTAACATTAAACTGGCAAATATTAAGAAGGTATTTTTAATTGATTACAGCCTAATGCATAAATACAGCAGCAGCAAAGAATGTGCAAAGTATCATTGAGAAATATAACTGGAAATATGGGTGAGAATTGTGTGAAATGTCACCAGTTGTTAAAGTTCTCTTGGCTGCATCATTAACCGGGCTCGAGTTTAGTTTGAAACACAGTGGAATTGAAAATCTGAATAAAAACTGCCTGCTTATACTGCAGTCAAACAGGCCTCTCCAGCAAAAACTGATTACCAGAATTTCAAGGTAACTGCAGTGAGACATTTGCAGTCATTTTCTGAACTTTCTGTTAACTGGAGATGAATAGTGGAAGACATTTAATACAATTAGTGTTAAAAGGCCATTATCCAAACCAGCCTCTCCAGGTTTTAAATGACAGCAGTTTTTCTGTTCTGTTAATGAGGTTTTTGGGGAGGGAGAGAGAGAGACAGACAGACAGGTTTCTGTCTGGAATGGTCCATTTGGGGTATGGCTGGAATATCCCTCTCTCCCCCATTCCCTGTTTACACAGAGACTCACCTTGGACTGTCCCATACCTATGAGGCGGTGTCCAGATGAAGGAAGCTGATAGCTGGTTGGGTGAGCTGTATTTGGGGTGGACTGTCTGTTTTCAGTGACAGGTTCTGGGATATATTAGGACAACATCAGCCTCCATTCTTCCTTTCCATGCGGCTGGTTTGTGAAGGTGAGTTTCTGTATCTCAGTCTCTGTTTTTCTGTGCCCAGATGAATTGCAAGCTGATTACAGTGTGTGTGTGTGTGTGAGAGAGAGAGAGAGAGAGAGTCCAGTCTGAATCCCCCGCTCTCTCTGTCCCAGTCCTGACCCTTGTCTCCAATTCCCACCCCAATCTCCCTCTCCAGGATCTTTTCCCCATGGAGGAGCTGATGGAGGCAAGGTGTTAGAGTCCAATGATGGAGCGCAGACAGTGTGGGATGGTGAGTATCACATCTTTATTGTCCCTCTCTGCCTTTCTCTCTCCTTTTGACTCAATCTCTCTCTTTCAATCTATTTTTCAATCTCTCTGTGTCTATTTCTCTCTGTTTCTCTCTCTGTTTCTCTATCTCTGTTCCTCAATCTCTCTCTCTCAGTTTATCGCTCTGTGTGTTTCTCTCTCTCTCTGTTTCTCTCTCTCTGTTCCTCAATCTCTCTCTCTCTCAATCTCTCTCTCTCTCAATCTCTCTCTCTCTCTCAGTTTCTCTCTCTGTGTGTTTCTCTCTCTTTCGATTCTCGCTCTCTGTTTCTCACTCTCAGCTTCTCTCTCTCTCTCTCTTTTTTTTCTCTCTTTCTCTCTGGTTCTTTCTCCCTCTGTGTTACTCCATCTCTCCCTCTCTCACTTTGTGTTTGTCTCTCTCTCTGTTTCTCTCTGAATGATTGTGTGTCTTTCTGTCTCAATGGATTTCTATGTCCTTCCCTCTCTCAATCTCTCTGTGATTCTCTGTGTGCCTTTCTCACTGGCTTTCTGTCTGTCTCTTTGCTGCCTGCAATCTCTTTGTGTCTCAGTTCTTTCCCTCCACTTTTTTCCCTCTTTTTCTGTGTCTCTTTCGGCCTTTTCTCTATTCCTCTGAATTTCTTTCTACTGTATTTCTGACTTTGTCTTTTCTCTATTTCTGACTTTCTGTCTTTTTCTGACTTTGTCTTTTCTGTATTTGTCTTTTTCTGACTTTGTCTTTTCTGTGTTTCTGACTTTCTGTCTTTTTCTGACTTTGTCTTTTCTCTATTTCTCTGAGTTTGTCTTTTCTGTATTTCTGACTTTGTCTTTTCTGTATTTCTGACTTTGTCTTTTCTGTGTTTCTGACTTTCTGTCTTTTTCTGACTTTGTCTTTTCTGTATTTCTCTGAGTTTGTCTTTTCTGTATTTCTGACTTTGTCTTTTCTCTATTTCTGACTTTGTCTTTTCTGTATTTCTCTGAGTTTGTCTTTTCTGTATTTCTCTGACGTTGTCTTTTCTGTATTTCTGACTTTGTCTTTTCTCTATTTCTCTGAGTTTGTCTTTTCTGTATTTCTCTGAGTTTGTCCTTTCTCTATTTCTCTGACTTTGTCTTTTCTGTATTTCTGACTTTGTCTTTTCTGTATTTCTGACTTTGTCTTTTCTCTATTTCGTTTGTCTTTTCTGTATTTCTCTGACTTTGTCTTTTCTGTATTTCTGAGTTTGTCTTTTCTGTATTTCTCTGAGTTTGTCTTTTCTGTATTTCTCTGAGTTTGTCTTTTCTGTATTTCTCTGACTTTGACTTTTCTGTATTTCTGACTTTGTCTTTTCTCTATTTCTGACTTTGTCTTTTCTCTATTTCTGACTTTGTCTTTTCTCTATTTCTGACTTTGTCTTTTGTCTATTTCTGAGTTTCTGTCTTTTTCTGACTTTGTCTTTTCTCCATTTCTGAGCTTCTGTCTTTTTCCGACTTTGTCTTTTCTCTATTTCCGACTTTGTCTTTTCTCTATTTCTGATTTTGTCTTTTCTCTATTTCTGAGTTTCTGTCTTTTGTCCATTTCTGAGTTTCTGTCTTTTTCTGACTTTGTCTTTTCTGTGTTTCTGACTTTCTGTCGTTTCTCTATTTCTGACTGTCTGTTTCTATCTTTTCTCTCATTCTTTTTCTCTCCCTTCTTTGTATTTTTCTTATTCTCTCTCCTTTCGCTCTTTCTTTCTCTATCTATCTTTTTGCCTATTCTTTATCTCTCTTTCTATCTTTTCTCTCTTGCTTTTTCGAACACCCACCCCGCAATTTCACCCCCCGGCAAATTGCCCCCCCCCCCGGGAATTTCCCCCCCGCAATTTCCCCCTCCGCAATTTCCCCCTGCAATTTCACCCCTCCCCCTGCCCGCCTGCAAAATTTCCTCCAACAGCAATTTATATCCACGATGTAAATTTTAGCCCCTGCAATATTTCCCCCCCACCCACCCCGGATAACATTCCCCTTTTGTACAGACCCCCACCCAATTTAAATAATCCTCATCTACAGACCCCTATCTGATATCTCAAGTTAACTGACCCCCATCTAATACCCTCACTATCAACAGACCCAGGAACAGACCCCATCTAATTATCCCCATCCCCCTGTTACAAGACAATCCATCTGGATACCCCCCCAGGACCGACTCCCATCTAGATAACCCCCCAGGACCAAGTCCCATCTAGATACCACCCCAGGAACAGACTCCCATCTAGATACCCCCCCCAGGACCGATTCCCATCTAGATACCCCCCCATGAACAGACTCCCATCTAGATACCCCCCCAGGAACAGACTCCCATCTAAATACCCCGCCAATAACAGACTCCCATCTGGGTACCCCCCCGGGGACAGACTCCCATCTAGATACCCCCCGGGGACAGACTCCCAACTAACTACCCCCCGGGGACAGACCCCCATCTAATTATACCCTTATAATACCATTGTTACAAATGCATTTCCGGGGACAGACCCCCATCTAAATACATCCCCGGGGACTGACCGCCATCTAAATACATCCCCGGGAACAGACCCCCATCTAAATACATCCCCGGGGACAGACCGCCATCTAAATACATCCCCAGGGACAGACCACCATCTAAATACATCCCCGGGGACAGACCCCCATCTAAATACATCCCCGGGGACAGACCCCGATCTAAATACATCCCCGGGGACAGAGCCCCATCCAGATACCCCACCCGGGGACATACCCCCATCTAATTATACCCTTATAATACCCCTGTTACATATAGCTGACTGGAACAGAACCCCATCTCAATACTAACCCCGGGGAGAGAGCCCCATCTAAATAAATCCCCGGGGACAGACCCCCAACTAAATAAAACCCCGGGGACAGACCCCTATTTAGATAGCCCACCCGGGGACAGACCCCCATCTAAATAAATCCCCGGGGACAGACCCCTATTTAGATAGCCCATCCGGGGACAGACCCCCAACTAAGTAAAACCCCGGGGACAGACCCCTATTTAGATAGCCCATCCGGGGACAGACCCCCAACTAAATAAAACCCCGGGGACAGACCCCTATTTAGATAGCCCATCCGGGGACAGACCCCCAACTAAGTAAAACCCCGGGGACAGACCCCCATCTAAATACAGACCCCCATCTAAATAAATCCCCGGGGACAGACCCCTATTTAGATAACCCACCCGGGGACAGACCCCCAACTAATTATACCCTTATGATACCCCTGTTACAAATACCTGACGGGAACAGACCCCCTTCTAAATACTAACCCCGGGGACAGAGCCCCATCTAAATACTAACCCCGGGGACAGACCCCCATCTAAATACCCCCCCCCCCCCACGGGGACAGACCCCTATTTAGATAGCCCACCCGGGGACAGACCCCAATCTAATTATACCCTTATAATACCCCTGTTACAAATGCCCCCCGGGAACAGAACCTCATCTAAATCCCCCCCGGGGACAGACCCCCATCTAAATACCATCTAAATATGCAGAGACAGAAAGAAGTGGAGGGGCAGAGATACAAAGTAAGATGTGTTCACAGAATAGAGAGTGGTGTCCCGGGACAGGTCGGAGAGAAATGCAGAGATAATCTTGCAGGAAAGGAGGAGCAGAGATGAAAAGATTCAGGGATTTGGAAGTGAGTGAGAGAAGAAATGGAGTGAGGGAGAGACAGATAAAGATACAGAGAGTCGCAGAAAGAGAGTGACAATGGAAACTTGTGAGACTCCGGAGAGAGGCAGAGATAGAAAGGATGTTGAGAGATACAGAGATAAGGATTTAAAGATGTGAAGAAACAGAGTTAGGAACAAAGAGGAAGGTGCAGGGAACAAGTTGCAGCAAGAGATGGAGAGAGGGAAATCTACGGGATTACATTGACTGTTCTGGAGCAGCGATTCCCAAACTATTCCCTTTGGAGCACCATCCAGCCCCCTCCCTTGTGGTAAAAAAAATCCACAGACCCCCGAAAACACAAAATCAAAATACTGCGGATGCTGGAAATCTGAAATAAAAACCGTGCTGGAAATACTGAGCATTTCCAGCACTTTGTTTTTCTATCAGCCCCGAAATCACACAGTCTTCTTTTCTGGATCTTGAAATTAATTTGACAATGACAAATATATTGTTATTATTACTTTCCCTCTCTCGTTAAAGCTCTTGTCTGTGAATTCCATGTGGCCAAAATATTCTCCCTCTGCATCATCACAGCTGCACCTTCCGAAAAGATTCTCCTTGGGAATAAGAGAAATAAAATTGATTCAAACAAAGCAAAGCATTTTTGCACAGAAATAAAACACAGCAAGAGCCCAGGACACTCTCTCAAACTCACTGACATAAAACAATCTTTCAGTGACTTACAAACACATCCCCCGACACAGAGCGAGAGACTGGGAAGTGTAGGTGTGTTTACCCTGTCATTTCCTGCTGTCTCTCTCTCCCTCTCTCTCTATTTCTCTGTGTCTCTCTGCATCTGTTTCTGCCTCATTGTAAAAGCACGCGAACACTGGTGACCCCCATCCCCTCTCCTGCAGAAGGATAGAGCGAGAAATCCACATTCCCATCCCTGAAAATCTGAATTCAAATGGTCCCCTGTGTTTCATTTCACTGTCAAATTCAGCCCACAGCCTAAAACACCAGCAATATTCGGGAATGAGAACAAGCCTTTACAAACCTTCACATTTCACCCATTTCATTGCTGATTCACAGAAGTATTTGACACTCAATGAATCAATTTTTAAAGTGGTCGTCACTGTTGCAACGTTGGAAATGCTGTCGGCCATTGATGAACAGCAAGATCCCACAAGCAGCAGTGTGCTGACAGCCGGCTACCCCTCTCTCTCCCTCTGATTCCCTCACTCTCCTGCATCTCTCTCCCTCCTGTTACTCTCATTCAGAGAGACAGATGGAGAGAGAGAGAGAAATTCACGTCACTGCCCAAAATACCAGCATTATTTGGGAATTATACCGGCTTCAAGCTCCGGACTTAAATTCCAAGCCTTCAGGAGAGCTTTACACACAATGAATTCACTTCTAAAATGCAGTCACTGTCACAATGCATGGAATTCTGCAGGCAAGCTGTGCACAGCAAGATCCCAGCAATGGTGACACTTCAAAATTCAGATTACCAAGATTTTGAGTGTGGATTTCTCTCTCTCTCTGTCTTTCTCCATCTTTCTCTGCCTTCCCTCCCTCATCCACACTCCGCCTGTCTCTCTCTCTCTCTCTGATTTACCTGCCACCTCCAGCTGTTTCTCTCTCTCCCTCTTTTTCTCTCCATCTGTTTCTGCCTCAGTGTTGTAATGTAAGAATTGATGCAGGGAATGTATGCACAGCAGGATCCCACAATGTGATCATAGCCAGATATCCTATCACAGTCCTCTGAAAATGCTGAACTCCATCTTTAAACTTCTAACCAGTCTTCATACAGCTTCACGTTCAGCTCTTGTAATTATTGGCCCTCAGGAGCAGTTGAGAATCAATGAACCAATTTTTAAAGTGGTCCTCACTGTTGCAATGCAGGAAACCTGTAGGCAATCTGTGCATAGCAAGATCCCAAAGGCAACAATATGCTAATATGCAGATAATCTGTTTTTAGTGACGTAAGTTTCGAGATCCCAGAGGGAGGGACATTCCTGTAGTTTGAAAATCTCAAACACCCCTCTCCCTGTCTTTCTCCTGCTCCCTCCCCCCTGCACCCCATGCACATCTGTTTCTTTTTCTCTCGATCTGGGATTTAATCTAGATTGAAACGTCCGCTGTAATGTTTCTGTCACCGTTTAAAATAACCACACATCACATTCGATTCATAGAGAGATACAGCACTAAAACAGTACCTTCGGCCCAACGCTTACCATCAGCCATCCATTTATGCTATTCCTACATTAATGCCATTTTTTCCCCCTCTCACATCCCCACCTTCCCTCAATTCTCCGACCACCTACCTACACGAGGGACAATTTTTATAATGGCCAATTTACCTATCAACCCGCAAATCTTTGGCATGTGGCAGGAAACCAGAGTACCCGGAGGAAACCCACACGGAGAACTTGCAAACTCCGCACAGGCAGTACCCAGAACCCAACCTGGGTTGCTTTAGCTGTGAGGCTGCGGTGCTAACCACTTAGTCTCTGCAGGAAAGTCCCTCCCTCTGCGATCCCGAAACTTACATCACTGAAAACACATTATCTGCATATTATCATATTGCTGCCTGTGGGATCTTGCTGTGCACACATTGTGGCACCTATTGATTAATGGTTAAAATAGAGAAAGTGCGGGGGAGAGAAAAGCAGAGGAAGATGGAGAGAAAATACAGAGAAATCCACAATCTGACCCTCAGGAAGCTGAATTTTAAAGTGTCCTCATTGCTGTGCAGGAATTGCTGCTGGGCACTAGATGCACAGCAAGATCCCACGAGCAGCAATGTGATAATAGCTAGATTTCAGTCCCCAGAAAGGGCGAAATGCCCTCTTTAAACTGGGAACAAGCTGCTGATTTTGTCTCACCATTTCAAATAACGACAAATCACATTGCTGTGTGTGGCATGTTTTTTATTTATTAAAGGTTTAATTGGAGAAGGAGAGTGTGAAACCGAGACAAAGAAGAGAAAGCATGGGGGGAGATAGAGACACAGGGAAAGAATGTGGAGACAGAGAGAAAGCTCAGACCTACAGTAAAATGAATTAAAATGGGCACCGTGCATCTTTTTTCACTGTTAGCTTCATAGCATTGAACAAAACAGCAGCAAACCTCACAGACAGGGCTGGAAGGAGCAAGGAGCAAATGGGACTCCCTCCTGGGGCTGCTCCTTGAACCCCAGCCTTTCAATCTGTATAAAACACCAGGAGCCCCAATCCAACATGAAATGGTTAACCCAGGGCCCCAGAGAGGAAATTAAACCTCAGGCTAATAAAAAGACACAACTCACGTGGGCACTTTGGGTGCAGCCTGTGGACAAGGCCTCAGTCCGTCCCCTCTGGAGGAAGCTCCTGTCCAAGGATTCCTCGTCCCAGACTTTCCCTCTTTTCATCTTCACCATGCAGGTTTCAGAAAGAAATTTCCTGAGGCAAGAGGGAGGGAGAGAAAATCGATGAAAAGGCATTGTTTAACAAAATAGCACAGCAAGAGCCCAGGAATTGCCCTCCGGTACACAGACACTCTCTCAGCAACACCCAAATACAATCAAATCACAGTTAATAAACCAGAGGATGAAAGGATTGTGACAGCAACCTCCACCTCTGTGTGTGTGTGTGTGTGTGTGTGTGTGTGTGTGTGTGTGTGTGTGTGTGTGTGTGTGTGTGTGTGTGTGTGTCTCTGTATCTCTCTCTCCCCTGTCTCTGTATCTCTCTCTGTTCCTGTCACATTCGTCCCCTATCTCTCTTTCTCTTTGTCCAAATCTGTTTTTGTCCCTCTATCTCATATGTAATGTTGACTGAAAATAGCTGTGAAATATTTCTGTCTCACTATTTAAAACAACAACAAATCACACAGCTGTGTGTGTTTTTAACTATTATAGGTTAGAAGAGAGAAACAGAGAGAGAAATCGAAACTCAGAACTTCAGTCAAATGAACTGAAATGAATCGGGAACATTTGACACTCAGTGAATCGATTGTTAAAGTGCTCGTCACTATTGCAATGTTGGAAACACTGCATGCCATTTGTGCACAGCAAGATCCCACAATTTCATTTCACCTTCAAATTCACAGCACTGCCCAAAACACCATCATTACTCGGGAATTATACCAGCTTCATGCTCAGGACTTTAATTCCAAGCCTTCAGATAATGCAAAGTTGCAGATAATCTGTTTTTAGTGCACAGAAAGATCCCAGCAATTGTGACACTTCAATATTCAGTGTACCAAGCTTTTGAGTGTGGATTTCTCTCTCTCTCTCTCTCTGTCTTTCTCCATCTTTCTCTGCATTCGCTCCCTCACACACACTCCGCCTGTTTCTCCCTCTCTCTCTCTCTGTTTGACCTGCCACCTCCAGCTGTTACTCTCTCTCCCTCTTTTTCTCTCCATCTGTTTCTGCCTCAGTGTTGGATGTAGGAATTGATGCAGAGAATGTATGCACAGCAGGATCCCACAATGTGATCATAGCCAGATATCCTATCACAGTCCTCAGAAAATGCTAAACTCCATCTTTAAACTGAGAACAAGTCTTTATCCAGCTTCACGTTCACCTCTTGTAATTATTATACAATTCTTGTAAAAACACAGAGAAATCCACATTCAGACGCTCAGGAAGCTGAATTTTAAAACTGTTGTCATGGACAAAATGCTGGAGGGCACTCGATGCACAGCAAGATCCCAAAAGCAGCAATGTGATAATAGCCAGATTTCAGTCCCCAGAAAGAGCGAATCCCTCTTTAAACTGGGAACAAGCTGTTGATTCTGTCTCACAATTTCAAATAACGACAAATCACATTGCTGTGTGTGTGGCATGTTTTTTATTTATTAAAGGTTTAAATCGAGAAGGCAAGTGTGAAACAGAGACAGAGAAGAGAAAGCATGGGAGGAGATAGAGACACAGGGAAAGAATGTGGAGACAGAGAGAAAGCTAACCTCAGAACTACAGTAAAATGAATTAAAATGGGCACCGTGCATCTTATTTCACTGTTAGTATCCTAGCATTGCCCAAAACACCAGCAAACCTCACAGACAGGGATGGAAGGAGCAAGTGGCAAATGGGACTCCCTCCTGGGGCTGCTCCTTTAACCCCAGGCTTTCAATCTGCATAAAACACCAGGAGCCCCAATCCAACATGAAATGGTTAACCCAGGGCCCCAGAGAGGAAATTAAACCTCAGGCGAATAAACAGACACAACTCACGTGGGCCCTTTAGGTGCAGCCTGTGGACAAGGCCTCAGTCCGTCCCCTCTGGAGGAAGCTCCTGTCCAAGGATTCCTCGTCCCAAACTTTCCCTCTTTTCACCTTCACTGTGCAGTTTTCAGAATGAAAATTCCTCAGGGGAAAGAAGGAGAAAAAAATTGGATTAAAATACAAAGCGAGGACATTTTTAAACAAAATTGCATAGCAAGAGGCCAGAGTTTCCTCTCTCAGTTACACAGACAATCAGCAATATTCAAATAAAATCAAATCACAGTTATAAACCAGATTGAGACAGAGAGAGCACACACACAGATGCACACACTGAATCAGACTGGGGAATGTGTCCACTCTCTCTAGAGAGAGAGTGAAAGGTGGGTTTTGTGATTGGAACTGAGATCTTCAAAGCCAGTTTATATCCTGACTGAGCTGTTTGCAAACTCCACCCCTTGAGCCTCTGACATGTTGGGCTGTCTCTCAATCTGCTGCCTCAGGGGCGGGAGAGGGTGCCTGTCCATTGATATGTTAATTCCAAGTCAGGACCATCCGGACTCTTCCAGTCCATTGATATGTTAATCCCAGCACAGCAATGCTTTCAGCCATCTCTTAGTTCATTTTAAACCTTTCATTCTTTCCCTGCAGTTTCAAAATATCAAACACTGATCCAACCCTCCCGCCTCAAACCCTCACACTAAACCCACAAAAAAGACAGAGGCGCAAGGGAAGAGCCAACTGTGTAACAGCCCCACAATCAAATTTCTCTGCAGCACCTGTGGAAGAGCTTGTCACTCTAGAATTGGCCTTTATAGACCCTCCAGGCGCTGCTTCACAAACCACTGACCACCTCCAGGCACTTACCCATTGTCTCTCGAGATAAGGAGGCCAAAGAAGAAACCCACAATACAGTACTGGGCAGATAATGGGGATTGTTACTGAGGTTGTGTTTGGGGATTTTTACTGACATCAGTGTGGATTTTAAAGTGTGTCTCCCCTTCAATCACATCGAAAGTCTCTCAGTGTTGTTGTTGTGTGTTGACAGCTTTTCCAGTGTCCAGTCCCTTTCAACTTTTAATAAAATCTGTGGAACACAAATAAATGTAAAGTTTCTCCTACAAGCTGTTTTGTCCTCCCTCTTTCACTGTCTTTCTCTGTCACTGCCCTATCTCTCTCTCTGTCTCTCTCAGGACTGGGCAGACACTGGGGATTGTTACTGAGGTTCTGTTGGTCATTTTTACTGACATCAGTGTGGATTGTAAAATCTGTCTGTGTGTGTGTGTGTCTGTGTGTGTGTCTGTGTGTGTCCCTTTATGTATGTGCCTGGATGTGTGTGTGTGAGAGAGAGAATATCAGGGTCACCTCGCTACATCTCTATCTCTCCTTCACTCTCTGTTTCTCCTTCTCTCTCCCTCTCTCAATCCGCCTCTCTCATAGAAACATAGATAATAGGAGCAGGAGCAGGCCATTCGGCCCTTTGGGCCTGCTCCGTCATTCAATAAAGATCATGACCGATGGTCTAATTCAGTACCCTGTTCCCACTTTCTCCCCATACCCCTTGATCCCTTTGACATTAAGAAATATACCTCTCTCCTCCATGAATATATTTAATGACTTGGCCCCCACTGCCTTCTGCGGTAGAGAATTCCACAGGTTCACCACCCTCTACCCCATCCATCTCTCCCCCTCTATCTCCATCTCCACCCTCTATCTCCGTCTCCCCCTCTATCTCCCTCTCCCCCTCTATCTCCCAATCCCCCTCTATCTCCCTCTCCCCCTCTATCTCCCTCTCCCCCTCTATCTTCCAATCCCCCTCTATCTCCCTCTCCCGCTCACCTTCCCTCTCCCCCCTCTATCTCCCTCTCCCCCTCTATCTCCCAATCCCCCTCTATCTCCCTCTCCCGGTCTCTCTCCCTCACCCCTCCCTCTATCTCCCTCACCCCCGCTCTATCTCCCTCTGCCCCTCTTTCTCCCTCTGCCCCTCTGTCTCCCTCTGCCCCGCTATCTCACTCTTCCCCTCTATCTCACTCTTCCCGTCTATCTCACTCTCTCCCCTATCTGTCTCTGCCCCTCTCTCTCCCTCTTCCCCCTCTCTCTCCCTCTCCCCCCTCTATCTCCCTCTCCCCGCTCTATCTCCCTCTCCCCCCTCTATCTCCCTCTCCCCCATCTATCTTCCGCTCCCCCTCTATCTCCCTCTCCCCCTCTATCTCACTCTCCCCCTCTAACTATCTCTCGCCCTCTACCTCCCTCTCCCCCCTCCATCTCCCTCTCCCCCCTCGATCTCCCTCTCCCCCTCTATCTCCCTCTCCCCCCTCTATCTCCCTCTCCCCATATATCTGCCGCTCCCCCTATATCTCCCTCTCCCCCTCTATCTCACTCTCCCCCGCTAACTGTCTCTCGCCCTCTATCTCACTCTCTCCCTCTATCTGTCTCTCCCCCTCTATCTGTCTCTTGCCCTCTATCTCACTCTCTCCATCTATCTGTCTCTCGCCCTCTATCGCCCTCTCTCCCCCTCCCGCTCTCTCTCCCTCTCCCCCTCTATCTCCCTCTCCTCCCTCTATCTCTCACATCCCTTCGATCTCACACATCCCCTCGATCTCACTCTTCCCCTCGATCTCACTCTCCCAATCTATCTCACTCTCTCCCTCTATCTCACTCTCTCCCTCTATCTCACTCTCTCCCCTCTATCTCCCTCTCCCCTCTACCTCCCTCTCCCCCTCTATCTCCCTCTCCCCCATCTCTCTCTCCCCTATATCTTCCTCTCCCCTCTATCTCCCTCTCCCCCCCTATCTCGCACATCCCCTCGATCTCACGCTTCCCCTCGATCTCACTCTCTCCCTCTATCTCACTCCCTCCCTCTAACTCCTTCTCCCCCTCTATCTCCCTCCCCCCCTCTATCTCCCTCTTCCCCTCTATCTCACAAACCCCCTTGATCTCACACCCCCCCCGCTATCTCACTCTCCCCCTCTATCTCACTCTCCCTCTCTAACTCACTCTCCCCCTCTATCTGACTCTCCCCCTCTATCTCACTCTCCCCCTCTATCTCCCTCTGCCCTCTATCTGCCTCTCCCCCTCTATCTGCCTCTCCCCCTCTATCTCACTCTCCCCCTGATCTCTTACACCCCCTCTATCTCACTCTCCCCCTCTATCTCACTCTCCCTCTAACTCTGTCTCTCTCACTGCCTCTCTCTCTACCTCTTCGTGTCTCTCTCTCTCTGTTTCGCTCTCTCTTTGTGTCTCTCTGTCTGTTGCTCTCAATCTGTCTCTCCTTTCCCTCTCTGTCCATGACACTGTTTGTGTCTCTCTCACACCATTTCTCTCTCTCTGCCTCTGTCTCTCTGCCTCTCCCCGTCTCTCTCTCTCTCTCTCTGTCTCAGTTTCCCCAATCTCTCACCATAGGACAGTCCCGTCATCCCGGGAACAAGTCTGGTGAACCTTCATTGCACTCCCTCTCTGGCAATAATATCCTTCCTAAAGTAAGGGGACCAAAACTGCACACAGTACTCCAGGTGCGGTCTAACCAAGGTTCTATGTGATTGAAGCAAGACTTCACTACTCCTGTACTCAAATCCTCTTGTGATAAAGACTAACATCCCATTAGCCTTCTGAATTGCATTCTGCACCTGCATGTTAGTTTTCAGTGACTTATTGACGGGGACACCCAGGTCGCTTTGTACATCTGCGCTTTCTAATCTCTTACCATTTAATAAATACTGAATTCCACCACCCCGAGTGTGATCAGATACTCTGTCCATTCGTAAACCATTTCCTGTCCCTCCAACAGCTTGTGCCACTGCCCTATTTATCGGTGTATTTTCCCCTTCTGATGATTTTGAATTTGTTCGTGGCTTTTCTCCTACTGAAGTTGTTGTATTTGTTCGGTTTTTTTAGTCCTCGGGAAGCTGTTCTTTTCCTGTTGAAATTGTTCCATTTGTTGGTGTTTTTTTTCTCCTGTTGAGGTTGTTGCATGTGTTGGTGCTTTTTCTCCTGTTGAGGTTGTTGTTGCATTTGTTGGTTTTCTTCTCCTGTTGAGGTTGTTGTTGCATTTGTTGGTGTTTTTTTCTCCTGTTGAGGTTGTTGTTGCATTTGTTGCTGGGTTTTTTTCTCATGTTGAGGTTGTTGCGGAATTGATTTGAAAAACACGTTTGCCAACACTTTTCGGGATGAGAAGCTACATTCAACTGAACCCCAGGACCCGTTTCTTTGTCATGTTTAAAGCACTAACCTTGCATTAGTGAGCAGTCAGTCTCTGAAATAAATGTCCCAGTGCTGCTGTAACATAAAATGCCCACCGTGAACAAACCTAAAATGTCTGACTGATGTTCTGAGAGAGGAGGGAACGAGAGACAGACAGACAGAAAGATCTGTAACCTCATGGCCCGGCATATCCCCCACTCTACCATTACCATCAAGCCAGGAGACCAACCCCGGTTCAGTGAAGTGTGCAGGAGGGCATGCCAGGAGCAGCACCAGGCATACCTCAAAATGAGGTGTCAACCTGGTGAAGCTACAACCCAGGACTATCTGCGTGCCAAACTGCGTAAGCAGCATGCGATAGACAGAGCTAAGCGATCCCATAACCAACGGATTAGATCTAAGCTCTGCAATCCTGCCACATCCAGAGAAAAGGAGTGATCAGCATGAAGAGACTGCTGGAGATTTATGTTCTTGGTAATCTCTCCCTCTCTATCTCTCCTTCCTCTGTCTTTTACTCTCTCAAGCCCTGTCTCACCTCTCTGTTCCTCTTTATCCATGTGTTACGAACACTGGACTTTGTCTTTCTCCCATCTTCACTCTTCATCTCTACTTCTCCCTCTGTTACCCTTTGAATCCCAGTCTCTCCCTCTCCATTACCCTCTGAATCCCAGTCTCTCCCTCTCCGTTACCCTCTGAATCCCAGTCTCTCCCTCTCTGTTACCCTCTGAATCCCAGTCTCTCCCTCTCTGTTACCCTCTGAATCCCAGTCTCTCCCTCTCTGTTACCCTCTGATTCCCAGTCTCTCCCTCTCCGTCACCCTCTGAATCCCATTCTCTCCCTCTCTGTTACCCTCTGAATCCCAGTCTCTCCCTCTCTGTTACCCTCTGAATCCCAGTCTCTCCCTCTCTCCCTTTCTATCTCTGTCTCTTCATCTGTCTTTCCCTCTCTGTCTCTCCCTCTCTCTCCTTCTCTCTCTACCTCTCTCTCTGTCTCTCTCTCTGTCCCACCATCTGTCTTCCCCCCCCCTCTCACTCCCTCTCTCTCCTTCTATCTCTGTCTCTGTCTCTCTGACTGTCCCTCTGTCTGTCTTTCCCTCTCTGTCACTCCCTCAGTCTCCTATCTCTGTCTCTCTCTCTCTATCCCTCCATCTGTCCTTCCTTCCCTGCAACTCCATTACTCTCCCTGTCTCTCTCTGTCTGTCCCTCCATCTGTCTTTCCCTCTCTGTCTCTCCACACTCTCCTTCCATCGCTGCCTCTCTCTCTGTCTCTCCAACTGCCTATCCCTCTCTGTCTCTCCCACACTCTCCTTCTCTCTCTGTCTCTGCATCTCTATATCCCTCCATCTGTCCTTCCCTCCCTGTCACTCCATCTCTCTCCTTCTCTCTGTTTCTCACTCTGTCCCTCCATCTGTCTTCCCCTCTCTGACACTCCGTCTCTCTCCTTCTCTCTCTGTCTCTGCCACTCTCTCTGTCTCTCTCTCTGTCCCTCCATCTGTCGTCCCCCCCGTCACACCCACTCGCTCCTTCTATCTCTGTCTCTGCCACGCTCTCTGCCACTCTCTCTGTCCCTCCATCTGTCTTTCCCTCTCTGTTACTCCCTCTCTCTCCAACTATCTCTGTCTCTGCCACTCTCTCTGTCTCTCTCTCTGTCCCTTCATCTGTCTTTCCCTCTCTGTCACTCCTCCTCTCTCCTTCGATCTCTGTCTCCCTCTCTCTATACCTCCATCTTTCCTTCCCTCCCTGTCACTCCATCTCTCTCCTTCTCTCTGTGTCTCTCACTTTTTCCGTCCGTCTCGCTTTCCCGACCTAACAGTCCCTCTCTTTCCTTCTCTCTCTGTCTCTGCCTCTCTCTCTGTCTCTCTCTCTGTCCCTCCATCTGTCTTTTCCTCTCTGTCTCTCCGTCTCACTCCTTCTATCTCTGTCACTCCCGCTCTCTCTCTCAGTCTCTCTCTCTGTCCCTCCATCTGTCTTTCCTTCTCTGTCTCTCCCTCTCTCTCCTTCTATCTCTGCCTCTCCATCTGTCTTTCCCTCTCTGTCTCTCCTTCTCTCTCTGCCTCTCTCTCTGTCCTTCTCTCTGTTCCTCCATCTGTCTTTCACTCTCTGTCACTCCCTCTCGCTCCTTCTATCTCTGCCTCTGTCTCTCTGTCTGTCCCTCCATCTGCATTTCCCTCTCTGTCACTCCCTCGCTCTCCTATCTCTGTCTCTCTCTCTCTATACTCCATCTGTCCTTCCCTCCCTGGAACTCCATCTCTCTCCCTGTCTCTCTCTGTCTGTCCCTCCATCTGTCTTTCCCTCTCTGTCTCTCCCTCAGTCTCCTTCTCTCTCTGTCTCTCTCTCTGTCCCTCCATCTGTCTTTCCCTCTCTCTCCTTCTATCTCTGTCTCTCTCTCTGTCTCTCCATCTGTCTTTCCCCCCTGTCTCTCCCTCTTTCACCTTCTCTTTCTGTCTCTGCCTCTCTCTCTGCCTCTCTCTCTGTCCCGCCATCTGTCTTTCCCTCTGTGTCTCTCCCTCTCTCTCCTTCTATCTCTGTCTCTCTCTCTGTCTCTCCATCTGTCTTTCCCTCCCTGTCTCTCCCTCTCTCTCCTTCTATCTCTGTCTCTCTCTCTCTGTCTTTCCATATGTCTTTCCCTTCCTGTCACTCCCTCTCTCTCCTTCTATCTCTGCCTCTCTCTCTCTGTCTCTCCAACTGCCTTTCCCTCTCTGTCTCACCCACACTCTCCTTCTCTCTTCTCTCTGCCTCTCTCTCTGCCTCTCTCTCTCTGTCTCTCCATCTGTCTTTACCTCTCTGTCTCTCCCTCTCTCTCCATCTATCTCTGTCTCTCTCTCTCTGTCTTTCCATATGTCTTTCCCTTCCTGTCACTCCCTCTCTCTCCTTCCATCTCTGCCTCTTTCTCTCTCTGTCTCTCCAACTGCCTTTCCCTCTCTGTCTCACCCACACTCTCCTTCTCTCTTCTCTCTGCCTCTCTCTCTGCCTCTCTCTCTGTCTCTCTCTCTGTCTCTCTGTCTCTCTCTCTCTCTGTCCCTCCATCTGCCTTTCCCTCCCAGTCACTCCTTCTCTCTCCTTCTATCTCTGTTTCTCTCTCTGTCCCTCCATCTGTCTTTCCCTCTCTGTTGCTCCCTCTCTCTCCTTCTATCTCTGTCTCTCTCTCCGTTCCACCATTTGTCTTTCCCTCTCTGTCACTCCCACTTTCCTTCTCTCTGTCTCTCCCTCTCCCTCCCATCGATCTCACTGTTCCCCTCGATCTCACTCTCTCCCTCTATCTCACTCTCTCCCTCTGCCTTCCTCTCCCCCTGTATCTCACACACCCCCTCTATCTCACACACCCCCTCTATCTCACTCTACCCCTATATCTCACTCTCCCCCTCCATCTCACTCTCCTCCTCGATCTGCCTCTCCCCCTCTATCTCACTCTCCCCCTCTATCTCACTCTTCCCCTCTATCTCACACTCCCCCTCTATCTCATACACCCCCTCTATCTCACTCTCCCCCTGTATCTCACTCTCCCTCTCTCTCTGTCTCTCTCACTGCCTCTCTCTCTACCTCTTCCTGTCTCTCTCTCTCTGTTTCTCTCTCTCTTTGTGTCTCTCTGTCTGTTGCTCTCTCTCTGCCTCTCCTCTCTCTCTGTCCATCACTCTGTTTGAGTCTCTCTCACACCATTTCTCTCTCTCTGCCTCTGTCTCTCTGCCTCTCCCTGTCTCTATCTCTCTCTGTCTCTCAGTTTCCCCAATCTCTCACCATAGGACAGTCCCGTCATCCCGGGAACAAGTCTGGTGAACCTTCATTGCACTCCCTCTCTGGCAATAATATCCTTCCTAAGGTAAGCGGACCAAAACTGCACACAGTACTCCAGGTGAGGTCTAACCAAGGTTCTATGTGATTGAAGCAAGACTTCACTACTCCTGTACTCAAATCCTCTTGTGATAAAGACTAACATCCCATTATCCTTCTGAATTGCATTCTGCACCTGCATGTTAGTTTTCAGTGACTTATTGACGGGGACACCCAGGTCGCTTTGTACATCTACGCTTTCTAATCTCTTACCATTTAATAAATACTCAATTCCACCATCCCGGGTGTGATCAAATACTCTGTCCATTCGTAAACCATTTCCTGTCCCTCCAACAGCTTGTGCCACTGCCCTATTTATGGGTGTGTTTTCCCCTTCTGATGATGTTGAATTTGTTAGTGGCTTTTCTCCTACTGAAGTTGTTGTATTTGTTAGGATTTTTTAGTCCTCGGGAAGCTGTTCTTTTCCTGTTGAAATTGTTGCATTTGTTGGTGTTTTTTTTCTCCTGTTGAGGTTGTTGTTGCATTTGTTGGTGTTTTTCTCCTGCTGAGGTTGTTGCATTTGTTGGTGTTTTTTCTCCTGCTGAGGTTGTTGTTGCATTTGTTGGTGTTTTTTCTCCTGTTCAAGTTGTTGTCGCATTTGTTGGTGTTTCTGTCTCTTGTTGAAGTTGTTGTTGCATTTGTTGGTGTTTTTCCTCCTGTTGAGGTTGTTGCGGAATTCATTTGAAAAACACGTTTGCTAACACTTTTCGGGATGAGAAGCTACATTCAACTGAACCCCAGGACCCGTTTCTCTGTCACGTTTAAAGCACTAACCTTGCATTAGTGAGGAGTCAGTCTCTGAAATAAATGTCCCAGTGCTGCTGTAACATAAAATGGCCACCGTGAACAAACCTAAAATGGCTGACTGATATTCTGAGAGAGGAGGGAAAGAGAGACAGACAGACAGACAGAAAGAAAGACAATCTGTAACCTCATGGCACGGCATATCCCCCACTCTACCATTACCATCAAGCCAGGAAACCAACCCCGGTTCATTGAAGTGTGTAGGAGGGCATGCCAGGAGCAGCACCAGGCATACCTCAAAATGAGGTGTCAACCTGGTGAAGCTACAACCCAGGACTATCTGCGTGCCAAACTGCGTAAGCAGCATGCGATAGACAGAGCTAAGCGATCCCATAACCAACGGATCAGATCTAAGCTCTGCAATCCTGCCACATCCAGAGAAAAGGAGTGATCAGCATGAAGAGACTGCTGGAGATTTATGTTCCTGGTAATCTCTCCCTCTCCATCTCTCCTTCCTCTGTCTTTTACTCTCTCAAGCCCTGTCTCACCTCTCTGTTCCTCTTTATCCATGTGTTACGAACACTGGACTTTGTCTTTCCCCCATCTTCACTCTTCATCTCTACTTCTCCCTCTGTTACCCTCTGAATCCCAGTCTCTCCCTCTCCATTACCCTCTGAATCCCAGTCTCTCCCTCTCCGTTACCCTCTGAATCCCAGTCTCTCCCTCTCTGTTACCCTCTGAATCCCAGTCTCTCCCTCTCTGTTACCCTCTGAATCCCAGTCTCTCCCTCTCTGTTACCCTCTGAATCCCAGTCTCTCCCTCTCCGTCACCCTCTGAATCCCATTCTCTCCCTCTCTGTTACCCTCTGAATCCCAGTCTCTCCCTCTCTGTTACCCTCTGAATCCCAGTCTCTCCCTCTCTCCCTTTCTATCTCTGTCTCTTCATCTGTCTTTCCCTCTCTGTCTCTCCCTCTCTCTCCTTCTCTCTCTGCCTCTCTCTCTGTCTCTCTCTCTGTCCCACCATCTGTCTTTCCCCCCTCTCACTCCCTCTCTCTCCTTCTATCTCTGTCTCTGTCTCTCTGACTGTCCCTCTGTCTGTCTTTCCCTCTCTGTCACTCCCTCAGTCTCCTATCTCTGTCTCTCTCTCTCTATCCCTCCATCTGTCCTTCCTTCCCTGCAACTCCATTACTCTCCCTGTCTCTCTCTGTCTGTCCCTCCATCTGTCTTTCCCTCTCTGTCTCTCCACACTCTCCTTCTATCTCTGTCTCTCTCGCTCTCAGTCTTTCCATCTGTCTTTCCCTCCCTGTCACTCCCTCTCTCTCCTTCCATCGCTGCCTCTCTCTCTGTCTCTCCAACTGCCTATCCCTCTCTGTCTCTCCCACACTCTCCTTCTCTCTCTGTCTCTGCATCTCTATATCCCTCCATCTGTCCTTCCCTCCCTGTCACTCCATCTCTCTCCTTCTCTCTGTTTCTCACTCTGTCCCTCCATCTGTCTTCCCCTCTCTGACACTCCGTCTCTCTCCTTCTCTCTCTGTCTCTGCCACTCTCTCTGTCTCTCTCTCTGTCCCTCCATCTGTCGTCCCCCCCGTCACACCCACTCGCTCCTTCTATCTCTGTCTCTGCCACGCTCTCTGCCACTCTCTCTGTCCCTCCATCTGTCTTTCCCTCTCTGTTACTCCCTCTCTCTCCAACTATCTCTGTCTCTGCCACTCTCTCTGTCTCTCTCTCTGTCCCTTCATCTGTCTTTCCCTCTCTGTCACTTCTCCTCTCTCCTTCGATATCTGTCTCCCTCTCTCTATACCTCCATCTTTCCTTCCCTCCCTGTCACTCCATCTCATCGTACCTACATCTACCCTGTCTATCTGTCATGTTACCCCAGGGTCTCCACACAGCCTGTGTCCCCGTCCCCCTGCTTCTAAAGTGTCTCAGGGTCTCCCGGCACTTTCTATCTCTCTGCTTCTGTCTCTATCCCTCACTATCTCTCTGTTCTCTCTCCATTTCTATCTCTCCCTATCTCTCTGTTACTCCACCTCTGTTCCTCTCTCTCTGTCTATCACTCTCTCCCACCATGTTGGTTATCATTGGGGGTCGAGTTAAATCAGAGACATAATAAACACTTCACCTGTCTGCCCCAGAATAAATAGCAACTTTTGTGGATATTTTATGTCTGTATTCAGACATGATCACAGTGATGTAGACAGCAAAATATATTATATGATGGGATGCTGCAAATCGATTTACACTCGTACTGTCGGAAAAACAACTTAAAAAGAATTATTCACATGTTCAGTCCAACTTAACGACAGATTTGACCCGATAAGGTAATAAATGCCAAAAGTCTTGAGTTTTTTGGAGTACGTTAAGCTTTACTCTGTCTGGCTTTCAGAAATTAAACATTACACATGCACTGCAAGATTAAAGATTATACATAGGTGAGGCTACATAGAATTTTGGAAGGACTAACAAGGCTAGGGAATATCCAATGAATGGTAGGACCATAGGAAGTACCGAGTGTAAGAGGGATCTTGGTGTACTTGTCCATATATCACTGAAGGCTGCAGCGCAGGTAGACAAGGTGGTTAGGAAGGTATATAGGATACTTGCCTTTATTAGTTGAGGCATAGAATATATGAACAGGGAGGTTATGATGGAGCTATATAAAAGACTGGTTAGGCCACAGCTGGAGTACTGTGTACAGTTCTGGGCACCACACTATAGGAAGGATGTGATTGCACTGAAGAGGATGCAGAGGAAATTCACCAGGATGTTGCCTGGGCTGGAGCATTTCAGCTATGAAGAGAGACTGAAAAGGCTGGAGTTGTTTTCCTTAGAGCAGAGAAGGCTGAGGGGGACCTGATTGAGGTATACAAAATTATGAGGGGCATTGATAGGTTAGATAGGAATAAACTTTTTCACTTAGCGGAGGGGTCAATAACCAGGGGGCAGAGATTGAAGGCAAGCGGCAGGAGGTTTAGAGGGGATTTGAGGAAAAGATTTTTCATGCAGAGGGTGTTTGGAATCTGGAACTCTCTGCCTGAAGAGGTGGTAGAGGCAGGAACACTCACAACATTTAAGAAGTATATAGATGAGCACTTGAAATGCCGTAGCATACAAGGCTACGGGCCAAGTGCAGTAAAATGGGACTAGAATAGGTCGGTGCTTGATGGTGGACACAGACACGATGGGCCGAATGGCCTGTTTCTGTGCTGTATAACTCTATGACTCTAACTGTCGTCATAGAATTCAGCTGAAAATTGATCAGTTACATTGTTATTTCAGTTATTTCAGTCCATATTTACAGTACACATGGTACCTTACTGTTGTAATAAAGTCAAATAGTATCTATTCATCCCACTGGGGCAAAATGTCACTGGCTCAACATTCTCACCAAATACTAAAGCATACCACAATGCAAGACTCTCATATTCAACACAAGTTTCCTTTTCTGATTCTCGCTGGTCTGTTCTGATTCTCTGAGGGATTACTGATGCTTATCCTCCACATGAGCAGTCGTCCTAATCCCGTGTGCCTGTCCTGCTCCCAAACCCGGCATCCACTTACATTAAGGCAAGTGATACAGGAGCGTCTCAGTGACTGAGGCAGGTGAGTCTTGAGGCTGAGCCGGGGACAGTGAGTGACACGGGTTAATCCGACACTCGAGGGACAGTTTAAACTGAACTGTACTCTGTATCTAACCTTTGCTGTACATTCTCTGAGATTGTTTGATGGAGCAGTGCAGACGAGGAGAGTTATTCCTTACCCATTTTAAATATAGAGAATTGAATATCCAAGAGATTGTTTTAAGTGTGATGATGGTTTCTGCCTCTACCATCCTTCAGAGTCAGAGAGAGATACAGCACTTATACAGGCCCTTCGGCCCGCCCAGTCTGTGCCGGCCATCAACCACCCATTTTATACTAATCCTTTCAGGCAGTGAGTTCCAGACACCCACCAGCCACTGGGTGAAGGAACTATTGATGTGTTTCGTTCTGTTAAGTTTGATGTCAATGTTTCCCCAGGATGTTGACTCTGGGTGATTCAGCGATGGGATAATGCTTTGAATGCCCAGAGGAGGTGGTTGGATTCTCTCTTGTTGCTGATGGTCATTGCCTGGCACTTGTGTGACATGAATGTTACTTTCCACTGGTCTGCCCAAGCCTGAATGTTGTCCGGGTCTTGGTGCATGTGGCTGTGGATTGCTTTATTATCTAAGGCAAAATACTGTGGATGCAGGAAATCTGGAAAGCATCGAGCTGAATCACTAACTCTGTTTTGCTCTCCGCAGATGCTGCTTGACCTGCTCAGTATTTCCTCCTGGGATCTCGGCTGAAGATGGTTGAGCCTCGGACACTACCCTGAGGAACTCCTGCAGTGATGTCCTGGGACTGAGATGATTGACCTCCAACAACCACAACCATCTTCCTTTGTGCTCGGTCTGTATCCAACCAGCTGATTCCCACTGACTTCAGTTTTACTCGGGCTCCTCGATGTCACACTCGGTCAAACGCTGCCATGATGTTAAGGTCAGTCTCTCTTCCCAGTAGCAGACAGGAGTGAATCATTCCCTTTGACCCATTGTAAACTGAACAAGCTGTGCTTCTTCACAGCATGATACAGGACTGTACACGACCGATTAATGTAGCCCATCAAACACTCCCAGAGCAGGTTCAGCACAGCTTAGGAATAGAGTATAGTTCCTTCAACATTCTCTATCTGTCTTCCTCTCTCTGTCTCTCCCTCCTGCTATCTCTGACACGAGGAGAGAAACAGAGGGAGAGAGGGTTAGATCTGCAGACAGAGGGAGTGCTGTGGAGAGGGACAGGGTTGGAGAGAGAGAGAGAGATTGCTGGGTCGATTGAAAGGGAGAATATAAGATAAATTAATTTGATGTAATCCTTCACTGCTGTGTGCACAAACATTGAAGAGATAGGTATGGAGACAGAAACATCGGGAGAGATCTCTGTCTCTCTGGCTGTCTCTCCATCTGTCTTTCCCTCTCTGTCTCTCCCAATCTCTCCTTCTCTCCCTGTCTCTCTCTCTGTCCCTCCATCTGACTTTCCCTCTCTGTCCCTCCATCTGTCTTCCCTCCCTGTCAATCCCTCTCTCTCCTTACATCTCTGCCTCTCTCTCACTCTCTCTCTCTGTCCCTCCATCTGTATTTCCCTCCCTGTCAATCCCTCTCTCCCCTTCTATCTCTGCCTCTCTCTCTGTCTCTCTCTCTCTCTCTCGGTCTCTCTCTCTGTCCCTCCATCTGTCTTTCCCTGTCTGTTTCTCCCTTTCTCTCCTTCCGTCTCTGCCTCTCTCTCTCTCTCTCTGTCCCTCCATCTGTCTTTTCCTCTCTGTCTCTCACTCTCTCTCCTTGTCTCTCTGTCTGTCTCTCTCTGTCTCTCCATCTATCTTCCCCACCCCCTGTCACACCCTCTCTCTCCTTCTTTCTCTATCTCTGCCTCTCTCTCTGTCTCTCTCTATGTCCCAACATCTGTCTTTCCCTGCCCTGTCACTCCATCTCTCTCCTTCTCTCTCTGTCTCTCACTTTGTCCCTCCATCTGTCTTTCCCTTCCTGACACTCCCTCTCACTACTTCTATCTCTGTCTCTGCCACTCTCTCTGTCTCTCTCTCTTGTCCCTCCATCAGTCTTTCCCTCTCTGTCTCTCCGTCTCTCTCCTTCTCTCTCTGTCTCGCTCTCTCTATCGCTCCATCTGTAATTCCCTCCCTGTCACTCCGTCTGTCTCCTTCTCTCTCTGTCTCTCACTTTGTCCCTCCATCTGTCTTTCCCTTCCTGACACTCCCTCTCACTACTTCTATCTCTGTCTCTGCCACTCTCTCTGTCTCTCTCTCTTGTCCCTCCATCAGTCTTCCCCTCTCTGTCTCTCCGTCTCTCTCCTTCTCTCTCTGTCTCGCTCTCTGTCCCTCCATCAGTATTTCCCTCCCTGTCACTCCCTCTCTCTCCTTCTATCTCTGTCTTTCTCTCTGTCTCTCCATCTGTATTTCCCTCCCTGTCACTCCCTCTCTCTCCTTCCATCTCTGCCTCTCTCTCTCTCTGTCCCTCCATCTGTCCTTCCCTCCCTGTCACTCCATTTCTCTCCCTGTCTCTCTCTCTGTCCCTCCATCTGTCTTTCCCTCTCTGTCCCTCCATCTGTCTTCCCTCCCTGTCAATCCCTCTCTCTCCTTACATCTCTGCCTCTCTCTCACTCTCTCTCTCTGTCCCTCCATCTGTATTTCCCTCCCTGCCAATCCCTCTCTCCCCTTCTATCTCTGCCTCTCTCTCTGTCTCTCTCTCTCTCTCGGTCTCTCTCTCTGTCCCTCCATCTGTCTTTCCCTGTCTGTTTCTCCCTTTCTCTCCTTCCATCTCTGCCTCTCTCTCTCTCTGTCCCTCCATCTGTCTTTTCCTCTCTGTCTCTCACTCTCTCTCCTTGTCTCTCTGTCTGTCTCTCTCTGTCTCTCCATCTATCTTCCCCACCCCCTGTCACACCCTCTCTCTCCTTCTTTCTCTATCTCTGCCTCTCTCTCTGTCTCTCTCTATGTCCCACCATCTGTCTTTCCCTGCCCTGTCACTCCATCTCTCTCCTTCTCTCTCTGTCTCTCACTTTGTCCCTCCATCTGTCTTTCCCTTCCTGACACTCCCTCTCACTACTTCTATCTCTGTCTCTGCCACTCTCTCTGTCTTTCTCTCTTGTCCCTCCATCAGTCTTTCCCTCTCTGTCTCTCCGTCTCTCTCCTTCTCTCTCTGTCTCGCTCTCTCTATCGCTCCATCTGTAATTCCCTCCCTGTCACTCCGTCTGTCTCCTTCTCTCTCTGTCTGTCACTTTGTCCCTCCATCTGGCTTTCCCTTCCTGACACTCCCTCTCACTACTTCTATCTCTGTCTCTGCCACTCTCTCTGTCTCTCTCTCTTGTCCCTCCATCAGTCTTCCCCTCTCTGTCTCTCCGTCTCTCTCCTTCTCTCTCTGTCTCGCTCTCTGTCCCTCCATCTGTATTTCCCTCCCTGTCACTCCCTCTCTCTCCTTCTATCTCTGTCTTTCTCTCTGTCTCTCCATCTGTATTTCCCTCCCTATCACTCCCTCTCTCTCCTTCCATCTCTGCCTCTCTCTCTCTCTGTCCCTCCATCTGTCCTTCCCTCCCTGTCACTCCATCTGTCTCCTTCTCTCTCTGTCTGTCACTTTGTCCCTCCATCTGGCTTTCCCTTCCTGACACTCCCTCTCACTACTTCTATCTCTGTCTCTGCCACTCTCTCTGTCTCTCTCTCTTGTCCCTCCATCAGTCTTCCCCTCTCTGTCTCTCCGTCTCTCTCCTTCTCTCTCTGTCTCGCTCTCTGTCCCTCCATTTGTATTTCCCTCCCTGTCACTCCCTCTCTCTCCTTCTATCTCTGTCTTTCTCTCTGTCTCTCCATCTGTATTTCCCTCCCTGTCACTCCCTCTCTCTCCTTCCATCTCTGCCTCTCTCTCTCTCTGTCCCTCCATCTGTCCTTCCCTCCCTGTCACTCCATTTCTCTCCCTGTCTCTCTCTCTGTCCCTCCATCTGTCTTTCCCTCTCTGTCTCTCCATACTCGCCTTCTATCTCTGTCTCTCTCGCTCTCTGTCTTTCCATCTGTCTTTCCCTCCCTGTCACTCCCTCTCTCTCTTTCCATCGCTGCCTCTCTCTCTCTCTGTCTCTCCAACTGCCTTTCCCTCTCATTGTCTCCCACTCTCTCCTTCTCTCTCTGTCTCTGCCTCTCTCTATCCCTCCATCTGTCCTTCCCTCCCTGTCACTACATATCTCTCCTTCTCTCTGTTTCTCACTCTGTCCCTCCATCTGTCTTCCCCTCTCTGACACTCCCTCTCTCTCCTTCTCTCTCTGTCTCTGCCACTCTCTCTGTCTCTCTCTCTCTCTGTCCCTCCATCGGTCATTCCCTCTCTGTCACTCCCTCTCTCCTTCTCTCTGTCTCTCCCTCTCTCTCCTTCTCTTTATCTCTGTCCCTCCTTCTGTCTTCCCCCCTCCCCCCGTCACTCCCTCTCGCTCCTTCTATCTCTGTCTCTGCCACTCTCTCTGTCTCTCTCTCTGTCCCTCCATCTGTCTTTCCCTCTCTGTCTCTCCCTCTCTCTCCCTGTCTCTCTCTCTGTCTGTCCCTCCATCTGTCTTTTTCTCTCTGTCTCTCCCTCTCTCTCCCTGTCTCTCTCTGTCTGTCCCTCCATCTGTCTTTCCCTCTCTGTCTCTCCACACTCTCCTTCTACCTCTGTCTCTCTCGCTCTCTGTCTTTCCATCTGTCCCTTCCTGTCACTCCCTCTCTCTCCTTCCATCGCTGCCTCTCTCTCTCTCTGTCTCTCCAACTGCCTTTCCCTATCTGTCTCTCCCACTCTCTCCTTCTCTCTCTGTCTCTGCCTCTCTCTATCCCTCCATCTGTCCTATCATTTCTGCACAGGTTTTCCTCGAGTGCAAGTCACTCAGTTCCATTCTCCTGCCTTCTCCCCATAACGCAGCACCTTCTTCCTTTTCATATAACTGTCTAATTCTCTTTTGAATGCTTCAATTAAACTTGCCTCCACCACGTTCTCAGGCAGCTTATTCCAGACCTTAAGCACTCACTGCATGAAAAAGGTTTTCGCCATGTCAATTTTGCTTCTCTTACCATATATTTTCTATCGGACTAATCGCATTCTCGATCCTTTCACAAGTGGGAACCACCCTCTGGGTGAAAAACATTTTCCTCATCACCCCTCTAATCTTTCTACCAATCACTTTAAGTCTATGTCCCTTCGTCACTGAGCTCTCTGCTAAGGTGAATAGACCTTTCACCTCCACTCTATCCAAGCCCTTCACATTTCAATCAGATCTCCCCTCAGATTTCTCTGTTCCAGGGAGAACAAGCCTAGCCTATCAAATCTTTCCTCATAGCTTCATTTTTCCAGATCTGGCAACATCCTCGTCAATCTCCTCCGTAGCCTTTCCAGTGCAATTACATCCTTTCTGTAATGAGTTGACCAGAACTGCACACAGTACTCAAGTTGTGGTCTAACCAATGAGTTTTAGAGTTTCAGCATAACCTCCCTGCTCTGCTATTCTATACCTGCCTTGCTGGAAAGGTCACTGCAGTTTGAAAATATCGAACACTGATCCAACACTCACTCGTAAAACATTCACATTAAACTCCCAACACAGGATTGGGCAAATAATGAGGATTGTTACTTGTTGTTACATCTTGTCTCATCCTCTATCTGTCTCTCCCTCTCACGTCTGTCTCTCTCCATTTCTCTCTCTCTCTCCCTCGATCTTCTTCTCCCTCTTTCTCCACCTCAGTCCTTGACTGTGCCTGTGCCTCTCTCACAACATCTCTCCCCCTCTCTCTCTCCATGGACAGAAATGTTTTAATGCATTTCTTGGCTAATTTTGAACCTGCAATTCTTGCCCTCGCTGGGAACGTCATTGCAGTTTCAAAATATCAAACACTGATCAACACTCACCCCCTAAACTCTCACACTAAACCCCCAATACAGGACTGTGCAGATAATGGGGATTGTTACTGAGGTTCTGTCAAGGTCCGCTCACACCCTGTCTCCCCTCTCCCCTGCTTCTAAAGTTTGTCAATTTCTGATAATATATTTTCAACAACATTAAATGTCACTGCAGATTGAAAATATGAAACACTTTATACGTAGAGAGGGAGCTCCCTCCACTTTATACATAGAGAGGGACCTCCCTCCACTTTATACATAGAGGGAGCTCCTTCCACTTTGTACATAGAGAGGGACCTCCCTCCACTTTATACATAGAGAGGGACCTCCCTCCACTTTATACAAAGAGAGGGAGTTCCGTCCCGTTTAGACGTGGGTTTTCTCCAGTTTCCTCCCACATGCCAATGACTTGCAGGTTGATAGGTAAATTGACCATTAGAAATTGCCCCTCGTATAGGTAGGTGGTAGGGAAATATAGGGACAGGTGGGGATGTGGTAGGAATATAGAATTAGTGTAGGATTAGTATAAATGGATGGTTGATGGTTGGTGCAGACTCGGTGGGACGAAGGGCCTGTTTCAGGGCAGTATCACTAAACTAAAATGGCCTCCTCCTCTTCCTCTGTCCAATGACAAATACCTTGCTGTCACTCTCTGTGTCTTGGTCTTTGTCTCTCTTTCTGTCTGTCTGTCTCTCTCTCCTCTCTCAAACATCTGTGGAAATCCACAAACATTAGTCAGCGATTTTAGGCTGGTTCTCGGTGGCAATTTTATGTTATCACAACACTGGGATATTTATTCCAGAGACCGACTGCTCACCAATGTGAGGGTCGTGCTCAAATTGTAACAGAGACACAGACATGGAGACACTGAGAGACACAGTACCAGAAAGGAATTAATCATTCCCTTGTGCCCAATAAGTTTCCCTCCACTGTGATTAGGCTGGGTGGCCTGTAATTACTCAGTCTATTACTTTCACCCTTGTTAATCAAAAGTACAACATCCGTAGTCCTCCAGTCCTCTGGGAGCAAGACTTCAACCAGAGAGGTTTGGAAAACGATGGTCAGAGCCTCTGCTATTTTCTCCCTTGTAGCTCTAAACAGTCTGAACCTGGTGAATTATCAGCTTTCAAGATGCTAAACCCCTGAATATTTCCTCTCTCACTGTTTATCCCATTCAATATATCAAACCCCTCCTCATTGACTACAATGTCTGTGTCATCTCCCCTTTTTTGAAGACAGCCACAATGTATTCATTAAGAACCATGCCCGCATCTTCCGCCTCCATGGTTCGGAAAAAGGAGGAGAGACGATATAAAGTAAAGGATAGAATTCTAAAGGAGGTGCAGGAACAGACACATCTGGGGGTTATTTGTGCACCAATCACTGAAGGTGGCAGGGCAGGTTCAGAAAGTGCTTAAACGGCATAAGGGGTCCTGAGATTATAAATAGAGACATTGAATACAAAGGCAAGGAAACTATGACCTTTGTAAAATGCTGGTTTGCCTTCAACTGGAGCATTGTCCAATTCTGGACACCGTACTTTAGGAAGAATGTGGGGGCATTAGAGAGGGTGCAAAAAAGATTCACAAGAATGGTTCCAGGGATGAGGGAATTCAGTTACGTGGATAGATTGGAGAAGCTGGGGTTGTTCTCTGTGTCTCTCTCTGTCCTCCTCTCTCTGTCTCTCCCTCTTGCTGTCTCTGACACTAAGAGGGAGACAGAGTGAGGGAGGCTTAGATATGGAGGCAGTGAGAGTGCTGTGGAGAGGAAGGTTGGAGAGAGAGAGATTGCTGGGGTGGATTGAAAGGGAGAATGGAAGATACATTCATTTGATGTCATCTTTCACTGCTGTGTATGCAAACAGAGAAAGATAGGCATGTAGAGTGAAATATTGGTCGAGTGGGAGAAATGTGGATGACGTTGGTGCTCAGGCGGCCAGTTGTGATGATCAGGAAGGAAAACGCTCCATTGTAAACATCCAGCAAGTTATTCCACCATGGAACCCTCATGATATTGGTGTGGAAATCTGGAAATCTCTGCCCCTGGTTATTTCCCCCTGTGTTAAGGGAAATGGGTCCTTCCTTTCCACTCTATCTAGGACCATCATCATTTTATAGACCTCAATTAAATCTTCCCTTCAACCTTCTCTGTTCCAAAGAAAACAATTCCAGCCTATGCAATATTTACTCATAGTTCAAAGTCGCCATTCCTGACAACATCCTCTGTAAATCTCCTCTGTACCCTCTCCAGTGTGATCACATCCTTCCTGTAATGTGGTGACCAGAACTGTACACAGTACTCTAGCTGTGGTCTAACTAGAGTTTTATACAGTATTAACATAACCTCCCTGTGCTTATATTCTCTCCATTGGCCAATAAAGGGAAGTATTCCGCAAGCCTTCTTCACCGCCTTATCCACCTGTCCTGTTACCCTCAGGAATCAGTGGACAGTCACTCCAAGGCCCCTCTATTCACAGTCTGAGATATTGTTCAGTTAGATTGAAAGGACAAATGTAAAACATAATAATTTGATGTAATCCTTCACTGCAGTATACACAGACATCCGAGCGAGAGGCATGGAGTTTGAAACATCGGGGTAGAGGGAGAAAAATAGAAGAGATGGTAACAAATTGGAAAGGAGTGAAAGGGACTGAGAGAGAGGGAATCTCTGGTAAACTCTCTTGCTGGCAATCTCTCTCCATCTCTGTCTCTCTCTTCCCCTCTCTTCTACTCTCTGAAACCCTATTTCTTCTCTCTGTTACTCACTTTCCAAGTCTATCTCTTGATGTTCTCTCTCTATCTCCCTCTGTACACTATCTGAATCTCTCCCTCTTGCTCTCAGGATGGGAAGAGGGAGAAGGAGAGGCTGAGAAAAGGTGTTGCAGGCAGTGAGAGATGAGGAGAAAGAGATAGACGAACAGCGAGTCTGGCATTGGTAAATGGATCTTTACTCTGTATCTAACCCCGTGCGTACCTGTCCTGTGAGTATTCGCTGGGGACAGTCTCGGACGGGGAGGACTGTCTAAAAATCAAAAATTAGTCGAAAGCCCTTTCAAAGATGAAATTTAGAAACACTTCTACATACAAAGGGTGGGAGAAGTTTGGAACTGTCTTCCACAAATGACCCGTCCCTATCTCTGCAATCTCCTCCAGCTCCACAATCCACCAATATCTGCGATCCTCTAATTCTAGCCTCTTGAACATCCCCAATTTGAATTGTTCCAACATTGGTGGCCGTGCCTTCAAGCTGCCAAGGCCCTAACCCTGGAATTCCTTTCCTAAACCTCTCCGTCTCACTAACTCTCCTTCCTCTTTGAAGACGCTGCCTCAAATCAACCTCTTTGACCAAGTTTTTGTTCGTCTCGTGTAATATCCCCTTAAGTGACTCGATGACAACTTTTTATTTGACTTATTTATTTGTTGGACGTGTGCGTTACTGGCCAGGCCAGCATTTATTACCCATTCCTAATTGCCCTTGAGAAGGTAGTTTTGAGCCTCCTTCTTGAACCGCTGCACTCCATGTGGGGTAGGTACACCCACAGTGCTGTTAGGAAGGGAGTTCCAGTATTTTGACCCCGTAACAGTGAAGGGACGGCGATATCGTTTCAAGTTAGGATGGTGTATGACTTTAGTTGTTGTGTGCGGACAGTATTTTCAGTGCGCAGTCCATTTAAATTTTTAATTATTTATTTTTTTCATGTGGTTAGATGTAAAGTTTCTCCTACAATCTGCCTGCCTCCCCGTATCTCCTCACTCTTTCTGCCCGTCTCCCCCTCCTTCTCTAAATCCACTGCTTTACTCTGTATCTAAACTCACACTGTACCTGCCCTGGTAGGTCTCATTATTGTGCTTAAGCAATGAGTTATACACTTCCAGCATAACCTCCCTGCTCTTATATACTTTAACAGCCTTGTTGAGAATGGCACTGCAGTTTGAAAATATGAAACACTGATCCAACATTCACCCCTAAAACACTCACACAAACCTCAAAGAACAGGACTGGGAAGATAATGAGGATTGTTAATGATTGTTACAACTTGTCTCATCCTCTCTATTTGTCTCTCCCTCTCATGTTTGCTTCTTCCCATCTTTCTCTCTCTCTCTCTCTCCCCCTCGCCCTCTCCCTCTTTCTCTGCCTCTTTGCATGACTCTGTCTCTAACACCATCTTTCTCTCCTTGGACAGAAATGTTTTTATCCATTTCTTGGTTAATTTTGAACCTGTAAATCTTGCCCTTGCTGGGAAGGTCACTGCAGTTTCAAAATATCAAACACTGTTCAACACTTGCCCCCAAAACTCTCACACTAAACCCCCAACACAGGACTGTGCAGATAATGGGGATTGTTACTGATGTTCTGTCAAAGTCCCCTCACACACTGTATCCCATTTCCCCGCTTCTAAAGTTTGTCAGTGTTTAATACTATTTTTTTCAATAGTATTAAATGCCACTTCAATTTGAAAATATCAATCACTGATCCAACACTTGCCCCCAAAACACTCACACTAAACCCCTGATCTCTCCTTTCAAAATTAGTTCCTGCGCACGGCCAGTTTTACTTTTTAATTCTATCTTTTTTCAACATTACTAGATGTAAAGTTTTTCCTATAATCTCGCCCTCCCTCTCCCCCTCTCTCTCTGTCTGTCTGTCCATCTGTTTCTGTTTCTCCCTCTGTTTGTCTCTCTCCCTCTCTCTCTCTCTGTCCCTTTCTCCCTCTGCATTTTTCTCTCTCCCTCTGCATCTGCCTGCCTCACTTTCTGTCTTTCTCACTCTGCATTTGCCTGCCTCCCTTTCTGTCTCTCTCCCTCTGTCTCTGTTTCTCCTTTTTTCTCTATCATTCTAGCTCTGTCTCTCTCTCTCTCTCCCTCTGTCTCTGTCCCACTCTGTCTGTGTCTCTCTCCATCTGTGCCTCACTCCCTCCATCTCTCCGTCACTCTGTACATGGACAGCAATGCTTTGAGCCATTTGTTTGGTTAATTTTGAATCTTTAACTCTTGCTTTTGTTGGGAATGGCAATGTAGGTTGAAAATATCAAACACTCTTCTAACACTCATCCCTAAAACGCTCACATTAAACCCCAAATACCGGACAGGGCAGACAATGGCGATTGTTACTGGGGTTCCGTTAAGGTCTCATTTCACTATCTCTTCTGTATCTCACTGTCTTCCACTTTGTCCCTCTCTCTCCATTTCCCCATGTTTTTCGTTTCCCTCTCTCCTCTTTCCTTCATCGCCCCCAACTTTTTAAATAGAGAGGGCGCTCCTTCCACTTTATAAATAAAGAGGGTGCTCCCTCCACTTTATACATAGAGAGGGAGCTCCCTCCACTTTATACATAGAGAGGGAGTTTCCTAAACTTTATACGTGGAGGCGGAGCTCCCTCGACTTTAGACATCGAAAGGGAGCTCCATCTGTTTTATATAGCTGCCGTGGTGGTATTTGAACCCCTGTCCCCAAGCCATCAATTTGGGCCTCTGGATTACGTGACCAGTGATATTATCACAACCCAACTGCCTCCCAAATGGATGCGTACAGTGTCTGTCTCATAATATCACTCACAGTAGTTTCTGGGCTGTAACCCTGAACATGGTCCAGAATCAGAGACTCAAAGTTCGCATTTTAACTGGAGAAAGGCAGGAACAGAGTGAAATGGGATTGATTTTGTCCCTGGATTCAGTGTCCACTGCAGACGGATCAGTTGCATTTACAATAGAAATGCCAGGAGTGAACAAGGTCAATGCAATAATATGGAAAATGTAAATAATGCCACTCATAATTGTAGCATCCGTCCAGTATGAGTACAGTTTTCAGGTTTATTCTGAGAGAGTGGTCTTACTCAGAAAATGTCATTGATGTTGAAATGATTGTGTTTTATCCACCAGATTATTTACATCAGAGTCAAAGCTGCTGATGTAATGTGTTTGTTCAGGTGAGTGTAATTAATAACAATGATCAGGGGTATAACCGTATCAGTGGAGACTTATCCCCTGTATAAATCAGTACCCATTGGAATGGATCAGCTCAGAGTGCCTGGTGGAGCTGTGGATTCCAGGATAACAGAAGTCTCTGCTTCTCACAGAAATGGGATATTCAGTCATGTATCAGATAGCAAGGATTTACTATCCTGTACTTGCAGCAATTGGAGTTGCTGGTAAGCAGTATCTCAGCTGTTAATGGTGTAAATCAATGTTAACTGTGCTGCTCTACTCAGTATTACTTCTCACTGTGTGTGTTACACAGCCGCCTGTTATTTTCCAGCAAATTATTGATGGAATCTCCTCATTGTCTACTATTTCATTTTTGCAGGCATTGGATCATGTCTTTAATGGTATTGTTTTCGGTAGCCGTAGCATTCTGACTGGATTATTCTGTGCAGCGAAGGCTTTTGAGTGATATGTTTCAGTTCGGATCAAAGATCGAACCATCAGGAGATTTTAACAATTTCATGATGAGGACCAAATCCGTCCTGGATTATTTATATAAATATTTTTATTTTGGTGATTGATAATGGGAGATCTCACGGTCTCAGTGTTACAAGGGGACAGAACAATGTCCTCCCTTCCCAATAGCATGGCTCAGTTTAACTGGGATTTCAATGTATTTATTGATTATCACTGTTATCAAATATTATTTTACTCTGTGTGTGTCTGACGCTGCTTCAGAAGTCTTGTTACTGAACTGAGTCTGCTGCTGACACTTTTACTTCTCCTTCTCTGCTTCACTGTGGACCTTCACTGTCACTGGACTACATTGTAAAAAAGAAAGTATTGATGTGATGTTATACTGGTTTTCACTCTGTCAGTTGGAATCAAGAGTCTTTCCATTTATCTGTTGATTATCAGCTGCAGCGCTGATGTTAGTGTTTTATTAATTAAACAATCCCACATCCTAACAGATTACTTTATAATTCCAGGAGAAGGACTTTCAATGATTGTGAGGTTTGTCTGGAAGTAGCTTTCGATCCTGTTTATTCCATGTATTGTAGATGAAGTGAAGAGTGTAGGTGAACAGGTGGATACTTGAGTGTTCTGTAGATACATTAAATTATTCACAGAGGTTTCACCATTGAACAAACTGACTCTGAGAATAGAATCATTGAACCTGGGGCAGGTGAACAGAACACAGAAGCAGAATGTTAGGAATAAATCATATGTGAAAAGCAGCATTAAGTAACAGTTTACAGGGTGTGAGTACTCCAGAGAGATAGGGAAGGAGAAAAGGAGCATTGAGAAGGAAATCGATGGGAAAAGAAAAGCAGAAGTAAAGAGAAAGGGAAAGAAGCAGCAGTGTAAATAATTCACTATCATAAAGTGCTGGAATGTCCAGAACAATTAGTGAGAGAAACTGTGAGTTGAAGTTGTCTGTTGTCAGATTGTGTTCATTTTCATTAGAAAGACGGAGGTTGTGGGGGGACCTGATTGAGGTGTGCAAAATCACGAGAGGTATCGACAGGTTGGATAGCAAGAAGCTTGGAAATTTCTTTACACAGATGGTGGTGGGTGCCTGGAACGCGTCGCCAGCGGAGATGGTAGACGCGGGCACGATAGCGTCTTTTAAGATGTATCTAGACAGATACATGAATGGGCAGGAAGCAAAGAGATACAGACCCTTAGAAAATAGGCGACATGTTTAGATAGAGGATCTGGATCGGCGCAGGCTTGGAGGGCCGAAGGGCCTGTTCCGGTGCTGTAATTTTCTTTGTTCTTTGTTCCCTCTGTTGTCAGATTGTGTTCATTTTCCTGTTGGACTTGATCCTCTGTGTTGATTTCTGTCAGGCCCTCATTTTGTTTTGTAGAAAGTTCCTATTCCTTACTTAGTGACTGAATAAACAGAATAGAATCAGTTCATCACTGATGGTAATTCATTATTTAAATATTGCACTTTTAAATCTCTGTGACTTCTGAATTCAATAAAGAGCGAGGCTGATATCAGAAATATATTTTAATTTATATTTAATAGCCTGTACAAACTAAATATATTGACTATATTGTAGAAACAATGAACTGTTCTCCAACACCAATAACCACAGGGATTATTGTTTGAATGTATGAATTGAGTTGTATTACTGGGATCTATGGATTAGATTTCCTCTAACACTCTGCTGCAGTCTCTTCCTTTGAATCTCAGCCTCTCCTCTCACTGTATTGAATCCTCAGTCTCCTCATCCATTGCTTCAGTTTATCCACTTTCCGAAACCATCTGCTCCAGTCTCCCCTCCTGCTCCAACATGTCCTTTTCCTTCTCTCCCTCCCAATCTCACTCACTGTCTCCACCTCCAGCTGCCACGTCCAACCAGATAGGAATACAGTAACATGGGAGCAGGAGGAGGCCATTCAGCCCTTAGAGCCTGCTCCGCCATTCTAGATCTTTGGTGATACTCTAACACAGCGCTGCAGTTTTCCCATTTGATAACAGTCTCTGTCTGTTCCCTGAACCCAGAGCAACAAACCAGCTACACATCCCGCTCTCCCCAAACCTTCCCAACCAACAGTCTGGAGACAAATTCCCAATTTACCCATTGGATTCCATCTCTGTAAAACAGCCTCTCATTCCCAAACTGACACTGCATCCTCACTCAGTACCTTCAGTAGATCCGGTGCTTGCGATACTCACTTTCTGTATCAATTTCACGATTCATTATTAATAACTATGTTTTCAAACATTTCACTGTGACAAAGCACTGCCCAGGTCAATGAATCAGTTTTCACTGCTCGATGCAGCAACAAAGCTGGAAATTTCAGCCCAGATCCTCTCAAACTGCTGCTTTGTCTCCAGGTCTGATCAGTAATTTCTCTGCTTCCTTTTCTCTCTCTCTTCCAGTTAACTTTGTGGCGATTGTGATCCTGTCCCGAGGAAAGTGCGGTCTCTCCAAATGTATCAGTGTCTACCTGGTGGGAATGGCAGTGTCTGATCTCCTGGTCGTTATCACTGATCCCATATTGGCTGCAATTGTTTCAATTTATTTCCCATATTCATTCCTGGACATTACTCCTGTATGTTCTCTCATTGCCGTTTTGCTTTGTGCATCCACAGTTGTTTCTGTCTGGCTCACAGTCACTTTCACCTTTGATCGATTTGTGGCCATTTGTTGCGAGAAGCTGAAAACAAAATATTGCAACAAGAAAACGGCGGCTGTGGTTGTGTGAACAGTGAGTGTGCTGGGCTGTTTAGAGTCTCTCCCCTGGTACTTTACACTGGAACAAGATTACATTATTGATAATGTTCCCATGGGTTGTGTTCATAAACTGAGCTTCTTTACTTCCCCCATATGGGGGGCATTTGAATTGTTTGACCTCATTTTAACCCCTTGTGTCCCGGTCTTTCTGATTTTGCTGCTCAATGTTCTGACTGTCAGACGGATTTTATTCTCCAGTAAAGACCGCAGGGGATTCCGGCGCCACAGCAATGCAGAGAATCACAAGGACCCAGAGATGGAGAATCGCAGGAAATCAATTATTTTACTCTTCAGTATATCCGGCAGTTTTATACTGTTATGGGTGACCCTGGTTGTGTTGATCATTTATAGGCGAATTACAGATATTTATTATCATTCCTCCTCCACTGACCCTCTCTTTGTCACAGAACAAACATCAAAGATGCTGCAGATTCTCAGTTCCTGCACCAACACATGTATTTACATTGTGACCCAGACTAAATTCAGACAGGAGCTGAAGAAGGGGGTGAAATACCCTCTCAATCTCATTGTTAAATTAGTGAAATCATAGAAAGAGCTGAAGAGTTTCAAACACTGAAACTAAATCCCATTCCCCCTCCTCCCCCCCCCCAGACCCCCAGTTCCACCTCCCACCCTCCACCCGCCTCTGTGATTATTTGACCGGCACCATCTTTAGTCCTGGCAGCTGCCTGAGCGTGGGCAGACCCTGACGTTTCACTGGAATCGTGTACGTTTGAGCATGTGCCAGTACAGCGCCACCCTGTGTTTGCTATGTCAACAAACGCCGCCAGTGGACAAAGCTGCAAAACGCAGTGATTGTGAGGTGGTGAGAGGGGCAGTAACTGCATTGAGTCAGGGACACCAGCAGATGGAGATGATGAGAGGGGGACAGTAACTGCAATGAGGCAAAGCCACCAGCAGATGGAGATGGTGAGAGTGAGAGTGGGACAGTAACTGCAGTGAGGCAGGGATGCCAGCAGATGGAGCTGTTGAGAGGGGGACAGTAACTGCAGTGAGGCAGGGACACCAGCAGATCGAGATGGTGTGAGAGGGACAGTAACTGAAGTGAGACAGGGACAACAGCAGATGGAGATGGTGAGACGGGGACAGTAACTGCAATGAGACAGGGACACCAGCAGATGGAGATGGTGAGGGGGGACAGTAACTGCAATGTGATAAGGACAACAGCAGATGGAGATGGTGAGAGGGGGACAGTAACTGCAATGAGATAAGGACAACAGCAGATGGAGATGGTGAGAGGGACGCATTGGCTGCACTGAGACAAGGACACCAGCAGATGGAGATGGTGAGAGGGGGCAGTAACTGCAGTGAGACAGGGACACCAGCAGATGGAGATGATGAGAGGGGGACAGTAACTGCAATGAGGCAAAGCCACCAGCAGATGGAGATGGTGAGAGTGAGAGTGGGACAGTAACTGCAGTGAGGCAGGGATGCCAGCAGATGGAGATGTTGAGAGGGGGACAGTAACTGCAGTGAGGCAGGGACACCAGCAGATCGAGATGGTGTGAGAGGGACAGTAACTGAAGTGAGACAGGGACAACAGCAGATGGAGATGGTGAGACGGGGACAGTAACTGCAATGAGACAGGGACACCAGCAGATGGAGATGGTGAGGGGGGACAGTAACTGCAATGTGATAAGGACAACAGCAGATGGAGATGGTGAGAGGGGGACAGTAACTGCAATGAGATAAGGACAACAGCAGATGGAGATGGTGAGAGGGACGCATTGGCTGCACTGAGACAAGGACACCAGCAGATGGAGATGGTGAGAGGGGGCAGTAACTGCAGTGAGACAGGGACACCAGCAGATGGAGATCGTGAGAGGGGGGACAGTAACTGCAATAAGATAAGGACAACAGCAGATGGAGATGGTGAGAGGGGCACATTGGCTGCACTGAGTCAGGGATACCAGCAGATGGAGATACTGAGCCATTGCTGATGGGAGATTCTCTGTGACTGTGAATTTGAAAGTTTCCACAAGTTTGATTAATTTCCTTTATGAAAACTTGTGATGCTGAATAAAATAATTTCAATACAATTTGTGTTAAATGGTTATTTTCTAACTATGTAAGCATTTGTAACATTTAAATGGTTCCTGTTTGGTAAATTATTTTGAGTTATTAAAGGTGATGCATAAATAAAGCAACAGCAGCAAATTGAACTCAGGCAATCATTTGCAAAGAAAATCTCTCTAAATAAGCTGGGTTGAGTTCTTCATCACTAACTTTATGACATATCTCTCTCTCTCACACACTTCTCTTTCTATGCTGGTATCTTCTCTACTATAACTCAGAGTAATTGAAGTTTTGATCCAATTGTCTTTTGAAAATGAATATTAAATCTGCTTTCAGAATTTACTGTCAGGCAGTGAATTCCAGACCATAATAACTCCCTGCCTATTTGTTTCACCCCTCTGCTAGTGTAAACAGTCTCTCCTCAAGACTCCAAACTGAGGGAAAGATTTTATCTGCAATTAATTTATCCCAGACAGCTGCTGCAGAGGAGCTGGAACCTTCTTAATTTGGACAAGCGATGAACAAAAATCCCTCTGAATCCCCCAGGAGAGCAGAGGACAGAAACAGTCAGGAAGCAAAGGGAAACAAGTGACACTTTATTGCAGCAGTAAAAACTCTTTGTCAGAATGTGGAGGTCTTTATCACTGAGCTTCTTTCAACTGGAGTTGAAAAGTGGGAGATCTTTCATACAATTTGTGTTAAATGGCCATTTCCCAGTTTGTAAACCCTTGTAACATTAAAGTGGCAAATGTCAAGAAAGATTTGTTTTCCAATGAGTAAAGGGTAATATATAAATACAGCAGCATTAAATAAAGTACAAAGAATCATTGACAAATATAGCTGTAAATATGGGTCACAACTGTTGTGTGAAATGTCACCAGTTGTAAAAGTTCCTTTGGCTGCATCATTAACTTGGCTGTAGTTTCTGGCTTTGTCACACAGTGGAATTGACAATCCGAATAAAAACTGCCTGTTTATACTGCAGGCAAACAGGCCTCTCCAGCAAAAACTCTTTGCCAGAATTTCAAGGTAACTGCAATGACACAGGGACACCAGCAGATGGAGATGCTGAGCCATTGCTGATGGCAGATTATGTGTTACTGAGTTTGAAAGTTTCCAAAAGTTTGAGGAGGTTACTTTCTGTAAACTTGAGATGCTGAATGAAATAATTTCAATACAATTTGTGTTAAATGGCTATCTTCCTACTATGTAAACACTTGTAACGTTAAACTGGTTCCTGTTTGGAAACGTATTTTTAGTGATTAAAGATAATTTATAAATAAAACAACAGCATCAAATGAAACTCAAACAATCATTTACAAATAAAAACTCTCTGAATAATTTGTGTTGAGTTCTTCATCTCTAACGTTATGACATCTCTCTCTCGCTCTCTCTCTCTCTCTCACTTCTCTTTCCATGCTGGTATCTTATGTCGTATAACTCAGAGTAATTGAAGTTTTGATCCGATTGTCTTTTGAAAGTTAATTTTGAATCTGCTTTCAGAAACCTGTCAGTGAATTTCAGATCAGAATAACTCCCTGCATAATTGTTTCTCCCCTCTGCTAGAGTAAACAGTCTCTTCTCACGTCTCCAAACTGAGGGAAAGATTTTGAATACAATTAATTTCTCCAGGACAGCAACCGCAGAGGAGCTGAAACCTCCTGAATGTGGACAAGCGATGAACATTAATCCCTCTGAATCCCCCAGGAGAGCAAAGGAAAGAAACTGTCAGGAAGCAAATGGAAACAAGTGACACTTTATGACAGCAGTAAAAAACTCTTTGTCAGAATGTGGAGGTCGTTCTCGCTGAGCTTTATATGAACTGGAGGTGACAAGTGGAAGATCTTTAATTCAATTTGTGTTAAATGTCCATTTCCCAGCTTTGTAAACCCTTGTAACATTAAACTGGTAAATATTAAGAAGGTATTTTTAATTGATTACAGCCTAATGCATAAATACAGCAGCAGCAAAGAATGTGCAAAGTATCATTGAGAAATATAACTGTAGATATGGGTGAGAATTGTGTGAAATGTCACCAGTTGTTAAAGTTCTCTTGGCTGCATCATTAACCGGGCTCGAGTTTAGTTTAAAACACAGTGGAATTGAAAATCTGAATAAAAACTGCCTGTTTATACTGCAGTCAAACAGGCCTCTCCAGCAAAAACTGATTGCCAGAATTTCAAGGTAACTGCAGTGAGACATTTTCAGTCATTTTCTGAATCTTTCTGTTAACTGGAGGTGAATAGTGGAAGACATTTAATACAATTAGTGTTAAAAGGCCATTATCCAAACCAGCCTCTCCAGGTTTTAAATGACAGCAGTTTTTCTGTTCTGTTAATGAGGTTTTTGGGGGAGGGAGAGAGAGAGACAGACAGACAGGTTTCTGTCTGGAATGGTCCATTTGGGATATGGCTGGAATATCCCTCTCTCCCCCATTCCCTGTTTACACAGAGACCCACCTTGGACTGTCCCATACCTGGGAGGCAGTGTCCAGATGAAGGAAGCTGATAGCTGGTTGGGTGAGCTGTATTTGGTGTGGACTGTCTGTTTTGAGTGACAGGTTCTGGGATATATTAGGACAACATCAGCCTCCATTCTTTCTTTCCTTGCGGCTGGTTTGTTCAGGTGTGTTTCTGTATCTCAGTCTCTGTGCCCAGGTGAATTGCCAGCTGATTACAGTGGGTGTGTGTGTGAGAGAGAGTCCAGTCTGAATCCCCTGCTCTCTGTGTCCCAGTCCTGACCCTTGTCGCCAATTCCCACCCCAATCTCCCCCTCCAGGATCTTTTCCCCATGGAGGAGCTGATGGAGGCAAGGTGTTAGAGTCCAATGATGGAGCGCAGACAGTGTGGGATGGTGAATATCACATCTTTATTGTCCCTCTCTGCCTATCTCTCTCCTTTTGACTCAATCTCTCTCTTTCAATCTCTTTTTCAATCTCTCTGTGTCTATTTCCCTCTGTTTCTCTCTCTGTTTCTCTCTCTCTGTTCCTCTCTCTCTCTCTCTCTCTGTTTCTCTGTCTGTGTGTTTCTCTCTCTCTCTCAATCTCTCTCTGTGTTTCTCTCTCCCTTTGTGTTTCTCTCTCTCTCTCTGTGTTTCTCTCTCTCTGTGTTTCTCTCTCTCTGTTCCTCAATGTCTCTCTCTCTCAATCTCTCTCTCTCTCAGTTTCTCTCTCTGTATTTCTCTCTCTCTCTGTTTCTCTCTCTCTCTCTCTCTCTCTCAATCTCTCTCTCTCTCAATCTCTCTCTCTCTCTCAGTTTCTCTCTCTCTCAGTTTCTCTCTCTCGATTCTAGCTCTCTGTTTCTCTCTCTCCTTTTCTCTCTCTCTCTCTCTTTTTTCTCTCTCTCTCTCTGGTTCTCTCTCTCCCTCTGTGTTACTCCATCTCTCCCTCTCTCACATTGTGTCTGTCTCTCTCTCTCTGTTTCTCTTTGAATGATTGTTTGTCTTTCTGTCTCAATGGATTTCTTTGTCCTTCTCTCTCTCAATCTCTCTGTGATTCTCTGTGTGCCTTTTTCACTGGCTTTCTGTCTGCCTCTTTGGTGCCTGCAATTTCTTTGTGTCTCAGTTCTTTCCCTCCACTTTTTCCCCTCTTTTTCTGTGTCTCTTTCGGCCTTTTCTCTATTCCTCTGACTTTCTTTCTACTGTATTTCTGACTTTGTCCTTTGTCTTTTTCTGACTTTGTCTTTTCTCTATTTCTGACTTTGTCTTTTCTCTATTTCTCTGAGTTTGTCTTTTCTCTATTTCTGAGCTTCTGTCTTTTTCTGACTTTGTCTTTTCTGCATTTGTCTTTTTCTGACTTTGTCTTTTCTGCATTTGTCTTTTTCTGACTTTGTCTTTTCTGTGTTTCTGACTTTGTCTTTTCTGTGTTTCTGACTTTCTGTCTTTTTCTGACTTTGTCGTTTCTGTGTTTCTGACTTTGTCTTTTCTGTGTTTCTGACTTTCTGTCTTATTCTGACTTTGTCTTTTCTCCATTTCTCTGAGTTTGTCTTTTCTGTGTTTCTGACTTTCTGTCGTTTCTCTATTTCTGAGTTTATGTCTTCTGACTGTCTGTTTCTATCTTTTCTCTCATTCTTTTAATCTTTCTTATTTTCTCTCTTTCTCTCTTTTCTCTCCTTCTTTCGCTCTTTCTTTCTCTATCTATCTTTTTGCTCCTTCTTTCTCTCTCTTTCTATCTTTTCTCTGTTGCTTTTTCTCACACCCCAGCAATCTTGCCCCCCGCAATTTATCTTCCCCCCGCAAATTCCCCCCCCAATTTTATCCCCCCCGCAATTATCCCCCCCGCAATTATTCCCCGCCCGCAATTTATCCCCCCCGGCAATTTCCCCCCCCCCCCGGCAAATTCCCCCCCCCCCGCAATTTACCCCGCCGCAAATTCGACCCCCCACTATTTTATCCTCCCCGCAATTATCCCCGCCCGCAATTTACCCCCCCCCGCAAATTCACCCCCCCGCAATTTTATCCCCCGCGTCAATTTCCCCCCCCGCAATTTCCACCCCCGCAATTTCACCCCCCCGCAATTTTATCCCCTCGCAGTTTCACACCACCCCCCCCGCCCGCCTGCAAAATTTCCTCCAACCGCAATTTATATCCACGATGTAAATTTTATCCCCTGCAATATTTCCCCCCCACCCCTGATAACATTCCCCTTTTGTACAGACCCCCACCCAATCTAAATAATCCTCATCTACAGACCCCTATCTGATATCTAAGGTTAACTGACCCCCATCTAATACCCTCACTATCAACAGACCCAGGAACAGACCCCATCTATTTATCCCCATCCCCCTGTTACAAGACAATCCATCTATATACACCCCCACAGGACCGATTCCCATCTAGATACCCCCCCAGGTCCGAGTCCCATCCAGATACCCCCCCAGGAACAGACTCCCATTTAGATAACCCCCCCCAGGACCGAGTCCCATCTAGATACCCCCCCAGGAACAGACTCCCATCTAGATACCCCCCCAGGACGAGTCCCATCCAGATGCCCCCCCCCAGGAACAGTCTCCCATCTAGATACCCCCCAGGACCGAGACCCATCTAGATAACCCCCCAGGAACGAGTCTCATCTAGATACCCTCCCCAGGACCGAGTCCCATCTCGATAACCCCCCACAGGAACAGACTCCCATCTAAATATCCCCCCCAGGAAAAGACCCCCATCTAAATATCCCCCCCAGGAACAGACTCCACCCCCCCCCAGGAACAGAACCCCATCTAATTATCCCCTTCCCCCTGTTAGAAGACAACCCATCGAGATACCCCCCCACGTCCGAGTCCCATATAGATACACCCCCAGGAGCAGACTCCCATCTAAATAGCCCCCCAGGACCGAGTCCCATCTAAATACCCCCCCAGGAACAGACTCCCATCTAAATACCCCGCCAATAACAGACTCCCATCTGGATACCCCCCGGGGACAGACTCCCATCTAGATACCCCCCCGGGGACAGACTCCCAACTAACTACCCCCCGGGGACAGACCCCCACCTAATTATACCCTTATAATACCCCTGTTACAAATACATCCCCGGGGACAGACCCCCATCTAAATACATCCCTGGGGACAGACCCCCATCTAAATACATCCCCGGGGACAGACCGCCATCTAAATACATCCCCGGGGACAGACCCCCATCTAAATACATCCCCGGGGACAGACCGCCATCTAAATACATCCCCAGGGACAGACCACCATCTAAATACATCCCCGGGGACAGACCCCCATCTAAATACATCCCCGGGGACAGACCGCCATCTAAATACATCCCTGGGGACAGACCAGCATCTAATTACATCCCCGGGGACAGACCCCCATCTAATTATACCCTTATAATACCCCTGTTGCAAATACCTGACGGGAACAGACCCCCATCTAAATACTAACGCCGGGGACAGACCCTCATCTAAATACCCCCCGGGGACAGACCCCCATCGAAATACCCCCCCCCCGGGGACAGACCCCCATCGAAATAGATCCCTGGGGACAGACTCCCATCTAAATACCCCCCCCCGGGGACAGACCCCGATCTAAATAGATCCCCGGGGACAGACCACCATCAAAACAAATTCCCGGGGACAGACCGCCATCTAAATAAATCCCCGGGGACAGACCGCCATCAAAATAAATTCCCGGGGACAGAACACCATCTAAATACATCCCCGGGGAAAGACCCCCATCTAAATAAATCCCCTGGGGACAGACCCCCCATCTAAATAAATCCCCGGGGACAGAACACCATCTAAATACATCCCCGGGAACAGACCCCAATTTAGATAGCCCACCCGGGGTCAGAACCCAATCTAACTACCTCCCCCCCGGGGACAGAACCCCATCTAATTATACCCTTATAATACCCCTGTTACAAATACCTGACGGGAACAGAACCCCAATTAACTACACCCCCCCTCCCCACGGAACAGACCTCCATCTATCAACCCACCCCCCAGGGGACAGAACACCATCTAAATCCCCCCAGGGGACAGACCCCCACCTAAATACCATCTAAATATGCAGAGACAGAAAGAAGTGGAGGGGCAGAGATACAAAGTAAGATGTTTTCACAGAATAGAGAGGGGTGTCCCGGGACAGGTCGGAGGGAAATGCAGAGATAATCTTGCAGGAAAGGAGCAGCAGAGATGGAAAGATTCAGGGATTTGGAAGTGAGTGAGAGAAGAAATGGAGTGAGAGAGAGAGACAGATAAAGATACAGAGAGTTGCAGAAATAGAGTGACAATGGAAACTTGTGAGACTCCGGAGAGAGGCAGAGATAGAAAGGATGTTGAGAGATACAGAGATAGGGATTTAAAGATGTGAAGAAACAGAGTTAGGAACAAAGAGGAAGGTGCAGGGAACAAGTTGCAGCAAGAGATGGAGAGAGGGAAATCTACGGGATTACATTGACTGTTCTGGAGCAGCGATTCCCAAACTATTTCCTTTGGAGCACCATCCAGCCCCCTCCCTTGTGGTTAAAATAAAATCCACAGACCCCCGAAAACACAAAATCAAAATACTGCGGATGCTGGAAATCTGAAATAAAAACCGTGCTGGAAATACTGAGCATTTCCAGCACTTTGTTTTTCTATCAGCCCCGAAATCACACAGTCTTCTTTTCTGGATCTAGAAATTAATTTGAAAATGACAAATATATTTTTATTATTACTTTCCCTCCCTGGTTAAAGCTCTTGTCGGAGAATTCCACATGGCCAAAAGATTCTCCCTTTGCATCATCACAGCTGCAGCTTCCGAAAAGATTCTCCTTGGGAATAAGAGAAATAAAATTGATTCAAAAAAAGCAAAGCATTTTTGCACAGAAATACAACACAGCGAGAGCCCAGGACACTCTCTCAAACTCACTGACATAAAACAATCTCTCAGGGACTTAAAAACACATCCCCCGACACAGAGCCAGAGACTGGGAAGTGTGGATGTGTTTACCCTGTCATTTCCTGCTGTCTCTCTATCCATCTCTCTCTCTATTTCTCTCTGTGTCTCTCTACATCTGTTTCTGCCTCATTGAAAAAGCACACAAATACTGGTGACCCCCATCCCCTCTCCTGTAGAAGGATAGAGAGAGAAATCCACATTCCCATCCCTGAAAATCTGAATTCAAATGGTCCCCCGGTGTTTCATTTCACTGTCAAATTCAGCCCACAGCCTAAAACACCAGCAATATTCGGGAATGAGAACAAGCCTTTACAAACCTTCACATTTCACCCATTTCATTGCTGATTCACAGAAGTATTTGACACTCAATGAATCAATTTTTAAAGTGGTCGTCACTGTTGCAACGTTGGAAATGCTGTCGGCCATTGATGCACAGCAAGATCCCACAAGCAGCAGTGTGCTTACAGCCAGCTACCCCTCTCTCCCCCTCTGATTCCCTCACTCTCCTGCATATCTCTCCCTCCTGTTACTCACATTCAGAGAGACAGATGGAGAGAGAGAGAGAAATTCACGTCACTGCCCAAAACACCAGCATTATTTGGGAATTATAACGGCTTCAAGCTCCGGACTTAAATTCCAGGCCTTCAGGAGAGCGTTACACACAATGAATTCACTTCTAAAATGCAGTCACTGTCACAATGCATGGAATTCTGCAGGCAAGCTGTGCACAGCAAGATCCCAGCAATGGTGACACTTCAAAATTCAGTTTGCCAAGATTTTCAGTCTGGATTTCTCTCTCTCTCTGTCTTTCTCCATCTTTATCTGCCTTCCCTCCCTCATCCAGACTCCTCCTGTCTCTCTCTCTCTCTCTCTCTGATTTACCTGCCACCTCCAGCTGTTTCTCTCTCTCCCTCTTTTTCTCTCCATCTGTTTCTGCTTCAGTGTTGTAATGTAAGAATTGATGCAGGGAATGTATGCACAGCAGGATCCCACAATGTGATCATAGCCAGATATCCTATCACAGTCCTCTGAAAATGCTGAACTCCATCTTTAAACTTTTCACAAGCCTTTATACAGCTTCACGTTCAGCTCTTGTAATTATTGGCCCTCAGGAGCAGTTGAGAATCAATGAACTAATTTTTAAAGTGGTCCTCACTGTTGCAATGCAGGAAACCTGTAGGCAATCTGTGCTCAGCAAGATCCCAAAGGCAACAATATGCTAATATGCAGATAATCTGTTTTTAGTGACGTAAGTTTCGAGATCCCAGAGGGATGGACATTCCTGCAGTTTGAAAATCTCAAACACCCCTCTCCCTGTCATTCTCCTGCTCCCTCCCCCCTGCACCCCATCCACATCTGTTTCTTTTTCTCTCGATCTGGGATTTAATCTGGATTGAAACGTCCTCTGAAGTGTTTATGTTACCGTTTAAAATAACCACACGTCACATTGTGGCTCCGATTGATTAATGGTTAAAATAGAGAAAGTGCGGGGGGAGAGAAAAGCAGAGGAAGATGGAGAGAAAACAGAGAAATCCACACTCAGTCCCTCAGGAAGCTGAATTTTAAAGTCTCCTCATTGTTGTCATGTTGGAAATGCTGCAGGGCACTAGATGCACAGCAAGATCCCACTAGCTGCAATGTGATAATAGCCACATTTCAGTCCCCAGAAAAGGTGAAACGCCTTATTTATAGTGGGAACAAGCCATTGGTGCACAGCAAGATCCCACAAGCAGCAGTGTGATAACAGCTGGCTACCCCATACCCCCCCCCCGATTCCCTCCATGTTTCCCTCACTCTCCTGCGTCTCTCTCTCCCTCCTGTTACTCTCGTTCAGAGAGAGACAAACAGAGAGATCTGCGCACAGCAAGATCCCAGTAACGGTGACACATCAACATTCAGTTTACCAAAGTTTTGATTGTGGATTCATTTCTCTCTCTCACTCTCCGCCTTTCTCCATCTTTCTCTGCCTTTCCTCCCTCACCCACACGCCGCCTGACTCTCTCTCTCTCTCTGTTTAACCTGCCACCTCCAGCTGTCTCTCTCTCTCCACCTGTTGTAATGTAAGAATTGATGCAGGGAATGTATGCACAGCAGGATCCCACAATGTTATCATAGCCAGATATCCTATCACAGGCCTCTGAAAATGCTAAAGTCCATCTTTAAACCTTTCACAAGCCTTTATACAGCTTCATGTTCAGCTCTTGTAATTATTGGCCCTCAGGAGCAGTTGAGAATCAATGAACTAATTTTTAAAGTGGTCCTCAGTGTTGCAATGCAGGAAACCTGTAGGCAATCTGTGCACAGCAAGATCCCAAAGGCAACAATATGATAATTTGCAGATAATCTGTTTTTAGTGACGTACGTTTCGAGATCCCAGAGGGAACGACATTCCTGCAGTTTGAAAATCTCAAACACCCCTCTCCCTGTCATTCTCCTGCTCCCTCCCCCCTGCACCCCATCCACATCTGTTTCGTTTTCCCTCGATCTGGGATTTAATCTAGATTGAAACGTCCGCTGAAATGTTTCTGTCACCGTTTAAAATAACCACACATCACATTCGATTCATCGAGAGATACATCACTAAGACAGGCCCTTCGGCCCAACGCTGACCATCAGCCATCCATTTATGCTAATCCTACATTCATGCCATTTTTCCCCCTCTCACATCCCCACCTTCCCTCCATTCTCGGACCACCTACCTGCACGAGGGGCAATTTTTATAATGGCCAATTTACCTATCAACCCGCAAGTCTTTGGCATGTGGCAGGAAACCAGAGCACCCGGAGGAAACCCACACGGAGAACTTGCAAACTCCACACAGGCAGTACCCAGAACCCAACCTGGGTTGCTGGAGCTGTGAGGCTGCGGTACTAACCACTTAGCCGCTGCAGGAAAGCCCCTCCCTCTGCGATCCCGAAACTTACATCACCGAAAACACATTATCTGTATATCATCATATTGCTGCCTGTGGGATCTTGCTGTGCACACATTGTGGCACCTATTGATTAATGGTTAAAATAGAGAAAGTGCGGGGGAGAGAAAAGCAGAGGAAGATGGAGCAAAAACAGAGACATCCAGAATCTGACCCTCAGGAAGCTGAATTTTAAAGCGTCCTCATTGTTGTGCAGAAAAATGCTTAAGGGCACGAGATGCACAGCAAGAACCCACAAGCTGCAATGTGATAATAGCCAGATTTCAGTCCCAAGAAAGGGCAAAACTCCCTCTTTAAACAGGGAACAAGCTGCTGATTTTGTCTCACTATTTCAAATAACGACAAATCACATTGCTGTGTGTGGCATGTTTTTTATTTATTAAAGGTTTAATTGGAGAAGGTGAGTGTGAAACCGAGACAGAGAACAGAAAGCATGGGGGGAGATAGAGAGACAGGGAAAGAATGTGGAGACAGAGAGAAAGCTCAGACCTACAGTAAAATGAATTAAAATGGGCACTGTGCATCTTATTTAACTGTTAGCTTCAGAGCATTGACCAAAACACCAGCAAACCTCACAGACAGGGCTGGAAGGAGCAAGTGGCAAATGGGACTCCCTCCTGGGGCTGCTCCTTTAACCCCAGGCTTTCAATCTGTTTATAACTCCAGGGCCCCAATCCAACATGAAATGGTTAACCCAGGGCCCCAGACAGGAAATCAAACCTCAGGCTAATAAACAGACACAACTCACATGGGCCCTTTGGGTGCAGCCTGTGGACAAGGCCTCAGTCCATCCCCTCTGGAGGAAGCTCCTGTCCAAGGATTCCTCCTCCCAAACTTTCCCTCTTTTCACCTTCACGGTGCAGTTTTCAGAATGAAAATTCCTCAGGGGAAAGATGGAGAAAAAAATTGGATTAAAATACAAAGCGAGGACATTTTTAAACAAAATAGCACAGCAAGAGCCAAGGGTTTCCTCTCAGTTACACAGACAATCAGCAATATTCAAATACAATCAAATCACAGTTATAAACCAGATTGAGACAGAGAGAGCACACAAACACACAGCTACACAGACACACACACTGAATCAGACTGGGGAATGTGTCCACTCTCTCTGGAGAGAGAGTGAAAGGTGGGTTTTGTGTTTGGAACTGAGATCTTCAAACCCAGTTTATATCCTGAGTGAGCTGTTTGCAAACTCCACCCCTTGAACCTCTGACATGTTGGGCTGTCTCTCAATCTCCTGCCTCGGGAGTGGGGGAGGGGGCCTGTCCATTGATATGTTAATTCCAGGACAGGACCATCCGGACTCTTCCAGTCCATTGATATGTTAATCCCAGCACAGCAATGCTTTCAGCCATCTCTTAGTTCATTTTAAACCTTTCATTCTTTCCCTGCAGTTTCAAAATATCAAACACTGATCCAACCCTCCCCCTTCAAACCCTCACATTAAACCCACAAAAAAGACAGAGGCGCAAGGGAAGAGCCAACTGTGTAACAGCCCGACAATCAAATTTCTCTGCAGCACCTGTGGAAGAGCTTGTCACTCTAGAATTGGCCTTTATAGCCACTCCAGGCGCTGCTTCACACACCACTGACCACCTCCAGGCACTTACCCATTGTCTCTCGAGATAAGGAGGCCAAAGAAGAAACCCACAATACAGGACTGGGCAGATAATGGGGATTGTTACTGAGGTTGTTTTTGGGGATTTTTACTGACATCAGTGTGGATTTTAAAGTCTGTCTCCCCTTCCCTCACATCTAAAGTCTCTCAGTGTTGTTGTAGTGTGTTGACAGCTTTTCCAGTGTCCAGTCCCTTTCAACTTTTAATAAAATCTGTGGAACACAAATAAATGTAAAGATTCTCCTACAAGCTGTTTTGTCCTCCCTCTTTCACTGTCTTTCTCTGTCACTGCCCTATCTCTCTCTCTGTCTCTCTCAGGACAGGGCAGACACTGGGGATTGTTACTGAGGTTCTGTTGGTCATTTTTACTGACATCAGTGTGGATTGTAAAATCTGTCTGTCTGTGTGTGTGTGTGTCTGTGTGTGTGTCGCTTCATGTATGTGTCTGTGTGTGTCGGTATATGTGTGTGTGAGAGAGAGAGAATATCAGGGTCACATCGCTACATCTCTATCTCTCCTTCTCTCTCTGTTTCTACTTCTCTCTCCCTCTCTCAATCCGCCTCTCTCATAGAAACATAGAAAATAGGAGCAGGAGCAGGCCATTCCGCCCTTTGGGCCTGCTCCGTCATTCAATTAAGACCATGACTGATGGTCTAATTCAGTACCCTGTTCCCACTTTCTCCCCATACCCCTTGATCCCTTTGACATTAAGAAATATATCTCTCTCCTCCATGAATATATTTAATGACTTGGCCTCCACTGCCTTCTGCGGTAGAGAAATGCACAGGTTCACCACCCTCTACCCCATCCATCTCTCCCCCTCTATCTCCGTCTCCACCCTCTATCTCCGTCTCCACCCTCTATCTCCCTCTCCCCCTCTATCGCCCAATCCCCCTCTATCTCCCTCTCCCCCCTCTATTTCCCTCACCCCCTCTATTTCCCTCACACCCTCTATCTCCCAATCCCCCTCTATCTCCCTCTCCCGCTCTCTCCCTCACCTCCCTCTATCTCCCTCTCCCCCACTATCTCCCTCTGCTCCTCTATCTCCCTCTCCCACTCTATCTCACACATCCCCTTGATCTCACTATTCCCCTCTATCTCACTGTCCCCATCTATCTCACTCTCCCCCTCTATCTCACTCTCCTCCTCTATCTCACTCTCCCCTTCTATCTCACTCTCCCCCTTTATCTCACTCTCTCCCTCTATCTCACTCTCTCCCTCTATCTGTCTCTCCCCCTCTATCTCCCTCTCCCCCTCTATCTCCCTCTCCCCATCTATCTCCCCCTCCCCCTCTATCTCCCTCTCACCCTCTATCTCCCTCTCACCCTCTATCTCCCTCTCCCCCTCTATCTCCCACACCCCCTCTATCTCCCACACCCCCTCCATCTCACACACAGCCTCTATCTCAGACACAGCCTCTATCTCATACACACCCTCTATCTCACACACACCCTCGATCTCACACACCCCCTCTATCTCACTCTTCCCCTCTATCTCACTCTCCCCCTCTATCTCAATCGTCCCCTCTATCTGTCTCTCCCCCCACTATCTCACACACTCCCAATATCTCCCTCTCCCCTCTATCTCACTCTCCCCCTCTATCTCACTCTCCCCCTCTATCTCACACTCGCCCTCTATCTCACTCTCTCCCTCTATCTGTCTCTCCCCCTCTATCTCCCTCTCTCCCTCTCCCGCTCTCTCTCCCTCTCCCGCACTCTATCCCTCTCTCCCCACCTATCTGTTCTCCCCCCTCTATTTCCCACTCCCCCTCGATCTGTCACTTGCCCTCGATCTCACTTTCTCTCTCTCCCACTCTCTCTCCCTCTGCCCCCCTATATCTCCCTCTCCCCCGTCTCTCTCCCTCTGGCCCTCTCTCTCCCTCTGCCCCTCTCTCTCCCTCTGCCCCTCTATCTCACTCCCCCCCTCTATCTCACTCTCCCCTCTATCTGTCTGTCTCTCCCTCTATCTGTCTGTCTCTCCCTCTATCTGTCTGTCTCTCCATCTATCTGTCTGTCTCTCTCCCTCTATCTGTCTCTCTCCATCTATCGGTCTCTACCCCCGCTATCTCCCTCTCCCCCTCCTCCTGACACTCACTCTCTCTCCATCTATCTCTGTCTCTGCCACTCTCTCTGTCTCTCTCTCTCTGTCCCTCCTTCTGTCTTTCCCTCTCTGTCTCTGTGTCTTTCTCCTTCTATCTCTCTCTCTGTTGCTCTCTCTTAATCTCTCTATCTCTGCCCCTCCATTTGCCTTTTCCTCTCTGTCTCTCCCTCTCACTCTTTCTATCTGTGTCTCTCTCTCGCTCTGTCTCTCCATCTGTCTTTCCCTTTCTGTCTCTCCCTCTCTCTCCATCTCTCTCTTTCTCTGCCTCTCTCTCTGTCCCTCCATCTGTCTTTCCCTCTCGGTCACTCCCTCTCTCTCCTTCTATCTCTGTCTCGCTCTCTGTTCCTCCAACTGTCTTTCCCTCTCTGCCAATTCCTCTCTCCTTCTCTCTGTCTATCCCTCTCTCTCCTTCTCTCTCTCTCGGTCCCTCCATCTGCATCCCCCCCACCACCTGTCTCTTCCTCTCTCTCCTTCTATCTATGTCTCTCGCTCTCTATCCCTCCATCTATCCTTCCCTCACTGTCACTCCATCTCTCGCCTTCTCTCCCTTTCTCTCTCTCTCTGTTTTTCCATCTGTCTTTCTCTACCTGTCACTCCCTCTCTCTCCGTCCATCTCTGCCTCTCTCTATCTCTGTCTCTCCATCTGTCTTTCCCTCTCTATGTCTGTCCATCGATCTCCTCTCTCTCTCTGTCCCTCCATTTGTCGTTCCCTCTCTGTCACTCCCTCTCTCTCCTTCTATCTCTGCTTCTCACTCTCTATCCCTCCATCTTTCATTGCTCCCTGTCACTCCATCTCTCTCCTTCTATCTCAGTCTCTCTCTCTGTCCCTCCATCTGTCTTTCCTTCTCTGTCTCTCCATCTCTCTCCTTCTATCTCTGTCTCTCTCTCTCTCTCTCCATCTGTCTTTCCCTTTCTCTCACTCCCTCTCTCTCTCCTACCATCTCTGCCTCTCTCTGTCTCTCCATCTGTCTTTCCCTCTCTGTCACTCCCTCTGTGCCCTTCTATCTCTCTCTCTCTCTCTCTGTCCCTCTATCTGTCTTTGCCTCCCTGACACTCCCTCTCTCTCCTTCTATCTCTGTCTCTCTCTCTGTCCCTCCATCTGTCTTTCCCTCTCTGTCTCTCCCGCTCTCTCCCCCTCTCTGTCTCTCTTGCTCTCTCCTTCCATCTCTGCCTCTCTCTCTCTCTGTCTCTCCATCTGTCTTTCCCTCTCTGCCTCTCCCGCTCTCTCCTTCCATCTCTGCCTCTCTCTCTCTCTGTCCATCCATCTGTCTTTACTTCTCTGTCTCTCCCTCTCTCTCCATCTATCTCTGTCTCTCTCTCTCTATCTTTCCATCTGTCTTTCCCTGCCTGACACTCTCTCCTTCTCTCTCTGTCTCTCTCTCTGTCCCTCCATCTGTCTTTCCCTCTCAGTCTCACCCACACTCTCCTTCTCTCTCTGACTTTGCTTCTCTCTCTGTCTCTCTCTCTGTCCCTCCATCTGTCTTTCCCTCTCAGTCTCACCCACACTCTCCTTCTCTCTCTGACTTTGCTTCTCTCTCTGTCTCTCTCTCTCAGTCCCTCCATCTGCCTTTCCCTCCCAGTCACTCCTTCTCTCTCCTTCTATCTCTGTCTCTCTCTCTGTCCCTCCATCTGTCTTTCCCTCTCTGTTGCTCCCTCTCTCTCCTTCTATCTCTGTCTCTCTCTCTGTTCCACCATTTGTCTTTCCCTCTCTGTTATCTCCCACTCTCTTTCTCTCTGTCTCTCCCTCTCCCTCCTTCTCTCTCTCTCTGTCCCTCCATCTGTCTTTCCCTTTCTGTCACTCCCTCTCTCTCCTTCTATCTCTGTCTCTCTTTCTCTATCCCTCCATCTGTCCCTCCCTCCCTGTCACTCCATCTCTCTCCTTCTCTCTCTGTCCCTCACTTTGTCCCTCCATCTGTCCTTCCCTCCCTGTCATTCTATCTCTCTCCTTCGCTCTCTGTCCCTCACTTTGTCCCTCCATCAGTCTTTCCCTCTCTGACACTCCCTCTCTCTCCTTCTATCTCTGTATCTCTCTCCGTCCCTCCATCTGTTTTCCCTCTGTCAGCCCCTTTCTCATTCTCTGTCTCTCCCTCTCTCTCACTCTGTCCCTCCATCCGTCTTTCCCTCCCTGTCACTCCCTCGCTCTCCTATCTCTATATTTCTCTCTGTCTTTCCATCTGTATTTCCCTCCCTATCACTCCCTCTCACTCGTTCCATCTCTGCCTCTCTCCCTGTCCTTCCATCTGTCTTCCCACCCCCCACCCATCACTCCATCTCCCTCCTTCTATCTCTGTCTCTATCTCTCTATCCCTCCATCTGTCCATCCCTCCCTGACACTCCCTCTCTCTCCTTCTCTCTCTGTCTCTCTCTCTGTCCCTCCATCTGTCTTTCCCTCTCTGTCTCTCCCACTCTTCCCCCTCTCTGTCCCTCCCGCTCTCTCCTTCCATCTCTGCCTCTCTCTCTCTCTGTCTCTCCATCTGTCTTTCCCTCTCTGTCTCTCCCGCTCTCTCCTTCCATCTCTGCCTCTCTCTCTCTCTGCCCATCCATCTGTCTTTACCTCTCTGTCTCTCCCTCTCTCTCCTTCTACCACTATCTCTCTCTCTCAGTCTTTCCATCTGTCCTTCCCTCCCTGTCACTCCCTCCATCTGTTCATCCGTCCTTCCCTGCCTGACACTCACTCTCTCTCCTTCTCTCTCTGTCTCTCTCTCTCTGTCCCTCCATCTGTCCTTCCCTCCCTGTCACTCTCTCTCTCACCTTCCATCTCTGCCTCTCTCTCTGTCTCTCCATCTGTCTTTCCCTCTCTGTCTCTCCCTCTCTCTCCTTCTACCACTATCTCTCTCTCTCAGTCTTTCCATCTGTCATTCCCTCCCTGTCACTCCCTCTTTCCTTCCATCTCTGCCCCTCTCTCTCTCTCTGTCTCCAACTGCCTTTCCCTCTCTGTCTCTCCCAATCTCTCCTTCTCTCTCTGTCTCTACCTCTCTCTCCTTCTATCACAGTCGCTCCATCTGTCTCTCCATCTGTCTTTGCCTCCCCATCACTCCCTCTCTCTACTTCCATCTCTGCCTCTCTCTCTGTCCCTCCATCTGTCTTTACCTCTCTGTCTCTCCCTCTCTCTCCTTCTTTCACTGTCTCTCTCTCTCTGTCTTTCCATCTGTCTTTCCCTAGCTGTCACTCCCTCTCTCCCCTTCCATCTCTGCCTCTCTCTCTCTCTCTGTCCCTCCATCTGCCTTTCCCTCTCTGTCTCTCCCAATCTCTCCTCTCTCTGTCTCTGCCTAGCTGTCTCTCTCTCTTTCCATCCATCTGCCTTTCCCTCTCTGTCTCTCTCTCTCAATCCCTCCAGCTGTCCATCCGTCCTTCCCTCCCTGACACTCCCTCTCTCTCCATCTATCTCTGTCTCTCTCTCTCTGTCTTTCCATATGTCTTTCCCTTCCTGTCACTCCCTCTCTCTCTTTCCATCTCTGCCTCTCTCTCTCTCTGTCCCTCCAACTGCCTTTCCCTCTCTGTCTCACCCACACTCTCCTTCTCTCTCTGTCTCTGTTTCTCTCTCTGTCTCTCTGTCTCTCTCTCCCTCCATCTGCCTTTCCCTCCCAGTGACTCCTTTTCTCTCCGTCTATCTCTTCTCTCTCTCTGCCCCTCCATCTGTCTTTCCCTCTCTGTTGCTCCCTCTCTCTCCTTCTATCTGTGTCTCTCTCTCTGTTCCACCATTTGTCTTTCCCTCTCTGTCACTCCCACTCTCCTTCTCTCTGTCTCTCCCTCTGACTCCTTCACGTTCTTGCCGTCCCTCCATCTGTCTTTCCCCCATGTCACTCCCTCTCGTTCCTTCTATCTCAGTCTCTCTTTCTATCCCTCCATCAGTCTTTCCTTGCTGTCACTCCCTCTCTCCCCTTCTATCTCTGACCCTCTCTCTATCCGTCCATCTGTCCTTCCCTCCAAGTCTCTCCATCTCTCTCCTTCTATCTCTATCTCTCCATCTGTCTGTCCCTCTCTGTCTCTACCTCTCCCTCCTACTCTCTCTGTCTCTCACTTTGTCCCTCCGTCTGTCTTTCCCTCCCTGTCTCTCCGTCTCTCTCCTTCTATCTCTGTGTTTCTCTCTGTCTCTCCATCTGTCTTTCCCGCCCCATCATTCGCTCTCTCTCCTTCCATCTCTGCCTCTCTCTCTGTACCTCCATCTGTCTTTCCCTTTCTGTCACTCCCTCTCTCTCCTTCTATCTCTGTCTCTCTTTCTCTATCCCTCCATCTGTCCCTCCCTCCCTGCCACTCCATCTCTCTCCTTCTCTCTCTGTCCCTCACTTTGTCCCTCCATCTGTCCTTCCCTCCCTGTCATTCTATCTCTCTCCTTCGCTCTCTGTCCCTCACTTTGTCCCTCCATCAGTCTTTCCCTCTCTGACACTCCCTCTCTCTCCTTCTATCTCTGTATCTCTCTCCGTCCCTCCATCTGTTTTCCCTCTGTCAGCCCCTTTCTCATTCTCTGTCTCTCCCTCTCTCTCACTCTGTCCCTCCATCCGTCTTTCCCTCCCTGTCACTCCCTCGCTCTCCTATCTCTATATTTCTCTCTGTCTTTCCATCTGTATTTCCCTCCCTATCACTCCCTCTCACTCGTTCCATCTCTGCCTCTCTCCCTGTCCTTCCATCTGTCTTCCCACCCCCCACCCATCACTCCATCTCCCTCCTTCTATCTCTGTCTCTATCTCTCTATCCCTCCATCTGTCCATCCCTCCCTGACACTCCCTCTCTCTCCTTCTCTCTCTGTCTCTCTCTCTGTCCCTCCATCTGTCTTTCCCTCTCTGTCTCTCCCACTCTTCCCCCTCTCTGTCCCTCCCGCTCTCTCCTTCCATCTCTGCCTCTCTCTCTCTCTGTCTCTCCATCTGTCTTTCCCTCTCTGTCTCTCCCGCTCTCTCCTTCCATCTCTGCCTCTCTCTCTCTCTGCCCATCCATCTGTCTTTACCTCTCTGTCTCTCCCTCTCTCTCCTTCTACCACTATCTCTCTCTCTCAGTCTTTCCATCTGTCCTTCCCTCCCTGTCACTCCCTCCATCTGTTCATCCGTCCTTCCCTGCCTGACACTCACTCTCTCTCCTTCTCTCTCTGTCTCTCTCTCTCTGTCCCTCCATCTGTCCTTCCCTCCCTGTCACTCTCTCTCTCACCTTCCATCTCTGCCTCTCTCTCTGTCTCTCCATCTGTCTTTCCCTCTCTGTCTCTCCCTCTCTCTCCTTCTACCACTATCTCTCTCTCTCAGTCTTTCCATCTGTCATTCCCTCCCTGTCACTCCCTCTTTCCTTCCATCTCTGCCCCTCTCTCTCTCTCTGTCTCCAACTGCCTTTCCCTCTCTGTCTCTCCCAATCTCTCCTTCTCTCTCTGTCTCTACCTCTCTCTCCTTCTATCACAGTCGCTCCATCTGTCTCTCCATCTGTCTTTCCCTCCCCATCACTCCCTCTCTCTACTTCCATCTCTGCCTCTCTCTCTGTCCCTCCATCTGTCTTTACCTCTCTGTCTCTCCCTCTCTCTCCTTCTTTCACTGTCTCTCTCTCTCTGTCTTTCCATCTGTCTTTCCCTAGCTGTCACTCCCTCTCTCCCCTTCCATCTCTGCCTCTCTCTCTCTCTCTGTCCCTCCATCTGCCTTTCCCTCTCTGTCTCTCCCAATCTCTCCTCTCTCTGTCTCTGCCTTGCTGTCTCTCTCTCTTTCCATCCATCTGCCTTTCCCTCTCTGTCTCTCTCTCTCAATCCCTCCAGCTGTCCATCCGTCCTTCCCTCCCTGACACTCCCTCTCTCTCCATCTATCTCTGTCTCTCTCTCTCTGTCTTTCCATATGTCTTTCCCTTCCTGTCACTCCCTCTCTCTCTTTCCATCTCTGCCTCTCTCTCTCTCTGTCC